>NC_140370.1:4127500-4727500 GCF_054491055.1 Hypomesus nipponensis
CCCAACGAGGTGAGGCCTATTTGCATGCTGTGACGGACGCGCTCGCAAAAACACCTGGCCTCATTTCTTTCAAGGATACAGAAGTAGATGTACGAGAGGCGTGGTAATGCATGCACTCACAGACATGGCGGGAGGTCACGGAGCAGCAGGGATGGACTCCTCTGCCCACATCCACTCAAGGAAACACACGCAAACACACACACACACACACACACACACTCAGTCAACATGCACAAACACAGGCCCAACACACACACACACACACTCAGTCAACATGCACAAACACAGGCCCAACACACACACACACACACTCAGTCAACATGCACAAACACAGGCCCAACACACACACACACACACACTCAGTCAACATGCACAAACACAGGCCCAACACACACACACACACACTCAGTCAACATGCACAAACACAGGCCCAACACACACACACACACACACACACTCTTAGTGCCTCCAGCTATACAGCCACACAAACACCATATGGTAAATCAAACAAAGGACTTACTTAGTGTAAGTACCTGTAAAAGGATCCATTCAAATGCCACCAATTTACAGTGGAACTACTCCACGAGATGAATGGGGGAGGGCAGTGTGTTCCATTGCTTCCCATGCCGAGCCTTGCATTAAACACCAGCCTGCTTCCTTGGGGAACCCGGTTAGACTCGTTTTTCCTGTGCTCTCTGTGTTCATCATTTTCTTCTTGCTTTCACCTTAAGTCCTCAGAACCAGCTCTCAAGCTACACTGAAACTGGTACCTTTTATAATGGATATGTTAAAGCATAGTTTTCAAAAGAAGCCCATTTGATAACACTGTCAAATGCTGAACAAAGAAAAACAAAATAAATCACAAAATACTCCAGAATGTTGTCGGCCCTGCATAGATCACCGCAGATAAAGGAAGCACACAAACAGCCATATACCACTTCTTAATACTTCAAATAAAAGAGGGGGGAGAGGAGGGACGAGTACAAGATTCGAGCTCTCCTCTGCATAGCTGCCAAGTTTCCTTTACACTGCGGCTCAGACCAATAGAAGAGCAGAAGACGCCTTCTCTTTATTTGATTTTCAGCCCCCCCTGCCTCCATTTTTTTTTCTCTTCCTCCTCCAGTACATCATTCCTGTGGGTGTTTGTGTTGTGTCCCTTAGTTACGGGATAAGAGTCCCGGCAGCTCAGAGAGTTAAAAGCCTGCCCTGTCCCACTCATACGAACAAGACCATCAATAATTCACCATCATCGGGAAGCATTATCTAACAGCCTGCTGAATTTTTCAAAATGGTGGGTGACAACACGGAACCATGAAGAAAGTGCTCCGTAAGAAGACACTCCAGGTGGCAACAGGGTTGGCAACAGATGTGGCGGAGCAGGAGCTGGAGAAGTCACACTTCCAACACGCTTGGAGGTGTCAGCTAGCCCTCGGATTGCGATTTAACCGTCACACACGTGACACGTGAGGGACAGATGCCTCGCGAGGCGCGGAGGGGAATGAAAGACGAGGAGCCGTGTCTCGTCTGCTCTGCGCCCAGACTGAGGAAGTGTTGTGTAGCTGGAGTGAGGAGGTGGAGACTCACACCGGGCTGTATTAGTGCCTAGGCCCATTCTCATTGACAGTGGAAATCCCTCTAAGCTGGGATCAATTACACTCGGCTCTGCTGTAATTAAAACGTCCTAACAAAGGTCCTGCAGCTTGGGACACGAACCTGCACGGTGAAAAATACGCTGGGCTCTCTAATCTATATATTACAACCTGAAAGCAAAACAGCTTATGATTAAGTTCCGATTCCACTGAACTCCAAATAATTCATTTCAGGTCATTTTATTGCCGGTTCTTTCCGTTTGTGATGGATATAGCCCAGATGGGTGTACGTCCCCAGACACATCAGACCTAAGCTGTAAAGTAATGTACTACCTTGAAGCAATAAGTCAAACATAGGCATAAACCTACTTATGAGCACATTCAACGTGATATTTAATACGACATTGGGCCAACATGTTAGTGCTTCTGTAACCCTAACAACACAAACAAAAGCAATTATTTGTTCCCTTTAAGCATGTTTGATACTTAACTGTGCTCTGCTGAGATCTGACAGGCTGCTTATGACTCTCCTAATTAAAACTCAGAGAGCAATCAGCAATCACAACTGCACTCTCCAAATATCAAGATCTGATTTGCTTGGCTGATCAACAACAAGCTCCCTCTCTCTTGGAGCACAGAGCCTGTAGCCTTCCCAGTCTTCAGGAGGCTTTTGAAATGGAACAAATCATCTTGGCTCCTGGAGGAGAGGAAATGAAGAAGCCTTGCTCTGACTCCCAATTCGGCAACGCTCTGCTCGGCTAGAATTCGGTTTCAGGTAGTACATAATGTTTTCCACAAGCAGATAGGAGAGGATCTCCACCAGGGACGGTAAGCTCTTCTTGCTAGGCCCCGCCAGGCCAAAGGCAATCCATTAAGTATCGTCTGATCACAGGATAAACTTTGGGGGGGGGGGGGGGTTGTAAAATGCATAAGAATAAGTCTTGCTTTTACACAATAAGACGATAAACCAGAACTTCAGAACCTGTTTTGAGTTTTGCCCTACTTATCAAAGCGAGTCTCCATGTGGATTGAACAAGCTGTACGATTCAGACAAAGAATAGGACTAAGATGTCTCACTGCATGAATACCGCAGTGTAAAAGTGTGGCTTCTCCATCGAGGTAATAGATTCTCTGTGGTGCGTGATTCTCATAGCTTCTCTGCTTGAGTGACAAGGGGCTGTCTATCAGAGCCCAAGGACCATTCAAGGGCTTTGACAACATCTCCTCACCTTAAAAACATAATGGCCCCATCCCAAGTCACACACAGGACACAAAATAGGCAGCGAACGGTCATTAGACACGGTGGGGAGAGGCCGACAGAGGTGACTGAGTTTCTGAGGCATTGTTCTCTTCCCCAAGAAAGAGCTTTAAAAATCCCCATCAACGATCCTTCCAAGACAGAAAAAAACAACAATAACATCAAATGCCAGCAATATCGTGGGAGGTGACATTTAAGTGTTGGACGGATGATGCCCAATATGAACACAGCAACTCTCCTCCAACCATCCTTACAGGAGGAACACGCAATGTTATTAGACAATATAACTTAGTTGTGACTTATTTTTTATTTCATGACCTGACATTCCTCATTTTTTTATAAAGCAAGAAAACATCCTGATCCTATCTCTGGGACCATTGAACTGTTCTAGATGTTCTACATTTTCTGTCCAAAAGCTATCGCTTGAATATTCCTCTGAAACCATTTTACCGCATTCAATCTTCCTATCACAAGTACTGTACAGACCCTAGACTGTTTTTCAATGGAAAGACAATGCAAAACCTCAGGCTTGACTGACAGAATGCACGGCTATCTGTGATTACCAGTCTCTTTTCTTGCCCATTAATGCAAATATCCAAACCGCAAACAATGATGTGATGAGATATCCAGGCATAAGGCAATCATTTACATTTATATAAGATCCCGCCAAAAGGATGGAGAGAACATAGTCTTCACAAAGGCATACATTACCACAATCTGTGTCATCATCGACACAATACGTCTTCAGGAGAGAAGAAAAATGGTTTCACGCCTAAAAGATAGATGACCTGTCAGATACATACCAACACAAAGCCTGGAGCCCAAGACTGCACACTTCCTGTGACCCAAGTTGGACGGACCACCAAATAAAGCCCATTATCTAAGTATCCCCAGAGACAAAGTAGTGTCCTGTCTTATGCTAATGGCTGCCAGGGGTGGTGAAGAAGCTTGGAAGGCGGTCCCAACAACTCACAGGTCAGTGCTAATCTCCTGATATATGGGGCCTAAGGACCTGTGACTATCCATCACACACAGACGACTGGGCTCCAACTGGGAGAGCTTTGCACACACCAAAGGGTTAACACAGACCCAAAAGACCTTAGACTATCCATCACTCAAAACCAGCCCCTCCGACGATGGGAGCTTGAAAAACAGAGAGGGGGTCGCTCTCTTATAGAGGAAAATCCATTCTGGGTAAAGGTCTCTCGTTGGTGAGAACTTATCCAGTCAGTTTCGACGCTGCGGGCCTCTGTTGATCATTAAACATCCATTTTGAAAGCAGTGGGGGAAAGTTAACTGTCATTTAAAGCACAGGAGGAGGTAGGGAGAAACATTATCCCCTTCAGATGCCCAGTAAAGCATAAATTCATCTAACTGGTCGACTGTCCTCGTTGGCTCCATTCTAGGACGATTCATCTCAGTGGGGCGGAGGGAAGATGCCATAACGGATGTCACCATTTACAACTCGGCCAATCAAATCCACCCCTTCTTCCTCCTCGCTACTTCAGTCCTGCTCCTCTCTCTCTCTCTCTATGTCTCTCGCTCCATCTGTTTGTACCTAACTTTTGACAGTGAGTGTGTCAGAGAAACAGAACAAGACAGCTGTCAAACCAACCTGCTGTGATTGAAGATGGCAGGTGAGGTACCTACCCCCTCTCTCCACCTCACCTCTGAGGCCCTCTGAAGTGATTTTGTTTGCGTCCGGCACAGGAAGCGGTGGGTTCTATTCATTACCTGGCAGGGTGGGGCAGGGGGCACACCACTTAGTATATAAACCCAGGAGCAGACCACGGCCAGTGGCCACGTCCATATGACATGGAAGTCTCCCTGGCATCTACATTCTCTGCCTCCGGGCTCAGCCCTACCGCCAGGCTCCCCTCCCTGCACACGACCCAGACTCGATCACAGTGGAGGCTCACCGCTTGAGGGAGCACACCACATGGGCTGAGGCCTTTACCGCAGTGACCCAGGTTTGAATCCAGCCCGGGCCAATCTCTGCATATGTCTACCCTCTCTCCCTCTCTCCCTCCCTCTCTCCCTCCCCAGCCTTTCCTGTCAAGCTCATACTTTAACTGTCAAGTAAAACATGGAAATGCCAAAAATATATCCCAAAAAAGAGAGAGAAAAATCAATGTAAAAGATTACATCCATTAACCTGCCCTGATCCTCACTGCATCCAGGACATGTGGTTCCTGGGTCCCTGGGCTAAGCCCCTGCACAACAGCATCCCTACTTCAAAGGGACATGAAGCAATAACAATGCAGTGTAGAGAAATAAAGTCTGGGAGACTGTTCTAGACTAGTTGAGGGCGGATTATTGTTTTTGAAAGCACTTTTTATTCTTTGTGAAGGTGTGTGTCTTGTGTGGGAGAGAGACGTGTGTTTTTCTTTCTATTATTGCACTTCAACACAGGACTAAATGAGGAAAGAAATCAAAATAAACATTGGGACTAAACTCAGCACTGTATTCTTTTACAACCAAGTAACAGCTGCATTGCATTGAAAACAAACATTATCTCCACGACGGAAAAACAAGCAGAGCCATTGGTTCTTAAAAACCAGTACTTCACACTGAGCCCTTAACGTCTATGCAAGCATGTTTTTGCTGAATTACAGAAACTACATATGAATCGGATTGTTTTTAAAGTAGATTGAAAAACACGAAATTCAAGAATGTGTAACCCGTGTCATTGCGTATATATTCAGTATATCAGGCAGTATATCTTCCTCCTTTTCTTACCCAAACTCGGGTCCTCTGATTCACGTACACTGTGACCACCTTTATAACAGCACCAAATGGAAAATGTATAATTAGTGAAATTTAAACATATTGCAATAGCTAACACCTTTGTTGCAAACGCACCTTTGTGCATAACTACACAATTTGATACGGAAAAATAAAAATGTAGGAAAGAATATCTCCGTTTCTTGTCAACGTGAACGCTCCTTGCAATTCTATAACAGTAGGCCTAGGTTACTGCAGCAAGGGCTTACATTTGGTGGGCTGAAACAGTTACTTTGTGTGTTTTTTGTTTGTTTTGTTTTACATATACTCAAACGTGCGATCCAACACAGGTACATGAGCATGGACAATAGAAGCGATAAAAAATAAAAACATTACCAGTAAACGTAGGTGACTGCTTCAGCCTGTCTCCCAGCACCTAGCCTTTACTTTTTAGGACATGACTAGTTGGAGGAAGGGGGCTGGGAGCTCAAGTTCTCTCTATTGAAATGCAAACACTTTGATATGTAAATTGACGGTTACAAAAAACCCGCTAGAAATCACAAGAGCGAGCATTCAAGCCATCTGAGATGCGGACAAATGGACCAACCCAGTGCGGCGGGTAGAGAGGGGGTTGGGCAGGCGGGACAACGGAACATTTGTTCTGGATAATTCCTTCAGCAACTCTAATAAATAAAAACACTAACGAATAATGTTCGGGCAACAATTATCTTAGGACACTCGCTAACTTAATCTCCTGGAGTAAACTCACTTTAATTTGACCTACTTTTCCAGTTGTGAACATTTTCAAAGAACCACAATGAAATAGCAGAACAAATCTTATACTAAAGTGTAAGGTGACAGTGTGTACATAGGACGCCCCAACTCCAGATAACGAGTGAGCTCTGCGCTCATTAATAACATAAATAGACCCCCTCACACACCCGTCTTTCTTCCTCTCTCTCTCGTGTGTGTGTGTGTGTGTTTGTGTGTGTGCGTGTGTGTGTTTGTTCACACATGGCTGGCTTGGATGTCTGTGAATTATACATGTTCAGTGCAATGATCTTATTTAACAGCCAGGCATGGACAGAAAACGGAAGACATGCAGCTACTTAGGTTGTTGAGTTTATGGTCCACAAGATTTTGTGTAATGAGAGATATTTTTGTATTTCAATGTCACTATTACTCTATTCCTCTTACACAATTGGCATAATAGGCTGTTGCTTTTAAGTGTATCCTTATATAATAAGTATTTTATTAAGCGTCAGCTCTATCACTAATTTCTGATAATGTAACTAATTGGAGCGCGCCGACTTGGGTGAGACACTAAAGGCAACAACAAAAAAATCTATAACCTATTCAAACCAAGAATATTTTTTTTGATTATTATTTTTATGTATTTTTATTGGAAGGGGGCAGCAACCATCTCTTTTCTCTATTTAAGATAGACAAATTGATTAGTTGAATTCAGATACGAGCTGCATTCAACCCTGAAGTGCCAGCTGAGAGCCACATCTGGATAGTTGCCCCATGCAACTTTATTTTCGTATTATCCACGGCTCGAGCTGCTCAGTTGAAAAGAACCATTGCAATATGTTGAGATCCTACACAAATCCCACATTTGACGTAGTAAAAGCTTAGTGCCAAATAAAGCCATTAATTCAAACATTGTTCAGGCTACTTCAGCATCAAGACTATTACAGTGTAGACACTTTACAATGTTAACATTTTAACCCACCTTTGGATGTATAGTCCTAAATGGTTTTCGACGTAGAGTGTTGTTTGACCGATGGAGAACAGAGAACGGTCAGCCCTCTAGTTGAGGCCCCCCGAAACTCGCAGTGCGCAGTGGGCTACACAAAGACGTCTGTGGTTCCGATGCATGCTCTAATTATCGGTGGAAAAGTACGAATTTTCTTAAAGCAGGTATCACTCGCTCCTTAAATCCGTGTATCTCCAAGGACCGGACCAAATGTTCCATGGCAATGGGCTATTTGAAACTACGATCGCAATAGTTTTTCACTATAGCCCACGCATGCATCCACCGTCTTCTTTCCCAGGAAGGCAACGCTGCGAAATTTAAGCTACTCGACTTCAATCTTTAGTCTCAGTAGACTATGAGACACTAATGAGAAGC
This sequence comes from Hypomesus nipponensis, assembly GCF_054491055.1. Lineage (NCBI taxonomy): Eukaryota > Metazoa > Chordata > Actinopteri > Osmeriformes > Osmeridae > Hypomesus > Hypomesus nipponensis. The sequence continues at coordinate 4,135,206 of NC_140370.1, forward strand.
ACTCGTTTTACATCCTCAATTGAAATAGACAATTATTGTCGACAATGTCAATTTTATCTGACGAAGTCTCAAAAACTGTACCGAAACAGCCCAAATAAGAGTTCAGAGTCCGGGCTCAATGCGTTGGTCTTTCACTGCAAAGCAATTGCTTCTTCGCTCCTTCGTACACCGAGCGAGCCAGCTCGAGTCAGACGGATTCATGAGGCAAACGAGACTGGGAGAAACGGTGCGCCGGCTCCCCGCTCTGCAGCAGCTGGTTTTGAACGGGACAACCAGAAAACCCGGCGCGGATCATTCCAAGGGAATGTTTTATTACCCTAAAGCTATGACATAGACTGAAGAACTGAATATAAAACAATTCAGGTGATGTCACTACTGTAAATAAAATGATCAAATATACGTCATTGTTAGGGTTTATAAGTAGGTTTGAATGTGAATGCATTAGCGTTATGTACTGGTTTTCCTCACTGTTCCACATGGTGTCCAATTGGATCAACAAATGGATACATTACATTTTTCCAGCTATGTTGGAAAAACATTTTATATCCAGCCCCAAATTTGAAACTAAAACCAAAATCATCCTTTCTGCTATCCCTGGACCAAGAGGAAATATTTACCTGCTTCAGTTTCACCAGCTGTGGCTACATGTCAACACAGCCACCAGAGTCACTTCATAACCCTGAGATTAAGACCACTGATGACAACATGTCGTTTTAAATTTCAGAAAGAGTGTTACTGTTTTTCCATGGCCCTTTTTGTCTCCAAATATTCACAACACATAGTATGTGAACTGTATTTAGTGTCATTATTATTCAACAAAGGAGGCACCGAAGTGAAAAAGATCTACCCAGATGAATAATGCTCAACAAGTTTATGGTAATTTTCTCTCAGGTTCTGAAAGCAAGGCCCCATGCAGTTTTCCTTTGAATATGATATTACACTTTTAATAAGAGTATTCATTTCTGACCAGAGTTCCCTTTATTTTTAGAACTAAGCTTTGCGCTCAACATTTGAAAACAGCAGAGCCTATTTCCTGCCGAACATTTGCACAGAATACATATTCCTTTAAACAGGGGTCAGCAATAAAAAAAAATACAATGTTAAGTTTAAAACTGTTATTGTCCTGAAGATGAATTCCCCTCTTTTTCTCAGAAGCCAAAGTACACAGGCAGGTCAGTGGGCTCGGTTACACGTGGCTCCAATAAAAACCAGTTCCCTGCCTGCACAGGGGAAATGCGAATTTGGGTCAAATTCACCAGGTGGAAAGTGAGAGGATTAGTGCATAGCTCTCATGTTTTCCAAGGCATAATTTTACATAATAAAGAATAGCAGGGTAAGAGAAAACAGATGTAATGATGGTAATCCACTGGTAGGACATTCTTATTTGGAGAAATAATGTTTATGTATAAAGTACTACTGGAAGTATAAGCGCTCTACTTTATTTGAAGTGACCCGTGAGTGGCTGAAATATTTGTATGTTTTATTCATTCAGGCTTGTGGTCGACTCTATATATGACCAAAGAAACACAAAAGGCCCCTTTCTGTGTTTTTAGAGTACTTCTGAAGCTTTTAGAAAATGCTTATTCTTGCCATTTCCCTTCAGTTTGTTGTGCTGCCCCTATTCAATATGGGTCTCCTGATTTTGTGTTCATGGGTATGGTGAAGACTTCGCTTAAGAGTAGCTCCCACACCACATTAGCATCCTCTTCCTCTGCAGTCATTCTCACAACTGTTAAGTTTCCTTTCTTTTCTCAGTGCCGAAGAGGTATCAATGTCAAACCATCACTAAGTATCATATTGTATCATGTATACGTATCATATGTACACAAAAATGGTAGCATTGTCACCTGTGTGGAAATGAAAGAAATATTATTTTGAAGGAAATCCCTGTGTAAAAATATTTCAGTGCAATAATATTATTTAAAAAAATAAAATTAACTTCAACATTGTTAGTGGGCCTACATGCCCCATAAGCATAGAGTAGCCAACAATAAACTGTACCATTTGTAAAAAAAATAAAAAAAATACTAGCTTAGAGATTAGTCTATTGTGAGACATTTCAGAGGGTTCAATGTGACATTTTTGTTTGTGGTATTTGTGCCTTAATTATAAGGACCCCCCAAAAGTGAGCATGTCTCAGTCCCACTCCTCCACCCCTACATAGTTTCTTTGATTTTATCTTCCCATGAATGTGTTCCTCCAAATGTGTTGTTCGCATTATGGCTGAAACCTCATGGTGGATTGCAGAGCGTTTCAGCAAACCTCAACACGGTTAATAAAAGGGTACTGGAGAGTGTTGTGGTAAATATGTCTTGAGCCATTATTTGGTGGTTTGACTCATTATGATCAAACACCCTAAACTCAAAGGCAATCTGAAATGATAAAGGGGAAAAGACATTCACCCAAATTATGAAGAAAAAAAACGTCTAAAAGCAAGTCGGGGAAATTTGCTCTGGCACTGGATAAATGCTTGTACAGACAAACACAATGTGCTTTGGCTGCGTTGAAGTTACAGTCATTCCTAATGTGCCCATCGGATCGTCCATATTTGTTATTTCAGTCCTTCATGTGAGACTGTTTATACTTATGTTGTCACGTCACCATGCATAGTCCGACAGAGCTCAAGGTGAACTCCACCTGAGGGCATATTTTAAACATGTCACATGATCTGCCAGTAAAAATGCTACAGAATTCAGGCAATCCTATATATCCTAATATATATATATATATATATATATATATATATATATATATATATATATATATATATATATATATATATATATATATATATATATATAGTTTTGATGTAACCAATTTAAAGTAAAGAGTAAAAATTGGTGAAAACGTGATCTAAAATCTGTTCTAAAATGTGACTTCAATTAAATCAGGATGTAGCAGTAGATCTTCTCCTAACCCTTTTTTGGTATTTCAAAAGCATGGCTGCACCATGCTCTGAGAGCCATGTAGTCCTCTATCTCTTTTCCCATGGGTCCTCTGCCGACTGCAGACGTAGTTGACAGAAGTTAGATCAAGCATAGAAAAAGACTCCAGCCCTCCATATCAGATGAAATCTGACAAGCAACACGGATATAGACTTGTCCACTCTCACGACCTCTTCGACTCATGGAGACTTTTCTTTTTCTTCAAACCTCAATGAATAGCTCAAATTTTTTATTATTCACAGTATTTTTAAAGCCTTTGATTTACCGCCAGATTACAGTAAAGTATCCTCACTCGGATTATGTGAATAATCTACATATAAAAAATATATATATATCTATATATTAAATGCTTGATCAATGAAAACCTATTGAGGTTCAGATGTTTGTTGTTTGTCATTTTACAAATTTCCTTTGATAGTAACAATAAGCCCATTTTAAAAAGGGTTCAAAATGTACTGTGTGCGTGTGTGTGTGTGTATGTGTGTGTTTGTGTGTGTATTTATGCAAGTTGGAAAGTGGAGGTTAATGTTCTGTTGTTGATGCCGGTCCCTTTTCTCCCTCAAGTCTCTGTAGAAACTCTGCCAAATGGAAACAGATGCCGCTTCCTCCAGTGTACAAAGTGGAAGAGAAAAAAACATTTACAGTGTCAAATAATTCCATTATACAGTAGCTGACCCACCAGTTTGCCTCACTCTATTGAGATGTGCATTATCTTGTGGAGAAGAGGGGTTGCAAAGCATTGACTGCTCAAAATGTGCTTCAAAAAGGGTTGAAAATATGCATGTTTAGCTACCTGGCATTCTCAGATAACATCATTTTACCATTATAAGTGCATTACAAATACCACAATTTAAATAGGGTAAATGTTCTACTATTGGGAATGGGGAAACAAGGTCCTCTTTGCGTGCCATAGATCGGAATCTGTTGTCACTCAACTGTGTTCTGGGATTGTCTCTAATTTTAGCACCTGGAGCTTCGAAAAATAACATACCATTCAGTGTAACCATGACTCATACAGACACAATAAATCATTAAACAAACTAAACGTACTTTGAGATCATTTAACCATGACCCCAAATGAGTTGTCCGTACCAAAGAACTGCTTTTAATACAGCAAAAACATATTTTGAATTGAAAGTGCAGACTGAAATGTCTTGTAAAACATTTGGATTAATTGCATCTGTGTAATGATGTACTTTCATTTAACGAATGCCATGAAACTGAACACCGTAAAAATGGACAGATACATCTTAAAGAGACTATAACTTCACTCTGAATTTTGTTCAGATAATAATTTATAATTATTACCAAACTGTACTGTTCCTCTATAATTGGAGGACACTGGGAGTCAGAGTGCATCAAATTGAGTCCATTCCCTCTCAGTTTTTTTCACTTTGACTTCTTTCGAAGCCCATAAAAGCCCAACTATTAGTTTATTCAATAACTCTATGTTCAACCTCAATGTCAACCATCAGTCAGAGTACCTTTTCTTCAAGCCTGTTTGGCTCCCTCCCCTGCAGCCTCTCTTTGGGGTGCAGCCTTGAGCGCCTGCTACTCCCAGACTCCATCTGGAACCGTGCACTTGCCTTTGTGCAACACTCAGCTTCTAAGGACAAGAGAAGCATTTCTCAACCACAAGAATTTGAGTGCAAATAGAGCTGCTCAATAGAGGTTGTGAAGAAGGGTAGGTTGGAGATGAGACATTACTTAGTGAGCTATGTACTGGAAGTGCAGCAACTTGTCATCTCATGCAAGGAATCAATACCAAATATGACCCTACCTGTTGGCTGAACAAACACCGGTAGACATTGGACCTTTTAATAGACCACATTGCTGGTTTTCTAAAGGTGTTACAAATATTAAACACATATAGTTTTTTTTTTCTTCTGTAAATTAAATATACTGCCTCGATCAATATTTTGTCAGTGACTCAATGTCAAAGTAGTTCTTCCATTTCTGAGCATCTAACACTATCCATGTCTCTGTACTTAACACCCTTAACTGAGACAACTGCAAAAGTTTCACTGATGTATAGTTACAGCCAAATACATTATACGATGCTGATAGTTTATTGAGGAATATATATTGACCTGTGTTAGATTTACCTGTTGAGGTCAAATAAACCAACAAATTCCCTGACAAAAAATATGACAACTATAAATAGTTAATTAACAAGTTAATGGGTTGCTTTGTTGCTCGATTGACAAAATGTCCAAAAAAGGTAAAATAAAAAATGATGACAATAATAATGAGGCACTTGAAGGGAAGATATGAAAATAGTAAAAATAAACAAAGTATTTCAGTCGGCTATCACATAGTTCGAGAGGAGTGTTGATAAACCAGGGGTTTGTACTGTGCAAAGTGCTGAGCTGGGATTTAGAGATGACTTGTTTTGCTGACGTTGGTCTCTGTTTTCTGTGTGATGCATCGTCCTAGTTTGGATTCATCAAAGTGACAGGCAAAATGGTCAGATAAGTAGTTTAAACACTGTTCACTATGTGGGAAACATTGCATGACTTCAAATATGCCGGATGGCAAGTGTGAGAGTGTCAAGTGTATCTGCATTTGAATTCTGCTCTTTGTACCAGCTAAAGCATGTCACAAGATTCCCCCATAGTTTGTTTGGGTATCGCCTTACACATGTAAGAAATGTTTATGATCCTGTGTTTGGTGGTGTCCGTGTTTCATCTCCAGTGGTTGAGAAGAAAAAGAGACAAATATGACTTGTAAACAACAAAGGGTTCATGCTATGACAACTTCCTCCGGGCCAAGCTGAAAGTTACAGACACTATTGAATAAACATGCCAATTCTTTCACAAGCACTGTCAAAACGTCATTGTTCTGGACTATTGTATGACTTCTGCCTTTCAATAGGACATATATTTATACATATATAAACAGTACATATTGCTTAGCATATCAATATTTCTACTACAGGACTTCCATCTTCCCTTTATGCATACCATGTGTGGAGGGAGGCAGTTTGACGTGGTGTTGGTGCGGTAGTGCTGAGGTGCAAGGCCTCAGATACTTTACACATGCCAGACTGTTAGACAATGGAAGACTGTGAGACAACGATAAAATGTTCATATCAAAAGCATTTACCCCTCTACAGGCGCCAGGCTGTCTGACACTGGCTGAAATTGATTCTTAATTGGGTTTGTATGGACCCTGAATGTACTGTTGGTGAGCACACTGAAGCACACTGAAGCACACAGAAGAGTGGACTAGCCTGGTTCTGCCCATGGTTCAGGAAATGTGATCACATAACCAACCCACTAGAGAGCAGAAGTATAGCATATACAATTTTGTTGTAAGAAATTATGAAACGGATCATCTGCGCATCTTGAAAACGAATCCAAACGAACGATCCATCATTCCGACACGGTAGAACAAAGATACTAATGCAAAGGGACGTCATTACTCATCAGCAGTCACTACCAGTTGTCGTTAACCAGCTGTGTGGCTAAATGTCTTTTTGGAAGACTTGTCTTTTTTGGTTGCAATAAATCACTCAGGGTTGCTGAGGAATGCAGGCCAGTGCTCTGGAACCGCTTGGTCTTGGTAGAGGTGATGTTCTTTTTCTAGGCTGACATTCCTCATTATCTATTTTGGCTTGCCTTGCGTGCACACTGGGTCGTGCAGGGGCTGGTTAAAAAGCCAGGGGTGGGGGGCCCACTTGGTCCCCGGTGCCTTTTCCTCCAGCCCTCCAGTGAAGCTCAGCATGCCAGTGTGTCTTACATAGTGAGAGGGAGGGAGGGAGGGAGGGAGGGAGGGAGGGAGGGAGGGAGGGAGGGAGGGAGGGAGGGAGGGAGGGAGGGAGGGAGGGAGGGAGGGAGGGAGGGAGGGAGGGAGGGAGGGAGGGAGGGAGGGAGGGAGGGAGGGAGGGAGGGAGGGAGGGAGGGAGGGAGGGAGGGAGGGAGGGAGGGAGGGAGGGAGGGAGGGAGGGAGGGAGTCACCCCCACCTTGTTGAAGCTTATGAATTCCATCTCTCCCCTCTGCTCACAGAAGAAGCTTGTTAACAGTACAGGCAGCGAGTCTGTGTAAGCCATTCCACAATGCCTTATTCAAGCACAGGGAGAATCTGCTGTGGATTATGGCCCATATCTGGGATGGTCTGGTCTCAATTTTAATGCCTTTATACAGTCGGAATGGCTGCTTCCTATACTGTACGTCTTTGAAGGCAATGGCTCAAAGCAGTGTAATATAATCCAGACTTAGTTGTCATCAAATTGGAAACACAATAATGATAAAAATGACAATGTTGATTGGATGATAATAAATAAAAAAGCTAATGATAATAATTTGGACAATACTAATGATAATTATAATAATTGAATATGAAACAATCAGTCATAATGTTGATTGATGTTATTATTTACTTTTTTGGTCATTGTCAATTTATTTACTGTTTAGTTGTTATTATTATTGTTATAGTTACAATTATAGTTACACAATTAGAAGTAGTAGTTGTGGTAGCAGTCTTTTTTATTGTTGTTATTATTATTATTATTATTATTATTATTATACATTTTATTGTTATGTTGCAGTAATGTGTAATTCACTCTAACCCTGCTACGACCGTGATAACCACAGGCGAGGATGGCTGAACAAGTCCAGCCCTGCAACCATGTGTGCTGCCAGACCCCTGCACAGAGCAGGTGAGCGGGTGACTTTGAATCGCACCCTGTGTTTGTTTCCCTGCCAGATACGGCCTGAGCAGCAGGTCTGCAATCAGCTGGTGTGGGTGCCGTAAACTGGGCCAAGGACCTAGGTCTCCAAAGCAGCCCAGGGTGGTCCTCTACCATCCCGGGGTGGGCCCTGAGCACTCACAGGCCCACTGAGCTTGTTAGTGTCAGTTTGGCACTTCTATTCCAGTCCTTTAATTCAAGAGGAGTGAGTGGGTGGATGGATGGTTGGTTGTGTGGGTGGGATGATGGGTGGGTGGGTGTGGTGAAGGTATGTCTGAAGCACATGGTGGTCCCGTCATTTCCTCTTTTACGCCGCATTGTTGAATATGCTGGGAAGGAGACAGGAATTTACAACACTGGAAAGTGCCTGTGTTTCTTTGGGATTTAAAGAGCTACATATTGACTCCACAGGAATAGCTTCATGTATATCTGCACCAACTCAATGTCGCATCCAGAGACAGAGTTAGGAGTTCTGTAGCGGTCTGTGGTCTTGCCAATGCACTGAACGACTCAGTTTATCTGCTTTTCTCCAAGAAATGATTCTCTAAATCTACAAAAGTGGTTTCCAGATGCATAAACCTCCTCTCGGCCTGATCCTCTGTAAAGCTTTCTGTCTTTGTTTTAAAATACAATACATTCACTTTTTTTTAAACACACTTGAATAATATTAAAAGTAAAGAGCTTGTTGCCAAGTGAGTGGGAGTTTGCCCAGCAATTGGATTTTGGTTCCATAGCATTGAGGGCCATTTTTCATCAGTGCAGAACAAAAATACAGACGACTGCCAAATCTGATTAGGTTGTTCCTGTTTAAATACATTTGTATATCTGATTGTCTCTGTAATTGTCTGAAAGGGAAGGGAATTTTTCATTTTTGTTGCTTTAATTCATACAAATGTGGAAATTACAATATGTTTAAAGATGCAAAATATATTGTTACTTATTAAATAATATGCTTCTGTGCTGTATGTTCTTTGTTCTCTCAATAAATCACAAGAAATTGTTGGTTCTTTACTCATTTGTTTTTATGTGCTTTGAAGAAAACGTTTCCAAGATTTTGTGATTGTGTAAAACCAACCAACATAATCTGACAGACTCTATTTCTTTATATTCCATAAATAAATCGCTTAATTGGTTCTGTCTGTTCTTTTATAGTATCTGTCTTTGGACTTTCGACGTTCCGAAATCCTTTGTTTTAAGTCATATTTGACTTTTTTTTACATTTTATTGCATTCCATCTTTAACCAGATTCCTCTTGTATTTAAATGGGTAAGTGCTCCTCTGTAGTTCAGCTGAGAGCAGGCCACTTCTGCCAGATCTGTGGCCTGTTGTGGTCCGAAAGAACAGCACCGCAGGGAGCTCCAGAAAAACTCACTCAGATTTCAGTTTTTGAAATACAGCCTTGGCCCAGGGGATGAGAGCATTTTCCCAGTCCAATATTTCACATCAGAGAACGGGGTGGTACAGTCCACAGCTTTAAAGCAGGAGGGCTCATCTAGAGGGAATTAAAACAGCATTAGAAACTGAGGTATGAAAAAATAAAAAGACGTAATGAGAGATTGGATGGCTACTTGTTGCTGGGTGCCCATGGCTACAGCGCAACACATGAGTGAACCCTGGACAGGTGCTGAGGTCTTGTGTGTCTGGAGGGAAGCTTAAGAGCTCTCCGCTCTTTTACAAGACCTGCCCCGATTTTATGCCGGATTCACCCAACACATGGCTGTATTTTACAATGCTCTGGAAAGCACTCTTCTGCGCCTTAACTTCATTATGCTCTGTCATGGAATGAATGCAGCCATTGCACACGTCTCAGACCTTATTGGCAACATGTATAGTGTTATTTGATAGGAGATTCACGGAAACGTAATTACTGTCCAGTGTAAAGTGTGAAGATTCTGGAAACCATTCGAGTAATGAACAATCGCTCATATGCGCGTGTGCTGTATATGGCACGGAGTGACGGGGAGATGAGAGAAGAGTCTACTGTCTGTCCTTCTTCCGGCGCAGCGTAAACGAACAGCTCTTGGTGCAGCAGCTGCATTGTGTGTACACAGCATACATTGATTAGTTCCTGCATGGAATATTTCTATTCCCCTTTTCTGCCTCCAAACTCCCTCATTGGGAATATGCTAATGGGATCCGTCACGATCGCTGATTCCCTTTGAACTTTTTTTTCCCCGTCGCAGGCGGAGCAAATCACAGAGGTAGAGAGCAGGAGGTTTTCTGCCGCAAGCCCACGGCCCCTCTCCCACCATCTGCCGGACCTCATTTCATTTGAATAATAAATGATAGATTTTTTTTCCTTCTTCTTAACTCTGACTCAGAGGCGCTTCGGTTCACTAACATGTTTTTGCAGTTCAAGGAAACAGCCACCAGCCAGGAGAGGATTGCTGTTTCCCAGGGAGGGGGACTTACTCGGGGTCTATCGGCAGCGCCAGCATGCCTTCTGAAGCCGCTGGCTTCCATGAACCCAGCGGCAGCCTGCAGCATTTAAACAGAAACGTGCTCTGAGTCACACTATGAGGGAATTGGAGTAAATGTAGATCAATCAAAAGAAATAGGTTTCCTGTTTGTCTTTGGGAGCTCAGAGAACTTAAAAGGGGTTCCACGCTGAGTTAATTCCAGCAGAAAAAGCAGATTGTTGAATACAAAAGGTTTAGAACCTGACCATAATAATCTTCTGGATCTAAATGTTGTCTCTGATGTTGAACAGATAAGGCTTGCTAACAAACCAACCCCCGGCATGCCCTTGCACCATGGTTATAACGTCCTCTGTAGTTATCAGTGAGAGACAACGCTGCCCCAATGGTAACTGAATCAACAAGAAAAGCCTCGAATGGACTCGCACACATAAAGATACTTGAATTCCTAAAATTTGCACAGTCCTCATCTTGGGATGTACTGGAGCATATCTGACTCCAACCTTCCAGCAAAAACCTCCAGAAGTGGCCCACATAACACCAGAGCGCCTGGCCTCTGCCCTCCAATCTGCTTCCCACTGTCCACACTTCACAAGAGCCTGTTCTCTATGTAAAGCTTATAATATTTTCTCACCAATAGATTCAAATTCATTCAATGGAATCTTGTCCCTCCAGGCGCTCAGCATGTGGTATCTCAAACAATGTTTTTCTAGAATGGTTGGTATTCTGTTACTTGGACAGGATTCAGACAACGATCATTTGTGGCTCATTCAAGCAAACATCTGAGTTTACAGTAAATGATGTACGGGCCAGTCAGTATTATTTTTATTTTTTTTCCTTTCCCCGTGAACATTTTAGAAATAAATAAAACGGTGGCCTGATATCACGTTGGCCCAGCCTTTAGTATCAATACCTTGGGTTTGGGTCTTAACACAACAGAGCAGGAGAGGAGAGGAACCCAACACCCACAGTTCCTCCTCCAGAGTTTGGGAAGGTTGACCTGTGTTGGCTTTCAGAAGCTTGGAAATGGCGAATGCCCTTGACACACTAGGTATGAGAGAAAGTCAAAACGAAGTGAAGCCCCAGGGATCATGGGGGCAGTGAACCAGGCTGTTCCATTTCCCCCTTCCATTACAGCATCTCCCAGAACCTCTCCAGCCCTGGGCCCTTGGGCCCTGGCAGGAACAATGAGATCCAGCTTGCCTTAATTAAACAATTATCAGTAAAGTAAAAAAAAAAAAGACCCGCTCTCCAAATCCAACGCAGTGTGTGTGGGTTCCACAGTAGGATGTGGGGGTAAAACATACATAGGTGCCATAATGAAACAACACTGGCACTTAATAACCTGGGTGAGTCTCTGAGGCCCCTGAGACTGAGTGATGCGCTTCTCCTGCTCTCCCTTCCCATTCGAACCATTAGAGCGATAATGACTGAGCACACATCCCAGCTGCTGCTTGGCTACTGCATCCCAAACAGACGAGTGTTTAAGTCTCTCATTATCATACCTAAAGTGTGATCGGCCCTTCTGCACAAGCTGAGCTCTGCGGTACGACGGCGCTAATCACAGGCTAAGCAGTGTGCACACTGAGAAAACATATCACATTGTCACCTTTGAGTCCTGCCACTCCCGCTCTGCCACAGGAGAGACTATGCTTGTGACGCTGAAATGAAACTGTGGGATTGCAGTGTGTTGCAGCGTTTTGTTGTGTTTTAAATCGTTCTATATCTGGAGGGGATTTTCAGTAAGACGAATGACAATGCAGTGCAACACCTTCGCTAGCCAAAGATGAACGTGCTGTTCCTTGCTGGTACGTGTCATTTCATGGTTAGGGTTGCTGATTATTCATACTGGTCACTGCGTCCACCAGAAATCAAGTCCCTTCAGGGTTTCCTGTGTCATACAACATTCTTTGCAAAAGTAATTGGTGTAACAGCTCAGTGTGGAACTTTTAAAGGGAAGTGATCAGAATGTCTTGTTTCTCCTCTTTTCTGGCCAGCAAAACTGTCCAACCTGTGTACTCAGGAACAGACAAGTAGAGCAAATACGTGAGAAAGAGAACATAGCTTTTCTAAACAGATATTTCCGTGTTTTGATGACTTTCGTGTTTTTTTTGTTGTTGCCATAAGTCAATATACTTAGCATTATAATGTAACCAAGCTGTCTGTCATGCATCAATGGCAATGTGCCCCAAGGCTATGTGTTTGGTTCTTAGAGTGTTTAAAGTTCATTAATAAGCAAACATATGGTCATTGTATTATTTTGCACAAAGAAAAAGTACCACCTGCCCAGGTAAATTAGTTGTACCCATGCTTCCTGTCTCTGGGCAGACTTTGCCTTTTCATCAGACTGTTTCCGAAGCCTACTTTTGTTTACTTTTTTTGTATCGTTTGTTTTACTGCCAAGTTTACAGCCTTGTGTACGAATACAAACACTATGGAAAGACTCATGGAGCACCAACGTACATTTGTCTGACAGTCCAGAATTACGGTGGGCAGTCTGGATCCAGGCCGCGAGGAAAGAGAGAGAGAGAGAGGGCCCCAGGCAAGCTGCCCTGGCTTTGTTTACAACAAAAAGCCATTGTTTGATGTGGTCGCTCGGCCCGCTACAAAACTCCCCCTCCCACAGGATGTGCTTTGGGTAGAATGCCAGACGGAGGCCACTGCTGGATGACTTACACACAGTTAGACTGGGTCTGTGAGCCCGCTCCTCCTTGGGCCTCCAGAGACTACGCTCTCCATCAACCCAACTTATAGAACAATGGCAGAATTGTTACCAGGTCCAAGGGTGCCTTTTTTCTGTCTGTGTAACTAACTGTAGTATGGGGCCAATATTTGTTCTAGGGTTTATATTCAATTGTATATCAGCTTCCTTGTTATGTTGGCACCCAGACAGGAAATCACTTGACAGAGGAAACAAAAGCATAAACATCAGTAGTTCACCTGAATGGCTAATGCTGCCTTTACAACACAGAAAAGTTGTGCTTTTTTCAAACAAAAGGACCCACACAAGGAATATCTAGGATCAATTAACTGCCTCACATTAAAAAAAAAGATATTCAGACATTTACACATTTTCAACACTCAGTTTGTTTGTGTTCTTTGTTCAAATGTTACCTTAGTCCTGCTTTCAAAGGAACAGGAATAATGAATTTGTAAGTGGTGTCGTTTTCACACGGATAGGAGTCAAACCTAATTAGTTTCTATACGGCCTAACTTTTTTGTGCAGTCTTCGGTTTCAAAAAAGCACACATTCCAAAAAAAAAAAAAATTCTCAGGAAACATAAGTGGATTTCATTTTTCATTCAATGGAACATTTCTCTCTTAGCCTCCATCTGCCTGTCTGTGTTTCCACTGCCAAATTATTAACAGAGTCAAGCTACATGCTCCTGCCTCACCGGCCACTGGGAACTCAGCCTGTGTGTTATGGTTGTGATACGATTGCTCAATTCAAACAGCATGATCCGAATGTAGGGCACATAAAGGATGTGACTTTAGCAGAAAACGATGAACATACCCGCCATTCCATTAATCTTTCATAAGGCCTTAAAAGAGGTGGCCACCCAAATGCCTGGTTGCAATCTTGAGAGTAAGATGCTTTTTAATCCCCTATTAATAAAGTACTTTGAGGAGGAGCAGAGAAGACACGACGGTTACATAAACATGTCAAGGTAGGATAGAGATAGTTCCAACAGCCAATAGGATCTGTGCATGTTAGCAAGGGCTGCTGTGCCACACAGCCACAAAGGTTTGCTGTAACAGTAGCCAGTGTGGGGGGATAATCTATGCCTTAAAGCAAGACTGGGCTAGCAGAGAAACATGTGGTGGTAAGCCAAGCTTAAATCCCCTCTGACCTTGCCCCCTTTCCAGCAACCAGGAGGGGATGAAAGGAAGTAGCGATGTCTCTACTGCCCCCCAGAGGTAAGTTCAGAGGATGGATGAAAAGTAGAAAAAAAAAGAATTCAAGGCCAGACTACAAAAACCACGTTAAGACCTGATATTCAAGATCATTTCAAAGCTGCTTGTTCTTAATGATTATTATTGTGTGTGCAGTTACAAGGGATTTTAAAAATAGAATTTTAGACTTGACTTGTAAAAATGAAATAACCGAATCTAAAAATAGATTATTTGATAATAAATCATGTCCAGCAAGGTTAATACAGTCCTTTGCTGTGACTTGTGCTTTATAACAGCAAAAGCGAGTATGTTAAATATCTTGTTGGTTTACCACATCCTTTTTTGAAACAGACTTTCTCATAACATCCTTCAGGTATCACAATGAACCGTCAAGTGAACCATTAGATGATAAAATACGATCTACTCCTTGTCATAAACTGTGACAAATTGGGGGGGGGAATGATGAGATCTACTGCAAGAGATTATAACAGAAAATAAAACTCACTGAAACAAAGACAGCCTAATGATGGCTCCTTTTTAATTTTATGTTGCATAATCTTGTCTCTGCAGTTTATTGCCAGACGTTTCATCTTTCGGCAGCCATTGCTTGGATTAATAGCATCTTAAACACATGCAGCTGTGAAAGCTCTATGGTTTGTGGCAGCCTGTGTTTGTCGGGAAGCCTGTTGGTATTTTGATATGATGAGACGTGCCTCTAATGTGTGGTAGAGGTTCAGTGTTTCATCTCCCAGTGCCACACCTTACAAGGGAACCAACCCACCTCACTCATCTCAATTTCTATGAGCTGCTTGTGACAAGAGGTAGTAGAATGTACCTATTTCTTTTGAGGTAAATCTCATTTCGCTTTTTTTTTAAAGACAGGCATAGAAGTAAAATGTTACAAAAATGTTACTTTGCATTCATTTTTGAACGTTTTTGTTGCAAAACAATTTCTGAAAATATCAACGACATGTAGTATTAATACCTAACAAAAACAATTTACATCTCAAATCTGTGTGTAATCTAACATTCACCCTCAACTGTTTTTTTTTCTGCAGTTTCTGATTGGAATAGATAAAGTACCACATTATCCCTTTCAATCTCTGGCATTAGTTTGTCAGGTGTTTGAGAAAAACCTAACAATTTAATCTACAAAGATTTTTAAAATTCATTTCTGACAGCAAAATAGTTATTTGGATTTTTCCACTTGACACAAACATTTGAATTTATGCAGCAATAAACATTTCCTATGGTTTTTAATTATAACCTTTTTCCAAAAATGTTACCATAGGGGGAGCATCATGACTGTTTTTAATGGGAAAGGGCACCTTGCTCAGGGGGGGGACGTGCCTGTCAAAATTGTAGGCGAGTCAGAATTGCTCCTTGTCAACCAATATTGTACATGTTCCTGGCGATATTTGACAAGGCTATTGCTTTTTAAACTGTGGTTGGAGTAATTACATAGGGCTGCTTTCAGCTGAAACCCAGGACAGCCTTGAATGTAGCACTTGAATTTCAATAAGGTTCACACTCACTCAGGATTCTTCCGCCTAACCTCACTTTCAGGCCATGTATGGAACTCGACAGGAACAATAAGAATAGCAGGGGAGATTAATATGGAACTGAGTATCATAAATCAGTATATACCCATGTCCTAGAATGGAGCATCTCAACACAGGATAAAAAAAGGAAAAAAAGGAATTAATGAGAACAAATCTCAGCGGTATTGAATCTATATCAAAGCAAATGAATGGTGCGTGTTTACGTGGATTATTTAGACGATATCTCGCCTCATGGAGATAGTTGGCTTGAGGGAAGATTAAACGAGTTTCACGTGTAAGGCTGTCTATCAAATACTGTGCAATTTGAAAAGGTGGCTAGATGTTGATAGGTTTGAAAAACGGATTCATTGTTCCCCTATCAGCAGTGAGCTTGAGAGAAGAGTATTCTCACATAAAATGGCTGCCATGTTACGGTATTATCAAGGCAGGTGAAATGCAAAACAAAAAAATTAATGATTACCTGTTGGGATTGTCCATATTTTTTATCCAGGGCCAGGGCTCTTGAAATCCCAAATAATGCATGCATTTTCCCAAAACATACTTGAGCAAAATAATCATTTAATTTGGCCAATGTCATAAAAGCAGTTATTATTTGACCACCAACTTACAATAGTCACAACAGTGAATGTGAAATGGCTGAAAGTTGTTGATGGCAGCCTGCCTGGCAGCCTGAGACCAGCCTGAGGATAAGCCTCCAGCTAGACTGTGCTGGGAGGCTGTGGATGCCCTTTGGAGAAGTGATGGCTACTGGCTACAACACGAAACAATGGTCTCTCAGGCAGGCATCCTGCTGCAGTCGCAGAATACACCAGCGGTAAGTGTCACAAACAAGGAATCTGCAGCGAAAACTGTCAAGACCTTCATGGAAACAACGGAGGACGGAACAGTGAGGAAGAATGAGCGAAAGAAATACCATTTTTAGCAGTTATTTCGAGAAGGTTTGTTAAGGTGTGAAACTGCTGGGGGAAAGAATAGATTTCTTTGCTCCTTTTTTTGTCAGAATTGAAAGGATTGCTTGGATAATATAATTGGTTCCAGGGGTGCAGGGGGGGGAGGGGAACACTTATACATACCACAAGAAACCTGACGGTACATGCTGCAAGGAGAAAAGAATAAAGAAAAGCAAAAATAAACGCAAGTTGACAGGCAAAATGGGGGGACAGTTTGGCTTAGTGTTATTACCATGACAAAGAGAAAAAGAGATCTGTGTCTACTCCCGGCATGGAGGGTGAAGGGGTTTAGGACAGAGCAGCAGGAGAGGAGGAAGTGGCACGCCGAGCAGTGTGTGTGTCTGTGTGTGTGTGTGTGTGCGTGTATGTGTGTGTCTTTGTGTGTGAGGGTCTCATCTCGACCTACATAATTTCACTTCTTGCATGGCTTGGCATTTCTTCTCTTTTGATAGTATCGTTGGCAACAATTTAGAACATTCAACCACAAGATAACAACATATAACCCGAAGGCCCCAAGTCTTTCTCTCTCTCGTTGTAATGACAGAAATGAATAAGTGTATCTGCCGAATTGGCTCGATTTGGTGTTACAAAGAGTACTATTAAAGACTGATCTTTCCTAAAGGGCCCTTCAGGCAAACATGAGACAGATTACTTCTCTACAGGGCAAGAAGTGACATCACCTTTGGCTACAGAAATGTTCGGTTGGAGAGTTCCAAAGCACTAGCTTTATAGACCGTACTAGCATTCTTCCAGAAGACCTAGACCTTGACTAGATTAGTATGGAGAGTAGCCTGTGTATTGACAACCCTTTACTTCAAACCACCACTTCAAACAGCATATCGTCGAGGATTCATCGTTCCCCATGGCACTGTCTCAGAGATCCTCACTGGAACACAGATACAACATCTCTGTTCAAAAATCAACCATCTTTGGCTGCCACATGCCTGGACATCTATTCATTTACAAATGGTTTTGCTAGTATAGTTCACTTATATAAGTAACAACAAAATGCAGGTCCATTGATTGATAGTATTATGAGGATTAAACTTTCATACAAGAACAAACATTTCTGAAATATTTTTGAAATTGGAATGATTTTTTGGGGGTAAAACTTGACTGAAAAGGATGTTTTACTTGCAATAATTGCACTTTAAGCTCCAAGGAAACAGATCTTCGTTGTCAAATTATGTATTAAATCAACAAATACTGTATATCCATTACCTGGCGTTATCTGAGAGTGGCCACTTTACTGAAAATATAGCTCTGGTTATCTCTTGTGGTAGGTGGAGGTGGGATTCTGGACCACATGCCAACAGTTACTTTTGATAGATATTCTTCATATCTGATAAAAAAAAAGTTTGGTCTGGCAGACCCTCCAGTAAATGTTTTTATGCCTTTAAATCCAAATTACACTGTTATCATTGGCAGTGACATCAACAAACAGAGAATTCATTCTCTATTACTGGACTCAATTATCTGATTAGGCTATACATTTTCTTGTCAGACTGCACACTGCAGTGCAGACCGAGGCCCCACCAGCATTTGTTATTACGTTATTTTCTCTCACAGTCAACTATTTTTTGCAGGCTGATATGTTCTTCTTATTTGGAGTTCATATGCTGAGGATTATCCAGTGCTGGACTCACTACCTTCAGAACCGATCATTTTATTCAGAGCAGAAAACAGGTTATGTTTGCTCATTTCCATCACGCTGTCTCAAGTGAAGCATAGACAGTGAAGATAATGATGGTGGAGATAATGGTGGAGAGCAACTCGAATGTACCAAGTCGAAATGCCTCGTTTTACAGGCGGACTTTCCAAAAAGTCGATGTTATAATGGACCCATCAACAGCCATTTGAGAGAAAACCAGAAATCCAGGTCCATCCTACTATTTGGTAACACAACCACTTCATTTACGTAATGACCTCCTCAACAATGACCTAGCATTTATTATTATGAACTATTATCCAAATACTGCTGGTGCTCCGGACGTACACTCCCATCTCCTCATATGGCCTGTTTTACAGATAGCCTACAGCCTTGTGTTGACACAGGACCTGACACTAATAAAAGTCAATTGGGTATTTTGTTGTTCCTTCGTCCTATCGTGTTGCTGTTCAGCCTCCCTGTGGCAACAGTTTATCTCCTCGCATGACAAACATGTGTTTTGAGCCACGTTGTGTACAGTGCTGCTGTGTAAGCAACAACATAATTGCAACATTGACAGCTGTATTTCCATGTGCCCGGGAACTCAGAATGTTTATCCAAACACCGGGTGATGGGAGAGACGAGACGGGCGGTGAAAACTGACAAATGTGTGGTGTCATGATGAGCATGTCATAGAACACTGCTCTGGCATAGGGTGCGAGGAAATTATTCAGCACCGAGTCGTTTAAGGACGAAAGCCACCTTAGGAACATGCCCCATACTTCTAGAGAGCCCAAAACACAAGATGGGTGTCAAAAGGAATTTCACTCACAATTATTTTGTTTTTGGCATCTCTGCACTGGCACCCAAGTGTCTTATTACCTAACTGGGTATGTAAATGGTTGGCAGAAGTCTTTAGGTTTGGCCGAAGTTAAGCTTGACTATGCTAGACAGAGAAAACAAGATTCTGGACAAAGGGCAACTATACATTTTGGTCTGCTCCTCACTACAAACAAAATCCACGTGTGAATCTTTCCTTTAACTGTTGTTATTGTGATAGTACTAATCTATCTTTCTCAGATTGAATGTCTTCACATCATCACAAGTACAACTCAGGGTAAACTTACAGAATGTTGCAAAAAATCTCCTAAATTTAAGGCATGTCTCCAAGTGACAGTTGAATATGGTCTTCATGCTAATTCAGCGGATTAGACAGAAAAAGAAACCGTCAGGAGAGCATGAAAAGTAGGCCAGCTTGATTAGCCCTGCAGAGTGTTTTAGCTGGCAATAAACGTAATGTTTTTTTTTCTATCTTTTAGATTGGGAGGCTTAAAATAAAGAAATAGCAGGTGTTGCAATCAATGATATCATGTCAAAGACAGCAAAGCATTAAAAAAAGACTTGAGTTTTTCTTACCGAGCTCAATCTCTAACCTTTGTAACACAGTGAAGGGCTTACTGTAACCTCTACCACTGTCTTCAGTATTTGCTTGAAGATCATATTGAGCTATGGTATAGTCCCTGCTCTGTGAGAATACAAACACTTTGTTGTCGTCTTCCACTGGATATCAAAAGAACAAGGTGCAGTGTAGTATGTTTGTCCAGACAGGAGAGAACTGCAGTGTTTACTGAACCAGCACACTGAGCCGTCCTCATATACAGTATCTATGGTTACACTATTGTTGTTTAAAGGTCTATAGTTGCAATAGACCTTCAAACTTCTCTAACTAAACAATTCAAAACATTCAAGAATATCAAGTCTCGCTACACGTTGGAGACAAATTGAGAATATTTTGCTCCTAAAAACATTTTGCAAAACGCCCAAGGATGGCAAAGGTGGAAAATGAGATTGACATTGTCCTCCTTTCAGAATCGGAGGAAAATAAGTTAAAAGCACAAAAGATGTGTTGATGTTGCAGCCTTGGCATGATTGACATAACACCTGAGAGAATGTTTTTCCAGACAGCCTTCCCATAGAGCTTTAAAAATTCCCTCTAGACAAAGTCACTGTCTTGTTAAAAGACGTGACCTCACTTCCCCTGTATAAAGCAAGTTATATAAACACATTGGGCATTCAATGTTGCACCGAGCTGAAAAGGTTTGCAATGATAACATTGAAAACAAATTACATCTTCTCATCTTACTGTCGATATTCACCAACGCTTACATTATATTTTATGTTGAGAAGACGGATTTTGCGCTTTACGTTTGATTGTTGAAATAAATGTTTCAGTAATTTACAGATTCTGTATGCTGCTTGCTATGACAGATCTATCTGTTTTTAATGATCTGTTTTGTGACTCCAACCATTAGATAAAAAAGAATTGAAACAGATTACATTACATCATTTTTAAAGTAATCAATAATCATGTTACATCTTTTATTTAAATCTAATTTATAAATAAAAAAACTATCTCATAATATTGAATAAAAACAGAGAAATCCTGGAAAGTGATCATTGATTTGCTTGTTTCTTTGTTTTACTAGAAGAAAATTAATATTTGTAATTCCAATTGAACAGAGGCTATGATTAAATCCTCCGACAGTGCAGAGAATTGTATTGTTATTATGTCACATAAAGCTTTTTTGTCTCTTCAATTATAATACAACTAATATTTTGATGAAAAATATATTATATTCTTGACGTCAGTAAAAGAGTGCAGCCTTTTGAATGCTTCGGCACAATTGTTTGTAAAATACAGCCAATGGAATTTCGAGCAAAAGTTTTAAGCAATTTCTGTTACTGAGATCCAGACAAAGGCATGTTGGGATGCTGCCTAGGAGAGGATTCTCTATTTCTGGAGGTATTATAGCAGAATTAGATACGCTGCAGGCCCACTGTCTCCCTGGAAATGACCCAGCATCCGTTATTTAAGAATCATGCACTGGATGGCACTAAACGTTCCTACTTCCTCCAGTAATCTCTCTTACTGAGTAGTCGCTGCATTCCAGGGAAACCTAAACACATTCTCCTGTATCTTTGGCATTGCTGTGTCACCGTGACTATAGCGTTTTCATGTCGTCCACATATTTAAATACGTTTGACATAAGGTTAATCCACTGTATGTAAATCCACTTTTCTATTAGGACAAATCGATATGAAGAAGAATATGATGTTAGCTGTTAGATGTGACACTTAACAGCATTGTTTGATAGGGATACCCCCCTGTTCTCTAATGACTAGCTCTGAAAGGTTTTGTCTATCCATATTTGTGTGGTCTCAATAGATGTTTGACTACCCAGTTGGATCAGTATCCAGCTGTTGGAAATGTTCTCAGTGTGTTGTGCATTTGTGCACAGAGTGTGGGCCCCAGCTCCACAGCTGAGAGGTGGTTGGGAGGGTGGTCTGGCTGATAAGTATTTCCTCAGTCCTCAGAAAAACCTATATGTGCTGATTGACAGGATTTGATGGACTCATGATTTGAGCTGTTAAAGGAAATCTTTCAATATGCAGGAACGATACAGTCACCACAAACCCTCAGTAAAAATCTAGCCACACCGAAATAATGGATTTTTGATGTCTTTAATTATTTATTCATTCATTTCTTTCTCTGCTTCCGGAGAGCGCAGTTCTGGCCGTGACCAAAATCACTAACTGCATTGAACAATGCACAAATAAGGTTGTGCTACATACGGTCATAGCATTTTCACTGTGCTTTGCCAAAAAGCTTATCAACCAAGCCAATCAGAAGAAATCAGAAGAATCAGAAGGGATTTTATTTGCCATGAATGTTTGCACAAATAAGGAATTGACTTTGGCAGGGAGGTGCATACATTAAACATTTAGGAATATTGAAACTTAAATATGTGGACTAACTATACAAAAGGAGCAAAGTCTAGCTAATACTAAGGGGGGTCTAGCTAATACTAAGGGGAATTAAAAATAAAAAATAAACTTATCAACCAAGCCTATCATTGCCATGATTTGATAATGAGACATTAGTAAGAGCAAATGTCCAGAACATCCTAACCTCTTGCTTCATTGAGCAGTACTCCCAGTACATTTAACTCTATCAGGATGTTTTTAATGCCAAAATGCAATCCTTTCAGCTTGCTTGAGTGAGTTGATTAGTATTTGCTGGAGATCCATGTACTTGTTTTTAAAAAGACTGCTCAAATCCAAATGAACCCATTTATGTGTGATGGTATTGATTAGTAAAATCAGTAGAAGAAAACGGATTAATTTGATTAGAAACAGCACACTGTAGGTGTGATTCTCCTTGCCAATTTAAATTGCAAATATATCTAGACAGATATACAAAGCATCCTATGTATGAAACTGTTTTCATTCAGTTGTATTAAACAAATAAGGTTTTTACTTTGACTCCAAATGTCCATTTCGTTTTTATTAGCAATAATTACATACAATATTTTTCCCCTGCAAAGGTGCATTAAACAGTATTATCCCAGAAGATAAGAACACACCACAATAAATAAATTGCAAACTGACACATTACATTTTGTGAAAACAAATCATTGCGTCGTTGACTAAAAATACCAATCGGCTACCATTTTAAATGTGCAAATGGCTGTAGGGAGTCCATCTGCTGCCAAGCTGTTTGGTTACATTTCCTGGTGCAATGTAATTTAGAAACCAATAATGATGGCCTGAATGTTTGTTTTGATTGTGATAACGTGATTACCATCAATGTCTCATGAATATGCACAAACCAGCACGTTTCTTTGTAGCAATTGTCCCAGAAGGGCAAAGCCTTAACTTTGGCATCTCTTATTAGTCAAAACTCGAAGACTCAAAGTCTAGACTGCCTCAAGGCTTGTTATGTTCAACGTTAAAAGCAACTGTTTATGGACATGCTGTCTCTCACAACACATGTTCAAGCTCAGGCGATAGAACACATTTTTGTATATTTTCCTACGTGCTTCCCTTCAGCAGGACCATGTGTGGGGCAACAGTACCAGCCACCATTATCCATCATAGTTGTTGCGCTGTCAGTTTCATCTTGCCATTCGCCATTCCCATCACTGATAGCTGACATTCTCCTGTGTCCTCTCCACACCCCTTTGTCTTAGTCTGTCAATCACCCCTATTCTAAACATCCCTATCTCAATCTAATCACTTGCTCCCCATATCCAACAATCCACAAGGAACTTCGTGGGAGGGTTAGGCACATTCACCTTGAGTCCTTGTGCTTCCCCGTCCTCCTCAAGCGTGTGTCAGCGGAGTGTGTCAGAGGAGCAGTTGGAGATTGGGACTTTGGCAAACTCACACTTCATTTTGGTGGAAATGAGTCACCGTTCTGTCTAAAACACAACACTACATCAAGGTGTGGTGCATCGCTTGTAATGCACATTGTGCTGATTCTCAGTGCTCATAGCAGCAGCATAAATGATCCAGTTGGCTGGGAATGCTTCAAAGGTTTAGTTATACCCCAATGTGCTGGTTCCCCTCTCCGACACCTCATCAAGGTTTTTCTCTCTCTCTCTATGTCTGGCCTGTTGAGCTGTGCGAGGAGAGAAGCCTTGTACAAAGAGAATCCCAGATCAACCACAGTGTGACAGCATGAATACAGTCAAAGACAAAAGGCCCAAACAGAGAGAGGCCTCTACCTCAACTAGGAACGGCATCAAATCACACTCGGCACAGCGTTTGTTAAGCAAAAGTCATGCTTGCATAGAATAAAAAGTTACATTTTTTTCTTTTTTATGTGCCGCAATGCAGTGTATGTATATCACTCAAATATATATATATATACTCAAATATTTTGGTTTGATCTTATTTACTAAACTTGTGCGATTCTTCTTTATCTCATAGAGATACAAATGAATCGCCACTGTAACTTTGTAGACAAACTGGACACTGTTCTTTATCCTGTGGTATGAGGTGATAGAGGGGAGCCCAAATGTTCTCTGTTTGATCAATTTGACAATTAGTATGACAATAATGGAGCTCTGCTTTGTCACTTTGTCACAATGGAAAGAAAACTAGTTTGGTAGCGGGATCACATTTCTTAACTATTTTTCAAATGTAGTAGCAAAGCATACTGGTTTCTCTGTGTCTGCAGGACACTTGGGTCCTACATCCAATCCTATTCTCAGAATCCAATATGTTATCGTTGATTAACCTGTCCTTTGGATACATCATACAATTTTAATGAAATTACATTTTGTAGCTTTTTTTTAATAACAATTCATCATTGGGCTGAAACCTAAATCTTGAAACGTTTACATGCAAAACCAAGTAATCCCATTGACAATTTTGAAGAAGGTTTGGGCAACAGTTACTTTAACGGTTGGAGTTTCTATGGGCAAAATAATCTAAAATAGTAAGGATAAGAGTCAGGGTCAATACAACAAAAGGTGTGTTGAACAAAATGGAACTCGGTTTGAACTGGAAAGCATTTTTATGCTCTACACTCCAAAACAACTAAATAATAAATCCGCTTATTCAACTGTGTATCACTTTGACTGACTACATTTCTGACAAAAGTCTTAGATGCATAATAACCAAGAAAGTGTCTAATAGACTGTATGATTGTAATATTTTGGTTTTGTTATTGTGATGGTTGGACATACTGAAAGAGCAACAAATATCTGCTCTGCATTGTGAAGTGCAACACATCAGAGGACATTTTTAATTTAATTTACCATAAAATTAAATTGAGTCTCCTTCTCCCACCCAGCTTCTCTTTGTCATCTAAATGTTTTTCTTTCTCCCCTCCTTTTCTCTATATTTTCTCTGCCCAATTCATTAAATTATTCTCTTTTATCTATCTGAGACTAAAGTAAATCTGCTCTATAGCTGTAATTGCAATATACAGCTAGTGCCACTGCATGTGCTGTAGGTCAGGATGGTGAAAAGCCTACTATTATTCTTTAATGTTGGGTCACACAAGACCAGGGTCAATTACAAAGATCCATTACATTACAGTGTTGAGTTGGACAGTCATCAAGGTGTGCTTGGTTTGCCTCATGCCGCATCACAGCCTCTGTGACTGCACCATTGTTTTTTTGCTGTGACAATGATACCATACTTTAAGTATTTTAAATAGTGTTTGAACCACTTTGAGGTTACAGAACCATGTCTTGCCACCATTTGTGGTGTGTTCTGAAATTCCAACTTGAGGTTTATCATCAAAATACAGTGAATATACCGTGTGACGATGTTTACACTTTCATGTATTATTCACATCCATATCATCTGCTTTTTGTTTACTGTCTTGCTGCATTGCTACATATCATTTCCAACATCATATTCTCTGATCAATAGGTATGCCTGCTGCGTTGGTTCCTTCTGTGTTAGTCCACATATGCTGATGTCTTGAAGTGGAACTCAGCTTGGAGATCAATGTTGTGCTTGTTCTGCACCACACTTCCTGTAATCTATGCAATATGAGAAGGTTGCCCCCTGCCGACATCTTTTTGCCAATACTTCACACAACATCACGAAAAAACCCTTTCTAGGTCATAGACATTATGGAAGGTAGAAATATACTCTTCAGCTAAATGCAGCACATAGTTGTATAATGGTATTGCACACACAAACACACACATGCACATACACACCTGTGCACGTGCACGTGCACACACGTACACACTGCTAAACACACACACACCAGCATGATGTGCACTAAATCCAGTGAACGCTCTTACGTTCCTTAATTCTGTAGCCTATTTCTATTCAAGAGAACAGACCCAATATTTTGATTCTGGAAAGATTTATTAATAGAGTCATTAAACGTAATAGTGTACCAATGCACAATAAATTGTAGCATATCCCTAGAGAGAAAATAAATCGGTATTTCAAGAGCAGCTGAACCACCAACTGATGTTAATCTGTATTCAAACAGTCTGCCATGTCAGATGAAAGCATCCAATTAGTAGTCAATTCTATTCAGTATTTCTCATCATGCCACCACCATTTACATTCTCTCTGAGCACAGGAGAGCGTCGCCAGACAGTCACAGGGATCAGTCCTGCGGAGAATATGAGTACCCCTGCTGTGAACAAAGTCTGAAAACAAGTGTTTTATTGTCATGGACTGGTAAAACCCTGCTCCCTGCCTCGTGGCTGCGGATGTGATGCGCGTGAAAGTGCTGTCTTATCAGTATCGGTTTGAACACAGGAGAATACGTTTTTTTTGTGGGGTTTTTTGTAAACGGGAAATCCAGCCAGTGAGCAGATGAAACATCACTGATGCTTTGAATTGCGGCCTCATGCTGGGGGTTTAGCACAGGCCCTCAGGGTGCTGTGTGTCCCCTCACCAGGTGTTCTGAGTAAAGATGAGCTGCTGATTGAATTTCATTCTGCTACCACCCACACCTCGCTGCGGGCTACTGTTACGTTCAGACAGTAGTCTCCTCGCTGCTAGTACACTTTGACAGGCTAGAATGGTGTTGAGTGTCAGTAATAGCAATACGAGGTTTTGCTAAGTAATTCAGAGGATGGCATCCCGACACCATCCATGCCTTTTTCTGTCAACTGTAGGGGTCAGTCTTTGGACTGTTTGAAGCCGCAGTAGCCATGCATTTTTTGAGATTCTGCTAATCCAGCTATTTATTATTTTGTACATTTAACAGGATTGTGTAAATGTATTTTTTCGATAAATTATGTTGACTCCAGTGAGACTTGACGAAGCAGTGTGAGTCAAGGGGTCAGGCAAACAAAGGCAAGGTCATGCACAGCAGGAGCATAGAATAGGAAGACAGTTCTGGCTGAGACAGGGGGGCTAAGGTCACGCAACAGGAAGGCTTTGTTTACAGCCAACCAGCATCAAATGAGACACAACCAGGATACTATACCAATGTACAGTCATGGCCATAGGTTTTGGCAATGATAAATGTTGCGTTTGGCAAAGTTTGCTGGTTTAGTATTTGAAGAAAATATTTATACAATAACGCACATTTCATTATTATTTTTTTTGCTTTTTTGGGGCAAACTTTTTCAATATATGCATTTAGTCCCCTCTTTTACAGCAGTCATTCTGCTCCTAAAATCCAATCAGAATGAGTGATTACACCAGGCTGGAACTAGTTCACGCTTTCCCCTGTGCTGATGATATGAGTTACTGAAATTATATTAGCAGTAATTTTATGCCAAAGCCCAGCAACCTTGGCAAACACAAAGTGTATGTCGCTACCAATACTTTTGGCCACGGCTGTACATAGTATGTGTTTTTCACTGTGCATACTTTAACTGCAAATGGCATAGATTTGAAACACGCAGTATTCGAGGTCTAACCTAGGACCCTGATTTATTCACACTAAGACATAAATTGTATAATTAATTTTCAGCTATGACCAGCTGGCGGCACTGTTGTGCCCCATTCTGGCAAAGCCAATTCCACCAATCAGACGAGGGCTTATTACGACACCTTCAGATCAGATGTTCGCACTCAAAACCAAATTGTGTTCACTAGCCTGGCTTGAGTGTTTTACGACAATTCAGACATTATAGAACAGCTGTGAAGCTTCAAACAGACGAATCAAAGCATCCTGAAAGTGAGTTATTCCGTAAATGACAGACAGCGAAGACAAAGTCGGTGGTTTTGAAGCTCGTCAACGCCATTTTAACTTATGTGTGTGGGGCGAATAACCGGTCGAATGGCTTGCCAGCGCTTTGAGCTGTCAAACAGCTAGCCAGATCACTAGCAAGAAGACGTTGGTATTCGCGTGGATTCCTAGGGTGTGTGTAAACTAGTTAACATGCCGGTGTAATTAGGCTATACACGCAGTGGTATGTCACACAGTTGTCCAACAGGTTTACAGGCCTGCTAGTGGGATTCCTGCTACTGTGTGGCCATCTACAAAAAAGACTCAGGTTTAGCAGTCTTATGTTCACTTAGATACTGTAGTTACCTAGCCAGGCACCGTTGAAGAGTAACCAGATTTGGTTTGAGGTAGGATTACTGAAATCAACAAAACTGGATAAAACATTGGATTTGGTCGGGTTTAAGTCGGGCTCAGCGGGATCGCTGACCCCTCAGAAGAAAATGAAGAAAAGGAAGGAGCTCAATGCATTAATTGGACTTGGGGAAAGCAAGAGGAAGAAGACCAAGAAGGGCTCCGGTCACAGGCTTCTCCGAACCGAGCCGCCAGGCACGGAATCAGAGTCCAGTTCAGACGATGATGAGTTCAACAACCTAGGCACCGTCGCCGCCTTTGGAAAGTGAGTAAACAAAACAAACGTCAATAGCTAAAAATGGATTTGCTCTGGCAGCTACCACCTCAAATTGCAAATACAAGAACCAGCCATAGAATATCCATCTGTTATACTCCTGCAATGTTAATGCATACGGACTGTGTGTTTTGTCTCTTTTCGTAGAAGGAGTTACACGCAGTGCTGCAATATGTGCTACCCCCTCTTCCTGTTCATAATACTTGCTGCGTGTGTAATGGCATGTGGGGGACTGATATGGATGCAAATTGCCCTAAAGGAGGACCTGGACTCACTCAAAGAGAAGTTGCACACATGTAAGCCCTCTCTAAAGGAACCCTGCAGGGTCTCATTCTAACCTTAAATTCAACATCCCACATGTGTCACAGAAGAAGACTTGTATAGGACTAGATATTTAGTCTTAGATTGAGTTAAATAACAGTATAATTAAAGTTCAGTCAAGACACTCTCGTGATTGATTTCACCAGTTGTTCTTACACATGACAAACGGTTTAACATTGGCGTAATGGATGTACATGGGGAAGCGCTCCCTGCCTTCACTGCAGCATGCATGACATGAGGCAGGGAGAAACAAGGTAAATCCCCACGGGGAGCACAGACAGACAACATGGGGGCGAAGGGGATGGTGGTGGGTGGCAGCAGCGCAGAACACAAAGGTCATCGAGGATGCGTGTGCGTGCGTGTGACGACTTTATAGCGCCGCCGATCGAGCTAAGCCTATGGGCTGAGAACACGGCGATGGGTGATATGACGCGCGCTGCCCGAGTGCCATGCCTGAACCTGCTTCACTCATTCAGTGGATAAAGTTTAAGTTAATGTTTGAATTGTGTATTTCATGTTGTAAAGTAGAAGGGCGCTGGACTTTATCACTCAGTCATAGGGTCCAGGATGCTGTTTCGCGGAGCTAACTTGACTGTTTTACTGCCTTGTCTCTCAGTGGAATCCAGCCAAAAGGTGTCATCACACGAGATCCCAAAGCTAAGTGAAGACCTGAAGACAAGGCAGAGACAGCTAGAAGATATTGAAAGTGGGGACAAAGGTCTCAACAAACTGTGGTCCAACCTCACAGAGATGAACAGAAAGGTATGCCTTTCTGCTTTACACCCTTCACCTGCCTCTCGGTGTCCTCGATTCCGAAATAAGCGCTTCACGACAACACCAGCAGTTTGCAGTTCGACCCGCCAAGAAAGGGGAAACTTGTTTTCCAAGTGTCGTGTGACTATCCTTTGTCGCTGTGCCTTTCAGATCAGTTTGCTGGATACTGCAGTGAACCACCTGAAGGCCAATATTAAGTCAGCCTCAGATCTCATCAGCCTCCCTACTACAGTTGAGGAGCTCCAAAAGGTCAAACTTGCCTTGAATGAAGTCTGTGTTGGGGAAACTAGAGTATACTATTTCAAATGATCTTTAATGTATAGAATATTTACCGACGCGCGAGAGGGACTTTGTTTATCTTGTTTCACCATTACAAGTGCACGTTTCTGAGGGTGTTGTTCTTTTAAGCAATGAGCCCCAAGAGGCCGTGGTTGACGCTGATTTTAGAACAGGTAAGGGGAGTTGTTGGGCACGACGCAAAGCGGAGTGCCGAAAACCCCCTTACCTGTTCTGAAATCAGCGTAAACCACGGCCTCTTGGGGCTTATTGCTTTTCTAAAACTGATACTACAAATATTTGATATGGTTTCATCAATAGAAACAATTAGAAACAAAATAGTTTAATAATAAACCGTCATTCTTCCGCTACTACAAAGTATAGTTCCTACATAAATTGTTGCCACGCAACAGCCAGAAGGACATCTTTGCCGTCTTTTTCAATTTGAAATATTCGATGCGCAGTAATATGGAATGTTAAAGAATGTTATGAGGACAACCTGTGAGGTTAGCCTGGATTTTACAACGGCATGGAACGCGATATAGCCAATCACAATTAAGGATGGGAACAACCAGTTTTAGAATGGGGATAAGGACACAGTAGCATTTGCACAGTCTGTATGTAACACCAGTGGACGTTGGTTTCATTTGCAGAGTGTGGCAACAATTGGAAGCACTTTAACAAGTGTCCAGCATGATGTGAAGACTATGCAGGCAGCGCTCGAGGAACAGAGGAAAGAAACGGATGGTTTGAAACAGACAATGGTAAAAGGCTGCTAAATCCACCTTCCTACTTTTTATTATCTGTAAAAAAAAAAATCCAAGTTGTCACAAGTAGACTATATTGTAACAGAGGTCTTTGAACTAATCTTCCATTTTCTTATTTTCCTTATCCAGTTTATATTTTGTCCGATATTACGTTACAGACCTACATTTCCTATCAATTTTCCTAACCATGCTAGGTTCTCTGAGTCATTGGCTGAAAGGGTTTAATCCATGTTACATGAATTCCAGACTGACCTCTATTTCAGGATTGGAATCGGCTCAGTTTCCATCTGGGTCGTATAGCTAAGACTAGCACAGACAAGAAGACTCACATATCTTTTGACTTTATTCCCCATGGATGAAACAGGATGACGGGGATGCACAATCCAATGCCCAATCGGCTGCCTCCCCCGAAAAAGACGCAAGCAACTTCTCATCCTTAGCCTTAAATACGGTACAGAGACAGTGCAACCAATCCCATTGTCCTGTAAAACACCATGGGTACTAAACAGGCATTCAGTGTCAACTCATGTCTCTCACGCTATAAACCACGTTATGGTTCAAGATTTGATGTGATTGTTATCTTTTCAAAAACAATGACCAGTAGCCCCTCTCCACCCTGATGGTCACCTGTAGGATGTAGCCGATCTGAGGGAAGTTGTGAGCGAGGTGAACAAGAGCCAGGAGCTTTTCCGCTCCTGGACGGACCACCAGATTCTGTCCCTCCGCTCGTCTGTCTCCAACCTCACACAGAAGGTGGCCAGCCTGGAACAAGCGTCTGCCCAAACAGCACCACACGTGAGTCACACAACCATGGTTTGGAGCTTAAAGTCATATAGTTTATTCAAATGCACATCATGGTTTGTCCTATAGTAGCCTGGTGGGCACGCGAATCTTGCTCTGTACGAACCATCTGTTTTTGGGGGACATTTAAGGACTCTGTGGAGATCATTGAGAGTGAAAATATTGGTGGGACAGTCAGCGCGATGGTGCCAGATAACGGGACAGGTGGATCAACCACGGAGGCCGTTCAAGGTACGGATGTGCAGACAGAAGACCTTTTTAGGTGTCTTATCATCCCCCTGACCTCTCATCCCTTCCCTTTTGTGTTACTAATAACCACATTTATTGTTCCCCTACTGTCAGAAAAATCCACTCCGTCTACAGGCTCAAAGCCGACCAGAAGGCCTCGATTCTTGACTCCAAGCCGTGCCAAGAGAGACGCCGGGACAAGGAAGATGTCGGTCTTGCCAGGGGTCCGCTCTCTGAAAGGTACTTTCTTCTTCTCTTCACCATACTGTCTTATGTTGCCTTCATTAACATAGATAATGCTGCGCTCATTAGCATAGATAGACAATATATCATTATTGGTAAGGCAAATATATTGCAGGGGAGACATATCGGCAATGTTTGGTCAAGGAATATGAGTGATCATATTTGATCACGCTATACAATGGACTAAAGGACTTCATCCCCACAGATCTTGAGGTCCTTTTCCAGCGTTCGGAGTCTGGTGGCACATCAGAGGGGATGTCCTACCAGGACCTGAGGGACCTCCTAGGACCGGCAACTCCCGACTCCCAGGTCTTGGAGAGCTACGACCAAGATGGGAACAGGAGGTACTCACTGGCTGAGCTGAAAGCTGCTGTTAGTTTGTGAGTGCGTCGGGTGGATGGCAGTGAACAGTATTGAACTAGGGAAGGCTCCGGTGTACGGAGCGCAATCCCAGAAATCACTGCACCTTTTTCTGAACTGAGTATTTAACAGGCTTATTGTGGAACAGTGGCACTAGCATGCCCACCTCATCGGTCCTCTACACAAGGACCCTCTTCAGAATCCCAGACTTTCTTTTTGTCCCATTTTACAGAATTGTTTACACGTTAAGAATTTACTATTGTATTTATTTCAATTGAGTTAAGGAATGCTAACATCGTAATCGTCACAACATAACCTAAAAAATGTGTATGTCATCAATCCTAGCTCGGGTAAGAGGTATTAAATTGCCATATTTAGAAAGGTTCAGTCAGCCAGTTCCCTGTCTCTTTTTATCTGGTAGCTTTCCATCATTGTAATCGGCTGCGCTTCATGCCTACAACAGGAGCACAACTCACAGGTTATTTGTACAGTATAAACTCCCTTAGGATTTATTGCTTTAATATAAACTTGTTCTCTTTACTCCCCAGAGTGAATCAGTTATGAAGTCTGCAAGATTTGAAGGGCTATAAATACACTTAATAATAATACGTTTTATAGTGGTAACTCCTAAAGCATATTATGTAGCAATAATACAGAAATAAATTGGCTTACAAGATTAGTATAGTGCTTGCTTCCATTTACTTCAGTTGTGTTTTTTTGCAAATGAAGAGACAAGGAACCCCTGGCTCACATGTATAACAGGTAGTAAGAGAAGCACTGATCGCCCTTTACTTGATTGTCAGGCCTTTGTGGGGCTTAGAATGATACAATGTATATACAAACTATTCAACACTTGTATTATGTAAATATGGTAGAATTTTTAACATGGCTTATGAAACATGTTTGGGGGTAGGGATGTGTGGGCTGCATATGAAGTCTGTAGAAACTGCTCTTAGCATTGTACATTGTTTAGAGAATTGTTTTATTAGGTTGTGCTTTGCGCATGTAATTTATCATTTTTAACAGACGGTTTTAGAGGAGCGTATTGAGAACTGGAATTCAAAATGAAAGCCAACAATGTTTCAACAGTTTTGTCCCTTCAACGCTATGATGTTTATGGCAATTTGTGTTCTGCGTCAGCACTAAATAAATGTATATACAAGGATGTCATGTCTCCTTTGTACCTGTCATTGTAGTAGAGGTTTACACATCCAACTGTCTATTTGCCCCATACCATTTTACATGTATTCATTTATTACTTTTATCCCAAGTGACATACAAATAGGCACAAAATATTGGACCATCACAAACCTTACTGACAGGTAACTGCCTGTAGGTAACTGCCTGTAGGTAACTGCCTGTAGGTAACTGCCTGTATGTAACTGCCTGTAGCACACTCTTGGAATTAAGGATGTTCGGCATGTCTCTGAACATCCATTCCTTTCAAAACTACAATTTGGCTTCAGATATTTTACTACACAACTGGTGGTGTTAAAAATAAGCATTGCTTTGACTGACAGTATAAAAGGAAACATGTATCAGATTTTCCTGGACTACAAGAATAGCATTTTCACAACATCAAAGGGATGTATTGTTAATACAGGCAAGATTTTCTATTCAGTTCAACTTTAAACTTTATTTACAGCCAAAAACACACGTTATCCAGTTGTCAAGGGCTCCCAAGACCTTTATGCAAGCGCCCCCTTGGCCCTCCAGTCTCGTGATAGCAAGTGAAGCAACTCCTCTTCGTCCTCTTCCTCATCACTTCCCCCAGACGCCCCAGACCCTTGAGTTTTCTCTTTCACAAACTTCCCTCTCACAACATCTTGCTTATTCCTCAATAACTCCACCCTTCGATAACATTCAATTTGTTCATCAATTTCATCGATTTGACGCTCGAGGCGTCCCTCCTCGTCATCTTCAGCTACAATGGCCTCTGACTTGGTGTTCACCTGGCGCATTTCTTTTTGAAACTCATCCCATTCCTTGTCCAGCAGATCTTTGGGTGCGTCCACATTGCGAACTTTAGCATCTCTTACTGGATCATCAAAAAAGCCCTCTGGTAGGGCCTCGGCTGTATTGTCCTTCTTCTCTAAGATCATCTCTGGTTCATCTGCTTTGAGGATTGACCCTGAGTGAGAAGCAGTTGGAACGGGTGGGATGGAGCCGTCAAAAAAGTCAGCTGGAAGTCCAGGGGCAGGTACATCTTTCTGGACACTGGAACCTGGTGCCTCTGCATCGGATTTCTGATCTTCATTACCGTCATCCTCATCATAGGTTCCAGCCAAAAGACTCAATCCTGAGTTCTTCGGAACGGAACCAGTTGGTTTCTCTGCGTTTTCAAAAAAATCTACAGGCAGTCCTGGTTGACTGACTGTAGACGACTGGGATTTAGACTTCTTCTCAGCATTAGTAACTTCAGAAACCAATGCTTTTCTTTTCAAAAGGGGTTGGGGTCCTTGGCTTGCAGTCGACTGTTTTGAACTTTTAAGATCTAAAACTTTCTCCTTATGCTGCTTCCCGAGAATGTGGGTCGGCCACAATAATTCTGATTTGACCTGCACATTGCAGACCACGCAATTGAGGTGCCCGAGACTGTTGTACTTGGCGTAAGGAGACTCGATTCGCTTTTTATCCGTTGTTTGTCTTTGTTTCTCTCTCATCAGCCTGCGAAGTTCGTCTTGATGTATTACTTTCTTCCCCTTGTTTTTTTTGGAAGTGGACATTGTTGTTAATTAGCTAGCTTCTACAAATTCAAGGAAGAAAAATATTTGTACGAGGCTCAGGAATATGACGGAATGGATGGACCCTTCCCAAATACCACTTAAAAGGCGTCTCTAAAACTGCCTGATTAATCTCAAAAAATTGAACCGTCAAAAAAGCTATTTTAGTGCATTTCCTATGCATGAACACAGTTTCCGATATCTGATGTCGAACATTGTATGTATTTATGATAATAAAAATACAGACTAAAAAGGTTGGTTAACATCGGTATATCGCGATACACTTCATCACGCGAGAGGAAAGGCGGAAGATGCGGCTGTCAATGGTTTTCGTTCGGTCCTGTCAAGCTAGCGCAGCTAAACGTTAGCAAACCATTTTTACTGCGAAAAACAACGGCAACGGAGATTTTGAAAAAGAAGCGTCTTGTAAGAAATATGTGTATAACGATGTAACCGGTAGCTAGACGTTAACATTCGTAACCGAATGTTGTCACAACAGTATGTGTTAGAGTATTTTTCGTGGCGTTGTTGTTGTTGACAATACCGCACCCACATTCATTCTTCCCAGTGTAACAAACTAGCTTGTTGCTAGCTAATGTTAGCTTTTTGCATTAGGTCTAGCTATATTGTAGTAGGCAGTCGTGACAAATATACAGTTTTGTTATTAGAATCCTGGTGTTATTAGCTAGCTAAATCATGACTGGGGAGAAGATTCGTTCGTTGCGGAAGGACCACAACAAACAGAATAAAAATGACGATATAATGGAATCCTATGATGCATCTTCAAACGGGACCAGTAATGCATTTAAATCAAACAAGGGTTTTCAACAGTACCATAACAAATCACAGCAACAGATATCAAATATCAATGTAAACAACGTACACGCGAATTCATCTCATGGAACTATCGTTGATGATAACAAAAATCCCATCATTTTGACAAATGGGGAGTTCGAATTCCCAGTTCACGAATGTGTGTTCAAAGGAGATGTGCGTCGCTTATCTTCACTCATTCGGACCCAGAACATCTCCCAAAAAGATGTACATGGTAAGTTTTAAAGACTATCTTGACTGGAAGTAAAAGGCAAAATAGTGTGTGGTTATGTTAAGCAGTGCCTATCCAGTATGTGACGATGTCCACATTTCAACCATTGTTGACAATTTATTAAGATGTCCTAAACTTTCCTCTTTACAGGGAACACACCACTCCACTTAGCAGTGATGTTGGGCCACAAAGGTAAAGTTTTTATATAGACCCAGCCAAAGCGTAAACAAGGGAGTGTTGAAATAGTCTCTCTCAACAGTAGAACCTGACAATATTTCTTTAATATGGCTTCATTTCTATTGACTTTAAGTTTGGTTTAAGATTGTGGAGGGAGGCCTATGGTCCCATCTATGGTCCCGTCTGGCATATTAAGGCTCAAGGCCCATGCTCATCCATAGTAGCAGCATGTTCTCCCCCTCTGAAAATGTGTTGACACGCAGCTTTTGTGTGTAAAGGACTCTCTCCACCACACACACACACAGACTTTCCACAGGGCTGAGCGTCCTTTCTGACCTCTATAGCATTGCTAGTTGCTTTATGTCAGTGGTATTTCTGACGGGGAGGGTCCTTTGGGATGGCTTAATCTCGCTGATTAGTCTGACTGAACGAGGCTCCTGAGCATGTCACACGAAGGTCTCCAACACACTCATTAACCGTCTATTCTGATGCAAATGTCAACTTAAGAAGTGAATGGAAAAAAACAAAACAACAAAGTCATGCAGAGAGAGATGTTCACTGAGGGTGATATAACTGGACTCCTGGGCCAAATAGGAACCTGTGTTTATGACTGTTCATTGTGTGTGTTTGTTTTACCATGCAGAGTGTGCCCTCCTGCTGTTGGCCCATAATGCCCCTGTGAAGGTGAAGAATGCTCAGGGGTGGAGTCCCCTAGCAGAGGCCATAAGCTATGGTGACAGACAGATGAGTAAGTAATCTGTTCTACTTCACTAATGTAGCTTCAGATTGTCTGATGTGGCAAGCAGGACTTTTTCACCAATCAATGATGTGAAAGATGATCCAAAGCAGGGTTCAGCCCAAGCTAGGCCTGTATATTTCATGCAGCCTTTATTCCTGTAGTTAGAAGCTCCGCTGTTGTTATTTTAATCAAGGCTTTTTGGCACTCATAATAACCAATACGATTTCAAACTGTTTCCCATTTGGCTTTACCTGGCTCCGTGCAGTGTTTCAGTGTTATTAGGGATTGCACAGATGACGGTGATTGCTCTCTGGTGGGGGGAGGTGTGGGGGGGGGTTAGATCTGTGCTGCTGGAAGGAGAGAGAGAGACGGAGGGAGAGACAGAGAGAGAGAGAGAGGATTTTCTCTGTGAGCGTCCAGGATCCAGACGGCCTGGATCATGGCTTAGTGGGGGCGGGCGTGGGGGCGGGCGTGGGGGCGGGGGTGGGCTGACTGTTCACAGCAGCTTTGGACATCAGAGCTCTCGTCGTAGGGTGTAGTGTGTCGGACTGCGTGTCCCGTTCTGACAACACGTCTCAGACTGCTAATGAATCCCATGGATAGGCCGGGCCGGGCATTGTCATTCAGCTATCTAAACCTCCCATTTGACGTTGACTACAATATCTAGACCAACATTGACAGGGGGGGGGGAGATGAGACATAATTTGCTTGTGCTCTGCATACAACAGTTAGGCAGATGACCCCGTCGACTAGTATGCAACTCCCGCCCTGCTATAAACATACGCTGGCTGGCTGGCTGGCTGTTTGGCTGGCTGGCTGGCTGGCTGGCTTGCTGTTTGGCTAGCTGGCTGGCTGGCTGGGAACTCAGAGGTCAGACATGGGAAGCTCCTGTCACAGAGAGGAAGGAGAGGGGGGAGGGGGTTGGCCAGGTCCCCAGTGGAGAGCAAAGACACACAAAGACATCTAAACTCCAGAGGACGTGGGGTGAAAGTCGTCCTTTGTTTTGATTTTATGTACTTCTTTATCATGTTAATGGGTGAATTGGTCCTTTGTGTGAGATAAATCATTTATCCATCCCTCTCTCTCTCCGTCTCTCTTTCCTCCTCTTTCTCTCTCACACGCGCACATTCCCACACGCAAACACACACAGTCCCAAACACACACAGTCCCACACACACACAGTCCAACACACACACACAGTCCCACACACACACAGTCCCACACACACACAGTCCCACACACACACAGTCCCACACACACACAGTCCCACACACACACAGTCCCACACACACACAGTCCCACACACACACAGTCCCACACACACACAGTCCCCCACACACACACAGTCCCACACACACACACAGTCCCACACACACACACAGTCCCACACACACACCGTCCCACACACACACAGTCCCACACACACACCGTCCCACACACACACAGTCCCACACACACACCGTCCCACACACACACAGTCCCACAGACACACAGTCCCACACTGCGCCAGCAGCTCAGCGTATGTGCACATGCAGTGCCGTGCTGGCCCTGCAGTGAGCACCCTGTCAGCACTTTCTCACACCACTATCCCCGTTCCAGGGCTTCTGATCCCGGTCAAGATTACTACTGTACAGTACAGCAGCCAGGTTTACTGCCTCAGTTGTTCTTCATTAGGGCTCAGTCCCCGCGAAATATCTCTCCTGTCGTACAGGGCCATTAAGGGGATATTTGAATATTTCAGCGTGACGAGATTGTTAGAAACTGGGTTCCCCACGTGACATGAGGTTGGTTAGACCTGCAGCGTCAGCTTTAAGCATTCACGTCACACACAGACACGCATGCCTGCACGCACACGCGTGTTCCCCGTTCCGGGATGTAGCGTGTGCCCCCCTCTGGAGAGCCGTCTGTCAGGTCACCTTATCTCCTGGCTGCCGCAGCGCTGCAGCAAGCTGATATCAACCTGTCTCACACACACACACAGGCTGGAGCCCTGCTCCACAGCTCTCCTGTTCCCCCTCACAACCTGTCTCACACACACAGGCTGGAGCCCTGCTCCACAGCTCTCCTGTTCCCCCTCACAACCTGTCTCACACACACAGGCTGGAGCCCTGCTCCACAGCTCTCCTGTTCCCCCTCACAACCTGTCTCACACACACAGGCTGGAGCCCTGCTCCACAGCTCTCCTGTTCCCCCTCACAACCTGTCTCACACACACAGGCTGGAGCCCTGCTCCACAGCTCTCCTGTTCCCCCTCACAACCTGTCTCACACACACAGGCTGGAGCCCTGCTCCACAGCTCTCCTGTTCCCCCTCACCTCATCAATCATCCTCTCTTCCTCTTTCTTTTTCCATCTCTATCTCTCTTCTCCCCAGCTCCCTCCCTCTTTCCCTCCCTCTTTCCCTCCCTCTTTCCCTCCCTCTTTCCCTCCCTCTTTCCCTCCTTCTTTCCCTCCTTCTTTCCCTCTTTCCCTCCCTCTTTCCCTCCCTCTTTCTCCCCCCCTCCCCCCTCTTTCCCTCCCCCTCTTTCCCTCCCCCCTCTTTCCCTCCTTCCCTCCCTCCCTCCCTCCCTCCCTCCCTCCCTCCCTCCCTCCCTCCCTCCCTCCCTCCCTCCCTCCCTCCCTCCCTCCCTCCCTCCCTCCCTCCCTCCCTCCCTCCCTCCCTCCCTCCCTCCCCCCCCCCTCCCTCCCTCCCTCCCTCCCTCCCTCCCTCCCTCCCTCCCTCCCTCCCTCCCTCCCTCCCTCCCTCCCTCCCTCCCTCCCTCCCTCCCTCCCTCCCTCCCTCCCTAAACAGCAGCTCGATCTCCCAGTGTCATCTGGGACGTAGCCCATTGACAGATCTACAGTCGTTAGATCAGCGTGTTAACTGGCCTTTTGCGGCGCGTGCGTCTCGTTCGAGTATCTCTCTGGTCGCGTGCGTTGGCCCGTCCGGGCCGTGTCTGTTAGGGGCGTGGTCTGGCGTGGTCTCCTCACCCCCAAGCCTGTGTCGTTGTCGCCCCTTCCTCCAGTCACAGCCATCCTGAGGAAGCTCAAGCAGCAGTCCAGGGAGAGCGTGGAGGACAAGAGGCCCAAGCTGCTGAAGGCCCTGAGGGAGGTGAGCGTCACTCCACCCCACCACGCACTACATTTGGGGTCACAGCCCCCGTCCCCCCGTCCCCTCCCCACCCCCCCGCCACGTCAGGCCACACCCCTCCCCCCCCCCCCACATGGTTTTTCTACCTCCCATGGGAAATGGTGACGGCAGACGTGGCAAGGGCATCAGCAAAAAGAAAACGTCTCGTTCCGTGTTGAGCACAGCAGGCTGGGCGGCGCGTGCTCACTGGTCTCTCTTTCCCCCTCGCAGCTCGGAGACTTCTACTTGGAGCTTCACTGGGACTTTCAGAGCTGGGGTGAGCTGTCCACCAGAGGAGGCTGTGATCACAAACACGGGTTTAGAGTCGAGGACGCCTCGCCAAGTTCTCCTCTCTCCAGCTAATTATAGTTTGCTCTGTTCCCATTATATGCCTGTGATGTGCTAATTGCCTGGTGGATTCGCTGCCCGCGGGGGCCAGGGATTTGTAACGAAACCTTCTCCGGGCTGATCACTGCCTGGTTCCTTTAGACTTGACCATCAGGGTCTGTTGTCTGATGTGTGTTGTTAATCCGCCACAGCCACACGGCAGAACCCTAACGCAGCTTCTCTCCTGTAACGCTCAGTGCCCCTGCTGTCCCGGATCCTTCCGTCGGACGCCTGCAAGATCTACAAGCAGGGGATCAACATCAGGTGGGCGTCTGGTAGCAGTCTGTACCCACCCTGGCCATGTCACGCCTCACGACTGGGCTCTCTTGGAGACTTTCTGAGCTCTCTCCCCTCCTTGACTAGCCTCACCTCCCCTCCTAGCCTCCTCCCCTCCTGGCCTCCCCTCCTAGCCTCCCCTCCTAGCCTCCCCTCCTAGCCTCCTCCCCTCGTAGCCTCCTTTCCTAGCCTCCTTTCCTAGCATCCCCTCCTAGCCTCCTCTCCTAGCCTCCCCTCCTAGCCTTCTCTCCTAGCCTCCCCTCCTCCCCTCTAAGACTCCTCTCCTAGCCTCCCCTCCTCCCCTCCTAGCCTCCTTTCCTAGCCTCCCCTCCTAGCCTCCTCTCCTAGCCTCCTCTCCTAGCCCCCCCCCCCCCCTCCCCACCCCTCCTCTACCCTCCTGTCCTAGACTCCCTCCCTACCCTCTTCTCCTAGCCCCTTCCCCTCCTGCCCAACTGTTCCTTGTGACAGACTAAAGGAAGTCCACATGAGTTCCTCCCCTGTGTGTTGACCTTCCCCAGACTGGACACCACCCTGATAGACTTCACCGACATGAAGTGTCAGAGGGGGGACCTGAGCTTCATCTTCACGGGCGACGCCCCGCCCGCCCAGTCCTTCGTGGTCCTGGACAACGAGCAGAAGGTGTACCAGCGCATCCACCACGAGGTGAGGGCGGGGTAGTATGTTCAGCAGTCGCCAGGGGATGGCCCTGCGCTGTTGCTGAGGTCAAACCAGAGGAGATCTTCCCCCCACACGAGTGCACACACACACACACACACACACACACACACACAGCGCTGACTGTTCCTGTGGGGTCTGTGCCAGCAGGAGTCGGAGATGGAGACAGAGGAGGAGGTGGACATCCTGATGAGCAGCGACGTGTACTCCGCCACGCTCTCCACCAAGTCCATCAGCTTCTCCCGCAGCCAGATCGGCTGGCTCTTCAGAGAGGACAAGACGGTCAGACCCCCCCCACCATACATGCATGACATGGTCACCTCCCCCCACCCCACCCACCCTCAGAAAACCCTAATGTGATTGGTTGGATTGTGATGGAGCAGTTTGGGTGCCGTGTGTCTGCCCCCCTCCCCCCCCTTCCAGGAGAGAGTGGGGAACTTTGTGGCGGACGTGTACGCGGTGAACGGCCTGGTGCTGGAGTCCAGGAAGAGACGCGAGCACCTGAGCGAGGAGGACATCCTGAGGAACAAGGCCATCATGGAGAGCCTGAGCAAAGGGGGCAACCTGGTGGAGCAGAACTACGAGGTGAGCCACTGGCCCCCCTGGGCCCTGGCCCCCCGGGGTCCTGGCCCCCCTGGCTGCTGGAGGGGGAGGGAGGGAATGGGAAGGAGGTCTGTGGTCATCTGCAGGAGTTCTAGGTTGAAGCCGTGACAGGGTCCTGATCTTGTGGTCTTGTGTTCAGCCTGCCAGGAGGCCGTCCCTCACTGCCCCGGCCCCCAACACCATCTCCTGGGAGGAATACATCTCCGCAGAGCACGGAAAGTAAGGCCTGCCTCCCTGCCCCTGGCAGCCGCCCTCGACACTCTCTACACAAAACACTTGAGGCTAGCTTCAAACTGCAACATCCATGCTCAGTGTTTCCCACGCATGGATTCATTTGTGGTGGTGCGCCACAGAATCAACACCGGCCGCCACATATTGCGTTTCGTTGTACATGTAAAAAAAAATGCTATTTAAAACACTGCATATCCTTTCCCTGCTCTCCCTCCGTCTCTCTGTCACTCACACGTCTCTCTCCCATACGCACATACACAGTCACAACGTCAGCACACGTTAGCAACGACGTAGGTCCGCCTTCCTAGTAAGACAGACGGCGATAACAGCGAGCCTTCAGCATTAGTAGCGTAGCTAAAAGTCTAAGAAAGTTGAGTCTACTTTTTGCTAGGCACCTACGAACATGTCCCCATCGTTTTTTTGGTGAGCAGTCTCACAAGCCCTACTTACCCGGCGTCATGGAGCCGACCAGCTAAACAGTTATTTAGCACTAGCATTGCTACCTGCATATATGCATAAATTGTTTACAACATTTTCAAGCTTCGACCAGTGCTGCTCAAGCAGGAAGACATGGTCAGGGAGAGAAAGACAGATTTGTTAGGCATTGAAGAAAGAGTAGGAGAGGAGGACAGCATCCAACATGCTGCTGTGAGAGAGCCAGCTGAAGCAACAGCTGAGGTGGA
The DNA here is from genome assembly GCF_054491055.1 of Hypomesus nipponensis. Classification (NCBI taxonomy): domain Eukaryota; kingdom Metazoa; phylum Chordata; class Actinopteri; order Osmeriformes; family Osmeridae; genus Hypomesus; species Hypomesus nipponensis. The sequence continues at coordinate 4,177,863 of NC_140370.1, forward strand.
CAGACATGTAGAAACAGGCAGGTAAGAAAGCAGGTCTCAGGGCAAGGGGACTCATGTGAAGGTGTGAATCATTTTTGATTAATATTGTGCAACAAATTATTAACAACAGAATAATTTGGACCCCCCCCCCCCCCACACACACACACAGCACAGACACGGGCCGACCGACCCCCACAAATTGCTTTCTAATCCGTGGGAAACACTGATGCTGCTGCCCAATCCTAAATAGAAGTGTCTGTGTCTCCACCTCTGCCCACCCCCCCCCCGACAGACCACCCCATCTTGGGAGAGAGTTGGTGTGCAAGGAGAGCAAGAAGAACTTCAAAGCCAACGTGGCCATGAGCCAAGACTTCCCTCTGGGCATCGAGTCGTACGTACAACTGGAATAGATCAATGTCTCTGTTGAAAAATGGAATGATTCTGACTGCCTTTTCGTTTATTTATTTTTTGCCACCAGGTTACTGAATGTGCTGGAGGTGATCGCTCCATTCAAGCACTTCAACAAACTGCGAGAGTTTGTCCAGATGAAACTTCCTCCCGGGTTCCCTGTCAAACTGGGTAGGAGAGATGGCACAAGCCCCCTCCACGCGAGCTGCATCAGGAAGTGTTTCTGAATGTGCTCCTTCAACTCGTTTAGCAACTGCCCGGTGTGTGTTTCTGCCACTGTGTTTCAGACATCCCTGTGTTCCCCACCATCACGGCCACCGTCACCTTCCAGGAGTTCCGCTACGACGAGTTTGACGCGTCCCTGTTCTCCATCCCGGCTGAGTACAAGGAAGACCCCAGTCGCTTCCCTGACCTCTGACCTGGGGGACCGACAGAGAGATGAACTCTTTCTACGCTGAAGGAAATAACCAACTAAAGACGAAGAACAGGAAAGAAGTGGAATTCTATTATCTCATGTTTTATGTCTGTGTGTTCCGACAAAAAGGGAATGGTCCTTTTAGTTTGAGTCTTTGTTTTTGTAGAAATCTTTATCTAATCAATGCAAACACATGATGTAGCGCAACATGACTTTGGGAATCAGACGGGAGACATGATCTGGATGAGAATTTGGGGGGGGGGGGTAAAGTAAAACAAAAAAAACTTGTCACTGAAATTACAGCTTTGATTTCACCTTCATGACCACTACTCTTCCTGCAGCACTCCTGTGAGCAGTGAGGAAGCTTCACTGGATCTTGTATTCCAAGATATCTCCCCCCTTTTCACGACACCTTGTAGTACTGTACTCTTGAAAGTGCACTGACATTTAGCGTCTGTAAATTGAAACACTATATATATGACAATGAAAATAGCGTTAGAAATAAACATATTCCATATTGAACTGAGCTTACTTTTTCATGTGTAAAGGATGTACCTAATGTACAATTTAGTCAAAGGAGCAACACTGTGTGGCAATAGATTTCAAGAACACAAGAATGTTTTTTTTAACCAGTTTGGGAGATATAATGGTGTTAAAAACTTCTTACAAGATCAATACCCCAGGCCTTTTTTGTGGTGCAGGATGAACACACCTGCGTTTTCAGGTTAGCTCATGTTACCTCCTGGCTGTCACCCTTTGTGAATAGTAACTGTTTGAATGTATCTGTTCTGTTTGAGTGCGGTCCGACTCGTTTGAGGGTAGTTTGTATGTCTACAGGTGTGAGTGTGTTTCTGTGCAAACCCAGATGTGGGGTATCAGGAACACCTCTAGTTTGATACTGCACAGTCGTTAATGTATCGAACGCATGCTATGGTTGTCCCGTTTAATTACAAATATATCCTCGAGCTATATTTCTTACTTGATAATATTTACCTTCTGTATAGATTCTAAAGACCAAACACTAACATTTCCTGTTCCGCTCAGCCCACTTCACAGCTTCAGTATGACACTCTTCTTATAGACAAGTTTGTTTTGTTAGATATATACTGTGAAATGATACTGTGAAACCAACCTTGCGATATGTTCTAAAAGTGTCCGGCAGTAAGTGATGACTTGACTCATCAAGATGTCTGGCTTGGGCTTTGCTGGTCTTCTCTAATGTAATGCAGCTTCACCAACCTTGACATCCCTTTAAATAAAGCACCAGCACCATGTTTCAGCGCATGCTCCGTTTCTGGGGAACACCTTGCTTCCCCCGTTGAGATTCGAGCATTGATTCTGTTTAATATAGTTTTGAATTTCAGACACCTTCAATCATAATGATTTGAGCAGCTGGAAAGCTCAGCTCTGGCTCTCTAACACTGTACTCAGGAACACTGTGCCAGGAGGACAGACACACATCACTCAAATGGTTTTTAATTGTATAAAAATGGTAACACAATACATCATTCTTGACAATAAGGTTAAGATCTACAGAACATCGTGACTGTGTGAGAGAAAAGCTAGAAAGCGCCAGAACAATCAAACCACTTTCTGGACGGGCTGTGGACATGAGCCTGTACAGCGCAGGACAGGGAAGTTGTTGAGCTGACCAGACATGCATGGAAAACCCCACAGCCAACTGCCATTTTGACCACCATATCATCTAACGGAAAAAAGGACCATTAACTTGCAATTTAGCAGTGAAATGGATTTGCTTCTAACCAGCAATCTGTCAAACACCAACAAATAATAAAAGATTCATATTGCATTACCAAGACATAAGCTTATGCTAAAAAATAAAAAGGTTGCACATAAGAAAAGAAAAAAAGGTAACCTTTTAATATAAAATTACTGAATATACCCTTTCACATCTGTTCAGCAAATACGTCAAAATAATCATGTACACAACATTCACAGACGGGGACATAACTATAGGAGGCGGAGACATTCACCAATTTGATCGGTTTTTCTATCAGATGAGAGATTGAGATTAATGGATGGCGTTAGGTTAAAGCATGTTTCGGGGTGGGTGTGGGGGGTGGGGCGCGGCGCGGTCAGCTCATTCGCTGACGTCCATGTCTTCCTCGTGGTGATCGTCCCCGTTGACCTTGGCCTCCTTCGCTGGGGGACCTGTGCCGTTGCCCTCTACGGAGTTAGGAGACATGCCGGAATCATCCGAGTCCTTCTTCTCCTCCCTCTCCTTCTCGCTGTCGTAGCCTTGCTCCTCTTCATCATAATCCCTTGTAACCTGTGGAGAAAGACAAGTTAACGTCAGGTTAACTTCAGGTTCCTGATTTCTTTTGTTGCCACGGAGCATGGCAACAGCTGATCTCGAGCGGCGTTCATGAGAAATTCAAACGCTGCAATGAAAAGGATCCATCTTTGATGAACATCCAGCGTCATTTTCACTGACCTTTACGTCTCCCTTCTCGCCATCCGATTTCCTCTCCCGCTCTCTCTCCCGCTCCCTCTCTCTCTCCCTCTCTCGCTCCTTCTCCTTGTCTTTGCTCTTCTTCTTCTTGCTGGTGGAGAGTTCCCTCTCCTCCCGGCCGCGGTCCTTCTCGCTCCTGCGCTCGCGCTCCTTCTCCCTCTCCTTGTCCCTCTTCTTCTCCTTCTTATGCCTGCGACAGAAGACGGGACAGAGGGTGGTGGCTTCACAGAGCTAGCATCTCTATTCTCAATTTGCATGAAATGGGACTGCGTGTATGCAAGGGGGGGTAACATTTCCAGAGATCCTGACATCCGCTCCTGTAAACCCTTCAGATAAACAAGGAGGAGACCAACCTCCGAGGTGAGGGAGTCCTGGAGACCTTCCTCTTGGGAGACTTCTTGGGTGAGCGGCTGGCACTGCGACTCCTCCTGTGCCTCCTGGAAGTCACAAACACAATTCCCACAGTGAGGCTGTGACCTGGGGAGGGGGGGGGGGGGCGTCTGAGCCGCCAACACTGTCGGAGGCCAGGCTGAGGAACAGCTTGCCGGCCCTCTTTACAAAAAGAGCCAGGCCGCGGCTAATCTGCGGCCGCCCATCTGCCCAGCGTCCCCAGCCGCACTCACCGGTTCGGGCTCCGCGACCTCCTGGTGGTGCTGTAGCTTTTCGGCGGCGTCCTCGAGCGCTTTTTCTCCCGCTCCTCCTTTTTTCGGTCCCTGACAGTCAGAAAGGGGGGAGGGGGGGGGTTAGGCACTTGGCATCTCCAGGGAAGCATCCAGAACAGAGATTAAAAGGCACGTGTGCCCTCAATGAATGTTCGGAGGATGAGGTTATCTAACCCAGTTCTAGTAAACTAGCGCACGGGCAATAAAGACTTTATACTGTACTGTAAGAATGTACATAAGGGTCTTAGGAAAAAAGGATCCGCTGTCTGACCTGGACTTGCTTTGGGACCTCCTGCCTCGTTCTTTAGAGTGGGACCTCCTCCTGCGCGGGCTCTTGGAGCGCCTCCGGCTGCGAGAGTGGGAGCGGCGCCTCGACCTGCTGGTGGAGCGCCTGATCACACACACGGTCAGTCAGTCACAACACCGTCAGGGACCGTCCCTAAACCCTATCCCAAACCCAGTCCCCGCCCCGGGTCAGGAGAGGAGGCCAGGCCGTAGGGGAAAATCGATTCGCATTTGAATCGCGATTCAGTCTTCTAGCGTTTCATGACGATTCACAATTATTATTTTTTTTCACTAAAAAAAGTGAGGTTTTTTTTGCTAAACTGCAAGCAAAACAATAAATGTCTTGATGGTTTTGATGCATTGGGATTTTTTTTCTTCACCACAACTACCTTTCACAGTCAAATAGAAACAAGTAACACTAAAGAGCAAACTGGAATCAAATGTAGGCATATATTGAATCGAAATTTGATAAAAAATCGTGAATCGGAAAAAATCGTGAATTGACAAAAATCGTGAATCGGTTTTTAATCGAATCGCGACCCCCAAGAATCGATTCGAATTGTGAGGTACCAAAAGATTTTCCACCCCTACTGGGCTGCTCACCTGTGTCTGGAGCGAGAGCGGGATCTCCTTCGTCTGGATCTGGACCGGGACCTTGAGTGCTTCCTCTTGCTCTCTTTATCTGCAGGGTTAGGGTCAGATTAGCTGCACATCCCAACTACACTGCGGAAGACGAGTGATCCCGGTCCCCCCCCCCCCCCCCCGACAGCCTGAATGTCAACAGAGCTGGAGCTACTTACTTCCTGGTTCGATGGCGGCAGAGATGAGTGACTGGGCTTCTCTGACTCTCTTCATGGCCTCTTCGATCTCTTTGTTGGGGTCCGGCTTCATGCATTGATTCATGTTCATCCCGGCAGTCATGTGATTCAGTCTAGAGGACGGTACAGTACACGTCAGAGGATGATGACCCCGCCCAACAGCTGGCTGACTTCAACCATCGCTTGACTCTATACTGGGTTGTATTTCATTTCAAAAGTTTTCAGGGTATAAAATATTATTGTGTATGTGTACATCCTGAATGGATCTATAACTTACTTTGGGTCCACAGACGTCATGAACTTCAAAAGCTGGTCAGCGGCCAGAGACTGTCATTAATGTTGAGAAGACATTATACAACTAACAGTGATATTATTGACAAGCACAGCAGCCCATTATCCCTGGTTGTGACACACTGTAATGTGTACACCATGGTTCATTTGATACAGTGGCAAACTCATGGAAACGAAGATGTTAATAGTTTGATAGTTCAACGAGCAGTCGGTCACCTGGGGATTCATGTTGCCTCCTGGAAATCCAAACGCAGCCATGGGGTCCATGTTGGGTCCACCGAAAGGATTGCCTCCCATCTGCAATGCACCAAAACACACAGGTGAGCCTGTCGCTAAGTTGGGGTTGCGGTGTATTGGAAAGCAACATTCAAATCTGCAATGGGTTAGGAACTTCATATACTATTCCAAGCCCCATCCCCTATAGCAAATCGCCTGGCTATAGCTCCAGCCTAGGCAGCAGATGGTGTGGACTTACTGATGGATTGGCCATTGGGTTTGGAGTGGGAAGCAGACCTCCTCCTGGTAGAATCCCTGCTACGGCATTAGCTGGAGCCAGCAGTGACAAAGCCTTAGCCTCATCTGGAATAACGCCTACGGGAAAACACAAGTGTTAGAAGGAGAACTGAACTGTCGCTACACTCCAACTTGAGGAGAGACATTTTCAAAAGAAAGACAAAAGAAAAAAAAAGAAACAGAGAAACAAAATGACTTTCTCAAGGCCAAACAAAAAAACACAAAAAAACAGACTTTTCACAACTTCATACAAAACATTTGCAGTGGTGTTACTATGGTTACCTTCAAAAGCTGCTAGATCTATGAAGAGTCCCCTTTACTCATTTAATCATTGCAGTAGAATGACTACGTAGGGGGGGGGGGGGAGATATCACAGTATACACTACTCCAATAAACACTGCCAAGATGTTATCACCTGAACTTGTTTTTTAAGTCATGAACCAAACGTTAGCAAGCACAGCGGCTTCTCCAGTGGGGTGTGCTCTCAATTTTCATATAGATGTTTACAGAACAAGCGACTCACGGTGCCGGCTTCGCTACTAAAAGCACACAGAGAAAATCGAGATACACAAAACAAAAAGAGTTTCAGAGAAAATTGGCAGCAATACTGTACAGGTTGACAGTTTCTACTTACCGGAAAGTAAATTGTCAGAGAGAAAACAACACTCAGTAAAAAATGGATACAGGTTTTCATTAAGAGCTGCACACTGTTTCTAAGTAGCTTACCTGTTATGGCAATTGGTCTACAACCAATGCCGATAACTTGCACCTTTTGACAGGAGTCAGTGTGGAATAATAATGTAATCACTAATGACTTTGGTTTCCACCTTATATAACAATGGGCTCAGGCAACTGAAAGCCCATGAACGTCTACTTTCTGTGGCAGAACGTACTGTAATTAGGATGCATTGGTAAAAATAAAATTTAAAAAAAAAATCACAATTTTTTTTGATGATTTTCCCCTGACACAAAGTTTGCCTTTTTCAAGAGAGGACACAGACACACAACAACATTTAGAAAAGGGCACACGGGAGAGAGAATTTAGCTGCAGGAGACAAAAGGGATGGGTGGTATTTTCAGCAGGGCCTGGCTTACAGGACTGGCAGAGCCAGGAAAAACAACTGTAAAACACAACAACAACAACAAAAAGACCACTGTTAAAGAGAGAGTAGTGAACCAATGCCATGTTATGTGGAGTGGACATGTGAGACAAGTAACAAGATACAGCAACTTGTTAACACAGAAACACAAGACTGGTTGGCTACCTTGTGAGCAATTGAGTGTATATTTATGATCTAGTGGGTAGTCGTTGACCAAATGCGGTTTTGTTTTTCCCCCAGGTCTCTTAAGTGGTCCACTGTGACAATTGTTCCCCAAAATACAGCCCTTAACCAGTGCCTTGGTGTGCAAATCAAACATGCCAGTGTGTCTTGAGCAGCATGTGGCTATGGGTTCTCTCTTACCATTGGGATCCAATTCATTGCGCAAGACAGACTGGACATTCCACAGTTCTGATTAAACACATGGCTGAGACCAATCTCGTTACACTATATGACCGTGTCATCTTGAATTGGTCATCAGACTAGATCAACGAGACCTGACAAATGACGCCGCTAACAGAGCTCATGTACTTGCATTGCAAAGCAAAGACTAAAAAACACCTAGAGGAGAGAACGAGAGAACGAGAAAGAAGAGTTGACACACAAAAGAGAGAGAGAGAGAGAGAGGGGGGAGAGGGGGGACTTGAATGCTGGCTGGCCTTTTGTAATTGCCTACAGTCCCCTGTTGGCGGCTACAGGCAGAGGACCACTTTCAGCCATCAAGGAAGGGGGGCTCTGCTTTTGCCTTCTCCACTACAAAAATCACACACACAAATAACAGAGAGAAATTTAATGACGGAGAGTCCGATATGGGGGAGAAAATAAAAAGAATGGTTAAACTTTTACACCATCAAGTTCACCTCTGCCTCATGAGGGGTATCTGCCCATGGTAAAGGCGTGTTCAGGTCCCGGTCCTTAAAGAAGACTTTGGTATACTGTGATATTACCAGGAGGGCTGTTGGGCCTCGTTTTTTGAGTGCGTCAAAATCAATGCATGGCACAGTTAGGTTAAAGCACACACATCAGGTGTGCGACCCATACTTGAAAAGGTTTTGTAGTGAGCAGGCGTGGAGACTAAAGACTTGATTTATGGCACCACAGTATACCAAGAGCATACCAAAAGTCTAAGTTGAGGTGCTACCAACACCTCTCTTGATTAAAGCATCAGGAGAGTGACACTGATCACAAATTTAGGAATCCTTAAAATGATAAGTAGCTATGTCTGAAGGAAACTGCCCAAGAACACAAGCAAGACATTTTATGTGATCAGTGTGGTTTCACTCTCCCATGAATACAGCATAAAACTGATCACCATTGAAACATGGAAAACATGGGGAACGAACCTTCCGCGAAAGGGACAACTATCAACGCCCTGTCCACGAAGACAGTGTTGGTGAGATGCTGAGACACTCCTACGGACTCGGTCTCCTGAAACTTGACGAAGCAGACACGCGACGTCACCGGTAGAGGGGATTCGCTGCAGAAGAAAAAACATTTGTATTGACAGGTTTTCAGGTTTAGCTTCACAAATGCCAAAGGTTTGCTATTTAACGGGGGCAAATGAAGCAATTTATATGGCAGAAGACACGGAGGCGTAACTGTTAAAGCACCACTAATCTAGACCGCAAGATCACGACACGATGCGCGTTCACCATTCACTGCGCTGGCACACAATAGACTGAACTCCTGGCCTACGCCAGGCCTTGCTCTGGCCCTGCAATCCAACACTCGTAAGCAACCTAGCTGGCTATCGTAGGAAATGTAATTGCCAACTCTTTGTAAAAAATGCATGGAAATATCGTCATAAACAGAACACAGACATTTCAAATACTAATAAATTGGAAGTATAACTTACTCTGGTGGAAATAATTTGAGTTCTTCAATGGTTCCAAGAAATCCAAACAGCATTCGCATCTGCTCGGATGTTGTGCTTGGCGACACATTGGTCACTTGAACAACGTTGGTTGTGCAATTCATTCTACCGAATAAAAAAGTTAAAATAAACAAAAGGCTAAATGTCTATAATAGACGGAATATTCGATACTCGACGCAGTTGGTTGCCAACAATAGCTAGTTGGCTAGCTTGCTAAAAGCACAGCTCTCGGGACTGACAAAACCTAGCTGGCTAGCAATGCGTGTGGCTAGCATTACGTCAAGAATCAACGAGCATGCGCAGTATGTGAAGCGGGGATTATGTTGTGTAAAATATCTTAAACCCTCAAAACTAGTTTATTGATTTGAATTCTGTAAGTGTAACGGTTGTTAGTAAATGCAAATGTAAATCAAATTTGGATAAGGTTTATTTGGGCATTTTCAAAGTCTACATTTATAGTCCTGCAAGCAGACTGCAAAGTGTTTGCTTATTTGTATTTTGTTTGTATGAAGCCACATTTCTCTGTGCAGCATTTATGGAGTGAGATTTGGTACTTTTTTGGTCATGAAAATAAAGATGTTGAAACAGAATTGGTCAAAATGAGAAAATAAAACATTAGTTGGAAACACAAGTGTGTACATATTGAAACCGGGGAAACAATTATACTGTATCACAATTAATTTGTATTGAATTTAAACCTAAATGTACTTATACAATTAATGTTCTATGCATACCTTTCTAAAAATTGTGCCAATTTACGTTTGGGTAGCTCATCTTCTTGTAGGCTTATGTCGCTTGGCCAGGTTTTGCATAATGCTCCTGCGTTCCACCTAGTGGTCGTTTCTTCAACATCCATTTCTTACAACAGGTTGTGATGAGGAATAACGTTCTACATACAGGCAAAACGCTTCATACGAGGCCCCAGCCCAGTCTAACCGCTGGTTATTAGATTTTGGGATCTGCAGAAAGAGATGCTTATATATTCAGATACAAGTGGCAGCCGAGATAAATACATTACTAAAACAGTTTTTCTATTATTTTTACACTTTGTGGGATCAATGCCTTAAGATTGGAGTCACATTTGGAATGGACTTGGTTGCCCTGCTGTAATTGGCTATACGTTTGTATTATACCAGGCTCTAATCATCTTCTATTCTGTGCCAACTTAGGTCAAGAGTGGTTTATGTTAAGCTTTGCAAGAATTCTGTGTAGAGCCAACTTTTTTTGTGTGTGTTTCAACAATAGGCTTTATATTCTCAGACTGATAATGATGTGTGTGTTAGGTTACAAAACCTTACCTTTTTTGTACTAGCATTCTTCACAAAACAACCAAGTTTTCTCTCTCTCCTGTTCATGACCATGTTTTGATTGATTTTGATTTATAAGAAAAAACGTAAACGCCAAATGATCCTAACATGCATTAAAATATAACCCCAAAGTTTGGTTGTTACTGCCATCATTATATTTCAAACAATATGTTGTGTGATTGAGGCAATAGGTCCCTTTCATTAACACTTTATGACAACTAGCTTCTAAAACCGTTTTTGGATAAATTAACAGTTAATAAAATAATACACTATAACAGAGTTTCAGATCAAACACAAAATCACATGACTATGGAGTGTTAAAACCCTCCAGCAGGCAAGACTCAGTGGTGTTTGATTTCCACATAACTACAGTAGGCCAGCAAAGACTTTTGTCGTTGTAATTAGCCGAGCCCAGTAAAACATTGGTAACTACACACACAATTTGTCGTCACATTTTCCTTGACTTTTTCCCAAGGGAGGGAGGAACAATGGCTTTTCTGTCCACAAACCATGTCCAGAGTAATCTCAACCTGGATTATGGTTGCGTTAGATTGACAAAGGAACCTTTGGCACTTGGACCAAAGAATGCCCACATCTCAGAGACTTCCAATGACTTCCCATGTTAAAGTAACATCATAGTACACCTTGTGGGCAGTCTGAAACATTGAACATCTTTGATCTAGATTGTGTTCCATATTAGAAATGTAAATGAATACATAAAAAAACCTGTCTTTACTTTAGAGTAACACTTATTTGAGCAATTCATTTAGTTTTTAAAGGAATACAAGTCTTGGCATTCTCTTAGAGTATAAATGACTAAGACTTCCATACACTTCCTTACTTACTGTAGATTCACGTTATACAAATCAACATGCTTTGTACAAAATCTTATGATTGTGTCACATTTGGCATTGTTGTGCTGATGCTCACCTTAATTTCTAATTTGTGATATTACAACACATAGGCCAGACAAAGTTCTAATTTGTGTACTGCTCAGCGTAATAAATCCGTTTTCACAGAGGTTGGGAATTGTGTCAATCAGCTAAAGATATTGCTACAATGGAATTCTTGTTCATGGTGTGAGATGATTGGTTGGTGGAAAGGTTTAAGTTCCCTTAGGCAGTGACTCAGAACAGGCTACAAATATAAATACCCTGAACATATTCAGTGGTACAAGTCTCCCAGTTCTGAACTTATTGCAGGACACCAGCGTATGTTTGTGTGCCACCACAACAAGGAGGAACTATGGTCAGCCGGTAAATGCTTTTTTCTTAATTACTGAATGATTCTTATCTGATTGGTTTAAGTGCTGAACTGGTTGTTTACAATGTGGCTGCAGATTTGAACACCCTGCTGGTAGCTATAAGAAGATCTTTGAGACATGTGAGGACCTGTCAGAGCCTGTCCCTGCGACAGTCACAGGTTTGTTGACACACACCTGTATTATATCATGTGAAGATTCGTGCATACGTCTTATAACACATGCATTTTATATCAAAAAAGGTTATCTGAAAATAGTTAATGTACTACTGGACTGCTAAAGCCAGATGTGTGGGTGTGTGCAGGTCGTATTCCTTCCTTTCTAAAAGGGAGTCTCCTACGCCTGGGCCCTGGCCTGTTTGAGGTGGCCGATGAGCCCTTCTACCACCTCTTTGATGGTCAAGCCTTGATGCACAAATTTGACTTCAAGAATGGGCAGGTCACCTACTTCCGCAAGTAAGCAGACACTTCATATGTTTGGACACTGTCCATCAGACAGTGACATGACGTGTTGCTGCCGTGTTCTGGAAACCACAATTAGATTTGTAAATCAAGCATGTTTTGTCTTCACTCTGTTTTCATAAAATGACTCCACTGACTTACACAGCCTCTTATTCATAGCCTCTTATATATTACACAGTTATAACGCTTCCTTGTCTTAATCTTTCTCGTAGGTTTATAAAAACAGATGCCTATGTGAGGGCTATTACAGAGAAGCGTGTTGTGATCACTGAGTTTGGAACATTTGCTTATCCAGATCCCTGCAAAAACATTTTTTCCAGGTTTGTCACATGTTGGTCTTGTCATTTGGTGATTTTCTATTGTAATGGTCCACGGCACACTATATTTGCTCATTTAATTCTTTGAGTTCCAATTCTCATCTGTAATTTTTCTTAATTCATTGATTAATTCTTGTATATGCGTGTTTTCTGCGTATGTGCAGGTTTTTCTCTTACTTCAAGGGTGTTGAAGTGACAGACAATTGCCTGGTGAACGTTTACCCCATTGGCGAAGATTACTATGCTGTCACTGAAACCAATTACATCACTAAAGTCAACACTGACACCTTGGAAACCCTGAAGAAGGTCATGTCCTATTACCTAAAGAGAGCTATGCACAGATCTCGTATTTCTTTACTCACTCGTCCAGATTACATCTCCGTTCACCTATCTTAAAACATAAAGCTCTCTTTGTTGATGTTCTATCATGAGTTGGAAGACTGAGAATGGAATTCAATGCATGCAAACTAAATGGACGCCCTTCCTGGAACACTCAATAACCTGCTGATATTTGACAGTTTTGGCATATCGTAGAGGAAATGTTCATCTTTCAGTTGTCTGGCTAGCCTGTTCACTTGCCAACCTTCCTATCATACACAGGTGGACTTGTGTAACTATGTTAACATCAATGGAGTGACAGCCCACCCGCACATAGAGAGAGATGGAACAGTGTACAACATCGGCAACTGCATGGGCAAAGGAGCTTCACTGGCCTACAACATTGTCAAAATGCCCCCTACACAGCCAGGTGGGTTGTCTCTCAAACACGAAATCTAGGGCGGAATTCTCTGGGACAACGAGGTCGCTAACCTGTACCCTGATTGTGAATGTTTCCTCAGACAAGTCTGACTGCATTGAGAAGTCCAAGGTGGTGGTGCAGTTTCCAAGTGCTGAGAGGTTCAAGCCCTCCTATGTGCACAGGTACAGTTTGTGGCTCCTCGAGTTTCAAGCTTATTGCCAGTAAAATGACAAGTGCAGACACAATGACATTCTTTGGTCCAGTTCCTCTTAAACCCCTACAAACCCTATCTAAACCGCTAATAAATAATCTAAACCTCAAAGAATCATTCCTAACCTATATGAGCTACTATACTTATCGACAATAACTATAATGGGCTATTAATAAGAATTTACAAAAATAGATTAACACAGAATAATTCACCTGACAACTGAAAATAACCTCAACTGAGAAAATCGACTAATAACTAAGAATAACCTAACAATATGCACATGTTAGAGGAGGAAGAGGCAGACACCTCAGGGGGTAGCTGACAGGGGGGAGGGGTGATAGGGTGGGGGGTTGTCCAGTGTCGGGGGTTTAGTCTGGACAGGGGTAGCCGATGGACTGCTGATCGTTGAGTATGCCTGGTGTTGCGGAGCCTGTTTGTTCTGGTCATGATGCTCCAACCATCTGGAGTCTCTCTCTGGTCGGTGGTGGGCCAGATGACGGGCGGGCTGGGGGGTGTCTGTGGTGAAGGAGGTGGCTCTGCTACAGCAGTGTGGGGTGTGGAGGTGCCCTGACGGCCGCTAGCTCTGCACCGAGGACCTTCTGCGCCGCTTAGTAGAGCCTTCCTGTCCTGAGCGTGGTGTAACTGTAGCACGCTGTGAGGCCTCTGGTCAGGACACGTTCAACGATCCAGCGGAGGACGTTCACAAGAATCTGTGTGTCCCCTCAATAGTCTGTTCAGGGCTGCAGTGTTGAACGTCATGTGTTTCTTTCAGCTTTGGCATGTCGGACAACTACTTTGTCTTTGTGGAGACCCCTGTGAAAATCAACCTGCTCAAGTTCCTAAGTGCCTGGAGCATCCGTGGTTCCAACTACATGGACTGCTTTGAGTCCAATGAGAGCCTTGGGGTAAGCACCATGGTTTCATGTGTAATCTGAGACCCAGCTATGTCTTGATTCTCCACTGTGGAGGACATTGGTTTCAGGTTAGCACATTTGGCATCCATCCATGCATGCCACTGCCTTCATTTCTGATCCCTCAAATAATCTAGTTGACTGCAGTGAATTGTTTTCCTTGCAATACATTTGTTCACTTTAAACACTTCTGTGATGTTAAAAACCTACATCTGTAACAGTTGTTCTCTAGGTTTCAGTAGGATGAAGTTGACAGTAGACGGATGGTGACATTACATATATGAATCCCTGTAATAATTACATGGCATGACTATCATGTGATTGAATGTTATGCTGTTTAACGTTTGCAAAATCTCCCAGACATGGTTTCACATTGCTAAAAAAGACCCTGGAGAGTACGTTGATCACAAGTTCAGGGGAGCTGCCATCAACGTCTTCCATCACATCAACACTTACGAGGACCAAGGCTTCGTCGTTTTTGACTTGTGCACATGGAAAGGGTAGGTGGATGAAGTTTGCGACTTCCCATTGACTTTCATGAAATAAATATATCGATAGATAAATAGCGCACATTGATTTGATTCGCAACAACACAACCTTCCTTTGTTCCTGACGCTCTGCAGGTTCGAGTTTGTGTACAACTACCTGTGGCTGTCCAATCTGAGAGCCAATTGGGACGAGGTGAAGAAGGCGGCCATGATGGCACCTCAGCCCGAGGTGCGCAGATACGTCATCCCGCTGGACATCCACAAGGTAAGGTTGACACCTCAGGAACAGCGGCACCCAGGAATCATCCACCGACGACCACTGATGACCTTCTCCCCTTCACACGCGGGCACTCTGGGGGTTGTTGGCAGGAGGAGCAGGGGAAGAACCTCATCAGCCTGCCCTACACCACGGCCACAGCAGTGATGCGCTCTGATGGGACCATATGGCTGGAGCCGGAGGTTCTGTTTTCCGGGCCTCGCCAAGGTGAGAACACACGGAGCGTCCCGCAAGCTCGTCCACTTCCACGAAATGAGCTGTGTTCCCATGAATGCCTGTTGCATTAGACGTGGCTACAGTCTTTCATGATGGCAGACAGGTATTTGAGAGTACTGTTGCTGTGTCTTCTGGTAGCCTTTGAGTTCCCCCAGATCAACTATGGGAAGTATGGTGGCAAGAACTACTCCTATGCCTACGCACTGGGCCTCAACCACTTCATCCCTGACAGGGTAAGCAGAAAGGGTGTGATCATGAAAATGAGACGAGCCCTTCAAATTTATCGTCAGGCCTTGGTGACCTTAGGTTTTGCCTGCTCGTAGATCTGCAAGCTGAACGTGAAGACCAAGGAGACCTGGGTGTGGCAGGAGCCGGACTCCTACCCCTCCGAGCCCTTGTTCGTGCCCAACCCAGATGCTGTGGACGAGGATGACGGTATGTATGCCATACTGCTGCTAGGGAAGGCTGCTGGACTGTCATGTGGTTGTTGTGTGTGGATTTCTGACCCAAGGCCGGTACTGTCCTCACAGGTGTCCTGCTGACCATTGTTGTCGCCCCCGGCGCTGCCAAACCAGGGTACATGCTGATCCTCAACGCCAAGGACCTGTCAGAGATTGCCAGGGCAGAAGTGGAGTGCAGCATGCCTGTTACCTTCCACGGAATGTACAAACCATAGGAATGTAGTGTGGAAGCGACAGGAAACCTGGCTGTTCTCAGGGTGAAAGTGTAGTCATTCCAGGGTAGTCAGAATGCCAGGCTTGCGCTCAGGATAGCTAAAACAAGCCATAAAGAGAGCATTGATGCCAAAATGTGTCACTAGCTATATTGTTTAAATGAAGCCTGCTTAAATGGAGGCTTTGGTATGTAACCCTTGTGATTTCTCAGTGACCCTACTGTGTTAAAACCAACAACAATGCTTCAATCACAACACAAATGGAGTGCTATCCATGGAAATCAGTGCATGGGTTCACATGCTGTGCTCTTTAAGTACTGGAATAATAAAAACATAGAATCAACACAACACCCTTTTCATTGAAAGTTTTGTTGTCCTTTATGCAGATGCAATTAAGATTTTAATAAATACTTATACAATGACATGCTTTCTCATGGTGAATAAAACTTTTTTTAGATGGTCACGTAGATTTGTTTCACCATAGAAAATCTGATTATGTTTCCACTTGAATAAGGGGAGGCCTTGAGGCCGCTAGGAACAATGTTTTGCAATTAATTCCCTTCAGAAGATCCTTTTTGGTCAAAGTTTCTCAATCATAATCTTGCTAACCAATCAGGTGACATATTAAGCTGATTACTTGGGCCAGCGGTTAATTACACGAACAAGAGAACAAACAAGCGTGTTGAAACATTTCAGCAATGGCAATGACAGATTAATTCCTTTAAAATCTGTATGTGCACTGTGTGGCCTTTGTCTTAAAGACTTTGCAAACACCATACCGACCCTGAACAGCAGTTATTCTGCACTGAGTTATTGGTCTGATCCAGGATATAACGTTGACCAGATTCAGACTAACCTCTACTGAGCAACCAACGTTACAACACTGGGAACTTAGATGTGAGGTTCAGTTAATGGGACAATGTCAGATGGAAAATCTTTTTTATTGTCCTAAAGGGAAATGTATATATGATTACTTGTGACATGCACATGTACACAAATAGGTATTTTGAAGTTTATGTTTAAGTTTGTTCACATACTTTATTTATTACAAACATTAAAACAGTGACAAGGATGACCGACGAGTGTGCTTTCTTGTTTATTGGTTTTCTTTACATGAGGGCTAGCTCGCCTCCCAAAAACAAAGATTACAGGAGATAACATTTATTTTTAGTATCCTGCAGAACTGAAATGAAGAGAAAAACACTCCAAACCAAAAAGGCTAATTCAAAAAGTGTGTCATCTCCAATGACAAATCACACTTCACCAGAAACATCTCTCACTCTGAAACTGCAAAAGGGACAGAGGTTTGCAAACACAGACTCAACAGTGTACACTAATAGTGAAGGTTGTTGTCTTAGACACATTACACAATGGTATCACACAATCTAAGATAGCTACATAGAAAGAAGGGAAGAGGTACCACTACTAACATATGCAACACCTCAGATGGAAATAATTGCAGCATATTACAAAAAGGCAAACAAAGATGTAACTGTAGAGTCTCTTTCTAAACATGACATCAGAGTATTGATTCAAAGGGGGCTCTGCTTGTGAACAGATCAGATCCTGCTTCTCTGCGTCCAGATTTGGGTGTTCTCCAACCTCTGTCCCTCCTACCATTCACACACGGCTTCAAAAAACTAAACTAAACAAAGTCACACTATTGAATCACCCATCAGTCCAGGTGTTCAGGCTTACTTCAAAGTGGTAGGTGACCAATGGTAGCACTGACAAAAGCATTGAGCGTTCTGTCATTTCTGCATTGCGGAAAAAAACAAGAAATCATACTGATAGTGCAAGGTTATAGTTTTATATATTAATATAATGTTTTCCGTTATTGTCCTATAAGTAAAGTGCAAATCTCTGGATCAGATAAATGTGTTTGCAAGCATTCCTAACTTTAGACTGATCCTCCTGACCATGCACAAATGAGCCCTTTACAATTGGTTGACAGCTATTCCACTCCACCCATGTTTAACTCACCAATAGTACACAGTGCTATAAAGCTCTTAAGTTTCTTTTCTGGTCATTTGGACTAGCATTAAGGGGTCCCATTAACATCCACCTAGCTCTAGCAGTGAAGCCATTGTGGTCTAACATAAAAACCTAATGAGGACAAAACGCTAAGCTAAATGTTTACATACATATATCTCCCATTTAGACACAATAAAGGATGGACGTTGGGCAATTTTTGCAGTGTGCAAATATTTTTTGTTTTTGTTGTTGTCGATTTTCAGGATATTAAGTTGTAATTTCTTTATACTGTACACCGATGTAAAACTAACACAGGATATTCAGTCTGCTTACCTACATATCCACCATGTAGGCCTTTTGGGGGAAATTACCTTTGATGATGAGTATGCATTTGGTCTTATTGATGCAATTTCTGAAATTTGACAGGATTTCCCTATTGCCAAATACAGAAGCTGGACAAGTATCTCATTTACACCTACTGATCATGTGATCACTCATCATTTTGACTGACAGACAAAGAAAACCACTGAGACCTGCTCAAGCGGAACTGCATCCCAAAACAATCTCCCACAACTCTTCATCAACACCAAGCTTATCCAGTCTTATGAACTTTCCGGAAAACACGCCCCCAACCATGAAGACACACAAACACACAAGTCACACACATACATGCATGTATGACCTACAGAGGCAGCTGTCTTATCGAGACTTGACTTGGGCCGGCCTTCCCTGCACCAGCCAGTCCATGCTGTCGGATGGGGCCGGCATGGTCTGCATCACGAGTGTTAACAGAAGTCTCTCATCTAGTCAACGCCTCAACAACTTGCTGCTTCTCACACTGTACGCGTGAGGTGAGAGGGTGGAAGGTGCAGGCAAGGCTGTATGGATGTGTGTGTTTGACTGAAGTGTGTTTCTGAAGAAGTGTTTTCTGAAGGCATCCCTTTAGATCGTGGTGGGTGGGGAGAGGGTGGTGGGTCGGGGGTGGGGGGGCAGGGGGGTGGGGGTGGGGTGGAGGCTGACGCAGGTTCAGTTGGTCTCGTAGGTGGAGAGCAGGGCGGCGTCCACAGGCTCCATGCAGGAGGGGCAGGTGAAGGAGCGCATCAGCCAGTCGTCTATACAGTCCATGTGGTAGATGTGCATGCAGGGCAGGAACCGGATGGGGTCGCCGTACACAAAGTCCATCATACAGATCACACACCTGCAGAGAGAGGCCGTGGTTAGAAAAGGGACCATTTTAGGATGGAGGTAACGGACCTGGCCCTCCACTCATCCTGGGAATGCTTACTCTCGGATCTTCTTTTCCGAGCCGTCGCGCCCGCCGTCGTACACACCCCTGGGGAGGTGCTGGATGAGGCCGATTCGCTGGGCGATACGAACCTGCTCCTCTTCTGTCAGCTGGGTGGCCAACCGGGCCTGGCTGGGGGTGGGGTGATACATGGGCATGTGGGCCTGCTCCTGGATCACAAGTACAGAGGGATGACAGCTACAACACAGCAGTATACACATCCATGGCAAGAACTGTAAACACTTGGGAGTGGCAACATCATGAGAGATATAGTAACTGGGGTCTGCATAGCATTCATTACATTGCAAGCCAACTGCAGAAAAATGCAAAGCAGGCATTTTGGCCAGTTCTATGGAAAAAGCATCTATAGATTAAATGGATCTGTTGACTAGAAGTATAAGAATAATTTAAAAGAATACTCTGTCTGGACATTCTTGGCAAGCCTGTTTGTAACACATTTGTGAAGCTGAAAAGCAGTTTGGCCACAAAAAGTGCTGAGCATGTTTTGTCTTTGTGTGGATATAGACCTATTGTTGAAGGTTGACGAAGGCTTAAATGTTCTTTGCAAATGTCTACGTAAAACTGGAAAACATTTTTTTTAACACAACTAACTTACCTTTAGCTAAGGTAAGCCATGAAAGTTAGGCCTGGGTCACAGGCATGGAACTTAAACATTATATATATTTATCTATTTTCTTATACTTTAGTCTATCAAAACTAAAGTAATTTTATTGTAAATGTAATTCAAAAAAAATTAAACCAACATTATTAAAAACGATTCTTCCCAGTAAACGTAGTTTTAGTACTACTTAATTAACTTTAATGTTATTTTAAGTCTAACCTGATAAGGTGGAGGTGGTTCCATGTCTGGGTCTGTCCCGTCACCATAACTTGCTCTGTCTGACTGGGATTCGTGAAGCAAAGAAATATCGTCCGACGTCGGCGATTTGAGACAATTGCCCATATCCTCTTCTTATTAGCCCTTTTATTTCTGCTTAGCTACCTGGCTAGAACTAGCTACTACAGACCAATGGCTTGTTAAACTTGCCGTTGTCCGTTTAGCTACCTGGCTACGATACAACTCTCTCCTTTTTTCAAATTAAATGACAATGGTTATTATTGTTTAACAACCTACTAAGCTATCCGATACATGTTATTACGAATATAACCGAGCACTACCGTCCGAACATCCACCGATTCCTAGCTATTCAACAACATTATTACGATCATAGCATCTGAAAACAAAGGACCCTGGTGCTAACTAGACTAGCTACAGCTAGCTGGTTGCTACTTTTTCACTTGCTAGCGACTTCCTACAAGACTAGTGTCAGTCATTCCTCGGTTTACGACTTCGAATAGAAATCTCCCACCTAACAGCATCTGACAGCAACAAGCCTTACAAAGTGATGTTTATGCGAGTGAAGGTCATGGTCTCAGTTGTCTATTGTCAAATAAGGATTTAATCATGTTCTCTTTTTCAACCCAGGACAGCTATCTGTCCATTGGATATGACGTAAGGGTGTTAATGTTGTTGTGCTTTGTCAGGGTAGAGTTGGTTCTGCCAGAGCCTGTCTATGGAGAGCCTATCCACTCCCTATTAAGCCCCATTGTACCGAATTTGGTTGCAGTTCCACGAGGGTTCCACTGGGGGTGATCGTCGGCATGAGGCAATGAGTGCAAAATAAATGGGAGTCTATGGAGCTAGACGGCTAAATTTGCCTCTTTCGTCTGATTGTCGTTGAGGAATCTCAGATTTGATTGTAGTTTTTGCGAGTTCAACATGGATTATAGGTCAAAAGTTTAATGAACGAGTACTTATGTCCTTTTGATTTCTTACAGGGTGAGTCGTTGTTGCCCATAACACGCTAGCATTCTGCTAATTAATGCTGATTGCATTACGTCATTGACATTTTAAAAGGCTTTTTAAAACAAAAAAGAGAAAAAAAACACCCTGCTTTGTATATTTTCTTTGCCTTCCCTTTCAAATGCAACATTCAAACTACTGTACAAAAAATGATATCCTGAGAAAAGTGGATTTTGAGGGGCTAGACCTCCATTCATTCTGCACTCACTGGTGAGCGCCCTCATATGGAACCAGAGTGGAACTGCAACCAGTTCAGAACTCAGAAGTTTCCCGAGACTGACAGTCCTCCCCATATTAGACGTTCTCTGGTTCTGCGCTTTCATTGGACAGCTGCATGAGACGTCACAACAACAAAACGTGTACCAGTGTGTGAAAATATGTCCACAGTATATCCAGTAGAAGTCTGCAAGACGGCCATACCTATTGGTCATTGTTCACGTTTTATATATGTATGAGTTTATAATGTTTCAAAACAACTTCCCAATAACAGTGTATCTGTTTTTGAAGAAGATGCAAAAGCAATATCCTTTAATCTACAGACCCTTAAATCAAAACTCCATAGTCACTCAATGCTCCCTGTAGCAGCCTTACATTTTTCTGAGGGAAATTCTAATATCCTTTTCCACCAGCAAGCAGTTATTTGTCAAAGGGAAATAATCATTGCCAAGTCATTTGTGCTATTCACATATAACAGTAAAACAAAAAAATACAACAGGCTAGTTTGTATCCACCTTATAAGGTGCAACACCTTGATAGCAAAAGCCACAGGGTGTAGGTACCATTAAAGTAAGCATCAACAGTTAAACAAATTACTGTTCCTGCATTGAATAACCTCTTGTGTGTTTTGCCTGTTTTTGTATTGATCGATTCAGTGCAGTAAATTATTATTGTTGGCTACTAGCTTGGAAATATGATGTTACAAAATATTGTAGTCACTTAATTATTTACTTGTTTTTAAAAGAAAAAGAAAACCTTTTGCAATTATGGTAGCACAGTTGATAACAGTTGTGCTAATTAAGCAATAATAAAACTGGCATGCTTTAGACTAGTTAAGTGTCTGGAGTCTGGACCATCAGCAATTGTGGGTTAAATGGGTTAAAATTAAGTTCAAAATATTCAGAACCTTTCTTCTGAACCTTTCCAGTCTATTCTGTCACGGCTTACAAGGAAAGTGGATCCAAACACAAGAGAATGCAGGCAGACAGTTGGGAACAGAAGGTCTGGAGGGCGACCGGAGGCAGGGCCGGAGGACGGGATTGCTCAAGGGGTTGGCGACGTAGGCTGGGCAGCCCTGGAAGCTGGCCACTGTAAATGCTGGAAACTCTGGAGGCAGGATCACAGGGGGAGGCTGCAGACTCTGGAGGCAGGGTCACAGGGGAGGCTGCAGACTCTGGAGGCAGGGTCACAGGGGAGGCTGCAGACTCTGGAGGCAGGGTCACAGGGGAGGCTACAGACTCTGGAGGCAGGGTCACAGGGGAGGCTGCAGACTCTGGAGTCAGGGTCACAGGGGAGGCTGCAGACTCTGGAGGCAGGGTCACAGGGGAGGCTGCAGACTCTGGAGGCAGGGTCACAGGGGGAGGCTGCAGACTCTGGAGGCAGGGTCACAGGGGGAGGCTGCAGACTCTGGAGGCAAGGTCACAGGGGAGGCTGCAGACTCTGGAGGCAGGGTCATAGGGGAGGCTGCAGACTCTGGAGGCAGGGTCACAGGGGGAGGCTGCAGACTCTGGAGGCAAGGTCACAGGGGAGGCTGCAGACTCTGGAGGCAGGGTCATAGGGGAGGCTACAGACTCTGGATGCAAGAGAAACTCATACACACACATATTTATACATACACACATATAGGCCAGGGATATTGGGCCAACTGACACAAAAGTATGCCCTTGTGTCATACTAAAATATATCTCAAATATAATATATAATATTTATAACTAGTACATTTTGAGCAAATAAAAGGAGATATGAACTGAGCAAATATGAAATATATAGGAATTTATAGTCCTTACACAGAGTTTGTACGTTTACAGATCTAATTTCATGTTTATCTTTCATGTTTTATAGATTAACTTTCTTACATCTAAAGGCAATGACTTTCTGAACATTTGATTAAGTACTTTGCTGGTGTTCCACAGCTTATTGAGTTATTTAATTGAATGGAAGTGGCGAGCCTTGATAACAAATTGTGTGTTCTAATGACGCATGAAGCACAAGGATGTGGCCCAATCCACTCTTGACCTTGCATCTGACAGTGATGGTTACTGCATTCATAAATAAAGTGAAGAATGTTCTAGGTCCACCCCCTTTTCTTCTCCTATAACTAACGAGCAATACAAATAAAAAGAAATATATAACCAATGTTGCATGAGATTTTTTATTCATATATACAACTATTATACACATATAAACCCAACAACTATTTGCATTCCATGAACATTTGATTCAATTAGTGTTTTTGGTTAAGTGAGTTTCACAATTACCCTTTTCAGGCAAATAAAACATTTACAACCTTTAAGTAACATTCCATACACCCGTCTATTCCTTTTAAAGCAGGTGAGTTTAAGTGTGTTTTCTCTACATCTTATAGCATATTTGTACTGTACATTATTAGTAAACCATCTCAACAGGTAAATTAGTGTGTTGTGTTAAAACATCTTTCTACAGTCTCTGTGTGTTTTAATTCATACAGTATATTCACATTGTGGAAAAAAATGTACGGTAAACATTTGCAGATGGAATTGTCCAGGATGAAGCAGGCTAAATCAAAAGGAGAGAAAAAAACAGACAGCTACATTGCACAATATGCTTTATGAAATTATTGTGCAATGATGCGGAATATAAAATGGTAATTAAGCAGTAACATATTATCTAAAGAAATTAACTAATGGGCATTGTGAAATAGCCAAAAATAAAACCAGAAACAAGAAAAGTCCAAGGAACAAAAAGTGCTTGCTCATGTCACTTGATCAACAATGCTCCAAAGCCAGTTTCTGTTATTTGTTCCGGTGTAGCCCAGCTGAAAAATCACAGTTTGGTTCTTTGTGAAGGATGCATACCGCTATAGAAGCCAATTACGTAATTTTGTGAAGGTGTCAGGGGTGATTGACTGCTTGGTGAAAAACAAGCATAGAAACCATTTATTGCTGACAATAGAGTCTAAAGGGACAAGAAATATGTCAAACTGATGACAAAAATGTCAGTAACTGACAGTTTTTGAAACATTTCAGTATTCACAGCATTTTTGCAAATCTGTTCCTGCTTTGGCCAATTCCGTTCGTGATTAAATGTCAACAAATGACAAAAACCAAGGGGCAGGCCGAGGCAGAAACACACAGAACTGTTCTTCAAACAGGTTTCTGCTCCAAACAAGCTTTACAAATAGTATTAAACAGTTAACCAACATAATAGATCCTTTATATGTTGCCAGTTAAACTGGTATGAAACTCCTTCTATATGGCCACATATATTTTTCAGGTAATTGTATGACAAATCACATGTATTTACAAAACCATGGCTTTATTAATAGTTATTGTTTCTCATTATTTTGCACATAGTAACAAATTCACACACTCCACACACACACTGTTAAGAGCAACACTGAATCAATGTTAGAGAAACACCTTCAGAAATGGCAATACCTATTGACATGAACCACATTTCTATCCTTTCATTTCATTTTTTTTTTTTTTACTGTATATCAAAGGCTATTCATGGTTTTTATTATGACTCTCTATTTATACAGAGTAGTTATCAAATAAAT
Organism: Hypomesus nipponensis; assembly: GCF_054491055.1. Lineage (NCBI taxonomy): Eukaryota > Metazoa > Chordata > Actinopteri > Osmeriformes > Osmeridae > Hypomesus > Hypomesus nipponensis. The sequence goes on from NC_140370.1 coordinate 4,202,418, forward strand.
AGTCCTTCACTGTGTGAATTTTAATATGATTCCACTTTCAAGGGGTGAAAACCATAGTTTTGTTTGCAATAATAATGACAGTGTCCCTCCTCAGCATCCCAGTAGAAGGCTTGTCCCTAGCAGCTTCTTCATGCACCCTCCTCTTCCTAGCACCTGTCATCCTCCTCCGTGTCGCTGAGGGGGCCTGTGACCGAGACCGTTTGTGCCAGCCGTTTCCGGAAGTGTCCGTTGGGGACCTGCCAGCCGGTCCGCGAACGCGGGTGTGCCGAGCTGACAGTGTTGGAGCGTCCCAAACTGTGGGCCACGGCCGCCTCGAAGGTGAGGGTCTCCATGTGGCCGGAGGGGTCGGGGCTGTGGTCGTCCTCCTGCATGGCCAGATAGGGCTCCGACGGATAGCGACGAGGGGGAGAGCGCCGGAAGCCTGGCTCGCCCGGTCCCTTCCCCGAGGCCCTGTCTCCGTGCCCCCAGGAGGGCTCCCCGCGCCTCTGGGTCTCTGGGCTGCCGTGCTCGTCTCGGCCCGCGGAGGGGTGCGTGCGACACACCAGAGGGGAGTAGGAGACGTGCGGGTGGGAGCGCGTGGGCGTCTGGGACAGAGGCCGCCGGCCACTAGGGGTGCTAGACTCAGACGTGGAGGGTACCGGGCTGTCTGAACTGTTGCCCTACACACACACACACACACACACACAAGTTAAAAGAGCTCAAACCGTCGAATGACGTCAATTTCGGTCACATATGACAGCGAGGCAATTCTTGATCGAGGTTGCCGTCTCATGGTAGACCCTCTGGTACCTGTTTGTCAAGAGGGTGTGTCCGCTCCACGCTGGAAGAGAGGGACGGCTGCTGACTTCTTTCCTCCGAGTTGCAGCGGGACGTGTCCGGGGAAAGGAGGTGACGGCGCTCCTTGGAGCGCCCGCGCTCCTTGTCCCTGCCCCCCTGCTGCCAGTGGTCTGAGCGCGAGACTGGGGGGGGGGGGTATTTGTCAAATACAAATACAAAACATGCAGCGTCGCGAGTTCTGTTGTGACTCGTGTCCAGGGATCGTTTGGGACTGTCCGGGGACAACTGACCTGCAGCCTTGTAGCTCTTGTGGCGCGGTCGGTACAGCCTCTCAGGGCTGCTCTTCTCCTCGGCCTGCCACAGCCCGTTCACCCGCTGGTCAGCAATGGTAGATAAGGAGCGCTTCAAAGCGCCTCCACACATATCCTTCTGGACCACACGCACACACACAGACATACGCACGCACACACACACAATACGGAGGGAGAGACAGCCAAAGGCCACAGAACACAGTAGGAACAATGGTTTTATTACTCGGTATGTGTTCCGCATACTTAGATCCATACAGCATTCCACTCCTCTCGTGTATCCTCCCTGTTGCAGGGGGAAACCACTGACCGATTCTATCCATCCCCATGCTCAGCTTGCTCATGTTTGGAGGCCCAAACCTAAATGTCAGGTTGAGCGGCAACCTAACCCCAAACATCGTCTTCAGCCACTAACAACGGAGGACAAAAAGTCCTTGAATGACCCCTCTACAGGCATCAAAAAACACCGAGACACAAAAACCCCCTTTACGATTTCCATCCGAGGGACCCCCAGAGTTCAGTCCCGGTCCTTGCCCCACACTCATGCACATCCGGGGGGCGCGGGCGGGCCACAGTTGGCTGGGTCCCTGGAGGTGAGTGTGTGTGTTCAGGGGGGCAGTACCTGTGGGTCTACAGCCAGGCGGGGCATGGAGGAGGCTCGCCCACACAGGCCCCTACCCCATGGGAGCTCCAGTGGGCCCCAAGTCAACCCACCGCACCCCCCCACCTAGGTGAGCACACACAGAGGGAAGACATGGGCAGTCAGGCTGGTCCATGTGTGGGGCGCTCCGTTTCTCGGGTCCGCGCCCAGGAGGGGTTCACGGCTAGGGCGTGAGGCGAGAGGGCGAGAAGGGAATCTCGCTACGTGTGTACTACGCATCCCATATATGTACATCCTCCCGAGACCCCCTACGGGTGCATGGAGGAACCGCGGGCCATTCAGTAAGCAGTCATTTCAGCCAGAGAGAGACAGAACCGACGACAACAAGCCGACCGAACCCAGGTGGACATGGGTTCAGGGGGAAGCAGGAACCAATGGTGAGACGGTATACAAGAGAGAGACTGGACAGGGGAGCAGCAGAGCAACAGCAACAGAAGCGCATCGCTACATCAATATAGGGGCCAAGGAACGACACAGGGGCCTCTGGGAGCCATAGGCATGCACCTGGCCATCAGCACGAGCCAGACAAATCTACCTGCCTCCAAGCCAGTCACAGTACTCCGTGGTAGAAGTTGGAAACAGTGGAAGACAAACACCAATATCTGAAGTGAAACTTGACAGTTCCCGGGGTGAACACTGCAAACCAGTTCAACCTGAGAGCACAGTCAGACACAGCAATTTGGCCGCACTTCCGAATGTCGCTGGATTAACGTTGCATAGGACAAAAAGAAAACAAAAACGCCGTGTTCTGGAAAGCAATGGAACAGAAAGCACTCGAAACAGACGTTAGACCCAGTCTAGATGCATATTATCAAGGCGTCGCTTCAAGAAAATCTCTCGCATGGAGGTTCTCATCTTATCACGTTGCTAGATATGTCACTCATTCACATGACTGAGTAGCTCGAATCTCTTCTAAGGCTGCCTCGCTTGTTTGTTGGTTACGTCTAGAACTAGTTGTCCCCGAGTGTCAGGAGGTTGAGACTATGGGATGTGTGTCTTGTGTTTGGGTCTGGTCTGGGCTCCTCACCCCCGAGATCTCCTGGCTGGTGTCTAGGTCTGGAGTCAGAGGCTTCATGCAGAGTAGCTCCTGGGGGGAGATGGGACTCAGGGCCACAAAGCCTCCCCTGGTCCTGCAGAGGAACAGGAGACTTAGAGGAAGACCCAAACAAGTACTCACGCGGGTACAAATGTGTCTGCGCTCACACACACACACGCAGTTGTTTAACCCTTATGCTGCCTTCGGGTCACATGACCCAAAGGTTCCTAACGACCCATCGTTGTGGTTACCCAATTTTACCAAAAACAAAAGCAAATCAAAATCATTTTCTTTTAACCGTCGCAATGTGGGGGGTCTGAGACAGCCCAACGGTTAAAAGAAAATGCTTCACTTTGTTTTTGTATGCGGTAAAGTGGTCGCAAACGACGGTGGGTCACAGTGACTGATGGGTCAGAAGGACCCGAAGAGAACACAAGGGTTAAACCCCAGACACACACACAGAGGGTGAACTCACAGTGCCGACCCAGCACTGTGGGGCATGAGCGACAGGGGCTGGGTGTTGGACAGGATGTCCTCTGGAAGGGTGGAGGCATCCAGACTTTTGAACATCAGACTGCTTTTCTGCAGAGACCGAGCGACACAATGTTGGCCTTTCTCCTAACCCCAACCGGCCCCCTACTCGAGAAACACAATCTTCTCCAAAAATGACAGATGGTGTCTGTGTGTGTGTGAGATGTAGCTGACCTGCGCTTCCACTTGCTGTCTCAGCTTCTTGGCTTTGTTTTGCTTGAAGTAGTCCATTATCATCATGGAGGCATAGATCTTCCCAACGGTCATGTCAGTGTCTGGAAGAGAAATGGACCATACAAAGACACAGACACACACACACAACAGTCGGGTCAATGCCTGCGTCTCTGGTCGAGCCCTACCTGCTGTGTCAGTGATGTGCTGCAGACCTTTATTGATGGGCACCAGCAGGTCCAGGGTCTTCTGAGACAGATATGGCCAGATGACACTGATCTCCTTCTGCAGCTCGGTGTCCAGGGCTATGCGGTCCTCCCCTCCTGAACACACACAACCATACACGATTCTGTAGTCCTGGAATCCTATCACTTACGATATACTGTTCATGATATGAACTACAACTCCCAAAAAGCAACAGGTTATTTCCTCGCGTTGGCTGGAACGACGCCTGACCTCTCGCGATTTTGATCTCCAGGGCCGTGCGGATGAGAGACATGAGCGTGGAGGTGAAGTGGACGGACATATCCTCGTCCACTGGCATGTTCATCAGCACCAGCCTCTTCAGAAGGAGAGAAAGAGACAGAGACCCCGAAGGAGACAGGGTCAACGTGAGGACATGTTGACGATCACCTGGACAGTAGCTGCGACACGTCGATGGGGGTTCTCCCTCACCTTGTAGGCCACCTTGGCAGGACACTTCTTCCCCAGGCCCAGTGGGGGGGACATGTGTGTCAGCATCTCATACATGGCTGTGTAGTGGATACGGCCACTGAGACAGCACAGTAGGAGGGGGAGAGACACCATCACACACACACTGGGTTTAGAATAGCAGGAGGTTCGGTCGTGGTGTGAGTGCGCGTGTTTATTGGAGAGCGTGTGTATTTGTGAGTGTGTGTGTGCGTGTCTGTATTTGAGACTATGTGTGTGTGTGTTTGAGTGTGCGTGATTTTGAGTGTATTTGAGTGTGTGTGTTTAAGTGTGTGTGTTTGAGTGTTTAAGAGTGTTTGAGTGTGTGTGTTTGTGTGTATTTGAGTGTGTATTTGAGAGTGAATGTGTGTGTGTATTTGAGAGTGAGTGAGTGAGTGAGTGAGTGTGTGTGTGTTTGAGTGTGTCTGTGTGTATTTGAGAGAGTGTGTGTGTGTGCACAGTGGTTCCCTCACCAGGCTGCTCGGTCAAACTCTCCCCAGATGCGGACAAACTCATCCAGGTGATGAGGGCCCAGGATGGAGGAGTCTCTGGTCAGGTACTCAAAGTTATCCATGATGACGGCCACAAACAGATTCAGCATCTGGATACACAGCACACAACGGGAAAGAGGTTCAGAGTCAAAACAGTTAATGTCAACTGTTAGTGTATCTGCAAAGGTGTCCAGTGTTGTAATTGAGAGAACGTTGGTGTGTCGTAAAACAGCCTGTTCCTTGGCATTAACCACTGTAACACTGTTAGAACTGTTCACTTATTCACCTGCTATTTGCACTATTTGTAACTTCAGTCAGTTTGGATAAACATGCCTGCTGAATGAAGACGTCTAAATGTGTTAGTGTGGATCTATGTGATTGTGTGTGTGAGCGTGTCTCTCACCAGGAAGGAGCTGAAGAAGATGAAGGAGACAAAGTAACAGTAGGCAAACTCAGTGCCACAGCCCCCCTCGTGGTCTGGAGACATGGTGAGGGGGGCCAGGGAGGGGTCTGGCTCGCACTCCTGCCCCCCCAGACACGACAACATGATCTCCTGCCAAGACTCCCCTGTCGCACTCCTGGCAATAACACAGCCAATCAATCAATCAACCGATCAACCAATAAATCAGCAGATGGAAAGTAAAGCAATTTTTGACTCCCTTTTGCGTCAACTTGGCCCTCTTTTGACCGGAATCTTCTGAACCTGTCGGTGATTCACTGTGCCCTACCTGAACAGCAGCATCAGAGCACCGGAGAAGGTCTTGAAGTTATTGTGTTGGTTGATGTGGCTCTCGTCATTGAGCTTGATGTTTCCAAACACCTTGAGCAGGTCAGAGGAGAGCAGCGTACAGTGAGGTAGCTAGGTCACCCCTTCCACATCTGGAACGCCTACGCGTTTCTTAACGTTCACAGTCAATTTACTGACAACATCTACCTGCTGATTGGGTCTACCACAAGATTATGGGTTTCTTTTATCTTTCTGTACAATCTGTCCCAAAGCGGGTTGTTTGGTAGAGATATACGTTTTCTCTCTTCTTATCTGGTTTTGACTGTACCTGCATTCCAATGATGGCGTATATGAAGAAGAGCATGGCTATGAGCAGGCAGACATAAGGGAGAGCCTGGAGAGCAGAAGGAACAAACAGCTGATTGGGACAAAATGCAAACATTTCTTCTCATACAAACATCTCTGACAAAAACCAAAGACTTCAATACAAAACACTGCCCTCTGCTGGAGATACGACAACATAGGAAAGCTGTCGCCAGTTGACCGTTGGTCGTTTTCCTCCACCTTCAGGGTTTATTGTTAGTTTTTGTGAACTGAGCACTTGAACCCGTCTGACCTTGAAGGATTGCACGAAGGTCCATAGAAGGATGCGAATGGTGTACCCTTGCCTCAGCAGCTTGATCAGCCTGGCTGCTCGGAACAACTTCAGGAAACTCATGTTGAACGTGTTGACAGACTTGATACAGAGCAGATCACAGGAGATGGAGAGAGGAGGGAGGAAGAAATGGTATGAGAGAAGGAGAGAGGGAGAGAATCAGAAAGTGGGTTATCAAGGTAGAGATATGCTACATTTGATTAAAATCATGAGAATTTATACATAATTTATATAATATATTTATATAATGATATATCATACGTATTTTCTGTAAATATTATTTGCATCCAAAACCCCTTAGGGACAATATTACCTAAGTGATACAAGATCTCACCTGCAAATCCACAACTATCTCCGTAATGCTGCCCAGCACAGTGATGAAGTCAAATATATTCCAGGTGTCTCGAAAGTAGTTCTGTACGAAAGCACGGAAACAAGGGTCGACCATGAAAACTCCCTATCGATCAACCGACCTCACCTACATCACTGACGGTTCAAATCCTGACAATTGTTCTGCTGCTTACAACGAATCCAAAAGCCATGATCTTCAGGATGCACTCCAGGGAGAAGAGCACGGTGAAGGCTGTGTTGAGATGTTTCAGGACGGCATCGTAGGCCGCCGGGGCCGAGTGATACTGGACAGGAGCACGACAACACGGCAGGGTTAGGACTGGGAACACAGCACCTTGGAGCTCTGACATCACAGAGCTCTGACATCACAGACTGGACGCTGATTCATCAGACTACCTTCATCATGAGCACCACAGCGTTGAGCACCCACCTTCATCATGAGCACCACAGCGTTGAGCACCCACCTTCATCATGAGGACCACAGCGTTGAGCACCTACCTTCATCATGAGGACCACAGCGTTGAGCACCTACCTTCATCATGAGCACCACAGCGTTGAGCACCCACCTTCATCATGAGCACCACAGCGTTGAGCACCTACCTTCATCATGAGCACCACAGCGTTGAGCACCCACCTTCATCATGAGGACCACAGCGTTGAGCACCTACCTTCATCATGAGGACCACAGCGTTGAGCACCTACCTTCATCATGAGCACCACAGCGTTGAGCACCCACCTTCATCATGAGGACCACAGAGTTGAGCACCCACCTTCATCATGAGCACCACAGCGTTGAGCACCTACCTTCATCATGAGGACCACAGTGTTGAGGGCGATCATGACCAGCACGGTGTACTCGAAGGATGGCGACACCACAAAGTGCCAGAGCCGGTACTGGAAGGTTTGCCGGTTCTGCGGCATGTAGCGGGTCAGGGGCTTGGCGCTGATGGCAAAGTCAATGCATGCCCTCTGAGATGAGGGAGGGGGAGGGACAGGGGTGAAAATCCAACCATCCGTCAATCAGCACAGATTCACATGTTAAAATGTCAAATCATTCTGTAGCAGAAGGAAAGGAACTGTGTGGAGGATGAGGCCGTTTTACACCCAAACCCTCCAGACATGAGCCGAGACGCTCCGACAGCCCCGTACCTCGTTCTTCTCCAGGCTGCACTCCTGGATCATCTTGTCGCCCTGCTCCTGGAAGGTGATGATGATCAGGGCCACGAAGATGTTGACGAAGAAGAAGGGGAACACCACAAAGTACACCACGTAGAACACGGACATCTCCATCCTGTTGCCCCGGCTCGGACCCCGATCCTCCTCCGTCACGTCTACCGAGTGCTGCAGCACCCTGGGGGGGAGGGAGGGAGGGAGGGAGGGAGGGAGGGAGGGAGGGAGGGAGGGAGGGAGGGAGGGAGGGAGGGAGGGAGGGAGGGAGGGAGGGAGGGAGGGAGGGAGGGAGGGAGGGAGGGAGGGAGGGAGGGAGGGAGGGAAAAGAGACAACAAGCAAACACACAAACATCAAAGGAGAAAAAGCAAACCTCCGAAATCACTGCTTAGGCTTGAGAAATACAACATGACATGGCGAGTCCGTGTCAGCGAGGAGAGGGGCGCGAGGTGACTCACTGAGGCCAGCCCTCTCCAGTGGACACGGTGAAGAGGGTGAGCAGGGCCCAGCACACGCTGTCGTAGTGGAACTCATGTCTCTTCCACTCCCTCCTCTTCACCTCCTTCTTGTCTCGGCTGTAGTCAATGTAGTATCCTCTGTGGGGACCAGAGAGGGCCCAAGGCAACCAATCATTCCATTCACCACGTTTTAATTCAACCTCCCTTTATAGGGTGCCAGCTCCAAAATAGTACGGCATTTTAATATGGGAGGAATTAGGTTAGAGTGGAGGACCATTAATGGGATACAGGTCATCGACGCTTTGTGGGTTTATGAGTGGATGTTACAGTGCACCGAAATAGATTTTGAGTGACAGAATATGAGTGTGTGAAGTGCATGTTTGTTCCGGAATGTGTGGGTTAAGGTAAGTGGTGAGAAGTAGGGGGCTTTTGTGTATATATATATATATATATATATATATATATATATATATAGTTGTGTGTGTTAATGCGTGTACATACAGTACATGAATGTGTGAGTGTATGCGCCTGTGTATATGTGTGTGTGTGAAAGAGAGAGAAAGAGAGAAAGTGTGTGTGCGGTGGACAGCCACTCACTGGCACTCCTTCTCGGTGTTCATGGAGCCGTCGTTGCAGTAGAAGAACTTCCCCTTGAAGAGCTGCACAGCGATGACAGCGAAGATGAACATGAAGAGCTGGTAGACGATGAGGATGTTCAGCACGTTCTTCAGGGAGGTGACCACACAGTCAAACACAGCCTGGAGAGGAGGAGGACACAGAGGGAGGAGGAGGACAGGGGGGAGAGGGAGGAGGAGGACAGGGGGGAGAGGGAGGAGGAGGACAGGGGGGAGAGGGAGGAGGAGGACAGGGGGGGAGAGGGAGGAGGAGGACAGGGGGAGAGGGTGGACAGAGGGGGGAGAGGGAGGAGGAGGACAGGGGGGAGAGGGAGGAGGAGGACAGGGGGGAGAGGGAGGAGGAGGACAGGGGGGAGAGGGAGGAGGAGGAACAGACCGTGGTTGAGGAAGGACGGAGGGGGGGGACGAGGGATAGAAAGAGGGAGGAGAAGGAGGTGACAGGAGGAAGAGGAGGAGATAAAGAGAGGGGGACGGAGGAGGAAGCAGAGGATGACGAGGAACGGAAAACCAGCAAAAAGACAGAGGCTTCGCTCGTCACAGGATGTGTCTATATGATGGCCAGCGGAGGAGGCGTGGGTGCTGGCAGGTGGACGTGACGGACCTTGAGTTTGGGGAGCCTCTTGATGGTCTTCAGAGGGCGGAGGACGCGCAGCACCCGGAGGGACTTGATGGTCTTGATGTCCCTGCCTTTGTTATTCCTGCAAAGTAGTGAGCAAACTGGTGTGAACACACTGGGGACAAAGTCTACCTTTACAGGGTACGCATTATGCACCCACGCATGCACACACATGCACACACTGCATTCATACAGATTTTTGAGTTTACTGAGCGTAAAAGGGTATTATGTTTAACCACAAGTGTTAAGACGTACAGAAGGTTATTGGCCAGTTAAAGAGAGATGTGTTTGAAAGGTGTATGGGAGAGGAATCTGCTTTTACCCAATCACATTCCTGGAAGCCCCCAACAGAGATACAATCCACAGGAACAACAGAGAAATCAAGGCACAAAGAGAGATCAACCGTGAGCACAGCTCAGAGGATCACAGTTATATTCACAACAGAGAAATCAACACACACATGTTATTTAGGGCACATGGCAAGGAAATGGCTCAAGGGTCCTAAAAAAAGAGACGGTTCACAGGGGATTTGGTTCAAAAGTAAATCAAATTGAAATCAAACGTTTTCTTTTGATTTCAGGTTTGTCGTTTAGGCCCCTTGGAGGTGATCAAACGTCAGAACAAGTCCAAGACATGTCAATAAACCCTGTAATACCTCCAAACTGAAATATAATGATCATGCATAAGCATTATGATAAATACTCCTCTGCTGTCTTCACATTAGTAGGTTCCAGAACGCATGGCAAACTAACCCTAACCTTGGGGTTAACTGCGCCTCGCACAAAATGTTTGGGTGTCGATGAAAAACTTGCATGGGCGCGTGTGCGCTACACTGCATGCGCAAGAGCTACTGCAGGAGGGCTGCGGTGAGTCAGACATTAGTCACCCGGCGGGGGCTGGGACTCACGTCAGAGCAAAGGCGATGAGCGCTCCCACCACCACGATGAAGTCCAGAATGTTCCACAGGTCACGGAAGTAGGAGCCGTCGTGCAGAATCAGGCCCTGGTCTATCATCTAGGAACACACACAACCCCCCACATAGACACCCACGGGGACAGGCGCACACACAAACACACACGCGCGCACACACAGGTGCAGAACGGCAGAACCAAGTCTCGTGGTTAGTGCAAGCGGTTTTTATTTGGGCGCGCCCGCTTGGAATTTTCCTCCCACGACCCACCTTGATGATCATTTCGAAGGTGAAGACTCCAGTGAAGACGTAATCGAAGTAGCGGAGGACCTGTGCAACGACAACACAGTTTCAGCCACGAGAGAAAACCACGCAGGCTGATGAGGAGGATGATGAGGAGGATGATGATGAGTTTGGTTGGTAAACGCTCCACTGGACAACGTCTCACTTTGTTGCGTTCAGAGTTGGTGCAGACGGGGTCCTCAGCAGCCAGGGCGATGCTGCTGGCCACGATGACCAGCAGGATGGTCATCTCAAAGTAGCGCAGGGTCACCACGTAGTGACAGATACGCCTGATCCTGGGGAAGAGACGCAAGGAGGGTCAACGCGCCGTGTCTCACGACCACTAACGGACATGCTGTGCCCGACGCGCGGCCCAATCGCTGCTAAGTTTGAGAGCGGTCCTAGGGGGGGGGCGGGATGGACGGGATGGGGGGTGTGACGCGGCGCTGATCCGGGAGGCTCTTACGGGTTGGTGGACTTGAAGATGAACATGCTGTCGGGGAGGACGGGCTTGAGCGCGAGGGCCGCCGCCTCCTCCTCCTCCTCCTCCTCCGTCAGCGCTGAGTCCTCGTTCTTGTCCCGCCCGCCCGGCTGGAAGGCCTCCAGCTCCAGCTTGCTGTTGACTGAGACACAGAAACACAGAACCCAAGGGGTCAGTCGCCTGGAGGCAGATTGTGGAGAGCGTGGGTCCGATGTGCCATAGAGACGAGGGCTTGGTGGGGAGGGGGGTTGTACCCGTCGTGGGGGTGAGCTCCAGGAGGGGTTGGGCAGACATCTCTATCACCACGCTGCCCTCTGGGCCCTCGGGACCCTCGGGGCCCGCCCCCTCTCTGTTCAAGGAGGCAGGGTTGTTCTCCGAGTCACTGCCTCCACTGGGCTCCACTGGCTCCGAGGCTGGCTCCGAGGCTGGCTCCGAGGCTGGCTCCGAGGCTGGCTCCGAGGCTGGCTCCAGGTTGTGGGCCAGGGGCTCGGACAGGCCGGCCTCCCCCAGCTCGCTCTGCTCCGTGTGGACACAGTCCAGCAGCAGCGCGGGCGGAGACCCAGGGAGGCGTTCGCTCAGAGGGGGATCAGGGATGCTCGCCCTGGAAAAGAGAGTTTCTTCATCAACCAGGAGAGACAATCTCATGGAGCATCTCATTTGAAATGCATTTTCAGCCTTAAGTTCACTTTTAGGATTATGACATTCCCTTTAAGCCACGTTAGATCAATGCTCTCGCTTACCAGTGAGGATCTTCTGCCATATCTCCGTATGGGTTCATGGCACAGACTCCGCCCTCATCCTGGGCTTCTCCCCCGTCCACTTCAGTGGGATCTCTCTCCTCTTTCTCCTCCCTCTCCTCCGGAACCTTCCTCTCCCGGCTGACGGAGCGACTGGCCTCCTCGTGAGGAGACTCTCTGCTCTTGGCCTCGGCCCTGGCCTCGCGGTGGCGGTGCCTCCGGACTCTCGCCCCCTCCTCTGGGCCGGGGCGGAACTTGCGGCCCACCCTGTGCCTGCCCCCGCCGGCGGGCCGGTGGCTGACCCCGCCCGCCCTCTCCTCGGGCAGCGTCATGAGAGGGAGGGGGACGGAGTCCGGGGGCTCGGGCAGAGGGACGGCCACCGACATGGGGGGCTCCGGCAGGGGCATGGCCACCGACATGGGCGACTCGGGCAGGTGTCCGGGGCTGGCCTCCGGGGAGAGGGTGGGGGCGTGGTGGGTGCTGGTGGGGGTCTCGGCGGTGTCGTCCGTGGGGCTGCTGAACAGCACCTCCTGGCTGTCCATCTGACGGCGCTTGCGCAGCTGGTTGGCTCTCTGCTCCCACACGGACATGTTGACCTTGCGTCTCCTCTCGCGGCGGTTGGAGAAGGCGTTGGTGCTGTTGAGAGGGGGCTCGTCTCCGCCTCCCCCGCCGCTCTCCTCGTCTTCGGGGAAGGCGGGCCGCCCTCTGTGGATAGCTCGCTTCCTGTACAGGTAGGGCCGTCTCCTCCTCCTGACAAGCATACAGATCGTCACTAGGGGGCAGCAACAGGCCCAACACACAGCCTTCCATTCAAACACGCTCCATACTGTATGCGGTCAGTCACAACTGAATTCTATCATAACTACAAAGTTAACCATCAGTTGTTCATAAACAGAACTTGAGATCAATCAAATGCAGATGTAAAAATAATGGGTTTATCACAGCAAATAACACAAGAGGGACATCCAAAATCTCAAAATATAAAAATACCTGGGAAGAAGGGTCACAATGAAATTAAAACACACAAAAACTAAACGAGTGCAGGATAAATGGAGGGAAACTGTGAGGTCTAGAAAAATCTACTTTTCTACTCAGGTAAGGGAAATTAAAGAGAGAAATTTAGGAGCCAAGCGGACAGACAACTTTACTTACTCGTATTCAGACCCTTTTGTTGTCCATGTAATCAATGAGTGATTGGTTGAAAACAAGACATTAGAGTTTTGGAACAGACACAGAACAATCTTTGGGACACCATCCAAAACAAGTGTAGGTCTAGCCTGAAGTGGAAATGACTTGCATGTTAAATTCTTTGTTTGGAATTAACTCAAGGTGTAGTTTTGTTTATTTTAGGGAACTATTAATGTGCAATTCCTTTGAACTAAAGTAGCCTTTGCTAAATTGATGAATTGATAATAATGAATGTAGTAAATATATAATACTAATGTTGTATGTGCATGTAAATATTTTGGTAAGTGTCACTTAACAGGTATACAATAACAAGACAGCGGGATGGAAGCAGCATTTCACCAAGAGGGCGTTTATCAAGAGCACCACATTAGCAACCTTGAAACATATAGGACTAACACTCATATATGTAACAAACACATGGTACATTAAGGGGCACTACCACTAACAATGACAGTGGGGTATAACTACGTTCATCTTCTCTCCTCAATACCACTTACCTTCCTAACATTAACATTACCCTCACTCAAAGCTTATCTGGTTTTATTTACAGTGTATTTCTTTTCTGTATATTCCCTTTAGAAGACTAGTGCTGTGATCTGGAACAAATGGACAAACAGGGAGGTTTGTGGAGGGGGAAAAAGTCAGATTCAGCCAAACCACTAAGGAGAAAGTTCCCTGTAAACTATTAGCACAGGTGCTGCCTGGTCAGTCATTCAACAATGCAACTGGCACAAAGGGCTTCCCTCATTACTCTGAGGTAGTGTGGCGTGTCATGCTTTTTTCATCAGGCAAAGACACGTTCATTCCAAGCAGGCCTCTTGAGTTATCAGTTCCACATGCAACTATTCTGTTGTTTCCAGAGACTCCAGAATATCAGGCAGGCTAACCGGATGCACGTGTACGCGGAGGATAAATATAAAGAAACTTGTATGTTCTTATATTGTACTAGGGCGGTGCTGTGATTGGTCTAGACCAGGGGTGGGGAACGTCCATTTGGTCCGGCCCGCCATGGCACTGCAGGAACCATATTATTAGGTGCATTATTGGTTGGCAGCAGCACTATTTTTGTGGAAGAGGACCGTGGAGGCGCGCAGCGATGCGTACCACTCGCATTGAGTGTGGAATTCCTCTCTAGCAAATCAAACCCAGAATACGTTGCTGGTTTGGCCTAAGCCCCGAATGTTTACAACATCTTGCTCCGCGCCTGATTAACACTCGGATCAATAAGCAGTCTCAAAAATGGTAGCAATATAAAAAATAATACGATCCCTTTCGGTAATCATGATACCCCCCCCCCCCCAGAAATGTTCACTGCACCCCCAGTCAAAGCAGGCTGCATCCGTGCCAGCTAACATCACAAAGAGAAGCAGTTCCAGCCATCACATTAGGGGTGAGTTAATTAAATGTTTGACCAAATATAGCAGGCACATTTGATAAGTTGATAATTCTGTACGGCCCCCGAATGATTTAATAAATATCCAAATGGCCCTCGGCAGAAAAAAGGTTCCCCACCCCTGGTCTAGATCAATAAAGCGTGCTGGGTCGATGAGACAAATAATCCCACATCGATCAATCTTTTGAAATCTCTAAATAGGTAGCATGAACCCGCACTCGTAAACTCGCACAAAAGAAATGTTAGATGAACATATTAAGAGTCACATTTTCAGCGTAAAATCAAATGGTTCCATTTAGGGAAAAGTGGTAGTGGTAATTTGACACAAAATGTCGATATCAAAATATATTCATCCAGTGACTTGTCATTGTGAGTGCAGTGAGAGGGCAAGGTGTGGTTCTGGTTGATGTAAACTGATGACTTACTCAGACATCGGGCAGGCTCTGCCCCGAGCATATCTCTGGTTGAAGATCTCCTCTTCCTCCTCTTCATCCTGCCAAAGAGGAGAACGACAATTGAGTTACTGCTGTCCATCTGCAGCAGCATAGGAGGGGAAGCCAGAGGATATATGTGATGCTTTCCACCAATAAACCACACACACCTTGGTCAGTTCCTGTGCATTGGCAAGATTGTCCACAGCGATGGCCAAGAACACATTCAGCAATGTATCTGTTTACAGTCGGTTAAGGAGCCAACAGTGCACACTTAAGAAGACCTCGCTAGCAAGCTAACACAGACCACCCAGCGACCTAATGCTAACTAGGCTAAATATAGATGTTAATGGAGCCAAGCAAAGATACAGTTCCCAAACAGAGTGAGGACTATGAAGTAGATGGATGACCACATGCCGTACTGCACGCCTCCCTGGGACCTGATCCCGTTGTACATCACCTCATTCCAGTCCTCACCGGTCAGGATCTGCAGACAAACACACAACCTCAGTCAACAACTGGACAAATCTTGTCCAAAATCTGTCTCAAAAACACAAGACATCAACATACTTTGGATGTGTACACTTTGCACATAATATGCATAAGGATTTCGTTTAAACTGCATGTAAAAAAAAACGTTAACTGCGTAGATGACGGCAGAATATTCACAATATGAGACAGAGAAAGGAAGACAATGAGCTGTTGCAAACATTCCACAACCACTGTACAAAGAACATTTGATCTACTCCGGAAATCATGTTCCAGAGATTTCTAGTGTATGGCGCCCACACTCTTTCGTGTTTCAGCTTTCTGACATCAATGTGCATGTGTTTGTGGATGTGTAGGATGGTAGTAGAAGGGGAGGGGGGGGGGGGGGGGGCGAGTTGAAGCCAAGCTTGGTTGTTTAATCTTTGCCTGGGGTGAGAAGTATCCCAGGGTGCAATGTGTCATGTGGAGGGGAGAGCCAGGGAGAGAATGAGGGAGAATGAGGGAGAGGGAGAGAAGGAAATGCTCTGTGGAAGCCAAACCTGAAACACTGTCATGATGGCAGCTGGAAACGTGTCAAAGTTGGTGGGAGTGTAATCTTCAAAGATGAACCTAGAGGGAAGAGAGAGCAAGAGAGAGAGGGAGAGAGAGAGATAGAGAGAGAGAGGAGAGAGAGAGAGAGAGAGAGAGAGGGAGAGAGAGAGAGGGGGGGGGAGGGAGAGAGATAGAGAGAGAGAGAGAGAGAGAGAGAGAGAGAGAGAGAGAGAGAGAGAGAGAGAGAGAGGGAGGGAGAGATAGAGAGAGAGAGAGAGAGAGAGAGAGAGGGAGAGAGAGAGAGAGAGGGGGGGGAGGGAGAGAGAGAGAGATAGAGAGTATAACTGGGAAGGAGGGAGAGGCCAGAAGAGAAGAGGTGGAGCTATTTCTGTCCAGACGCGACATTCATTTCCCCTTCTCTCTCGTCTCAACAACACGGCTGACACATCCATTGTTCCCCCTACCGACGTGTCGTTTCCGTCCCCAGAACATGCCATTAATGCAGATCTGCTTCATAACATAGTAAGGCATGGAAAACGCAAAGCCATATAATGAGTCAAAGTAGACATGAACAAAGGCCTGAGGATGTAAGTGAGACTTGGGAGAGAGTAAACTCGCTGTCATGCCCTTCGTGCCCAGTCGGGGGCCTGAGGCTTGGAGAGCTGGTCAACAGCTCTGCCTCGAGCAAAGCCCCCCCCCCCCACACACACACACACACACCTCCCACACACTCCTCACCTGCCCCCGAAGAGCTGCATGCCCAGCAGGGCAAAGACCACAATGAAGAGGAAGAGGAGGAAGAGCAGGCTGATGATGGACTTCATGGAGCTCATGAGAGACACCACCAGGTTCCTGAGGGAGGCCCAGTACCTGGGCAACAGACGAAACAGGGAATGCCTCAAGCCTTCTGCATTCAGAAAGTAATCAGCATGGCTCAACAAAAGCTTCAAGCTAACTCACTGTATTGTGCTTTTATGCCAGACAAGCCTTTCTGGCTGATGTCCCACTTACTTGGTGATCTTGAAGATCCTCAGGAGTCGTAGGGCTCTCAGAACGCTGATTCCAAAGGACATGCCAGGGCGGATGAAGCCCCAGGCGACCTCAAAGATGCTGCCAAAGATGACCTGAATCAGATGGACACGCAATGGAAAACTGGTCAACATGCGTGGACATCGTCAAGTCACATTTAATGGCTTCACACCAGTGACACGCTAGCAAGCACAACAGTGAAGGGCAATTTCATGAATGTTAGCGATGGAGTCTGTTTTCGATGTTCAAACAGCCGTTTCCCTCGCTGGGGTTAGTGGACTCACCCCGCAGTCGAAGCAGTTGAAAGAGGAGTGGAAGTACAGACGGAACCCCAGACCGTACATCTTCAGGAACATCTCTGCCATGAAGAGCCCAAGGAACACAAACTCTGCATAGTCTGAAGAGCAACGGAAAATGAACATCCAATTAAGACCTATGGGGGTCAGATGGCTGAGCGGTTAGGGAGTCGGGCTATTAATCTGAAGGTTGCCGGTTCGATTCCTGGCCGTTCAAAATGACAGTGTGTCCTTGGGCAAGGCACTTCACCCTACTTGCCTCGGGGAGAATGTTCCTGTTCTTACTGTAAGTCGCTCTGGATAAGAGCGTCTGCTAAATGACTAAATGTAAGACCTGCCCAGACATTTCAGGTCAAACAACTTGAGGTCAAGCTTGTTTAGCTTTTCTCCCAGACTTTTCTCCCAGACTCTCTGTATACTAGACGCAGTAAAACCATTTGTGCTGAGCTCTCAGTTATGGTACGTTAATGGATAGAACGTCCTTGCAGTGTGTTTACTTGTGAACACTGAGCTCCAAGTACAAATCAAATATTTAGCTCATTATTTAGCACTCAGGGTGAACCAATAGACTTGTAGTACATCTCACCACTCATTAGTGACTGTCTAAGGCTTTTAAATTAGGCCTTCAGATGAAAAGGCCAGGTTGGCACTATTGCATGTAGCTGTCATTGACAAACAACTTTAGCATTAGCAATGCTAACGAGCATCATGACAAGACTTCAATGTCTACCTTGCAAACCTGTTGCTCATGAGACAAGCAAAGCTGCGATCGACCTTAGCTTCTCTAGTTCTCACAAATCTGTGGCCTGTCATCATTAAGCCGAGCTAAGCTGAGGACCTACAGAGAAAGATGGAGAGCCAGTCTGGCTGGTTGTGGTGGACGATGGCCACGCAGATGGTGTTTAGCGCCACCAGGCTGAGCACGGTCCAATAGAAGGTGTCCGTCTTCACCATGCGGCGGATGGATATGCGCAGCATGCGCTCCTTACGGCGCATGTACGCCGCCGGGCCGCGCCTGCCGCTACGGAAGTTGACCCTGGTTCGAGACATTCCTGAGGGAGGATGGACAGAAGGGAGGTTGGAGGAGCAGAAACGACGGACGGAAGGCAGCGGAAAGGAAGAAGGTGGGTGGGGCTTCCTCCTCACCTGCGGTACACATCTCTGCATGCTTGTCATCTCCAGGACCACCTCGACGCGTCGCGCTCTTCTTGCTGGTGGCTCGCTTCAGCACTGAACAGTCCGGAGAATTATGAGACAAACGGTCTCTAATTACATAGTGTAGAAACACTTGGGACAACAGATGTGTATGATCCCATACCAGATGGTATGCGTGAAAACAAACCAGGAAACAACACGATAATGATACAGTAATGGAGGAAAACAGTGCATATTGATGGCCGACAAACGCCGAGCTTTAAAACCTAAAGAGATGGGAGTAAACCAACAGGAAAACTTGCAAACAGCCTTCATCGCAGCAGTCATATGCCAAGCCACGGGGCTGTTACCAAGACAACAATGATGTCCAGAACGACCAGAGTAAACTGACTGTCCTTGAGCAGTGTTTTCTCTGGAAAGTTAATGATCTGTTAATGAAGGGGGATAAGCCCTTTAGGAAGTTTATGTTCCTTGGAGAGAAACAGGATGCAGGCAAACAGGTCACAGGGTCAACTGTACAAAGCAAGATAACACAAATTAACATCTCAGTACCAAGCAGGGGTTGACAGAGCTATTTATCGGCAGTGTGGATGTTCCTACCGTCTAAGGCAGACCTCCCAGAGTTTTTGTTCTCCTCAGCAAGCATAACCTCCTCTGTAAAAAAATGAATTAATGGTAAACACAGAATCACTCCATATACACAGTGTCAATAGAGTCTGAGGATTTCATGAGGATTTAATTGCTTCCAAACATCGTGTACAAAGGAAAATGTCAAATGCGAAAGGCTGGCATTAGGCTACACACACGCATACACAGACACACAAATACTGAACCATGACTTGCGATATTTGCAACAATGCACTTTAACACTTTAAAACTTCATTTATGTGCTTTAGCTTAGTTTATTCTGACTGTATATTTATATATTTTTCACTCTTTTTTTTATGTGTTTTTAGTGTAACTATGTGGAAGGAGGACATTACACTCTAAGAATTTCATTGTACAGAGTAACTTTGTTAAACCGTATACTTGACAATAAATATCTTGAATCTTTAATGTTGAATCATTCTGTGGTAGTGATAGGTTTGTTTTTGGGGATGGGCAGGCCTGGACTAGTAATCTGGCATACCGGGCAAATGCACTTTAATATATACCGATATGATATTTAACATATATATATATATATATATATATATATTTTTTTTTTTTATAAACTTAAAATTGGCCAACATCCGGCCCATTAAAGCAGGGACAGCAGCCCATTGGTTCATTTTACATACTGACAATGGGCTGGCCCAATTACATCTCTTAAATCTTTTAGTGTACTGGTGGGTGGGGTCCGACCGATTGTGGTGGGCTGGTCTGAGCAAAAATGCCAGGGCCATTTTGTAGTCCCAGCCCAGCCCTGGGGATGGGGGCAAAGCTCCAAGAGGAAAGGGAGGCACGGGTAGCACATCCTGCAGCACCAGCAGCCAACTTTACACTTGGAGGGCCCTGAACAACCCCCTTCAGAGACACGGCACTTATGGATTTCTATGACTAATGCCTACACTCGCTCACTATCCATACACCCCACACGCACACAAACACGCACACAGTCGATCTATGTATTTTACTTCCTGCTTGCTCTGCCACACACACACGCACGCTCACACACACGCACACACACATACTTCAGTCAGTGAGTCAGTCTCACCTTCCTCTCAACCTCTCATTGCGTGGGAGACGGATACTGTAGATTGCCATTATAGCACTGTGCAGTTCCACATAGCTCCTTTAAACCCACCAAACCCACCGTGTAGCACCAATATGATAGTCAAACTAGGAACCAACAGAGACTCAGAGTCGGACTCTCCCTATTAGATGTCTTCCAAACATATGGCCTCTCAAAATATCGAAATTTTCATTTTTTCATTATTATTCCCTAATGTAACTACATCAAGTCATTTATCTTGTGCTCTCTCCATTGTACTGGAGTCACAAGTGATGAGCCTCAGGTGGCTTCCCCCCCCCCGGGACGCAATCCGGACGCATGAAGTAGCCTACCCCCTCAACCAGCACTATACCCCCAGACGCTGTCATGACGCGCGATATGCACCTATCTCTACCAGAAATGACCAATTGACAGTATCTTGCTCGCTCAAAATACTAAATCCCCCATTTCAGGGAGATTGTATAGCATTTGCGGGCGTCAGGGAGCCGCTATTGAAATGCGGGAGACTCCCGGACCTTCCGGGAGACTTGGGATGTCTGGCATTAGTGTAGCAGCATTGTGTGGTGTTGACTGTACAGACAGTGAGCATGCTAGCATTAGCGTAGCAGCATTGTGTGTTGCGGTGTCTACTGTACAGACAGTGAGCATGCTAGCATTAGCGTAGCAGCATTGTGTGGTGCGGTGTCTACTGTACAGACAGTGAGCATGCTAGCATTAGCGTAGCAGCATTGTGTGGTGCGGTGTCTACTGTACAGACAGTGAGCATGCTAGCATTAGCGTAGCAGCATTGTGTGGTGTGGTGTCGAGTACCTGCTCGGTCTATCCAGGCTCGGTACCCATTGAGCTCTCTCTCCACCTGCTGCTGACGTCTGAGCTTCATGAAGGCCCGCCTGTTCTCCACCCTCTCCCTCTCTTTGGCAAACTCCCTACACAGGAGTAGACATTCAGCCCAATGGTCATCACCGTGTCGATGCACCTAAACGTACAATGTTGACAGACACAAACACCCACAAACGGATAGACACACCCACAAACACCCACAAACAGATAGACACACCCACAAACACCCACAAATAGATGGACACACACACACAGACTGTACAAAACCTCCAGCTGCATTGCTCACCCAGAGAGGACTCCCAGAACCAGGTTGAGAACGAAGAATGACCCGATAATTATGAGGGGAATGAAGTACATCCAGTTGAACGTGGATCCCAGAGCATCGTTTGCCTGAAAGATTTCCCCCAAAAAATATCACTCTTAACCTGTAATAAGCCTGCAGTTAGCGTAACAAGTTTTATAAATGTTACAGAAAGGGAGGGGAATGAGGAGTGTTTGCTGTTTGTAGTATCTGCAGTTACAGACACAGTAACATGCAGTCCAGGTTCTGTTGAGTAGAACATTGCAAATGATCCGGGTGTTGATGCAGAACCTCAGTCTGTGTGACAGAAGGTATGTGTGTGTGTGTGTGTGTGTGCTGGGACTCACGTTGTAGAGCACGGCCGTCCAGCCCTCCATGGTGATGCACTGGAAGACAGTGAGCACGGCGAACAGGATGTTGTCAAACTGGGTGATGCCGTCGTTGGGACCGATCCAGCTGCCGTTGCAGTCGTATTTGTCAGGGCACCTCCGCACGCCGCACGCAAACTCCGCCTCGGACGCGTCCACCGTCTCGTTGTCTGATGTAGGGGTGGGGTGGGGGGGTAAGACAAGGTGGTCACAGGGGATGTAGAGATTGTAGAGGTTTGTTTTAAAAATGTTTGGTGCACTTGGAAACAAGGAAGGTGTGGGGCCATAAACCGTAACAAGCCGACAGTTATCTGGGTATGTGTCTTTCCTTTAGGCTAATGTTTGCTTGTGTTGCTCTGGTCACAGACAGGATTAAACACCATTTTGGGTCCGTGTGATTACAGTGGGGTTGCTGGCTAATTAAAAGGCAGCCCATCGTCCCTGCGGGTGCACCAGCGTTAATAATACCTTTGGCTTGCTGCTATCATAATCTATCAAACTCTCCTTCGTGAGAAACAAAGAAATGTCGACGTCTTCGCCTAAGAAAAGTGAAAGGCTATAACTAATCCCCCTGACAGCGGGAGCGTTTGTAATGAAAAACTCGGGGACACAACAGTTCTGCTGAAGACAAAGGACATGTGAGGCCATCTGAGTTCAAAACATGAAGACAAAGAGACAGAGTGTCCTGGGAGGCCTCAGGTCCGTGAGAGAGTCAGGTCTCACAGCTTGAGAGTCAGGTCTCACAGCTTGAGAGAGTCAGGTCTCACAGCTTGAGAGAGTCAGGTCTCACAGCTTGAGAGAGTCAGGCCTCACAGCTTGAGAGAGTCAGGCCTCACAGCTTGAGAGAGTCAGGCCTCACAGCTTGAGAGAGTCAGGCCTCACAGCTTGAGAGAGTCAGGCCTCACAGCTTGAGAGAGTCAGGTCTCACAGCTTGAGAGAGTCAGGTCTCACAGCCTGAGCGAGTCTTACTTTGTGTGGCTGTACGTGTGTGTGTGTGTGTGTGTGTGTGTGTGTGTGTGTGTGTGTGTGTGTGGAGGGCAGGGGACATGTGAGACACAGCTAGTCAGTACCCAGGATGTCAGCAGCGGGCAGGCAGGTGTGGTGCAGCTTGCCGCTGTAGAACTCCAGGCCGATGATGGCGAACATGAGGATGGCGAAGAAGAGGAGCAGGCCGATCTGGAGCAGAGGAACCATGGCCTTCATGATGGACTTCAGAACAATCTGCAGGCCTGGGGGCACACACACACACGCACACACCCTGGACTCAAATGCTTACATAAGGGTTGTGAAGGTGCCCCTGGCTGACATTGTTCTACAGTGTGTGCTGTGTGCTGTGTGTGTGTGCTGTGTGTGTGTGTGTGTGTTCAGGTTCCTGTGCTACTCACTGGGGATCCCAGACACCAGTTTGAGAGGCCTCAGGACTCTGACTGCCCTCAGGGTGCGCAGGTCCACTGGAATGTTCATATGAGCCCCCGCAGTGGCTAGGATGCTGTGGACACAAACACACATACATTCACGCGCACACACACGTTCATGAACACACACATTCACGCGCACATTGTATGTCTACAACATCTGTACCTTGGGTATAGACCAGATGTAAACATGACTTTTGAATATCTTTTGTATTGCTGCAGCCTCTTTGTGGGATCATTGTAATAACTCTGAAAGGTAACAAGTAACCGATGAGAAATATAAAACGTTTTTATATATTGCTTTTTAAAGATCCCATGACATGCTGTTTTTGGATGCTTTTATATATGCCTTAGTGGTCCCCTAATACTGTATCTGAAGTCTCTTTCCCAAAATGCAGCCGTGGTGCAGAATTACAGCCACTACGAGCAGTCCCACAATGAGCTTTCCTCAGGACGTGCCGTTTCTGTGTCTGTAGCTTTAAATGCTATGAGGAGGAGAGAGGTGGGGCTAACTGCCATGCCTTGGTCGTTTGCATGTCTTGATGAAAAACCAATATCGCGCTCGCACGGTCGTAGCTAATTTTCTCATTGGTGGGCCAAATTATCTGTGCAGGCAAAGCAAAGAAAGGGGAGGTAACCTTCCTTTTTATGATAAGGAGAGGATTTTCAAAACCGAGCGTTTCATCTTTCATTTTCTCAAAGGCGGAGAAGAATACCCAGGACTTGGTTTACACCTATCAACATTTCTAGCCACTGGGGGACCAAAGGCAGGCTAGGGGAACCCACATTAATGTTAAATAACCTCCTAAAGTGAACATTTCATGTCATGGGACCTTCAAGGTGGGGGTCTAGTTTAAGCTGCAGAAATGTAATTAATTAAATGTCCCTTTTCTCAACATTTGGCACATCCAGCTCTATTTGACAGAAAACATAGAATCAACAAAATCATTTATTACAATTTTGAGGCTGGAGATAAACAAAGTACAATTCCGTACACCTTACGGGCATCTTCCACTCACATCCACCCACACGCATATTGACAGCCTTCCACCTACGCACACAATCTCTGAAAACAACACTCCCTCCAACTGGAGGCAAGAGTATAGTCCTTTCCACAGTGAAAAATACCCAACGGTGAAAACCACAGGACAGTAAACAAATCGTTATGCTGTTTCAACACAGATTGGTTTGAAGCTTCAGATAGTGTTCTGAATGGTGGACTATGAGACGGCATGGAGAGGGATCACACATGGACACACACACACACACGAGTAGATGGAGCTTGGATGTGTGGGAGAGGGTGTGTGTGTGTGAGGAGGGGGGCAGAAAGCACATGGCAGAAACTCAAGTGTAAGCCCACGCAAGGTCTAAAGCAGAGAGAGAGAGGGAGAGAGAGAGAGAGAGAGAGAGAGAGAGAGAGAGAGAGAGAGAGAGAGAGAGAGAGAGAGAGAGAGAGAGCAGAGAGAGAGGGAGAGAGAGGGAGAGAGAGGGAGAGAGAGCAGAAAGAGCAGAGAGAGAGAGCAGAGAGAGAGAGAGAAAGAGAGCAGAGAGACCAGAGAGAGGAGAGAGAGAGATAGCGAGCAAAAGAAAGAGCAGAGAGAGATAGAGAGTGAGAGAGCAAAAGAAAGAGCAGAGAGAGAGCGTTGAGAGGTGTGGGAGTCTGTAA
Organism: Hypomesus nipponensis; assembly: GCF_054491055.1. Lineage (NCBI taxonomy): Eukaryota > Metazoa > Chordata > Actinopteri > Osmeriformes > Osmeridae > Hypomesus > Hypomesus nipponensis. The sequence continues at coordinate 4,226,919 of NC_140370.1, forward strand.
CCATCTAACATGGTGAACAATGGGCTCTGCTAAATCAAAGCTGATAAGGACTCAGAATCTCTCCATGTACAGTAACGAATTCTGTCTGTTTGGCTCCACACTCTGTAAGAGTAAGAGCCTAGTACAGTACCACCATGGAAAATTGGCGGATTAACAACAACAAAAAAACAAAACAAATATGTATTTTCTAATGATATTTAGCATTAGGCTCAGAACCACTATTAAATGTGGAAGACATCCATATTTAGCTGCTACAAATAACAACAGCTAAGCACATCCGCATTTGAAAACACCAGTAGGATAGCTAGGAGATCTGGATGAACAAGGGCTACCACACTGATGAGGCATGTCGCCTCCATGTCGGCGTGTCACAGCACTGCAAGTAGCTGACCTGCTTTTCCAGGCTCAATATGTTACACTGGGCTGTACAAAACGGACTTTAAAGAGGCGGAATTCATTACGTGAACAGAATGTGGCCTCACCCACACACCTCCACCTACACGGTGAGAACCACCGAACGCTAGAGAGAGACAGAGAGAGAGAGAGAGAGAAAAAGAGAGTGACCAAGCGAGTGAGAGAGACAGAGAGAGAGAGAGAAAAGGAGAGTGACCAAGCGAGTGAGAGAGAGAGAGAGAGAGAGAGAGAGAGAGAGAGAGAGAGAGAGAGAGAAAAGGAGAGTGACCAAGCGAGTGAGAGAGAGAGAGAGAGAGAGAGAGAGAGAGAGAGAGAGAGAGAGAGAGAGAGAGAGAGAGAGAGAGACAGACAGACAGACAGACAGACAGAGTGTTCCACATCACGTTGTGTAGCATTATGTGTGGAAACTGAACTAAAGCAGCCTGCATACTGCCTGGTACAGACCCAAATTCCATTGTTGAAGCGGAAATGCACATGACACGCTTTGCACAGGCTTTCTAGATGCTAGCTTGATGAAAGACAGGCAGGCAGTGGGTGGCGTTTGTGTATTCTAGCATGACATATATTCACTGACCGTCAATCGCAGACCTATTCCTCAACTTGAGCGAGAAAAAACCCTGATCTACCCATTCAAACTGCTTGATGACCTGAAGGTAAGCCAGTAGATTACCGATTTGTCATCCCATTATTGTCGGTCCATAAAGGAAACGGTAGTTTGGTTCCACAAGGATTAACAAACGAGAGTCGTTTATTCACTGTTAGTCACAGAATAAATAGCTTGGTCTTTGTTTTCCCAAAGACTGATCACAAGAGACCATTATCCCTTGTTTATCCAGTTCAATCATTAGAGCAAGATTAGAAATTAAACCACTGAAACCCTCATTTAGAAACCCTTATGGGTCCCCATTGTCCAAAAAAGTGTTACTGCTAAATTTAGTATCAGTTGGTTTAGTGACAAGTTCAACTAGACACACTACACTGAGCATGCAGGAGAGACAGAGTTACCACAGAGCTGTGTGTAAGACCAGGCCAGTACAGGTCACTTTTCCCTCAATACACTCACACACACGCACACACACAATTTGCAGTTTGGAGCAGCGTTGCTCTGGTGTGGCCTGTCTTACTCTTGAGTAGCTGTCTTGGTGCCAGGTGGCTAGTGAATCATTTAAAACAGCCATCCACATCAATAATTCATCACAGCTAAAGAGCAGCATTTTTAGCAAAGTGTCACACTGTAACAAGGACAGCAGAGCAGGGCATTCAGACTGATACACACAAATTCCGTGCCAAAAGGCCTGCTGGGACCACGTCCGAGGTGGCAGGAGCATCCCTCTGACCTACAAACAGGTTGTGCACAGTGTGAACCTGTAGCTTCAGAAGTGGAGTAACAGTTTTAAGGTCCTCCGAGACAGTGCTAATCAAAGACACCAAATCCACCGGTGCCATACTTGTTGCCTGGGGGCTATAATTGACCATTTTTGGAATCCCGGAGATTCAAATTGGATTTCGTGTTGGCCGGTCTGACGCGACTGAGGTTTGTTTTTTTTGCCACCATCCGTTTAATGAATGTTAATTGAGCGCTGTGTCCCCACAGACTAGCTTCCAGCTATTCATTAATTTCTGATGGAATGAGAGCCACCAAAGTTGGCCCAGTGGCCTTGTTTTCATTCCCAGACGGCCTCTGTGATACATGTGTGCTTTCTCTTTTAAGTCTGACATACTTACTCTAGTCAGACTGTGACACACATGGGCCAACATGTGTGTCACCCCAAAATATGTTTGAGGAGAGAAGGGAAACCAGGTCACGGGACATAAGTTCCTCTCACAGTATAAACGGACAGGAGCATACAGTGGAGTAGGGTAGCAGTTTATTAAAGCCTGAGGGGACCCTGCACTAGACGTTAGAAGTCATATTTCCCCCTTTTTGTTGAAATAATTATATTTTCTGTTTTCCAGGTATCATTTAATCTCCCACACAGACGCAATGGTGTCCCTGTATAATATTGTCTAACATTCATGCTAACTTTGACTTTAATTATTTCATTTCAGATAATTAAGTCTGGGCTTTTACTTCAGAATGGTCTTCAAACATTCCATGGAACGATGATCAACCATGTCTTGATGAACTGGATGTGGAACATCAACTGATGGTTTGTATCATAACTTAGGAGCGTAACTACAGACAGCTACTTTGTCGCGTTGCCAAGTAACATCTCCCAAATAATCATAGAGTGCTATGCTATACATAGCTGCATAACGTGACCATTTATAAGGACAAAAAGGAAAATGCAAGTCACACTGGTGCACTCACTAGCAGTTTGGAACTAAAATAAATAGTTCAGATTCACACAAATCCTAGCTTCACCCAGCTGCCTTCCATATGGAGTACTGCTATGCAGCAGCGACAATGGCACCATACACACACACACACAGTCACACACACACATTGACACACACAGTCATACACACACACACACACACACTCACAAACTAGCCACTCTCATGTTTACCAGATGGTGTTTGTGCTAGTGCACCATGGGGGCACAGAAACTCAGTGGTCCACCTTTCTTCCACATGAACCAGATGACTCTTTGTTCAACATGGAAACAGCCTGCCCAAGTAGTTGACTCTCCATCAGACTCTGAGAACTTTCTGGACTCTAGCACTACAGAGGGAGGGAGGCATCCATATACACACCAACTGTATCTACCCCACAAACACACACACACACACACACACCCGAACCAGAGACGTGTCTCAGTCAAGTAACCAACTACAGATGACTGACAGCTAGTTTGTCACAACCACCTCCAGCACTGACAGCTTCCTGAGCACGAGCATGAACAGAGCATGCTTTACAAGATTCCAGAAACTGCACAGTTGCACATTTGCCATCTACAGTACATCAACATGTATCATGGCTCCTGTAGATCCCTGTTTCCTGTCCTTCTCTGTCAGTGACATCCTTCGTTCGTTTCAGTCGACACTCTGACCCCCCGTGCGAGCCAGGGAGAGCTGCCACACAGAGCTGGAGCATCTGTTCAGCTTGGGCCTGTTCTCATTGCTCTGTCAACGTAATGCTGTTCCTTTTATGTAAGTGCATTCAGTGCGAGAGAGTGGAGAGGAACTGACGTGGGTGTCGGGGTGAAATGAGAAGTCAACATGCCAACAGCTATCTTCCCTGAATAGTCTTCGTACCGTCAACCATAGACAACAGCCCCTCATCTGTCGTGTTCACTTGATGGCCGGCGCCTAACTGTGTGCAAACACCTGAATAAATTAACTGAGTCCTGCGAGGAACAAGAGAGCTGTTCTGCATCTCCACCTCTCTCTTTTCTTTCCCATTGTCTTTCTTTTTCCATGTCTCTCTTCTCCTCCTTCTCTCATCCCTCTCTCTTGCGCTGCTTCAGAATTGAAATCTCCATGGCTACATTTACATTTATTCTACAGAGGTCCTGGGGGCTAAACGGAACAGGTTTTAGACACGACTGCCAATCCACTTACCCACCCACCTCTTCTCTGACTGCAAAACCACACTGAGCAATGGAAACATGCTCACACCCGCAGTGACTGTATGAGATGAGACACACACACACACACACCACCGTGTGCAAACCATGTCACAAACAGGTACCGGCAACTGTGCCTGTTAAACATTCTTTCACTATACAGCTCTCATGTACTGCTCACTATTCATGTCACACATTTAAGCTTCCAATGTGAAACAACAAGCCACATGTGTCTACTGTTGGACAGCGAGAATCCACCCATCCACCTCAAAAGGAGACAACAGTGAACTCCCCAACCTCTTCTGAAGGTAACGGCGACAACGACCACCATGGCATGTGCACAAATCTGCAGACGGTCTCAGCCCAGCCTGCTGAGAACATCGACCCCAGCCTGGACGGTAGGGGAGACCAGAGAGAGAGAGAACGGGGCGGGGAGAGACCGGAGCAGTGAGCGACCGGGACAGGGGACTCACCCGCTGAGCACCACGATGAAGTCCATGACGTTCCAGCCGTTCCTCAGGTAGGAGCCTTTATGGAACACAAACCCCAGGGCCAGCAGCTTGATCCCCGCCTCCAAGCAGAAGATCCCAACAAAGTAGGGCTCCGTCTTCTCCTGTACACACAAACACACCCACACATGCAGGGGCAACTGTATCATGGGTTCACAGGGGCATAGATAGGCACCCCTATGATGCATGATCGACCCATACGCCCAACCCCACATGAGTGCGTCTGTATCTTTTGCCCAATCAGTGTGTGCTTGCGTGGGCGTCGGATGCGTGCGTGGACGCGCATGGGTCAGCGCTGTGTGTCGCCGGCAGGGGCCGTCCTCACCAGTCGTTTGGCCATGGGGGTCTTGTCTTCTCCAGGGAGGTGTTGCTCCAGGGCTAGCACGATGCAGTTGGCTGTGATGGTGGCCAGGATCATGTACTCGAACGGCGTAAAGGGCCAGGGTCAAGGTCACAAGCTGCGTTCATGTCGCGCACACGACACCCCACGTGACACACACCTGGAGCTCACGTCGTGCGCCGTGGCGCTAGGCCGCGACGGCACGGCGTGAGCAAACGTGATCATTGGATGGATGATTGAGAGGATGGAACAGGGGAATGATGAACTGTTGCAAATACTCTACCGTTGGAGACACTGTGTGCGTGAGGGGCTGGAGTAACCATGGCAACCTGCTTTTAATGCTACACGGGAGGATGGAAAGAGTGCTCCAAAGTCACTCTGGCCTGAGAGAGCGGCTTCCCAGCAGGCTAACTCCCCAGGCAGAGCCCTCTAATAGGACCTCTGGAATATAGCTAGCAACGTGACTCACAATGTCTACATACCAAATTGCATTGGAAACTATATACGCACAGTGTGCCGTGTGTGTGTGTGTTTGAGAGAGAGAGAGACAGAGAGAGACAGAGAGAGAGAGAGAGAGAGAGAGAGAGAGAGAGAGAGAGAGAGAGAGAGAGAGAGAGAGAGAGAGAGAGAGGGAGAGAGAGAGACTGTGTTTGTTAGGGTAGCGTGTCATACAAATCCCTGTACCAGACACTTTCTAATATGCATGTGCACATATGTGTATGTGCACACGTGTGTGTGTGTGTGTGTGTGAGAGAGTTTGTGCCTGTTTCTCCTTGCTAGTAATTCCTGTAGCAGACCCTTTCTCCTGAATTATTACATTCTTGACTCGAGTGAAAATGGTGTCATTAACTCACTGAGTAGGCCTGTGATGGAGACCTCAGGGGTTTCTAGTGACTCACATTGACAAGTCTGCATCTCCACCACTCAAACGGGTTAAAAATAGCGCATCTAGAGAAGGCTCCACGATATCGCTCTCGAACCACTTCAGAACTTCAGAAATGGCTACACAAGAAATATTTGGTTTCAGTCCCAAACACAGGCAACACAGGGAAAGTGACTTGACTATCTGGTGGTCACAGAGCATCCCAACAGACTCACAGCACACAGCAGCCTCCACAACACTGGCTGCAGTCACAGGTAGCTGCCTTCCAGAGGGTGTTGTGACGCTGACCTGACCTCTGGAACAGTCCACACTCAACACTGCACGCCTCCCACCCAAACAGATTACAGCACTGACAGACAACCACGCTGTGAAAACCCCTCCCAGATGCCTGTGGTGGTTTGCTATATGCGGACGGTGCTAAAGGTGTCCAGGGAACGTGTGTGGATTCGATCTTTTACTGAAGGTGATTTTGTTAGGATGCGTGTAGTTGAATACCTCGACACTACCAGAGAGGAACTGGAGAGATTACGCTTCTGTCCTGACACCCACGCATGCCCGAGTTCATGTTCCAAAGTGTAGGCTGAGAGTTATGCCTACATCCACCTCCCACTGTATGCAGAGCTTTTCCAAGAGATCATCTCTCACCTAGCCTGCTACCTTCTAATCACACACGGTTTGTTGTCAGTGTCAGTTAGGGACTTACCCTAACTGACAACAACCCAAACTGACAACAAACTGTGTGTGATCAGAAGGTACTGTGCTCAACCAAGCTTAGCTAGCTTCAAGTCTGATTTTAAGACGTTCTCAAAGTTGCCACAATAACAGTTCTCATTCCCCTTATGATGAAATGTCAACGTAACTTACAAATGATTGTCAGACACAACACACACATTGAACATACACAGCTATTGCTGATCAATCACAACCAGAAACGGATTGCAAAGATAAAACGATTAAAAAGTGTACTAATTGTGCTGTATCACTTATGTAAGATCACCAATTGACAAACCGTTGTGTATGGGGACACCTTCAGAAAATGCTAATGAGAAATCACAAGTTACTAGTGACACCCACAAACTTTTATGTTGGGAAAAGGATATGGCCATTCTATCACCCTCCTAGCATATTTCCTAATGAAATTGTCCTCGGCGAATATAAAGAGCGATCTGTTGACGGTGAGGCAGTTCTGCCGATGGGGAACAGGGTTATAGAGTGCCATGGTGCGCGCTCTTTGCGCTTTGGCTTGTTTCATCGACCCTGACATCCCACCTGAAGCGGCGTCCTGACCGTCTCCCCCGCGCTCCGGATCCCCCTCCCCAGAATCCATGGTGTTCGGCACGTCGTCTCCAAAACGAGCCATTCTACGAAGAAAATAATGATAACACTGGCTAAATGTTTTGATGTCTTAATCCATTTGCAGGCGATTTAGAGTGTAAAGATATCCCAAAAGTTGCAGTCTCATTCCATAAAAAAATGCATCCCGGTTAAATATTTTAGTAAGGCCTTTTAAAAGAAAACTATTAATCCAACTAATATTTCAGTTATGTAAACTGTTCAACTTTACTGTCAATATCCATCAGGTAGGGTTGGTGAAAAAGACGCAGTAGGAGCAGTTCTTCTCCCAACAAGTTTTGTGATGAATTGAGCACACCGCTATTTGTTCAGGTAACAACAGGTAAACGTTCCATCGAGATTCCCATTGACACTTTCTTACACAATCGAAATTCAATTCAGTACATCGTAAGACCTATTCTGAACTAGTTAATCTTCAAACCGACTGATCGAGCGTTCGCTTCCACAAACTTTAGACTAGGCAACGCATCTTCTTGAATTGCGAATAGACAAGGCGAGTGTTTATCCGAGGTGACCACCACTTGGTATATTCCAAAACTTCGTTCACAGACATTTATCCACATGCAGTAGATGAATCGGGCATATGAAATTGTCTGTATCGAATACGCTTGATTTCATAGGCGCGCTCTTCGCTGATCTGTCAATGTTAACACCTGTTTCCCAAGTGATCAAGACAGACATCACGCTCATGCAAACGCTTGCGCAGCCCCCTCCCACGTGTGCTATTTCACTACAGTAATTTAAAAAATGAATCTGAATGGGAATTAGAAGAGATGGGGGGAAAAGTACTGTTCCGTTGCCATGGCAATCTACCTTTTACATGATGAAACTGACGTTTTCTCCAAATTGACGGTTTCTGTAAATAGCCTATACGTGGGGATATGGAATTAAATCCATTACAGACCACTCCACCTCATTTTTATCTCATTCAGCAGAGAAGAATAAATGAATAAAGAAACACGTGTGTGTCAATCAATGTGTAGGCTGCACGAATATTTAAAAAACAGAGCACAGCCTACATGGATTGTCAGAGATTACAGTGATATAACCATGCTTGAACAACGATTATCTATTTTTTTTCTTTAGAACCACATCTCAAGTGTAAAACTTTGTCCGATCTTGTGAAAAGCTTGGCATTAACTGGAGGGGGGGGGGGGGGGGGGGGGGGGTGATATGGACAAGTTTTCTTGGCCCAGGCGCTATATGAACATAGTGGCCCAGTCTATGAACATAGCCCCACATCATAATACTTCAAAAGTCTGAGCATTGATGCATTTTCATTCATGGAGACCCACTTGTACTATTACATTTTTTTCAAAAAAAGGGGTCATTGTGCTAATATCAGAGAAATATGTCGGAAATATAAATAGATCATGAAATAGATCTCAAGCCTGCTCTCTTTTTAAAAGGGGAGGAGAGAAAACCCGAGGATTTCGCGCGCGCACACACACACGCTCACAAACACACACACTCTCACAAACACACACACTCAAAGTGTGAACAAGACCTCATTTGGCGACCAGACTCAATCATTCCATCTGTCACTCTCCACGCCTCTCTACAGAGACTGGTTCTGTGACTCTTATCAAAATGACCACATCACACACCTTACCACTCGTTCTCTCCGTCTGTCTCTCTCTCACACACAAACACACACACCCTCACCCACACACAACATTAGGAATGACATTACCATGACTGTATGTATAGTATGTATTGACATATTATTTTGTCCACTAAGAGCCACTGTGGGAATATTCAAGAGTTAGGACCATTTCATCAAACACATGACTTGTTTAGCCAGAGGAGAGATTGATTTGAATCAGTCAGGTCCTGTCTTTGAGTACCTCATCTTATTATAAAGATTTACTGTAAAAATCATATTGAAAGCATTTTGTCAGATGAAGCTTGAGCTATCCTTCAACTTACAGTGTTGTATTTATCAGTGTGAATCAGTTCTGTGTAGGCAGGATGATGCTGACATAACAGGTCAACACTGTATAAACAAAATAACAGAAACATAGTCAACCAATAGGAGACAAGTATGTGTTTAGTCATCATGGGGCAAAGACATTTGGAAAGACACAGAGAGAGAGAGAGAGAGAGAGAGAGAGAGAGAGAGAGAGAGAGAGAGAGAGAGAGAGAGAGAGAGAGGGAGCAGTTTTGCAGCACAGACCTGCTCTTTGATTCTGTTTCAAGAGGTAAAACAAAAAAGCAAGAGAAATAGAAAAAAAGACAGAAAGAAAGAGAGAAAAAGAGAGTTGGGAGAAAGTGGACAAAACAAACACCAAACAAACAAAGTCAAGTACTATATCATACATAAAGTCCATAACTTTTCAGGGACACCATTCCACGGGAAAGTTGGATGTTTGACATAAAACTCAAACATTAAGAACACCCCCAAAGAAACATCCTGTCGGTCTCATATATTTGTCAATTTCTAGCATCATTACTTCCCTTTTCATTTCTTAACAGTGGTTTCCATAGCGACCCAGCTCGCTTGAATTTCTGCTCTGTTCTTTTCATTTTGCCAACAAAAGGCATGTTGCACAATAGCAACCTCTTCCTCCAGAAATCTGTCTGTCCTCCAGAAGAAACCCTTTCAACACAGCGTGTCAAGGCTGCCTTCCTGGCCTACGAGGAAGACAGACATCAGCACACAGCAGCAGCAGCAGCAGCACACCGTTTCAGAGAGATGGCCCAACAGAAACACCATCGCCTTCAAAGCCAATAAAAGAGATGTGAACCATTTGCGTTATTCCCTTTGCAAATAGAAAACTTTGCTGAGCTCCAAGTCTGTTTAGACGGTCAATAATCAGAAGATTCAGAGCACACACACTGACGAACAGAGAAACAGCTTCTGTGGTAGCCTGTACGGAGTGTCTGATGTTGTCTAACACCATCTCTACTCTACCAAGGTCACAGCCAGATCAGAACAGCATTCAGATCTGGCTACACTCTGAGTCTCTGCTGCTACAAAGACAGCAGTCACATAACAGAGCTACACTTCACTTTACAACTTGACAAAGACTGTGATGCACTTTTCCCTTCAACATCCTTCATGGAATTTAGGAGTAATAAGCTCTTCTTTATATCTTAAAAAGGATGGGGGGTATATTGTACTGTAGGTGACAGGCCCCATCAGTTAAAATGTTAATGGTTGTACTTATCGCCATAACTCTGTTGAGCATTTATGTAATTGGCGGCAGGCTTTCACCCCAGCGCTGATTGGAGTGGCTTTAGCGTTGTCTTTTTTCCTCCGTTACCAAGCAACAGACTCTCTTCATTCCTGAGTTGTGTCAGTTTGGTTCCAGCAATAAGCAAGGCTTACATAAACACACATTAATCATAACCTACAATAAAAACATCTTTCTGCTATGCAACAAACTTGCAATTTGATCATGGTTAAATGTTACTTATCACAGAGCAAAAATGAAACCCAAAACTGTTAAGATAAAAGTAAATGTCACTGCACAGTCACCCTACTTGTAAAAAAATGTTGGGACATTTAGCAAGTATAAGTGCACCAGGAATAATACTAAACATGAAAGACTGTAAACACTAAGTTCCCTTCCAGTTGGGGTCTCAATACCTATGACACCAGGATTTCCTTTGTCAATGTTTGCACGCTGCACACCACTCAAAGTTAAATAGTTCTAAGGTCCTGTCACACTGTCAATACAAAGTCATCAACCGGTCAATCTGTTTGAAGTCCATCTGGAATGACCTCATGCTGCAGCGGCCATGTTTGGTCTCTGACGGCTTCCTATAGTTTGATTATGTGGCGTCCTCTAATGGCCAGACGTGCTCCCTGCAAGTCTTGTTAAAGAATGTCCTGCTGCTGGACAACCTTGAACAGAAACACAAAAGTGCATACCTGACAGAGCTGAGTGAAATCTGCCACAAATACACACACTCACCCAAACCCCAACGACAAAAGAAGGGGAGGGAGAGTAGAAGAGGTCTAATATAAAGAGGGAGAGTGTGTGTGTGTGTGTGTGTGAGCATGTGTGTGTGAGCATGGGTGTGTGAGCATGGGTGTGGACACACACGCACGCATGCCGAACACAAACGGTAGAGAAACAAAGGCAGGGTTCTTACACTTCCGTAGGATGGGGGGCGGCCAAGGGAGATGAGAGGAGAGAGGGGGAACGGGGGTGGGGGTGGGGGCTCCAGTGATGGAGTGCCACTCCACATTGGAGTGACTGGAAGAAGGTAATCAGAGCTCCAGACCTCAAAGTTCCACAATCAAGCATGTTCAGCCTCACCATTAATAATGATAACGTTTCGCATCAGATTTAACCACAGCCGGCAACAGTCGGCAGGTATGAAGACCACTTCACAGTCAAACGAACTGGCAAGTGCTTTCAGATGGAACACAGAGCACCTCAGCCAGGGCTGCACTCGCTGCCATCGCCTTTCTGCCTCAACACAAAATGGCGGGCATCTCCACAGCGCATGACAAAACATGGATCTCCAGTAGACAGGATTAACAGTCATACTGGTTTGTGTCGTCATCCACATCATGCTCCTCCTGAACGTCCTCCCTCATCCCCCTCCCCGTCCCCCCCCCCCCATCCCCCCCCCTGTCTTGTCCTCACACTGGGCAGACACATGATGGGAACCCCCCCCCCCCCCCCCCGCGTACTCACTCCCACTCTTTCCTGCGGGCCTGGGGCGTGCTCTGGATCTTGTGGGCCTCGTGGGCCCTGACGACATCCCGCTGGTCCACCAGGCCCCCGCGTCTCCGCAGCATGCTGTGGGGGCTCACTGACCCCGGGCTCTCGTCCCCCCCGTAGGGAGACACGTCGAAGCTGGCCGCCCGGGGAGGGAGCCCCAGGCACTCTGGGACGGTGCGGGGCACCTGCAGGGAGCAGGAGCGCGAGCCCTGGGCCAGGCCCTGGCGGGCCACCGGGCTGGGGGTCCTGGGGGTTCGCCAGGCCTCAGGCTCAGGGAGGGACAGGGAGGATCGGCCACTGCTGATGGGCCCCCGGGAGCCCCTGGGTCCAGAGATGGCAGGGCTGCTGTGGTTGGGGGTGAGGGGAAGGGACTGGTCTGAACTGGTAAGCATGTCTGGACAAGGTGCTGGCATCACCATACTGCTGAGGTAGAAGGGGGGTAGAAAGGAAAAAAGAGAGCTTGAGAGAGCAGGAGAGAGAAAACAGAGAAGAGAAAGCGAGAGGGAAAGAGAGAAACGGAGAAAAGGCAGGTTAGCTTGAAAGACCCAATATTTCTCCATCCTCCGATAGGTAATAGAAAGAAGAAAAAAAATCTCCTTTATTTACCAAAAAGGGGTTCTCCTTCAACCTTTCCTTCCTCTCTGGAGGGCACAGATTGCCTTACACCTAAGCCTTTCTTGTCAGCGTTGTGATGATGGACCAATAAAGAAGGGATGAAATGTGTGATCCCTCTGTAGGCGTTCAGCTGAACCGCTATTTGGAAGCTGAGTAATTGGATGTATCTGGTCAGTTCAGACGGACAGATGAAAAGAAAAGGAGATGACCTCCCTGCATGCACCCGTCTCTCTCCCAGTGCTGTGCTTGTGTGATTCACTACAAATAACTAACTCTGAACTGTGGAGGGATACAAAACATTATATTGTAGGGTTGATTGAGCCAGACCATTAACATAAGGGATTCTATGAGCTTTGTTTTTTTTTTAAAGTACAAAGCCATTTCCAAATGCCCTAGTTATAGATTATTCCTGTCTTTTGCCTCAAGAAACAATGCCTTGATCCAGTCGATTCCTCAATGATGCTCCTCTACCGGGTAGTCAATGTGTGGGTCTGAACAACAACGTCTGTAAAACAGCAGTTTAATGCATGCCTAAGTGAGACACAGGAAGGAAGGCCATTTCCATTGAGCAAGAGCTGAAAGGACCATTCCAGAGTGGGAGAGCTGAGGCACAGGCAGTGACTCACTCATCAGCAGTGCTCTTCAGACCTGCACTGGAGACACTGCCCTCACCAAGCACAAGGACATCAGGAGGAAAGCTGATGATTCTACACATTGTACAAGATAATATACTAGCTTGAATGGTGTTAGGGGGGAGGTGTTACCCCAGAACTACATTAGTCTACATCACTGTAGGTATCACAGGGCAAACTCAAAGACCTGTACGTTTGAGGTTAATTAGAGTGACCACTTGATAAATGCTGCTGATGTCCATAACTTTAATTCCACACAAAGTAGCCTAAATAGGACAAGAAGTGTTATAGTAGAATGACCGACACATTAGGATACAGATTTATATAATCAAGAATACATTTCCAATGTTTCAACCCAATTAACCGTTTTTTTGTTTGATTTTGAATTTATAATGCTGTCAGTTTGATTCCATCTCCCGTCATAGTAATGCACATCACTTCAATAGAACGACAACATGTAGCCTACTTCTTCGTTAAAGCAAGCTTGAGTGTCTCACGTAATGTGTGCTTGTCAATAGACTTAAGACAATAGACTTAATGGAGAAATGTCCCCCTATATTAAGAATTTTACGATATTATAAAGAGTGCGCCTTGCAACAAAAAAAAACTATTAGGCAAAATTACGGACACCACATCAGATCAGAGAAAAAGCTGTTAAAATGGTCTCTCGGGAAAAGACGCATGGAACGTCAACGTTTAGGAAAAACATCAATTAACTAATCAAAAGATACATTAATAAATCAATTTTACCTTGAAGTTCTGTCGTTTTCTCCATATTGTCATCCGAAAGTCAGTGGTGGATCAGGTGGACATGAATTCTAGCTTCTTTAAGTTGCCGTGATGATTTGAGGTGAATTTGCGCGGATTCCTTGAGTGAAGATTACCGCTGGGGCTAAATACAGAAGAGTGGCACTGAGCCAAGGAGTCTGGCAGAGATGAACGTAAATAGGCAGGGGAAGGGAAGGGTGCTCAACATGCACACATCCCCGTAATCTTTAGCCTGCCGTGCAACGAGTCGAGGGTAGATTGCATTTCTAGATGCACTACATTTCTATGACTGCGAATTATAAATAACAAGTTGCTTTTATTCCATTTCTATCAGGGTCTTTTATTCCGGTTAACTTCCAATACAGTTCCTCATCGTATTTTATTATTGGTTACACCACTTATTTATTAATTGATAAACCATGCAAAATGCTTGCACCACCTGGTTAATAAAACAATGATGTTTAAGGACTGTGTATCAAATCAACGTCACATCATCTGTAGTAACAGTAAGGCAAATATTTTTAGATTAACCACTAGATGGTGGAATTATCTTACCACACGAGACGTAAATATTAAAAAGTCTGGAATTATTTTCAAAAAGTCTTAGTGACAACATTTTTGGAACCAAACTGAACTAAACTCAGGAAAAGTGGCACGGGCTAATAGCACTGGTCAAAAGATTCAGTTGGTCTTGGATTTTGTCTTGTGTTGTTGTGCTTCATGTAACGGCTACTAATATATTTGTATATTTCATTATTGACCTTGAGTGTGTTGAAAGGCGTGAAAACTAAGTATTTAAATAAAAAACACTTATTGATGGGTAGGCCTAGCCTAGGCACGCAGATCTTGCTCCCACGAACAAGCTGTAAAAAAAATACACTGCAATTAGATCATTGCATTATTGGACAAGGTTGTCCCCAAAAAGGCGTAATCCTTTTAGCGTTTTATTTTCTGGCAGAAAAGCACTGACGGGTGCGCTGACGACCGCTACATCCCAGGGCGTCGTCAGTTCTTAGGACTAGAAAGCTAGAAGTTTAGGCTAAACAATATTTTTGTATATTTTCGACCAACTTATAATAGCTTATAAGTTATTATCATCAACGGGCTTTTTCAAGTCAGGTAGCTGAAAAGGGACGACAAAATGACAATTCGAGCAATACGCCTTACAGATTCAAAACTGAGTATTTTACCTGACATTGCATGGCCGTGGCAGGCGGATTGACCCATTCGGTTCTTAGACCTTTTAAGATGACATCATGTTTAAGAAATGTACCTCAAGCAGAACATGCACTTCCAAACCCTCAAGAAGAATGACCGTTCAGTGTGCTTCCTTCACATTTGACCGATGTTGGACAAATACTGGAGTAAGTAATTAATTAATTAATTTAGGCTGTATTTAGGTTCATGTGGCTACAACCTCTATGGTCAAACTTCCTCTATCGTAACATTAGGTGACCCGGGTCACATTACCCTATTCGGACCGAATGGAAAGATATTCTCGAGGCGAAATAGATTAGCGTGCTCTGTTTTGAAAATAATGTTATTATAACAGTCGTATCAGTTTACTGAATGGTAAGATTTTTTCTTTTCTTAAACATGAAATCTAATCAAAAATGTAATTCCATGGCAGAAACAGAACGCTACGGTTCCTGCCCGGGTTAGGCCGACACAGACCCACATTAGTAACTAGGTAAGAAGATACAGACCAGGATGTCTGGCTTCAAGGCATCAGTGAGGACACATGGGCCCCTGCCCAGCTGGCAGCTCATCCACATCTGCTGGCTGGCCAGGTGGACCAGCCTGGTGACCTCTGCTACGTTGTGGGGCACAATCATTGGGACTGTGGCCTTTGGCCATAGGCCATAGGCCTTATCTTTGGTAAAAATATCTCCTTAAGGTTATAACTTTGTTTCCATGACAACCTTCCTAGTGTCATGGAAACCTTTCTGTTTGAAATATTGTAATTGCTATGACAATTTGGAAACGTCACAGCAACATAACTGTCTGAGACACAAACACAGTATATATCCATGATACTTACAGTAATATGGTATTGTCTTTAAAAAAATTGACATGTAAAGTATATGGTGTCTGCCGTTTGTGCTTGTATGAGTGTGTGTGTGTGTGTTTACGTGAGTGTAAAAATATCAAAATGTGACCATATTATTAATCTCGGAATGAAAGTGCTTTGTAATGTTGTAATGTATTCCCCCAAAAATTATGTTGGCCCTTGTTTTACCAGCTTTGGCAGTCCAATCATGGCGTTTACTCCTACTCGTACCCCTGTTCCTGTTACGTCCATGGGCACCCAGACCACATTTCCCAATCCCATCACAAATAACACACATTTTGGGACCCCAGCAAACATGCAACAAGTGCCACTGTAAAACCCTTTTTACTGCTCCGGGCCGACCGTCAGCGGTGCTCCTGAGACGACGTCACCGTGCAGAGACACTGCTGTCATGACATCACCATGCAGAGACACTGCTGTCATGACGTCACCGTGCAGAGACACTGCTGTCATGACGTCACCGTGCAGAGACACTGCTGTCATGACGTCGCCGTGCAGAGACACTGCTGTCATGAAGTCGCCGTGCAGAGACACTGCTGTCATGACGTCGCCGTGCAGAGACACTGCTGTCATGACGTCGCCGTGCAGAGACACTGCTGTCATGACGTCACCGTGCAGAGACACTGCTGTCATGACGTCGCCGTGCAGAGACACTGCTGTCATGACGTCGCCGTGCAGAGACACTGCTGTCATGACGTCACCGTGCAGAGACACTGCTGTCATGACGTCACCGTGCAGAGACACTGCTGTCATGACGTCACCGTGCAGAGACACTGCTGTCATGACGTCACCATGCAGAGACACTGCTGGTGGAGGAGGCGAGCAAGTAGGAGATTGAGTAAGATGAGGAGGACGAGGCAGAAAAACGAGTCGATGACAGAACATTTGAGCAGGAGGACAGAGTGGAGGCAGCTCAGCTGGAAAGCTCTGTGGAGACATCAGAGCAGCCTGATGATAGTTCTCCGAGGGTCCTTGTGACCCCAGGCCTCAACGTCATGGGTCCCTTCACAGCTGAGGAAGCCCCCAAGGTGACCTGGCTGGTGCACCTAGCCACGGACGCATTCACTACCTCAGCAACGTCTCCCACAGAGGCATTAGGGGGGTTCAGCATGCATCTTTCCAAAATGGCGGTGAGCTACGCTAACTGAGCATTTAGTTTGGGACCATACTTTGTTTATAAGGGATGTTGCTCTAAGTGTACTTCTTTTTGTTGATGTGTGCTATAAAGGCTGTGTTTGACCGGGCATGGGACGCACTTACAGATCAGTCCCCGGAAAAGACACGTCATATCCTCAGATATCTCAAGGTGAGCCTATCTGGTTGCATGTCTGGGTATGTGTGCACATTTCTGTTTGTGTGTGAAAGTGACAGACAGAGACATAGAGATATGACCGAAACGTACGTCTTTTTTGTTTCTTCGTATTGTTTTTCATGTAGGAACTCCTCACCCACGATGTTCTGCTGTCCTATGTACTCCTGGAGAAAGAAGATTCTCCTCTGGAGAATCTCGATGAGGACATGGTGGTGGAATCAGAACGAGGAGGAAGAGGAGGTGATGGATGTCAGCGAGGAGAGCGAGGAGTCAGAGGAAGAGTCAGTGGAGGAGTTCTGAGGAAGCCGACTTGAAGTTCTGAAGGTTCGAAATTCTCTGGATGTTTCAGTTAACAGCTCTTACCCTGTCCCTTCCACACTGGTTGACAACATGGCCAATGAAGCCAAGTGCCCAAGTGAAAAGTCCACAGTGGGCAGAAAGAGTGATGATCTGAGGGATAAACTCAGTCTTAGTGCCAAGTCCAAATTAGGAGGGGGGGGGGGGGGGGGGGGGGGGAACCTGTAAAAAACTTCCAAACCCAAACCAAAGGCCACAGTCCCAATGATTGTGCCCCACAACGTAGCATAGGTCACCAGGCTGGTCCACCTGGCCAGCCAGCAGATGTGGATGAGCTGCCAGCTGGGCAGGGCCCCACGTGTCCTCACTGATGCCTTGAAGCCAGACATCCCACTGGGTGACTACTCTCAGGGAGAGGATCTGGACACCAGAAGTAGGCTGAGCTACCAAATGGTAGAACTCCCTTGCAAGCACCCAAGTACAATACAGTGCGAAAATAGGATTGTTTCATGTTACTAAGAGGTTATACTGTAGAAATGTAGTTCTTCTTTAAGTCGTTTCTGAGTTTATAATAAGGTAATTAAGGAATTGACCTTTGTCCTTTCTGTTGGTGTGTGAAGGTTGTGTATGACCTTACCTGGGAGCTCCTGAAGGACCCACAGCGAGAAAAGCCCTTGAGGCCATAGGAGAGGCTTGTACCAAGGCAGCACCTATACAAGTGCAACATCACCAACTTTAATAACCAACAAGAAGTTCAGGTGAGAGAGACATATTGCATTCTGTTCAGTTTATCCACTTTCATCTGGTGTTGTAGTTTCTTCCATGGGACTGTGCCTGTATCTCTTTTTATGTGTGAAAACACTACTTCCTTTTGTCCAGTCTTTCTCTATCACGCTCATAAAGGATTTTATAACCGACAAGGTTTTTAAAGCCTTCAAGCTGAAGAACAATGCAATTGATTTTGCCCCAGATATTTGGGAAGACCTTCAGTACTTGCCTCTAGAGGAAAAGGCAAGCTAGATTTGCCAGGATTCTGGTAATAGTTTTCTTCTAATACCTTATCACAGGGGCGTAGCATGTCAGCCCCCCCCCCCCCCCCAGATTTCTGATTGCTTACAATACAAAATTGAGGAATTAATGATAGATATATGTTGTGGCCCCCCCATTTTAAGATGGGACCCCAAAAATAAAATCCTGCTGTATCGGCACATTACAACTCTTTCTTGCTATTCTTTTTCTCTATATATACAATATATATGTACTGCACACACAAAACTCACTGAAATCTACTAGGGTTGGGAAAAAAATTCATTCGATTCGATTCAGTTTTCTGGCAATTTAAATCAATTAACTTTTGTATTTATTATTAAAAATCGGGAATCGATTTTTAATCGAATCCTGACCCCAAGAATCGATTAGAATCGTGATGTCCCTAAAAATTCTCACCCCTAAAATCTACTCATTTCATATTTCAGTTGGAAGAGTTGCCTAAGGATCAACACCAAATGCAGAATTGGCTGGAGGATGAGTTCAAGCTTTATATTAAACTGACAGACAGTGTATATGAATACTTAATTCAATTCCAATTCCTTTTCCTATGTTTCTATTTTTTGTACTTCTATCACTTTTTCACATTCAAAAGCAAATCATGTATTTCCTGCAAGATTAGTTTTGGTTATGATTATTAGGATGAACACTGTATGAAAGCACCTGGGAAATGAATACATCAAGTCAGAAAGCAGGCATTACAATCATTCATTTAAAAAGTAGTGTTGACTCAAATTGTGACTCTGAAGACTGAAACGTCCTCTCACATGTTTATGCCTTGGTGAAGTCTGTCAGTCAGTCTGTGAATAACATTTTATTTCTGTTAAGAAACGCCAAAGAACAAAAACTGTTTTAATCATCAAGTGTTTTATTTTCATATTCTAAAATGCAAAGGACATAACAGGATTTGAGAATAAATCCCAGATTAAGTGCACAAAATATTCCACTGCAAGCGATTATGTACAAGGATGAAAAAAAATGACACACCGTAAATAATTGAACAGCTGTCAGTGTGGACCTTGAAAATAACTGAATTGAGTTTCCACTCTTTTTGTCTTCCTAATCTTTTTATTTTATTTTTTCACCTATACGAGATAACACAAACGTTCAGTTTTGTAAACCATTTTTTGCAACTATTCAGAGGTTCACAATTAGTGCATTAAGGACCACAGAGCCCTTTGTTTTCCTTTGTGGGAGAATCTATTCAGAAATACTCCCGTTGTCTCTGGAAAAACCTAACAATAACATGTGAAAAAATCTCAACCCATGACTCATTTGACGTTTCACCCCAGTCTTCTACTTGTGTTTACCAATTACAAGCGATGGAATAGAAATGTGATTGTACCATCCATAATTCAAAATAAACAGAATCCATGTTTAACAAAGTTGTCTCACTTGCAGCTTAAAAAATGATTCACTTCAAGCAAAGGACATTTGAGTAACGTTCCATTTTTCTGTTACAAAAAAAAACATGATTTTGGTTTGGAGAAAAAAACTAGCATATTAAACAGTTCTGTTTGTGGTTGCTCACATTATTTCCAGTGTTGATTGTGTCAGCAACACCGCGTTCTGTTTGATTGAGTGATGCCTCTACTAGTTACAAGATACAGATGGATATAAAAGCTAGGATAATTCAGTTTGACACTATGCGTGCTATATCAAGAGAAGCCAAAACACTTACTACCAATCCAACAAAACTGACATGAAAGTGACCATTTTCAGAATTTCAACACACATGGGTTTAAATACATGGATACGTGATTACATTTCCAACCTTCAGTAGGCAATAACGAAAGTGCTCTTGTCAAACCTGTAAAAAAATAATTTATACACACCCCGTCATCTGATTGGACGATCAAAATTGGTTGACGACTGTCTGTTTAACGATGGTCCTTTGTCCCCATCGCACCTCCCCGCTCCCCTGTCCCCCCTGTCCCCCTCCACCTCTGCCCAGAGAGCTGCTATTTGTTGAAGGGCAGACAGGCAGGTAGTATGACTGTGGAGCAGGCCGGTCCTGCCAGGGGCTCGGCCACCTCCCCTTCCAGCTCCATCCACGTTCCCTTCTCTGGACTGTAACAGATGGTGGACGACTTGTAGGCTCCCTGCAAGCACAGCACAACTTGTCAGTTTCTCCGCCCTGATTGCGGAGCACCGCGCGCTCAACCTGCTCCAGCTGTTTTCAAAAGCTCCCGCGGGCCACCTGACAAGCAGACTGGACCAACACCGGACGTCACGCACGACATGACTAGACTGAAAACACTTGAACAGCAACAAAAAGGGTTGGATGCGACACTGCGTTGGGAAGGCTGTGGGTAGAACCTCACCATGCTCCAGCTGTAGCCGCCCACCAGGTAGATGCTGTCATCCAGCACGGCGCAGCCAGGGCCGCTGCGGCCCTCCAGGATGGGCGTCTGCAGGATGTTCCACTGGTCTCCTTTGGGGTCGTAGCACTCCACTAACATCACATCCAGATGGGAGAACCCTGGAGGAGGGACGGAGGGAGACATTGAGGAGAGGGAAAGAGGGAGATGGAGAGAGAGAGAGAGAGAGAGAGAGAGAGAGAGAGAGAGAGAGAGAGAGAGGGATGGATGTATGGAGAGAAAGCGAGGGAGGGATGGAGAGAGGGGGACAGAGAAGAGGGAAAGAGAGGGGAAGATGGAGAGAGGGGGACAGAAGAGAGGGAAAGAGAGGGAGAGAGGGGGACAGAGGAGAGGGAAAGAGAGGGAGAGAGGGGGACAGAGGAGAGGGAAAGAGAGGGAGAAGTGGGATAGGGGGGGGGGCGAGAGGGGGAGAGGAGGAGGAAAGATGGCACGCGGGTGAGGATTCAGCCCTAGATCCCACCACGTGACAGAGGTCACTGACGCCAATGACGTCCCCAGCGAACCCCCCTGAAACAAGCGCCGTCCCCACCGCACCTTTCAGATGGTTGCCGCCGATGGCGTAGAGGCGGTCGCTCATGCCAGCCAGGGTGTGGATGGCCCTCTTCGTGTTCATGTCCTGTTTCCTGGCCCACACGTCCATGATGGGGTCGTAGCAGTAGAGCCAGGAAACGTACTCTCCATTGTGCACCCCTCCTGCAGAGACAGCAGCGGCCGCCAAGCGGCGTCAGCACGCTATCGACAGCCCTCTCACACCCCGCAGGGAGGACGTATGCTGCGTCACCCACGGACACGTGAGCCGCGCACTCCCGTGTTTACACCAGACAAGCGGACCCCCCCCCCTCGCCAACGACCCTGAATGAAGGAGTTTGGAGTTTCCACCTTTTTCCCACGCCGATTTCCGCATTCCACATTGGAACGCGTGTCGACGCCGACCCACGCTAGACCAGGTAAGAGAGGAGAGCTCTCACCTGAGATGTAGATTTTCCCATTGTGCACCGCTCCAGCGTGGGCTGCCAGAGGCTGGGGCAGAGATGACACATAGTTCCACTCGTTAGTCTCCAGGTTAAAGGACTCCACGCTGGAGAGATAGCCCGTCTCGTTCCTGCCGCCAATCACATACAGGTGTTTATCCAGGCGGCAGGCGAAGAAACTGGCTCTCCTGGGGAAGAGGTGTCAGCCAGACAACGTCATTAAAACCATCATGACACATTCATTGAACAGTTATAAACAGCTGAGGCGCGTGGGTGGGTGTGTATTTGCTGGGCGGGGGGGGGGGGGGGGGGGGTTGCGCATTGTGTATGTGTGTGTCTGCGAGCTGTGTAGGTGTACAGTATGTGTATCTGTCCGTTCATGGGCTCATGCGCTCACCTCTCCTGCATAGGAGGAAGTTGTATCCAACTATTGAATCTGGGATCGTAGCGGCTGACAAAATTCGTGCTGTGTTTGCCTACCAAACAAGAGATCAATTAGGATCCACTCATCGGGGAGACACTCAAACATATCTCGCTGTTCACAGTGTCCCAGTGAAGTTCATTCTTCTTGTACCGTTTGGGTTCCACTGGTCCTCCCCACCGAGCAGAAGCAGGAAGTTCTCCACCTCAACCACACAGTGATGGGCACTGTTGTAAGGCATTACTAGACGAGCGGAGACACAACAAAGGGCAAAGTCGTGAGAATCAACAGTAAAACAAGAGACTAACAAGCAACCCTGAACTAAACTAAAATCCGTCAGGACTTTCAACCAACACGTTTCGATTAAATCCAAACAAAACCAAAACATACTAACGCTTGACTCCAAGTCAAAATAAAGCTCACAGGTAGAAAACAGAACATTAGAACAGTGCACAAGGCAGGTGGTAGTATCCCTAACAGTGCACTAGGCAGGTGGTAGTATCCCTAACAGTGCACTAGCCAGGTGGTAGTATCCCTAACAGTGCACTAGCCAGGTGGTAGTATCCCTAACAGTGCACTAGCCAGGTGGTAGTATCCCTAACAGTGCACTAGCCAGGTGGTAGTATCCCTAACAGTGCACTAGGCAGGTGGTAGTATCCCTAACAGTGCACTAGGCAGGTGGTAGTATCCCTAACAGTGCACTAGCCAGGTGGTAGTATCCCTAACAGTGCACTAGCCAGGTGGTAGTATCCCTAACAGTGTGTACTGTATATTTGGGAGGTTCTGTCTCATCTTCCCCTGCTAAAGTGACCCCACTGAGTTGGAGAGAAATGGTGTTAGGTGACAGTCATAATGAACACGATCGTGTTCACTCAATAAATCTCGGGCCCGGCGCCTTTTGAGCGTAAATCAGTGGAATGGTAAAGCCCACCTGTCTGTCTCCATCAGTCATTCCACCTGTCACCTCCCCACCGGCTGATGGATCACAGTTGCCGTAGAATTAGACAGCCTTGAATCTCACTCCTTTCCGATTGGCCTCTCCCTACTGTCTCACTCTGGCTGGGAGACATTGACTCCACCCTCTCCCTGTGGAGGAGACTCTAGGCACAGCTCTATCTCAGAGCGGCGGAGAAGGGAGGGGGCGGGGGGATTCCACTTCCTGCCTTCACTGCGCTTCAAAGGCTACAGACGTGTGATTTCCTGTTGATTTCCTTACATGTGCGTTTTTTTTTTGTTGCATTATGGTTCCGTCAGTGTTATGGGGATTTGGATGAGCAGTTCTTGTTTTCTGGCGGTTGTCTCCTGGTTCCAGGATATAGTGACAACATCTGACATTCCAACACAAAAAAATAATAATAATATATATAAAAATAAATATATATATATATATATCACTGTGTAACACCTTCTCAGAGCACCAAGGATCCAAATCAAAGAAGACATCTTTAGGACCTCCACTGTCCAAGCCATTGGCTTTCAGCCAAAAACCTGTTCTGTCACAGGCTTACAGTTATAAGGGGCACCAACTAGTCGTTGTGATGCTCTGGCATTTGCATTTCACTGAGTTTATACCTTAACTCAAACCTCCAGCAAGCCAGAAGCCTGCAGTGCTGTGTAAGCAACAATGGGTGGCTAAGCCGGCTCTTCGAGATGGACAGTAACACGCCGGCTCACTAGAGGGAGTCAGACACCTCTGCAAAGCAGCACCGTTCGGTTCAGCCGGACCCCTCCACGGCAGGTAGGGCTTCAGCCGGACCTCTGCACAGCTCATTCTCACTGCCCCACCAGATGCTACTTCCCATCGCTCCAACCGCGTCTCAAAGCATTCGTTTCCTATTCTTTAGGCAGTAGGGTTAAGATAGCTTTTTCGACAAGTGAACGCGGGATGTTGCTTTCGTAGCGGGCACCTGAGGAGGGCAGCCTGCCAGCGGTGTGACCCAGCTCGTGTCACTGTACTCCCCCTCCTGCACGCCTGTGTAGGCACACTAGATGGCAAGCGTTCCATTCGAAGCGACCAGAAGCAGGAGAGATCTGACACCCAGAGAGGGATCAGGGTTCTTCCTAAATTGTGTTGATGAATGTCTTAATCAAACTCTGTCCCTCTCAGGCTTCGGCTCATTGAAAAGTTATGATTGAATGTTAATAATCTTCTATTCCACATCCATTGTGTGGAAGCTACATCAGTCTGCCAGTGATGTGTTAAGGGGATGATTTGGCAGTTTTGTCCTTCCACACGGCCACGGGCCATTTGAGAGTTAACTTTTTCGTTTTGAATGATGGAAATCCCTATTGACCTTTTGCTTTCTACAATTTCGCTCTAGGAGTGTAATGATTTTATTGAAAAATGCGTGTGTCAAACACCACCATGCCCTTTGGTCAATGTATGCAATGTCTGTTTAGGAACAACAGATTAAACATGCCAGATAAACATCCGAGTAGGGCTCATACTGACGCCATTAATAGACAGACAGCAAATGGATACGGTTGTCATTTTTTAGATCATTTGCACTATTAAAAGAGTCGTCATAGTGACATGCCATCATGAGTCGCAATACAGGAAATATCAGCAAGGCAGACACCAAGTGGGAACGATGAGAGTGTGAGTTCAAGGTGACAGCAGGTAAACCAGGGTCTCTAATGTGTATGAATGAAGCATTAGTGAGGTATAGCCCACACCAAAGCACAGGACAACAACTCAATAGGAGGCCAGATGATGATGCAGAGGACAAATGGGGTTTCCCATTATCACCGGGTCGACCTTTGGAGTGTGGCAGCCACATGGTGCTGCTCTGTAAAGGTCAGCGTAGACAGGTCGGACAGAGAGGAGAGGATCATACTGTATTCCTGGAGGTAACGTTACCCTTTGTCATTGCACACTTAGAGGATTGTAAGATTTATTCGGGGGTTTCTATTTTTTGGACCGTTTTGAGATTCACAGCCTGAATTGTGGTACAATGTTACCTTCGCATTAAAACAACTGCAATGAATTTGCACCTTAAATACCTTTTTTTTGTCTAAACTCTAAAGCAAATATAATGTGCAGCAAACGTGAAGCAAAACATTTTTTTCAAAGCCATGTACATCTATATTCCTCTCGTCTAGCTTTCTTTCTCAAGAACAAAAGGTAGCGTCTACCCAGTGCCCTACCTCAGTACTAAACATTAGAGCGTCCTTTGACAAGCTGTTGGACAGTGACATGTCATTTCGCTTTGTTTCGTCTACACTTCAGTAGATCGTCAGAGTCAAGCGGATCTTGCCATGCATCTTTGCCAGGAGATTTCAGCGAAAAACATGGGAACCCAGGCATAAAGCCCCACAGTGGTGTAAAGTCACGCTCTGATTCAAAACTTATATTAAAAGTGATAGTGATACATCATTACCTCAAGGATTTAAGGAACTCTTTCTCTCATTTTTACCTGCAAATGAACCTGTGCTAGAGGAATCGCCCCAGGATCCGTTCCCCGTATACTTGGTTATTGTGCTGTCATTAACTGGGATGTAACTGTCAGGCCTCGGGTAATAAATTGTTTGTTCCATTGCTGCTCATTCTGTACAGCAGCATGTTCAAATGTATTTCTTTATTCATTCATTCATTCATTCATTTATTCACAAAAGGCAACTATGCATGTTCATACTCCCTAACACGTTCAGTCCTTCATTCGTTCATGACCATCAAGGGTCTTCAGGTAGAAGGAGGGCTGGTGAGCCACTTACTCGTGAGGATCTTCCATGTTTTTTTCTCGTCGTCGTAGTACTGGACCAGATTACTGGGCAGCCGATCGGGTCCAGGGGGCAGGCCCCCGACCAGCAGGAGCAGCCTCTTACTGGAACGGATCCTGTTATGAAAGAGCCAAACACAACAGGGGGTAAGACAGATCAACCCAGAGAGTCTGGTTTGAAGAAAGTAACACAGAACCAGGGCAGAATGAGACCCTTATAATCCCTCATATGAAAGATTAATGGTGGTGTGGCAGTTATTTGCTGGTATTTGTATAGTGCATATTCTGTGAATGTGGCAAGCAGTTTGCACATTTGTCATTTCGACAACAAAAACACGTTGTGTTAATGACCAAAACGTTTTGGTTCTGAGTGCGATAAATCGAATGGAGATTTGATTTGATCAATCAAATGAACATTTTGTGATCCCTATAGAACAATGCCATTATGTATGTACATAATAACCACTCACGTCAAAATGTTCAGTCACCTTTTGCATGGTTATTACAGTGAGCACGTATCATTTTGCATGCTTATTACACCCCTAAGACATCTAATCAATTAGCTGTGAAGTCATTAGGCCTGTTCTACAGGCTGCTACGCTGACAGGGAAATAAACCCCTGCAACTAACCTATAACACGTCTCCATTCCATTGGTAGAGATGCCTCATGTGACAGTTTGAAGCCAATGCCTAACATATCCTGAATGTGTTGGTTTGCAAAGCATGGCGTCACAGCCAGACACCCTGACAAACGTAAGTAGCTATTTCTAATAAAGTTCAGTCAAATTAAATATTTTTCAGGTCGTACAAAGTTGGTTCTTTTTTCATTTATACCAGTGCTTTTTTCTTCTATTTCATGCTTGACTAAATAGCCAACCTCTCTGTGTATTGTCTCAGCTACACTGGCCCGCTGTTAAGTGTTTGGGGGTTATTCATATGCAAATGAACCCTGGACATAGATAATGGTGATTAATTGAGAGGAGGGAATCAGTGGCATGTCATGTGATACTATTTATGAACATTCTTCATTCCTTGTTCATTTGAACCCATCTGTACATCTCACTGAGAGTTAGCATGGCGCTACATGTAGCTCTCCTCTGTGTCAGAGCACCCACGTCAGATTACCACAGGATGCCCAACCACTGTGACCCATGAAATATTGGGAGAAACAGTGAAATTAATCATGCCATAAATTGCTCCTTCAAATGTAACTCTGGCACTGGATTTGGATTTGGGTCGTTTCCGCATCTCTACGAGATATTCATGCTGTCGTGCCAGGGTAACAAAAACACTTCCCAAGGGCTCATCCAAGTTTCTGAGGTCATTTAAACAGAACAACAAGTCTGTTTCCACCTGAAACAGTGGTGCCAAGCACTACCAATCGATCATGTCCCAGACCACGGCTGTCCTATCCCTGTCTCTGGGAATGCTAGTCATGACAAGCACACAGCAGGCCGTGCAGTTAGCCCTGTGGTTGACGAGCTGCAGCAGACTCGGAACCGACAACCTGAGTAGTAAGGATAAACGTGTACTGTCACGTAGCGCAGGTCACAGCTGTTTAAAAAGAGGTGTTGTTTATCATCCAATATAGGATACTGGTGTAGAGAACAACTGTGAAGCTAAGTGAGCCAAATGACTGGATTTTTTGACTGAGCCAAATGACCATGAACATCGAACCGCCCAATAATATTTGCTGTAACGTTGTGGTGGTTTATGGGTGTTATGACTGTGGCCGTTGTACACATCCCGGCAGTTTTGTAACGACATTGGAATTGAGTTGAGCTTTTCGGGCACTACACGGGTGGAGTGTACAATCTGATGTATGGAAGTCGAGGCTTTTAACACAGGCGTTAAGGCATTAAGTGTGTACAGTCTACATGTGTACATTAAACATGTTTTACTTCATACAGTCAAGAGATAACAACGACAGACAGCTGAAACTTGGCGACTATCAATATAGGCCTACTGATAACCCGGCAAACACTAACAACACAGCCTGATCTCTCTCTCTGTTTTCTCACCATACAGCCTGACCTCCCTCTGTATTCTAACTGAGCCTGAACTTAATCCAACGTGTCATCCTCCACCAACATTCTGTGTGCGTGTCTATTTGGGTCTGTGCATGTGAGTTTGTTCTAGTAAGTGTGTGTGTGCGAGAGAGACCCCTCACCTGCTAGCGATGGTCTGCCTGCAGTGCTGTCTGAAGGGCATCAGGTGATAGTTCATGGCATCCAGGAGCAGCTTCTGGCACACAGGGTCACTCCTCATGAAGTCCACTGACTGCACCCTCTCCACCAGCTCTGGGGCCGGGATGAGGGCGAAGCGCAGCCTCTTCATCAGGTCCGGGGCGTAGTGCATGCGCGCGTCCCTGTCGTGCTCCAGCCACAGCACCGACATCTGGAAGAGAGCCAGCTCCGACTCCACGGGGGGCGGCAGAGCGTCCAGCATGGCGCACATCTCCTCAAAGTTCAGCAGCAGCACGTCCTCCACCAGGTACTTGTTGGCCAGCTTCTTGGTCTCATCCAGGCCGTGGAGGGCCGCGATCTTGCAGATCTGCTTGTAGTTCTGCACCGAGATCTGGTCGTTGAGGAACTGGACGCTGAGCTTGGTGATCTGCGGGATGTTGAGAATCTTGCTGACCGAGAGAACTTCTTCCACTGTGTCCAGGGACAGAGTCACGTTGGCAGTGTACAGGTACTCCAGCACTAACCTTAGTCCAATGGAGGAGCAGCCCTGGAGAACCAGGTTGTTTATGGGCCGAGTGCTGGCTATGAGCTTGTCATCGGGAGAGGAAGATGGGGTCCCACTGCTCCCCTGGTCTTTGCTCCCCTCGCTGTTGAGCGAATGCGTGGAGAAGAGAGACCTGAAGTACTGGGAGCAGGACGCCAGCACTGCTTTGTGGCAGTGGAACTGCTGTCCCTGGGCAGTCAGAGTCACATCACAGAATAGCTGTTTCCTCCATAAAAGATTGAGCCCGTGCAGCAGGGTGTCACTGTGTGTTGGGTCAAAGGTGGATGTTCTATCCCCCGATCTGGACATGACTTCCTGCCTATGAACGCCACCTAGGCAACAAACAAACCATGCAGCCATTTACCTCAAGCCATTTCTCTTTTGAACAACATGAGATTATATCATTATTCAGCTGCAGTCAGAAGGGATTTATCTCCAAGAACTTCACGTTATACCACGCTTAAACGTTGAATAGATATTCATCCGATTAAACCGGTAAACAAACATGACGACGTCGGGCTATTCACCATTGAAAAAGGTTCGGAAGGTATAACCTATAATTTTAAACTTCGTTCTCTGTCCATAAAACAATGAAAAACTAAACCGTAATAACAATGTGTCACTCTTATTCATTCTTTCTATTGAAGATCTTAATGGACGCTGCGGTTTGAAGCGTGTTGTCAAAACAAACTGCGATAGGATGCTGCAGCGCTTTCCCTTCGATAACGCTACCGAAGTTGTAGGATTAGGGAACGGTGCAAGGATAATATGCAGTATTCAGGCAACACTTATCGTTCTCCTCTTATCTTGCTACACCCCCACAACGAGGACATTACACATTCCACAAATTTACGCACGGAGCGATACAAAAGCAATTAGTTTGTCTCTCACAGCCGTCATCACTGTCGGAGTGCGTTTTCCTTTTAACCTGAGTTAGGCAGACGTGAGTATCGAAAATTATTCATTAAATGCAGATATCCAACCAATATAAATGAAATACGAACACATCTCGATACTTCTAAGCCGTAAAATGATTCTACTTAATCAATTATGTTTGTAGACTTGATACAAACGTCCTGTACCTTGTTTCGTTGTCGCCACATTCTGTAAAGCGCCTGTCACAACTAAATGATGTGAGCAGCTTGCCTGAGAACAAGCCAAACTTACCTGACTTCAGAGCTTCACAAAAAAAATAAAGTAAGCTTCAGGTTCCAAATATTTTCACTTGACTTTCCTTTGTTCTCCTTTGTAAAGAAATATCCTTTCCTTTAAAGTCTATGGTCGGTGCCTCAGAATAATCATTGATTCCAACTCATAAAGTCACTATTTCTGGTTATTTGTTGACGTTGATCATTTGTTCTTCTGAATTAACAAGAAGTGTGTGAGTGTGTGAGAGGGAGCTGTGCTTTCTGCAAGAGAAGAAGAAGAAGAAATATACGTGTGACAAATTATGCTACCAAGAAACAACACATCATTATCCTTGGGCCTGGGGCTCAGTGAGTCGTAACGAGAGTAATAGGAAATCCACGGTTGGGGAGAGAAACGGTCGTGCATGGCCGGTGGAGAGAGACCATGCAGGGGTATGGATGCTGGAGAGACTCGCAAAATTATGGCTCAAGGCTATTGTAAAAACTGTCGAGCGTAAATGACTGCGATTTCAAACATCTATGGAAGAAAGAAAAGAAAAAGGGGGAGAAAAACCTAGTCTTTCCCTCGCTGTTATAGAGAGAACCGTCAAGTTTTAGTGCGCATTGCTAATTAGTCAATTTCTCTCTGCCTTCACAGCCCGACGACTCTGCTGCTGAGCTGAAACTGCTAATTTCTGGGACCAGCCTTTTTTTGGCTGTGAACTGGATGGATGAATGGCTTGTCTCGCACAAATGACAAAAAGCCCCTGCCTTAATCTCCATCGCCAAAATAACCCCTCATCTTATTCTGCGCCTGCAAGTCCTTCAAAAGAAGGTGCTCTTTTCAAACTTTAGTCCTACAGTATGCATTGCATTGGGACTTATGTAATATGCATATTCAATATGCATAAGATTTTCTTATATTTGATCAGGTATGATTGTTGACTGGGAACTATGGATACTATCCACATTGCAGTAACACAGTGCACAGTGACTTTAAGTAGGTAATATAGGCCTCATGTTCAAGTGTACATTTCATTTCAACATTAAACCAATAATAGATAATATAACAAAAAAGTCCACTTTACAGATGATTGTTACATGCCCTAAGGCCTAGCTGCGAGCCAGACATAAACAAAGGTCTCAAGTCAAATACTTGATTGATTATGCCTGAATATGCAAGGTACTGAGATCATGAGAGCAAACTGCAGGTTTATACACGTGTGGGCTCATGTTGGTTAATATGCCACAGTGGTGCAGTGAGTCTGTCTGCATGTCAAGGCCAACAACAGGTTCACCCAATACTGTATGCACAGCATTAGGAGGAATAGGCTCATCCTTGAAAATGCCATAAAAGGCTACATGCATGAAAAGTAAAGTAAAAGACTCCCTGAACGTTCAGGCAAATAATATATAAATATAATTATATATTTATAATTATATATGTGCCAAAAATACTTATTAGTAGTGTGAACTGTCAATTAAATAAAGAGCTCAATTGGAGCAAAAACCCACACTGAGTGTTCCCCTGGGACTAGAACTGACAGATACCTTGCAAGTTATCAAATGACAGATAGGGATAAATGGACTTGTTCATGTACTATGAAATAGACCAACATCACGCTACCATACTGTAACGGAGGCCACACATAGATAACATTTAAAAGAAAATCTAGAGATTTTATCGGGAGGTCTTGAATATCTAACAAAGAAATGTCCTTGTCTAACCCATATGCTAAATGGTTAGTCAGTGGGGTGCTTGGTTTCAACTGTGAACATAGTTACGCAATTAATAAACGTGTGTTTCTCAAGGTGCTATAAAAACACAATGCAGCTGATTGGTTAGTTCAACCTCTTTCAAAGGACTTAACATATGCCCATTACAGTTCTACATTTCCGTTGTGTGCCAAGACTAAATTAGCACGACATTGCTTAAGTCTCTAGTGAGCCATCCTAGCACTATGAAATGACCATTTCTAACTCTTTCAGCTCTTTGTTGCAACTCAGTCTCCTGAGACCACTGGTCTTCAGATTGCAGGACATTTATGGCTGTAGGTTGTTGCAGCGAGGAGAGGGAGGGGGGGTCAGCTGATAAGAGAAGAATTTCTAGACTAATTAAACCCTTTGAGACAAAGAATCACAGTACAGTGATTTACAACTCTCTCTATACCAGTTAACCCCACTCATATTTATCTGTCATATTACACATTTCCTATCTATTCCTTGTATGAAGAATTACAATGTCTGTTCATGCTTTCCATGCTTTTCTTTCATATACTTAATAGGAGTGCACAAACACTGGACAATATTCCATTGTTTCTTTAAAAACAAAGCGAGAGTAGTCAGAAGGAATCACATGTCTACGTCAAGCCAGATGATAAAAGTGATTTAATAACTTCAAGCCAAATGAGAATCAGCTGAGATTCTGGAGTGCATGTTTGTGAGGATGATCATGACAAGGTGAATTGTCACCTTAAACAAGTGGACATCAGTACACTTGACATACAATGAAGAGTCAAATCACAATTTTACTTGGCACTGTTCATGAGATGGACTGTGCAGCAACATTAAAAGATGTACTCTTTTAATACGATCTTACAATAGTAAAACCCCAATAAATCAATGAATACAGTAGATTCATTTCTAAATGTCATGGATGCATTCTCAGCCTAGGACATGCTTATTAATGCTAGTAACCCCAGTTGTAACTATTGTGACTTATTCTCATTCAATCAGCACAAACTGTGCCCTCCAATAATATAAGTAATTAGACTGATAAAGAGAAGAACAGTGTTGTGTTTATCAATAAAAAGACAGGAAATAACAGAAGCCCACATTCTGCCCAGATGATTACAGATGAATATCAGATTCAAGACTGAGCATTTAATCTAATCAATCCAGCAAAAATAAAACAAGGAGAAGATAGAAGTTGTGCATAGCAACGTGTACAAGGCATAATTCCTTTTGCTGGCTGCAGCAGAGGGTATGCTAAGATAGAAAGTATTATTTTCCTAAATGGAAGGTGTCAGATGGTCACGGAAATGTGATCAGCTGTTCAAGATCACTGCTTCCCATCTGCAATTTGTGATGTGTGAAAGATTCAGCCCAAATGTGCTCGCCAAGCGGAAATCCTCTGCACTTTCTCTTATCGTGGAAAAGCAAGATAACCAGCCGTTTACAGATCACAGAACATATCATATTAATATCATGGAGAGGGTGATATCATCTTGTTTGTAAAAACATATTTTGTTAACTAAGTGTGCTGGTATGCCAACCTTTGCAGTGAAAGTTTTAATTTATCTCCCTTCCCAGAAGTCTGTCAGTTAAAAGTAGCTCTTCTCTGTCAATAAATCTAAAAAGGATGGCATACCAGAATATCCAGGAGGGAAACATTAAGATAAGTTCATTCTTGTGCTGGAGCTCCGACACTGTTCGTTTGTACGCCATGTTCCACAACATCTTAAGTTGAATATACAGAAAAGTACAAGATTAATTTCAAAGCTTTAACTAGGGATAATAATCATGTATAGGTTGTTCCTGGAACCACCACCCCGAAACTCCCAACGAAATGTCCGTTTCCTGCGGCAAAAGTTGTATTTGTAGATAAGGTCAAAAGTTTAAATGTGATTCATGACAAATGGAGGGAGGCCCATTATTTACCACACAGAGCAAACAGGGTGGTTGCTATTGCAGCTGCTTCTAAATTCTTTGTAGTCTTGTAATATTTTGGATCAGCCCCCTCGTCACAACAAAATGCATACCTCTGATCCATTCATGAATCCTCGTTTCAACCGCTTGTGACCGACACAAAGTTATCACTCACTGCTTGTGGAGGCTGTGCACTTTCCCACTTAATGAAACGTCAGTGATTGGGAGTCAACGAGAGTCTACCGTGTATTCAGTCGTCTGCTCTTGTTTGCAGTAGGGAGGGCCTGCTGTTTGAAACCCCCAGACCCTCCACACATGGCGTCGCCACCATAGACACGGCTCACGGAGCCCGCCAGCAGCCGGGAGGTGAGCAGAGAGAGGAACAGGCGGTGTCCCCTCTAGACTGAGCACAGGAGCACGCGTGTGCGTGTGAGAGAGAGAGACGGCGAGTACATGACATTCTCAAATGACAAAGGATAGCTGGTTTGAGCAGAGGGGGGAGTCCAGGGGGGTGGTCCAGAGGCTTACCTGGGGGAATAACTGGGGGGAGCAGGGGCGGTGAGCGTGTGTGTGTGGGGGTGAGAGTCAGGGTGCGGGGAGCCACAAGGGCCCACAGTGGGGAGGAGCAGCGAGGAGGCTAGGGGGAGAGGGGGTGCAGTCTCCCCAGCGTGATGCATCTACCTTCAGGGTGGCAGCAGGCGTGGAGTGGGGTGCGTTGGAGCGAGCACGGGCTCAGTGGCGCGGTCACCTAGGGACGCTAAAGCTGCTGTTGCAGGACTGATAGTTATTCCTTGGGAGAATTGCAAGATGAGCCCCATTGTATTAGCACCTCCCCCCCCCCCCCACGACACACTCACACACACTCACACCTAAATTGTATCAATGCTGTTGAGCCCTCAAAGTAATGTTTTAGGTGTCGAGAAAATAGGTTACACAATGTGACGTCATCTGAAAAGCAAATGCAGTGTCTGCAGATTGGCAAGGGCAGACAAACATTTTCCGTGACTCAAAATATCAAACATCTGAATCAAATACCAAATATGTAAAAAATGACTTGTTATTTTCAAAAGTGTATTATTTCCATGTACATGCTTGAACTATGAAACAGGACCACAGTAATAAACAGTTCAGTTTCAACAACAAGCCAACAAATTATTCCAAACTGATTTGAAATTCTGAGACATTAAGCTTTTAATTTCCAGCCATACTTTCGTGTTCTGACTATTGGAATTGTATCTTTTATAAATTCCCTGTGTCTAATATGGTCAGCACTCCCAATTATTCACTTCACTGACAAGTGAAACAAACGGGACCAACCAGTGCATTTTGTATTATCTACACTCCTTGGATTGTCTGACAATAATTAATACAATGGCAAGCTGGTGTTCCCAACCCTGGCGACATAAGCTCAACAACATTCCACCCTCCCCATTCTAACAGCCCCAAACAACAAATGACTTCCAGTGGTGATGTCATAGATGTTGTAGTAACTGATCACGGGTGTTGTGGTCTATGTAGTTTCTATGAGTGAACAAAGGTCCCCCAACGAGGAAAAGGTTTTCATTCACCTCATAAACACTAATAATGGTGTGTGTCTGGAGGGCGTCAAGAATCATATAAATAGCCCTTTAACCATCCCCATACGGCCTTTTAAATCACTGATTGTCCTATAAATCATGTCATGTCCAAGTCACGTATGGTGTAACTAGCATGGGGACCGACAAACTGAGAGGAAGGCCTCGAGTCCATGAGACAGTGTACACTCCTCTGTCACTGAGCTCAAGCACAAACAGCGGCACACACTGACTAGAAGTGAAGTGTGTTTGTACTTACATTATTACACGGGGAAAGACAGCACTGCAACATTATGTGTCATATCAATACAAATATGCATTTTGTACCATATGTGCAGTAGCCGTGCTGCCAAAGTTGACATACACAAGGTGAGTAAGGTGAATTACAAAGAATGCTCTGATTAGCTGTTTGGTTCCTCTCAACCTCAGCATATTTCACACTGACTTTAAATAAACATGTTTAAACATGTTTGTTTAACATTTCATTGGCATTTCATATATGCAGGTGTTTTTTTGGCCCAGGAGGAGGCTAAAAGGTTTGTAATTATTGAGGGGCACTTTTCCCCCAAACACCCATTAAAAGAATCCCACAGCATTTCTAAATCCTCACAGCAGGAGTTGGCATCAACTGAAAAGGAGTGGATGAGTTTCTCTTTAACAGCTGTAATTTGTGTTTTCCAATCACCATGCTGATTTCTGCTCATTATACTCTGGTTTCACACCGGTAAGTGAGCAACGTTTGGATTGATTGACTCTAATTAACTAAAAAATGTTCCAAGCCATGGATTTATTATCATGCTAGCTAGCCACAAATGTCAAAGACTTTCACAAATTATTATCCTGTTAAGATAAATGTCTTTGAAATCAAAGGAGTGTGGAAACACAACGAACACGTATTACTTTTGTAATAAATGTGTTTGGCATGTTGGTTTAAGTCTTTAAGAACACAGATGTAGCATCGCTTCAAGCCCTAGTGACGCACAACATTTCCACACTGACAGACTTGCAATTGATATCTAGGCTACGAAGGTGCAGCATGTCTAAAGAAACAACAAAAGTTTTCATTTCCTTCTTAGATGAAATAACCTGTTTGTTGTTGTTGTTTTTAACTGAATCTATGAGGCTGACCCGACCTAGCAGTAAGCCATTATTGGCTCCTCTCTATGAAGCTCGATCCTCGTTGTGTGGACTGACTCTTGGCAGGACCACCCTCATTGATATTTTAGACACAGTGGCACCTCTCCACACACATTCCTTACTTGACTCCCATCAGCTCCATAGCTCAACTCCCCACTCGGTGAAGAAAAAAAGAAAGGACAGTTCAACAGTGGACAGGGACCAAACCCACTCCTCATTTCCCATGTTTTTTAAAACCTTCGACAGACATTCGGTTGGTCCCGAAAACATGCACTGTTGCTACGATTCACTTGGCTTCACCTCACTGATCAGAGGTGATCAGTCAAGCGCAACCGACCGAAACGAAGCAATATTCAGTTTGGTTCCGCACTAATGTTTAGTATCAGGCAGTCGAGTCTCATCTTCCCTCCCTATCTGTTACAAACTGGCTCTTTATAGCACATGCCCGCACAGTAACAGTGTCGCAAAACGCAACAATAAAATGCCACAGTGAGGCATGTTCGCCATCTTCTTAACTCACCATAGCAAGCATCAGCAGCATATGACATGGAATTGAATATATGTCTGCTGTCAGGTCTTTACCTTCATCAATATCTACACACAGTCACTAGCGCAGCTGTGCCTGTAGATGAATGCGATGACAGCAAGGACTGGGTCCTATTCATTTATTTAATGGATGGATTAGATACAAGGAGAGTAGATAAATGTGTTTGGGAGGTTCCTTCCTTTGAGATATGGCCATGTAAATTATAAGAGATAACCGACACACTGCACATTTTTCATCAAATTTCATCAAGGTGCTTTTCGAGAGCTAACGGCCTCACTGCGTAGTGAGGTTTTGATCTGAGCCAGTGTTTGGGCTCCATTAACCTAAGGCACTTCGGTGTGTCTGTGGAGAAGCACATATACGGAACAGTGCGGTGCTCTGTTGACACCCTGGTGCAACAACTCGTCCGGTATCCCATATAGCACCCTTCATTTCCCAGAGACTCACACCTCCTGTCTCCTGCTCTGAAAAACAACTTACCATTTGGTGGTACGTGGAAAAATTCACCTTTCAATACAGTGGGTCTACACACACACTCACAGGGGCAACATTGTCTTGAACTAAGATGGTGTACTTTGAATAGTCATTGGAGTGACAGGAGTCTACTTAAGGTGTTGTTCCACACTGCCCCCCTCTGTCCCTCTGGGGAGGTCTTGGGGTCATCAACAAATGCACAGCATCTCCCACACACACAGACGCTGAGGGCCGGGGGCTAACAGCTATAATTACGTTACATAATCACCCAGTGTCAACTGGGTGGATTAATTCAAAACACTTTACATTTACCGTGGTACCTTTCTATAACCTATTTGCAATTACCCCAAGATATTTCAAAGTTATTTAGTTTATGCTAACATTCGCTTCAGAACTTCTGTGTTTGGTATTAATGTGCAATTTCATTAGCATGAACACGTTTGAAGATGCTTGACAAAATGAAAATCAATTATCTCTCAATACTAGGTGTACTGGTAAGGTGAGATGCCAAATTGAAAGCAGTGTTTCCTGAGGGTTCTTTGGAAAGCTAGTGGATAGTGCTCACACAACATCCTTTTGTGCACACTATTTACCCCTGGATTGCTTCAGGCTAATGTCTCAATAATTTTCCCTCCTTTCTCAGGTCCTTCCCACAAAGGACTTAACTAATGATCCATGGACAAAATGAAGCATTTAAATTTATTCATTAATCATTCATCTCCAGCTCATTGAAAATGCTAAACTTCCACAAAATTAAGATTGAATATTGAAAAGTGATTGAGGGAGACAGCTTTCAGGGGGGCGCAGAGGAAAAATGAAACAACAAAAAAGAAAAAAAAGCAGAGGCCTGCAAGAGAGAGGAAGTGTCTCACTGGTGGGTATGGTCAGGGTACTGGAGGTGTACTAAGGGCTAGTTAAGGTCATGGGGTTTCACTAGTCCTAATTAGATCCAGGGATCTGGAGAAGCGTAGAATTTCTGTCAACACTGCCTGTAATTATTCTCTTTTCCAATTAATGGTGACATAGATTAATTATCTGATGAGGCAAAGCCAATTGCAATCATTCACCCAGCTAAAATTAGATCAGTCCTGACAGCAGCATGAAAGTCACCTGTTTCATTGTTATGGATCTGCTGCAAGTGAGATGGGGAGGGATAGTGAAGCGTGCTGGGGTAAGTAAGTTGTCTGGCACAGGTGAATGTCCAATTACACTGCTATCTGAA
Source organism: Hypomesus nipponensis (assembly GCF_054491055.1). Classification (NCBI taxonomy): domain Eukaryota; kingdom Metazoa; phylum Chordata; class Actinopteri; order Osmeriformes; family Osmeridae; genus Hypomesus; species Hypomesus nipponensis. The sequence continues at coordinate 4,265,299 of NC_140370.1, forward strand.
CTGTAGGCATCTTCTTGTTCAATCCAACGGCACCGGCTTGTTTGTCCTCGGCGCCATCGTCGGAGGGAGTAGAGTCATCTGTCAGCGAGCGCAGAAACGCGGAGATGCGGCGAATAGCATTTGACAACTCCTCCTGTTTGAATAAGGGGAGCAAATGGAATCAATGAATGGCGGGGCTAATTAAGAACACAGAGTGACGTGGTGGAGCTGGGAGAGGCGTCTCTGGTGTGGAGCTACAACAAGGATACCGAGGAGGCTAGCTCTCTGTCTGTGTCCCCCACCCCCTGGCTAGCTCTCTGTCTGTGTCCCCCACCCCCTGGCTAGCTCTCTGTCTGTGTCCCCCACCCCCTGGCTAGCTCTCTGTCTGTGTCCCCCACCCCCTGGCTAGCTCTCTGTCTGTGTCCCCCACCCTGGCTAGCTCTCTGTCTGTGTCCCCCACCCCCTGACTAGCTCTCTGTCTGTGTGTCCCCACCCCCTGGCTAGCTCTCTGTCTGTGTGTCCCCACCCCCTGGCTAGCTCTCTGTCTGTGTGTCCCCACCCCCTGGCTAGCTCTCTGTCTGTGTCCCCCACCCTGGCTAGCTCTCTGTCTGTGTCCCCCCCCCCCCCACAGACGCTGTCCCCCAGCCCTGCCGCCTACTGTCGGAGTAACTTACCCTCCTGCACTTATTGTTTGGAGGAGAAGGAACAGGAGGCTCCTGGTGAACCATGTGTGGGTTCAGTGGCTCTCTGTTTTAAAAACCTCAGCATCCAGTTTTTCTATTAAACTGCCTGGCACTGTCAACCAGCTTGGGAATCTGAACCGGCCTAGCCATGCAGAAATTCTCTGACTAACAATTATATCAGAAACAGGATCTTGGATTACGGTCTCTGGGGGCCAGGGCAGTGGGCGTCTGCTCCAATCATTACCGGCCATTCAACAAGGCTGTGCACTGCTCTATGCTGTTAGCCATTGTCAATTATACCATCCCTGGTGTAAACTGGCAGAACACACACACGCACAAAAAAAAACTGAACTGCCAGTTCTGGCAGCAGTGTAACAGGATGACAGCACCCCTCTCACACTCCCTCTCCCCCCTTCTCCCCCCAACACCCCATAGGATTCCCTTCGCCCTCCCTCCTCCAACCCCTTGAAGCTACTTTCTGGTGAAAAAAAAAAGAAGGTAACATTTGGCTCTGGTGCGCGCGTGCCTTAGTGGTGGAAGTGCTGAACTCAACCTGGCTTATGTTTTGGGCTTGTGAGGTTAAGTGGACACGATGGATTAGGATATCTCCCCTCCTCCACCACGCACACACACACAGACATACGGACACTGCTCTCTGGCCGGAGGTCTGGACGTTTCATATCCATGTCATTCGTTTCTTTTGGCGCAAAAAATCAGTGTTGAGTTAAGGGGACAAGCTGTGGCCGATTTCCTCTAAGCATACGATGCTGAGTTAGTCCAGCACTGGGAGGGTGGCCGTGTTCTAGGTGGATACCGGGAACACGGCACACTGCTGTGGAGGAGTCTGTGTTCAAGTGAGTGCTGCCTGCTCTGAGGGCCCCTGCGCTGGGCTGTGACGGGTGACGGCGCGCTGCGCTTCAATACACCAGCTCCTTTGTCCTTCACACTCTGCAGCTCCCTGATAGCTCCTCCCCCATCCGTGCCCCCCTCCACCTCCCCACCTCCCTCCCAGCCTCGAGCTGCCGTCTGCCTGGGCCTCCTTGGGCTGGGCTGGGCTGGGAGACATGGCTGCTGTCTGGACTGTCTGGAGGAGACCTGTCAGAAAGTCCACGTCAGATACTGAAGAATTGTAATTGGTAGAGAGATCTCTTCATGTGGTACAGGCCACTGAGAGGGGTTCCTGAAATCATGTACGTTCCATTCAAATCCATCAGTGTTCGGGGACGGAAGGGTTTACAAGTCTGGATCTGGGAGGTAATGGTAGTGCAGGTAGAGAACACCTGACAAGCGCGGCTGTCTGACAGGCAGACATGCAACGCAAACACGACTGTACCCTTCTGTGTGAGAGAGCTAGAGAGAGAGAGAGAAAGACAGAGAGCGAGAGAGATGCCGGGAAAAGAGGGGAAAAGTGCATTTCTACGGATGAACGCCACCTGCTTCTTGATCGGTGACACAGGACAGGACGTTTGGTAGAGATCCATCACTCTCCCCTGTCCGCTCTGACCTCTTCTCACGTCTCGGCACAGATTAAGCAGCCATTATCCTGTAATTGAAGGTCTTCACTCCTCTTCATGCAACCTTGCAGAATATGCACCTTTTTTTTCTGTTACTTTTTTTCTGGGTGGTGGTGGGGGGGTGGGGGGGGGTGGGGTGGGTTGGAGGAGGAGAGGGGGGTTGGGGAGGTAATTCTACCCACAATAGGGTGTTTGTACTGGGGATGTCTCCTGTGTTCGCCCCGGGCCCGCTCCCCACACAAGGCCTGACTCTGAAAGCACAGACAGGCAGAGGCAACCTGTCCTATGAGAGAGAGCTGTCCTATGGGAGAGAGCTGTCCTGCGGGAGAGAGAGCTGTCCTGCGGGAGAGAGAGCTGTCCTGCGGGAGAGAGCGCTGTCCTGCGGGAGAGAGAGCTGTCCTGTGGGAGAGAGCGCTGTCCTGCGGGAGAGAGAGCTGTCCTGTGGGAGAGAGCGCTGTCCTGCGGGAGAGAGCTGTCCTGTGGGAGAGAGCGCTGTCCTGCGGGAGAGAGAGCTGTCCTGTGGGAGAGAGAGCTGTCCTGCGGAAGAGAGAGCTGTCCTGTGGGAGAGAGCTGTCCTGCGGGAGAGAGAGCTGTCCTGTGGGAGAGAGCGCTGTCCTGTGGGAGAAAGAGCTGTCCCATTGGAGAGAGAGCTGTCCAATGGGAGCGAGAGCTGTACAGAGTAACCTGGATGGGGGAGGCGGTACGGCGGAGGTCAGCCTCGGACGCATAGGCGCCCCGCTGTACGCATCATCAATCAGCCCCCCCCCCCCCCCCCCCCCCGCCATCCCTGTGACTCCTGCATGTACAGACAGGGCTGGCAGGCTTAACTGTGGCTGGCTGCAGGTGATCCTGCTGCTTGTTCCACTGTGCCTGGTTTCATTCTGCTCTACCTGGGTCTCTTGACCTGAGGCACTGCACCAGCCAGACCACACCACAGCTCTGGATACATACACCTGCCGTTTCCAAAAGTCACTGTCATACCTGCTATAGTTTTCAAAATAACTGCAATGCTAAAACTATCTATCAAGCTTGACATGGGAAGGCGAATGAAGGATTGTGCATTACAGCTGGCATGTATCGTGTGTGTCGTGTTGGTCTGTGCGTTCCCATAGTGGTGGTCATGTGACACGTACCTGGACACTTTTTATTTTGTGGTTGTTCTTGTTAGAGAGGACCTGGAAGTGAGCCAGTTCAGCCTGGCTGTGCAGGCTACGCTGTCTGAAGGATTTCACCACAGCTATGTGCATCCTGTTCTGCAACAAAGAGAGCTGTGGAGAGAGAGCCAGAGAGAGAGAGAGAGAGAGAGAGAGAGAGAGAGAGAGAGAGAGAGAGAGAGAGAGAGAGAGAGAGAGAGAGAGAGAGAGAGAGAGACAGAGAGACAGAGAGACAGAGAGAGCGAGAGAAGGCAGAGAAAAAGGATTGGTAAGGCAGGAGAGGAAATTAATGGTAGTGTTCAAGAAGAATGATGGAGGGGAATAGAGAAAGCAGTCAATAGCCCATTCTGCAGTACACGGGCCTGACAGGAATTTCACAGTCTCTTGGTTTCTCTGCCCACTCGTGTGCACTCATCAGTATCGAGTCACATCTGGCTGCCAGGATGGGGGGTTAATTTTCTCTAAATGCTTCAGCAGTTTTGTTCTAGCCGAGGCAAACTCTGTGACTGCAAAGCTGATGAGTAAAATATTTCTACTTCACCCAGTTTAACTTTATACCAATCCCCTCAAGACATATTTTACACATACACACAGAGTCATGAACCCCCCACCGAAACCACAAATTATTCCTAGTCTCTTGGAAAGACATGCTGCTCGCTTTATTATTTGAACACAGTTTTAAGCAAAGGGGTTTCAATTCTGATAGATGCCATTGCCTTTTTTTTGTTGTGTATTTTTTTTTTTTTTTTCCCTAGCCATTTCTCCACTCTTCCTACAAAGCTTATCATTGCTTGGCAATGTGCTCTCTGGTGCATAAAAGAACGAAAGCGAATTAGCTCAGCCATCAACTGCAGAATGAAAGACAATAACAGGAATGCTGGCGCACCCTGTTAAAACCTGAGAGCTTGGGGCTTCCACAGAAACAAAACAATGCTTACAAGAAGAGACAACAGGACGCTGAGGTGAACCACGAGCAACTGGATGAACCTGGAGAGGAGAGGGGCCCAAACTGCTCTTCGAGAGTTTGGGATTGTTGCTGGGGGGGGGGGGGGGGGGGGGGCAGCATACCAAGGTACAGTACGTTAATAATGCAGCAGACCTTTGCAAGCCTCCTTCCAAGGTGAGGGAAGTATTAGACGCTTCCAGGTCACCTGAGTACCGGGTTTCCATTGGCTCTCTCTGCTGTATGACCAACCATGCGGATGCAGTCTCTCTGACATGAACGGAGTGTGATGCTTGTCATCATTCCCACCCACACTAGCACACTCTGGGCTGTCAGACAACAGCAGGCTATGATCCTGCAACGTGGGATGACGTTGGCAGCCCGTCTCTCATCTGCCTTTCCCCCAAAGTGAACTCAGCTAGCAATTATGGTTAAAAAGCTCGTGACGTTGAAAGCGGAGAATGACAACGGAGGTTTGCACTGTAATCACTAAGACAGGAAAAATCAGGAAACTGACTGAAACTTCTCGTGAAATGTCTCGACGACATCAAGAGAGGCACACATGCTGATGAGATTAATCACTGTTGGGCGTGTCGACTCCTGAGAGATCATGTTAATTGTGGGGAAGTAATTGATATGAATTTGGATAGAGAGCAGGAGCGATAGAAAGTGGCTGTTAAACGTGTCTAGGGCTGAAACAAACAAAAAATGGCGGGGGCTGGATTGAGAGTAAAAGAAAATCAGGCTTTGATCATGACCGTGGCAAATCCTGTCCACAGGATTTTATTTTTGCATGCATTTCTCACTTGATAACATTCATGCAGTTAGATGAAGAATTTGCTCGACTAAAGGTAGGCCCTATTAGTCATTTTTTGGAACAACTAATGTTTATTGCTTACTGCAGCGGCAACATGGTTATTAAGGTTTTGGAAATGGCTGTCATCCGCTATTCCCCGGAACAGCAAAGTTAAACTGTCGAAGAAGAACAAAGTGTTCAAACGCTTTGGGTTAGGATTCCCGTTGTTTCTTCAAGCTTCTATAGCCTTGTTAGGAATTTTACACTTTGTTCTCCCAGAACGTATTCTATCACCAAACTAAAGCAGCAACAGCGTTCCCTCAGAGCACCCTGAGACCCAAGACCAGTTGAAACTGGTGAACTTTGTCTTTGTGTATTTGCATGCAGCTCTCCCTCCCTCCACTCCCAGGTGGCCAGCCTACATCAACATCGTATCACATCACATCCATCATCCTCCTACACGCCAGTTATCTCCTCATTATTAGATTGCTGCAGTAACCTCCTCATTGGTTGCCCAACCAAAACTCTACTAAAGTCACTGCCCGTGCAAAGAGCCCTTCCATCACCTGGTAAACACCAAGTTCAGTGTTAAGAGGGGCCATAATGCTGCATTGATTTTAGTTCTGTCCTTGTCTTGTGTGCCCTATGTTGACGCCTTATGTTGTCCAGGTACTTTATGCATTCTACCACAAGCAAAACATCCCCAAGATCCAAAGTTAAAGTCTCTTAAAGTTGGTCCTTACTCACAGTCGAACTGACGACCGTAAAGTTCAGCCTGCCATGTTTGAGAGGGAAACCCAATTCAGTCATAACACAATGGACGTGGGCACTGCGTCACGTCTGGAAGAGCGTTCACCTGTTTGTGGTCGTGAAAAGATCCCTGTGCCCGGTTCTTCTTGTCGAACACGCACACGGCCTCCTGCTTCTCCACCATCAGGACGCTCTGCAGCTCTCTGTACTCCGGGCCCAGCACCGCGTTCTCCTTCAGCGCCGTCTTTAAGGCGTCCTGGGAGCGCCCGGAAAAAAGGGGGTTATCGTAGGACGTCGTTATGGTGCTCTGAGCGTGGTGTTGTGTGGCGCGCTTTACGGGTTGCTATGCAGAGTCGGGTGTTCAGTGATGGTTGATGTTGGAGGGTGTGATGCGGATGTTGGTGTGTTAGGTTGATCTATCCAGCCAGCATAAACGCTGAGTTGGCAGAGATGCTGTACAGTGCATCGGATAGAGTGTGGTCAAAGATATGGATCAATGTCACTGCGTAGATTCGGCTGTGAGACTGTTAGCACGGTAGACAAGTTTCAGACAGACAGATGGTTCACCTGAGGGAGGAAAGCTTGCTTGTAGAATGTTTTTTCTAATGCTTCAATTGATTTGTGTTTTTAAATGACACATTTCAGTTTCCATCAAAACCCTTGTTACCTTTCATCATGGAAGCAGGTTGGATTTTCACGTCCACATTCCAAGCCTCCAAATAGTTGGGCTGGCATTTCTCAGAGATCTTACATATTCTGCACTGAACACCCAAACTCCCCATTCATAAGATCCTAAGGTGCCATAGGCTTCCACCAGGAACAGTAGAACTGCTACCATATCATGTCTAGCTGTGTTCCATGTACAAGTCCTCTTTCCGAAAGCATGATCAAGGTGATCTGCAGGGAACAGTGTGCGGGCGCTCATGATGAGTTGGAATACGTGTGCGTGTTACAAACTGGGACACCGAGAACTGTGGAAGCCGGACACACTATCCGGAAACCGAGTGAATAAATAACAGTAAGTGACCGTCTCCCTTGCCTGCACTGTTTTCATCTCAATGCCACTTGGACGGCGTTGGCTGGAGAATATCTCAACTGTACCTGCAGACATAATGAAGTGTGTCTCTGCAGTAAAACAGAACAGCACTAAAGTGATGAGTTTAACCCAGCAGAAAGAGGGGCTGTAAACATGACAAATGCCTGCTATTGATTTCAGGTTTAATTACTCCACGCAGCACTGACAAAGCCCATCTGAAGCTGTTGTGAAGTGTAAATGGAACAGATTCCACTTCATTGCGCAGAAGAAACTGATGGTGTAGGCAGTTTGGCTGTTTACTTTATCCTCGGCGAACGTCAGCCCCGATCAAATGAACGAATGAGCGCACCGCGGATCTCAAAAGACATTTGGGTTGGCGCTGGAGATGAACACATCTGATCTCTGCTTCGGGAGATATCGGAATGTTTCTAGGTCCTGACCACGGGAGCAAACAGGAACACATGCTTGTGGAGAAGTGCAGGCTGAGGCCACAAGTAGGCCAGGGCATAGACACGCAAGTGACTCCATGTAGTGTAGCCTCGTGTGTAGACTCGTACACACACACACCGGCACACAGGAATAGACCCTTCAAGCCGTTAGTAATCCTAATGAGCTCCACCTGACACCTGACATCTCAAGTCAACATCCGTAGACGTGGTGACCTCCAGCACCTCGCACTGATCGTTTGAAGTCAGCGTCTTTCTCCTGCGTAATCTTCTATCAGAATGGGTCCACCCATTACCGCGTACACGCTGTTCCGCGTCACGCACGCTGCTTCCCCGAACGCTTAGTGTGCTTATTATGCTATGCTAATGCGAACATTATGTGTGTTTTTTATTGAACTCAATGATCAAAGTAGCCAATTTCCTGAGAACCCAGCCCGCTCTAACCCTGATCTGTTCATTTGGTGTAGTGGGTGTATTGTTGTTTCCATTTTATTTTGTCAAGTGAAAAGGCTAAACCTCTTTTTGCATGGCTGACTTTTATCTGGCTAATGGGAGTCGCGTCTATGAGGAAGACTTCCAATTCTTAAATTGTCTCACGCCAACAACTTCTTTAAAGTTGCTGCACCCGGATGCATGGCGGCTTAAGCTCCATTGCCTTTTCTTGTTTTGAACTAATGCATTCTTGATCACCGTTTAATGAAACTATATACCACATGGCGATTTCACATTAGATAAGCCATGTGAAACTCCCATCAGCCAAGAGACTCCGGCTGGGGCTTCTAATCCTGCAGATAAAAACCTTACTACAACTAGGGCTTTTCTATTAAAACAGAGCATCGAAATAACCTATCATGTTCAAACATCCAACCCCCCCCATCCTTTTGATATGGATAAAAAAGGAAGAAATGTATCGTTTTCAGTTACTGGATGTTAACTACTGCTTTGAGCTGAAATCGGCACCTGGGGCAGGGGGTAAGGGTGGACATGTAGCCTGCGTATAGTCATCTAGAAGCTTCACTGTCCATCACTGGGTGTGAGGTATGAGTCCTCAACAGCTCGTTAGTCATTCATTCAAAATAGATAGAAACTAGATCGACCAAGGCATGTCATTTTAATTGCTCGGGGATCTTTTGACTAGCCGCGTTGTAAGATAAGGATTGTGACAAGCAATTCTACTGACACTAATCCACAAATAAGTACACACAATGAGGTAAGAGCTGTTCAAGACTTGCCTATGTGGAGAGCACACGCTTTAGATTTCCAGGGGTTGGAACACTCCCGGTAATGTTGTAGAAAAAGTCAGTTTTTGCATCGAATCTTGCTACTCTTTGTAACGTTAAGAAAATAGGGAAAGTGACGGGAGTTACAACGTACGCTGGCAGGAACAGCATTGTGAATTGACAATAGAGCAGATATGGCCGTCAAGTTAAAGCACCAGTCAAGGGAGCTGTCAAAACTTCAGAAGCGTGTTATCAAGTCTTATGGAAGAATATGGGTGAATTATTTAACTTAATGCACGTCTGCGGGGACGTATATAGCTACCGAATATGGAGCCATTGTTCTGCGTGACACACGTACTGTCTTTCCACGTTCTGATTGGGATTATTATAAGAGGCATTCAGCTGGAACAATCCCCTTACCTTGGTGTCCCTCATTTTCTGCTGTCTGATGGTGAGCAGTGCATTGTGGGCCTGCTCTGAGGCGTGCGTTCGCTGCTGGCAGGCCTCCGTGTCAGCCTGCAGCGTGCTCATGACCGACGTGGCCGTTTGCATCTTGAACTCCACAGCCTCCAGGACCGACCTGGAGAAGAACAACACACACGCGACCATCACACGCGACCATCACACGCGTCGCGACCCACCCCAGCATTCAAAATCTATCCTCCAAATTAGACGTCTTCAAGAAACGGTGACAATGATCCTCCCACGCTCCGAGCCCAGCGTGAGATGAGCAAGCCTCCAAACCCTCTGGTGTCACGGTGTGGTCGTGGCACAGGGCTGCTGTTGCACACGGGTCCTAGTCTGAGTCTGGTGAAGGCTTCTTACTGTAGCTCGTCAATGACGGCGGGCATGGTTGCAGCCGTTTGGTCCATCTGATCGTTCGCTGCTCTGTACTCTTTGGATTTTTCGCTGAGCTCGTTTATCCTGCTCAGAGCGCGGTCGTATTTCTCTGTGAGTGCCCTGCGCTGTTTCTGTTGAAAAATAAGAAGAGGCTGTAGGCTTTGTACACAATGGGCATCGCAAGGCTTTTAAAGGCAGGGTAGGCCATGTTGTTGAGAAGCACTTTTTGACATTATTTGCTTTAATAAGCTTCACAGTTCACACCCTGATAAATCTAAAGGTTTGACAGTAAAATGTAATTAATCAGATATCTATGGGCATCTCAGGACTTTAATAAACACGACCAATCATTATGGTCGGAATGGCACTACTGATTGGACGGCATTTGGGCCGAATGCAATGATTGGACTATTTGTTTGTCTATCTACCTACCTCCCATCAGTAGTCAGGCAGCGCGTTCATGTGTTTTGGGGGAGTGGCTTTGAAAGGAGGGGGTGGGATATTTTGGTTTGAATCCTTTCAAACTCAAGCTAAAATTGCTAGGTTTGCAAAATGTATCCACTCTGCCTTTAACATTAAGTATACGCCGACTTTAGCTGTAGCACATTGTGCATAGCTCCACATGTTGTACCTTGACATTGCTCAAGTGGTCTAGTTTCAGGTTTCTCTCAGCTTCCATTTTGTCTGATGTTCTTTGGTGTTCAGATCGAATCTCATTCAGTTTTTCCATCAAATTAGAAATTGTCTGAAAGATACACAGTTTAAAAATCAATGCACATGAACAAAACATTGTGTTGTTGTTACTTACATACTGGTTCTGGTTGTAGTGCAATGGAATGTTGTACGGATCTTTAAGATCTCTACACAGCTCTGTCACGCGACGTCAGATCTCTACACAGCTCTGTCACGTGACGTCAGATCTCTACACAGCTCTGTCACGTGACGTCAGATCTCTACACAGCTCTGTCACGTGACGTCAGATCTCTACACAGCTCTGTCACGTGACGTCAGATCTCTACACAGCTTTGTCACGCGACGTCAGATCTCTAAACAGCTCTGTCACGTGACGTCAGATCTCTACACAGCTCTGTCATGTGATGTCAGATCTCTACACAGCTCTGTCACGTGATGTCAGATCTCTACACAGCTCTGTCACGTGACGTCAGATCTCTCCACAGCTCTGTCATGTGATGTCAGATCTCTCCACAGCTCTGTCATGTGATGTCAGATCTCTCCACAGCTCTGTCATGTGACGTCAGATCTCTCCAAAGCTCTGTCATGTGATGTCAGATCTCTCCACAGCTCTGTCATGTGATGTCAGTTGCTCTACCTGGGACTTCTCCTTGTGGATCTTTCTCAGGTCCTCCATTTCTACCTCCAGGCGTCCAGTAGCAGACAAAGCTTCTTCAAACTCCATCTTAAGCTCTTGCTTGGCTACCTCCGTGGTGGACTGCTCCTGTTGCAATTGCGCTTTCACCGCCGAGAGTTGACTCTGAAAGCAGAATGACGTCCACAGATCACGCCATCTCGTCGCGCTCCCCGGCCCCACCCGAGGGTGGTCACCCGAAGGCGAGCCTCCGACTTGGAGATTTCCCACTCACCTTCAGAACGGCGAGGGCGTTCATCTCGCCCATCAGCTGTTTCTTCAGCTCTTCGATTGCCTTCTGTGAATGGGAAACACATGGGTTAGCCAGCCAGCCGCCCCGTCCCTTCCCTCCCGTCGCGGCCAGGTCCCTGGGTGCGGCGCTGGGGCTGACCCTGGTCCTCTGCTCCTCCCTGAAGGTGAGCTGCTCCTGGGATTCCAGCCTGGTCTTGGTGTCGTCGTGCACGCTGGCCGTCAGGTTCAGCTCCTCCTTGGCCTCGTCTCGCTGCTCCTCGTTCAGGCTGATCTTCTCCAGGAAGCGCTTCCTCTCCTTGTGCAGCCTCTTGACGGCCTGCTTGCTGGCACGCGCGCACGCAGACGCGCGCACACACACACACAAGCGGGCACACAGACGCGCGTGCACACACGAGGACGGGCACACACACACCGACATGCACATACAAGTAAAGGCATGCACACATACGCAGAGGCAAGCACACGCGCGCGCACATACACACGTTTCTATGTAGCTTTAATACAGCTACTACAGGATAGGTTTTTATTTGTTGGCCTAAATGTTATTGGACAAGTACATGTTTGTATGATGTGTTTTTATGTGTGTGCGGCCATGTCATGGAGGATGTGGAGAACCTCTCTTCGATCTTCTTGGTGTAGTCCTGGATCTCCATGTCGAACTCTGCGTTCTGGTCGAGGAGAGCCAGGAGGTCCTGGCGTTTCTTCCGGAACACCTCCTCCAGGAGAGAGATCTCCGCCTCACCGGCGAGTCTCTGGAGCGGTCCCGTGGAGTTACAATGAGGTTCATGAAGTTCAACAGACATCCGGAAGGTTTGGGATGCTGGTTTGTGCAGTGCGGGACAGTGCATGCTCGCGCAACAACGAGTTCATCATTACTCACAGTGTCTTGGATATCTTTCAGCAGCTCTGCAATCTGCTCCTTGATTTTGTCTATTTTCCCGACTTCTTCGCCAATGATGATTTTCAGTTCCAAAACCTGTTATGTGAAATGTGTACAATATAAGAAATAAGGATTGTTGTAAGCGCGACTTAACACAGTTGCCAGAACAACCAGTGAGACCTAGAGTAGTGCATACTGGTATACTTGGTGTATATACCAAGTATACCATACTGGTATACTTAGTGGTATACTTCCTGCCGCAAATAATTGCACAAGACAGTGTTTTGGGCGGGATGCAGTATGCCAGTCCTCACCAGATTGGCACTGTCTGTCTCCTGCTTTTGCAGCAGGGGTATTCGTAGGGACAAGGCGACCGAGAGCTTCACGGTGAACGCCACCTTCTCCTCCATCTCCTCCACTTTACTGCGGTGCCCCTCCCAGTGGGCCTGCAACAGTTCCAGATCCTTCCTGGAGCGGGTAAACAGCAGCGGTTGTGAGCGCCCGAGTAGCGTGCGCGTATCTAGCTCGCGGGCGGCGGAGTACTCACAGGCGTTGGTGCAGCTGGCTCTGGACGTCCTTGAGAACACAGGCCATCTCCTCCCTGTGTTTCTGCGCCGCCTCTTGTTCCCTTCTCAGCTGCTCCTCAGCGCTCCTCAGCTCTTTGAATCGATGTGTATATGACTCATCGGCCTACACAGGGGCAGATTGTTTGACGGATATTTTTGCATTTGGAACTACTTTTAGTGGAATGTTTTCCCACTGGTGGGACAATGCATACGGAACAATTCATATCTGCATGTGACAATGATCATTTGACGAGTGACAATTTGTCTAGAATAGAAAGAACATTTTAAAAAGGTTGTTCTAAAACCTTTTGAAAATGTACTTTCTATTCTAGACAAATTGTGACTCGTCAAATGATCATTGTCACGTGCATCTAGAGTACATCTAGGTAGAATCTAGAGTACACCGTCTACAGTATGATCATGAAAGCACAGAAAACCTTTCGATACAGACCATACCTGTTGTTGGGCAGTATTGATTTGATTCATGATGTTCCTCTCAAACTCCAGCTTCTCCTTCACGAGAGGGCCGTGTTTCTTAATGAAGTCAATGTCCTCCAGCAGCCGCTGGTTTACCACCTGCGTGTGGCTCAGCTTGTCTTTCACGTGGGTCAGTCTGTCTCTTCCAAACCTCAGGTGCCACTGTAGCTCACAAATGTCTCGCGTGCAAGCCTCGTGCTCTGGAAGGACGTGTTGCTCAATGAAAACCGGGAACCAAAGTTGTAAGGATATCAAAGAGTAACAAGATCATGTTTTTCCTCTGATTCAGTTTGTGCCACTGACCTTTCTGAACGGCCACAGGGAACTCCTGATGTCTCCAGAGGCAGATGTAATCCATTTTCTTCCCCAAAGTTCTCCTCCTATTCTTCTCCACCAGCAGAGCCTCCTCTGCATTCTGGCGGTCGGCCTCCAAGCGCTCGATCAGGTACACCACCTCCACAAGCACGTCTGTTGTCTCCTTCCTCAACGAGGGCAATGGACCCCTCTCTGTGGAAAGAGAGGATCAGCTTCATCATATGTGGACTGAAGTGACTGAAGGTGAGGTTGCTGTAAATCAATAGGACTTTCTGACAATGGTACATAGTATGAGAGGACTTTATTGAGTGCCCAGATCATAGTAATCTTCTGGAAGGTAACCAAAAGTGTATATAAAAGTCACCTCTTGCGCTGAGTCCAATTCCCTCAATGTATAGCTCTGTCGATATGAGTGAGTCAGAGTCTGAGTCAGTAGAATGAAACCTGGTGAGGATGGATTGTATGTCAGATTGAATGAGAAATACTGCATCATTAGACGAAAATGGGAACATCCCACAGGTCAAATACTGCTGTGAAATTATTTTGTTTGAAAAACACACAACTTTACCTCAGAGTTTTGCTGTTTTGGTGCTTTTCGTGAGACATCTGGTGCTGAACATTTCCTGACTGGTAGGAGAGAACACAACCAAACATGATGGGATATTTAATGTAGTTTGTATTTTATTTTTTACAGAATATGATCATACTGTTTCAAGGTCACATCTGATATTGGCAGTTTACCTGTTGACACCAATCTTCCAGTTTTCTCTTCAGCTCCTGGATATGGCAAACAGCTTTGTTGACACATGGCGAGGGGGTGTTAACCAAAGCACAGCTGCGACGTCTACCAGGGCACCCTGCTTGAAGATCTCCCTGATCTTCAAAGATACCAGAAGTCACCAGCCGTAAAACAAAATTGAATTTTTATGTAGGCTTACATGAAGCACGCTTGCTGTCAGGCTTGATAAAGAACCAAATATTAATACATGCCACCAAATATTAATACATGCCACCAAAACAATTTATAAACCGATTTTGCATTTAGAACACCTAAAAATAAAGTGTGGTACTCTATGTTAGTGAATCAAATGTATTATGTGTTTTAATGCAAAAATAACGCTTGTTTTCATGTAGGCCTATCTAGCCTACTCTGTAAGTAAACCTAATCCATATGGTAAACGATGTTTCGAATTATTTGTGCACTTCCATAGCCTACTGAAAAAGAGGATTTAACTACTATGAGGGCTTTTTAATTCCCCTTTCCAAAAGTAGAAACAGTGACTCGGTGGTTGAAGAGCGCCATCTGGCCGCGATCGAGATTACATTATTTCTGAATCAGTTTTAACATTATTCAGGGCAAGGGCCTGCTGGTGAAGGGATATTTGTAGAGTAGCCTAGTTGAATAGGTGGCTGCCTGAATGAGAACAATTGTGGACCTGACATTAAGCAGTTTAGCTTGTATTATCAATTGTCCACATAGGCTATTCAGTTTTTTCTTAATTTTTAGAACAAAATACTTAATTTCATCCGAACCTTGTAAATTAGGTCCCCCTTCCCTTGATGGGAACCTGAGAGGTTCAACTTCAGGCATTTTGTTGTTGCTGGATACAGTCTTCACGGTCTAGGAATATGGAAATACATAGTTTAGTTGCATAGTTCAAGAGCAGCATCACATTTTGAGTTTGTACAGCGATACATAATGTTGGGGTAATAGTAGTAACGCTATATCAGTAGAAGGCTAGGCTAGTCCTACTACAGTAACTTAGAGCAAACATTTCGTTGTGATAATCGGGTGCTGATATCAACTTACTGTACTCGTCACCTTGAATTGAATAGGGACCACTTTCTCTAGAAAATGTTACATATTGATTTACTTTCTGGTAGCTAAAATACATAACCCGCCAACAATTTATCCGGTAAAACGTTACTCAAAGTAACAAGTTTTGTGAAGGCGTTAAAATGTTACACAGGAGAATTATTTTTCGTCTCGAAAGGCTGCCTAAACTACTCAGCATATCCTGCGGTTGCTTAGCAACAGGCAGGTTCCCAGTGAGCTGCATTCACGAGCAGTGAAGATTGGATGTGTGTTCATTGCACCGTTGCTAAATTAAATAATTATCCAAACGACTTTAACAAGTCTTGGATATATTGAGAACTCGGTACCATGTCAGATCCATGATAAAGTTATAGGCTGTTAATAAATATCAAGGATTAAGTTGTATACATTAAATAGTTAAATTACATTCAACTTAAGGCGCAATCAAATTGGATAGGCTTAATTAACATCAGTAATGCCGTAGTTACATATCTAAGTGATCATGGACAAAATGCAAGCCTTATTAATGAATAAAAGCAACCCAATTACCCTCCTCAGAAATACACAGAATATCAAAAGTTTAAAAACATTCCAACACTTTAAGAGAAGCACTTACCAAAATGTTTAGGTCATAATATTACATTTTGGGACGACAAAATATTTGGGAAAGATATACAAAGTGTATGTACACTGACGCAAGAGAAGAGATTCCGCATTACGTCATCGTAGAGGCCACATACTCAAGGCAAATGCTGGGCTGCGCTACTAGAAAATTTCCATCACAGCACCATTTGAAAAGGCACTCAGCAATAAAAGAATGGCCGTCCTAGGGAGGTATCCAGGTAATTGATAAAATAAATAGTTATCCCACCGCTGGAGACGGCTTACATTTCATTTTTTGGATAAACTATGCTGTTGAAAGATGCTTCGAAATTCTGGTAAGTCTAGAACAAGTGTACTGCTCCCGCCAGTATCGGCGATGAAACGACCTTCTGATTCGGAAAGATACAACTTCAACCGAGAAAGAAAACATTAGACCTATTGCATGCTTACAGACAATGCAGGGTATTAGACCCTAATATTACATTGTTAAAGCTTTTATAAAGAGTGACTGCTTGTCGTGACAGGTGATCTCATAGGCTAAACACAGGTAATAGTAGCGTGCATATAGGTGTCAATATCTGCCTGTTGCCTTCACAACTCGCCTTCTCATGTCAATTTGTTGAGCGATCTTCTCCTTCGCCTAAATATTGTTCTTAGTCAACTTGTGTTTGTATGACTTTATATCAGCTGAAGCCGTTTTACCAACCTATCCTGATAATGCATGAAGAACAATTAAGTTGGGCTAGCGTATTGAAACAGCTTGACGCGGAAAAACAATCATAAACCATGCCACACAATACACATTGAGCCATCAGGGGCTCTAAAGTTTTGGTCTTGTGAAGCAGAGAACCATGGTGATCAGTAAGCGGCAGTTCCGAGGCCCCTTTTGCAGACGTCACTAGCTGGTACCAGACAGCAGACTGTACTTTACAAGCACTACTCAGCCGCCACAGACATTCTGTCATATCTTGTCAATTATATATACTACTATTGCAGTTTGTGATGAGTATGCTTTTCTTACAAAGTATTGACGCTGTATTGTTAATTTAATAGACAAACTTTTTGTCTATTAAGTTGACAGTCCTTCACAGTCCCTGGAATCAGATGCCAACCTCAATTATATTCTCATGATGTAAAAATAACTCAGCTCAATCAGTGGATGTAAATGGACAGCTGCAATAAATAGCTTATGAGCCTACTGGGAATATGCAGGTCATAACTGAGGGAACTGCTTGTGTACAGAAACACTTTTTGAAAATCGGACCTAAAATATTTGGAGAATATAAATGGAAAAACAGTCTCAAGAATTTTTCCTTCACCCGTTTTCTAAATAGAGACATAATATAAATAAGAAACAAATTAATGAATGGTTTTGCATGCCTGAAATTCAATATATACGTAGCTGGGTGAGTATTAAACTGAAACGCGGGGACACAGTGGCATGTTGCTAAGAGAAATGGCTGTAAACTGCGTGGCTCGGACCCTGGCAGAAAGGACGGCGACACACTTTATGGTATACAATGATCTGCTCTCTTAAGGGCAGTTATTTTCTAATACTGCCGGGGTGACACTGGCACAGAGCAAGAGTAATGCCTGCTGGGCTGGTGCCAGTTGGGAAGTTTGAGGGGCTGCAACGAGAGAGTCGGCAAAGCTGGACAAGAATGTGGAGCCCTCTCGTCTGAAGTTATAGATAGAGGCAGCAGAAACCGTGTCCAGACAGTTTCTAATTTCAGACATCTGTAGCCGGGCCTGTTCAACGGGGGTAGAGCTTTCGTTGTCATAGCTAACAGGGGCTTATTCTGTACGGGTGTCATTAAGAAGGACATGCCTTTGCAACAGCGACCAGACAGACAGCAGAAGTGAGGATCATGGTTCTTTCTGAAGGGTAGGTCGATGTTTGTCACTATTCCGTTTTGGACGTCTTGTGTGGTGTCTTTTGTGATTTTCAGTCAAAACACTCCTGGGCGATAGATCTGCGCTATCTCTCAGAATTACAATATGATAAGATGATACTTTTGCAGTCAAACTAGCTCTGTTCCTCTGTGATGTGGAAACTGATGTTTGTAACTTACCATTTGATTAGTTACTATTCGTTTTGCACAATGTTTAACATTGGCCATACTGTAGACAATTAACAAGCCAAAGACTAAAAACAAATCTTTGACTCATGGAAACATGATGAAACCACATAATGAGCCTACTAAATCCGACCTTGGCAGAACACTGGTGAAGTCCTATTGCAAGACGTGGGTGTTCTGAGAAAATGGCCGCAATTGCTTGTTATTACACAATAAACAAGAAGTAAATTGTCGAACGGGTTAATATTGAAAGTAACAGTTTGACACTACAAAACCCTTGGTGCGTGTTCAGAACAGTGTGTGTTCTGGTTTCTCCAGCTTGGATCCGAGTGAACTTAGCTTGATAGGTTACAATAATCTCTCTATATATAAAAAATCAAATGAAACGAAAGCGGATGTGCAAAGTGTAAACTTTGGTCATCTGCAAAGGAAAGGGGGGGCTGGGTGGGAGTGTTTGGGTTGGGGGCTGAGGGCTGGGGGGGTGGCACCCTGCTTTTAGGAATGGAGGGACTGGGTTCTTTGTGGCCATGGCAACAAACCACATGACTAGGTGTATTAGATTGCCTTGGACAGTGTGCAGTGAGGCATGGTGTGAGCATTCTCTGCCATTCTGCCCCGGTGAAAGACTTGTCCTTGTCTTACTCAAGTTTGTCAGTGGATCGAACCCGTCTCCCTGAGTTGTAAGCACGGAACAATTTTATTAATCCTGACCCCTGACGAGTGAATAACGTACAATATCCCTGGAGATGTGTGTGTGTGTGTGTGTTAGTAGCACCCCACTGAATGCAGAATTAGCAAGAGCCAATCATGTGTAGTGAGTGTGTTTGAAATCCTCCATATGACACTATCATACCAAGTGAATTGTATGGAGCAGAACGTGATGTTAAGTGGGCGATGATAGCGGTGGTCGGCCACTGCTGTTAACCAAGTGTTTCATATTGCCGTTCTGTAATAAGGCCTAGTCCTGCATAGTAGCACACTTATGCTTTGGATAAAACGCTTGACATGCACTAGATACAGCCTGAGCAGTCGAAATACACGTGCACCAGATACAGCCTGTGCAGTCGAAACACACATGCACTAGATTTAGCCTAAGCAGTCGAAACACACGTGCACTAGATACAGCCTGAGCAGTTGAAACACACAGGCACTAGACACAGCCTAAGCAGTCGAAACACACATGCACTAGATACAGCCCCGAGCAGTCAAAACACACATGCACTAGACACAACCTGAGCAGTCAAACACACATGCACTAGACACAGCCTGAGCAGTCAAACACACATGCACTAGACACAGCCTGAGCAGTCAAACACACGTGGACGTCAGGGCACCGCTAGAAACCGGATAGACGTAAAAAAACAAAAACACTGCCGTTCTGCAGCACACACAAACAGCGCCATAGCTGTCCAGCTGAGCGCATGCAGCACCGGTC
The DNA here is from genome assembly GCF_054491055.1 of Hypomesus nipponensis. Lineage (NCBI taxonomy): Eukaryota > Metazoa > Chordata > Actinopteri > Osmeriformes > Osmeridae > Hypomesus > Hypomesus nipponensis. Next base: position 4,284,448 of record NC_140370.1, read on the forward strand.
CCTGTGACACTGCCTGTGCCTGGGCCGTACCTCTGTGTTGGGCCGCTGTACTGACCCCCCTCTCCCTGCCCCTGCTCAGAGCCATAGAGGCCCACCCGGGGAGCGGCGACACCATGGCGGACCGAAGACAACTGTTTGCGGAGATGAGTACGTATTCAGGGTCATCTCCAAAGTGACCCAGTTTTCGCTCTGATACGCTGTGCGCAGTTGATCAGCACGTGGCACTGCGCGTACAGTAGCAGCGACAAGCCCCTTTTCTGGAGAAGCCGCAAGTGCACATACAGGATGTATGACAGAGTTGTCAGAGTGCTAAGGAAAGATTTGGGACAGTGGCTTCAACACACAGGCATGCAGTGTTAATGGCTTCATGAGTGTACTGCACATGGATCTTTACTTGGAACATTGGCAGGGGCACCACACAGTCTATCATATGCATTCATTCCTGCCCGCAGTGTTGTGTTTCACACAAGTGTTTCGCGTGTGTTTCTTTTCCAGGGGCTCAAGATCTGGACTCCATAAGGTTGTCGACGTACAGGACAGCGTGCAAACTCAGATTTGTCCAGAAGAAATGCAACCGTGAGTGTAGTAGAACGACAGGCACATATATTGCGATCGGTAGCATTGAGATGTGTCGTGGCTGACGTCATGTTTGGCCTGCAGTCCATTTGGTGGACATCTGGAATGTGATCGAGGCTTTCAGAGAGAATGGCCTCAACACCATGGACCTCAACACGGAGTTCACTGTGGCTCGGCTGGAAGCAATACTGTCCACCATCTTCTACCAGCTGAACAAGCGCATGCCCACCACTCACCAGATCAGCGTGGAGCAGTCCATAAGCCTGCTGCTCAACTTCCTGCTGGCGGCGTACGACCCGTGAGTAGCCCCACCGCGCCGCCACCCACCCCCAGTCACGGGGCAGCTGCTTGGCTCTAGGACGGTTGACGTAGCGGGGTCCAGGCATCAGCAGCGTGACAAGGGAGCCCCAGAGAGTCATGGCACAGAAACTGTCATGGCTAGAGGACAAACATAGTCTGCTTTTCTATGGATGTGTCACCACGCAGGTGTCGTTGCCAAGGCATGTATCTTACGTAGTGAAAGGCACGGGTGTAGTAAACAGTGACGAGGATGCAAGGATGTCACGGGAAATATTAAGAAAGGGGACTGGACTTTACTGTTGTGTCGTGTGCACTTCTAGCTCAACATACGTATGACAGGGCACTCTGTGCTGTGCTATGCTCTACATGACGACTGTTTACTCTCTTGAAGAATGAACCTTAGTACAAATTGTGAAATGACTTTTTCTCTTTCAGGGAAGGCCTTGGAAAAATATCAGTCTTCATTGTCAAAATGGCCCTAGCAACCATTTGCGGAGGGAAGATTATAGACAAGCTAAGATGTAAGTAAACCAATTCATCACTCAGTATTGATTCAAGTAAATAATGAACCAATTTACCCAGAATGAAAAGCCAGCTTGAGTTGTGTACGGTTCAGAAATGCTGCACTGTAAAGAATGTGTGACCTGGAGTCTCTATAAGAATCTCACAGAATGTTCTGGAGCCAGAATGGGTTTCTTTAAATATCTATCTGCAGAGCCCACTGCTCGTAGACCATGCTCTCCACGGCTGGGAGAAATCATTATTCATAATGTGAAGGATAGGGTTTATTACATAATCCACAAAATCTGTTTGCAGCTTCAGCAGTGTCTTGGAGGGGAAAGGGAGGGCTACTGATTTAGCTAATGTGTTGAAATAATCGACATGGAAAAACAGCCTTGCTTCAGTTTGTTTTTCGCCTAGTAACGGCTATAATTGCATTGTCTAAACGCTGCAATTAGCTCACTATGCTTTGTGACAACTGACAATTAGTCTGATTCATTTGATATTTGGAAAATAACCTTCCCCCCATCCCTTGTGTTATGTCAAGACATTTTTTCACAGATATCAGATCCTGGTGGTATCATGGTGTATTCCCAGTTTGACCAATTTCTAAGGGAGGTACTCAAATTACCAATGACCGTTTTTGAGGGGCCGTCCTTTGGCTACACTGAGCAGGCCACAAGAACCTGCTTTGCACAGCAGGTGAGCGTTTGGAGCGTGAATTGACTAAAACCCCGGAACGTTCCATAATGAATATGCATCGATATGTGGGTGTTTTTTATTTATTTTATTTTTGACTTTGTACTGCGGTAAGGATGTACCCCTGCCTGTGTGTTGACAGAAAAAGGTGTCCCTCAACATCTTCCTGGATACGCTGATGTGGGACCCTCCCCCTCAGTGTCTGGTGTGGTTGCCGCTCATGCACCGCCTCGCCAATGTGGAGAACGGTGAGCCTCCGCTGCCTCGCACGCCCGCACGACGCGCCAGCGACGCCGTGGAGTCCGAGACGCACGCAGACACTCGTGCGACAAAAACCACACAGAGATACGTGCATGCCCGGGGTGTCACACCAGTGAACTCCCGCTCGCCCTGGAAATCAGCTTCCCCCGCCGTTCCAATGACAGAGTGCCGATGCAGCCTCTTCCACACGCTGCTTATCACCGCTAGAAAAACCTGAATCGGCGTCAAATCCAAGCAGCCATTTGAGACACCAGCAAAATATTCAAGAACAACTGTCGTAAACAAAATAAGGAGTGTTTACCCCGTGCTTGTGTGTGTGTGTGCCCCTCCCCCCCCCCCCCCCCTGCAGTCTTTCACCCGGTCGAGTGCTCCTACTGCCACAGTGAGAGTATGATGGGCTTCCGCTACCGCTGCCAGCAATGTCATAATTACCAGCTCTGTCAGGACTGCTTCTGGAGGGGGCATGCCAGCGGTTCCCATAGCAACCAGCACCAGATGAAGGAATACACGTCATGGGTATGGGGGGAGGGGGGGGACGGGGGGGGGGGTGGGGGAGGGTCAGTGGGCGTGACGGGCGTGACAGCTCGTCTTATCGTGTCAATTGGTTGAGCGATCTTCTCCTTCGCCTAAATATTGTTCTTAGTCAACTTGTGTTTGTATGACTTTATATCGGCTGAAGCCGTTTTACCAACCTATCCTGATAATGACGGGCAAAAAAAGTGGGCAAAAAGGCTCCTCGGTGACATGGGTGAGCCAGAGGGGCGGGGCCACGCTCTTCTCTGATCACATGTTCTTGTGTTCCTCCCAGAAATCCCCCGCTAAGAAGTTGTCCAGCGCGCTCAGTAAGTCCCTGAGCTGTGCGTCCAGTCGGGAACCTCTCCACCCCATGTTCCCTGACATGCCTGAGAAGCCCCTAAACCTAGCCCACATAGTGTAAGTAAACACCGCTCCACTCCTCAACCATTTAAATCTACATGGCTTCAATTTAGCAGGGACTTTCATCCATGGCAACGGACGTAGAGCATTGTGGATAGAGAGAATGCAGCAGATAATCAAGGACTATCGTCAATGGCTACAGCCAGCCTGAGGCCTCTTCCACATCCAGCATCTTTCCAGTAGACCCTTATGATTGTAGATGAATGCTCTATAATTGCCTGCACACGCCTCAACTCCCAGTGATCAATCTTTGGCAGCACACGATCGATGAGGCTTAATTGTGGCTTTGGGAATGGCCGCAGTCCAAAGAGAGGATGTGCATCTCACTCGAATGTATGTTCCTTTTTGTAAAATGTCGACAACGGCACTTTGTGTCGCCGTTTAATGGGTGATCCTGAGTGAAAAACTATCTTGGCAATTGCATTGGCTGGCAGATCGAGGATGTGATTCATTGTGTTTCGACGCCTGAACAGCTAAACTGACTCCCAACTCCTCTCAGAAGTTAAAGAGTATGATGGCGTTTCATTATGACTAATATTAGAGAAATATTGACTGTAGAGTAGAGTTGTACTAACTGTATCCTGTAAACACTTGCGAAGGCCAATTGTGGGTTGTCGTAACATGTGCATTTGTTCTTTCCTTGCCGCTCAATAGAGACACATGGTAAGTTTTCTTTGTATATTTGCTAGAAGTCACCCGTCTAGAACATTCTAACACATTAGATGAGATGGACACCCTCTGAAACGAAGACCCATCTCATGTTTACGTTGTCATTTTAACATGCATTCCATTGAAAGTGACTGCACTGGTCGGATGTCCAGGGATGTCCTTTGTAGGTGGTTGAGAACTTGTCAGCGGGAGGGGAAGCATGCTATGGCACAGCCTTGTGTCTTTCAACACTTCTGATTACTCACGATGATGTCCTTGTCTCAGACTACATTCTAATCTCTTTTTAGGTGCTCCCCTCTCCCACACACCTCTCACATTCTTTGCCTGACAATATTTTCACCGTCAGAAGAGCAGCCATTGTGTTGGCACCGCACTGTGCCTCTGGCCTCTGCAGACCCACTTCAGAAAACACACACATCATGTCTGTCTTTCTCTTGAAGGCGGAAGTGAGTGCTAACCATGTGTTGTGCCCTGCACAGGCCGCCCAGACCAATGAACCTAACCAACGACTACGCCCTCTCCCACTCCATGCCCACCACAGGGAACCCCTACTCCACCAAACAGTGAGTACCAGCTCTCAGGCTAACCTCAGCGCTGGCTGCTCCGAGCCCAACCACAGGGTACATGGAGCAGAGTGAAGCAACAAGAACCCCTAAAAAGCCCACTTCTCCAATAACAGTGTGTGTGTGTGCTCTGTGGGGGAGTGTGAGTGTGTGTGTGTGCTCTGTGGGTGAGTGTGTGTGTGTTGCTCCTTTTGTGGTCTCAATCTTTTGTCTGATATAAATAGCACCAAGAATAATGAAGTTGAGCACAGAAAGAACTTGGCTAGGGCCGCACCAGATCTGTTGAGAGGGAAGGGGTAAGTGATCCGGGCTTGCCAGTAATAATGGCTGTGTGGCTCAAAATGCATGAGACTAATGTAGTTAGAACTAATCCTCATAGAGCATATACCAGTGCTAACCCATTCCAATGGAACTATTGGCTTTTACAGATTTTTTTTGTTTGAGGGGGTTTGCATTTGGGTTCTCAAGGGACATATTTCACATAGACACCAGATGAAGCATGCCCAGCAAAGATCATTGACTATTCATTAGCTCAGAGTATCCATTACTGTCATTGTCATGGACAAGCACATTATCCTGGACAGTGAAACAAACGAGGGGCTCTGCATCGTAAACACACGACATGCTCGTTGTCGCCTTCTAGACGGCTCACTGCCTGAGCCACGTACTGTGTGCTTCACAACAATCTGAATCGCCAGCAGACTGAATCCCGATTCAAATGCGAATGGATCTTTTCCCACACCCCTATTACCTATGGCCCACCTGTGGTTCATGAGGGTGGGTGGGGGTGGGGTCCCATTGGGAAGATACTGATCCCTTTAGTAAGCACAGCCTCACTGGAAGGAGGGGGGTGGGATGACTAGCAGAGGTTTCTGGAGGGGCCCAGAGACACCTGTTTAGTTATGAAACCCCTCGTGTCTAGTTGCCCTGAGGATACTGGATACCGGGTGGTATACACTGTTTGCAACTTGTAGGGGATTTGTGGTAGACGTAGATGTTTTTTGTTGGTCATTCAAATAAATGATTTGGCTTTATTAATTGTTTGGCACTGCCTTTAAATACTCAATTATTGGCAGGTCATTTCAATAGGGCTTTCATAGGAATGTCTACAACCATGTGCTGTGAAGATAGGGTGAGATAGATTGACCAAGCATGTGCTCTTTTCCATTCATGTTTATTTCTAAATGAACTGTGCTCTGTGAGTTAGTGAAGACTACTTAAAATAGGTAACTCTCTAGGTCACTCTTATCTTAAACCCTGCTTTCAGCCCTAGGGGCTGAGGAGACAACATAGACAGATAGCATTACAAGGCTTTTGGTTTTCCTCTATAGACTTGAGAATAAATGTGTTGAGCCATTCTCTTTCTTTCCAAACCTGTTTTTGTCCACCTTTTCTCTCCCTACCTGTCCCTCCTTATCTCTCACTGTCTGTCTGTCTGTCTTTTGTCATCTGCACAATGTTTCTTTCTGAAACCCTACACTGTTCCAGGTTAAACTACAGCCTTGATGTGGCCGATAGACTTGCCGATGAACATGTTCTGATTGGCCTCTATGTGAATCTGCTCCAAAACAACCCTAAATGGTTAGTGGGACTCCTCTGTCTCTACAACAGGCTGTCTACTCCAGTGTGGCTTCACTCTCCCTTAGTGTGGGTCATGAGCATTAAAAAGCCCTATTCCTGACCATGTTTCCTCTGGTCTCATGATATGAAGAATGTACAGCTAGACACTTGGCTTTTCAGTGTTTGGTCAGTGAACGTTTGTAAACCATTCTTACACTCATCTCTCACTACGGTAGCTTCATTCCACGTTCCGATTCTTCCTGCCTTTGAAGTGTGGCAAAAGTAACCCTGTCTGAAGGTCACTACTATCTTGTTGAACAGCAGCAAGTGATAGTAGTCCTCATAGTGCCTATACAAACCAGAGTTCAACAGTCGACATTTGTACGCCTTCATTCCTTTAAGAGCGGTCCTCGAGAATATTTTTGTTGGAACCTCTTGACAGTAAATGTGATATACAGTGTAAACATGTTGATTATAGTTCATTTCGTTTATTTTGTAGTAGTGATGCTGAGCATACATGGAAAGTGTTGCTGTGAATAGAAACTCTGAACGTTTTATAAGCCTTTATTGTGAAGTTTCATCTAGCTTGGGCTTTGAACCTACTATTTTCCTTGCCGCTGCTGTAAGTCTGCATTCAGCTGAGCGTTTGTTTATGTGTGTGAGTGTATGAGTGTGTATTATAATGTGTGTGCATTCTGCTACTTAACTGCTGTCTCTGATCATAGACGTGTTAATGCAGGACACTTAGAAATTATATGTAGCAAAGTCAGGTTATCAGAGAATCCTCATCAAATGTCAAAAAAGGTTTTTAACTTGACGGTCCATGATAGAGTCAACTATCAGTGGTTTGACTGGAGGAATTAATGACACACTTTTTACAGCCATTCAAAAATCTCCCTGAATAATTAAATTAAAATCAAAGTGTTGTCTTCTTATAAAGTTAGTATACTGTATGTTGCTTCCTTGTTAAGAGTGAGAAGTTAGTGTGCTGGTGTCAACCCCTGACTTCTCCCCCTGACTCCTCCCCTCACTCCTCCCCCTGACTCCTCCCCCTGACTCCTCCCCCTGACTCCTCCCACTCACTCCTCCCCCTCACTCCTCCCCCTGACTTCTCCCCCTGACTCCTCCCCCTGACTCCTCCCCCTGACTCCTCCCCCTGACTCCTCCCCCTGACTCCCTAGTTTGCTGGAGAACACCAACCGCCAGGATGAAGAGCACAGCCTCATCGCCCGCTACGCCGCCAGACTGGCCTCCGACGCAGCCGTCACGGTGAGGACGCACGCTCACAGCAGCAGCATCTGTGTGGATGAGGTCATGGTGTGGTCTGTGTGGATGGATGATGTCATGGTGTGGTGTGTGTGGATGATGTCATTGTGTGGTGTGTGGCTGATGTCTGGGTGTGGTGTGTGGATGATGTCATGGTGTGGTGTGTGGATGATGTCATGATGTGTGGCTGATGTCATGGTGTGGTGTGTGTGGATGATGTCATGGTGTGGTGTGTGTGGATGATCTTGTGGTGTGGTGTGTGGATGATGTCATGGTGTGTGTGTGTGGCTGATGTCATGGTGTGAGTGGATGATGTCATGGTGTGGTATGTGGATGATGTCCTGGTGTGGTGTGTGTGGATGATGTCTTGGTGTGAGTGGATGATGTCATGGTGTGGTGTGTGTGGATGATCTTGTGGTGTGGTGTGTGGATGATGTCATGGTGTGTGTGTGTGGCTGATGTCATGGTGTGAGTGGATGATGTCATGGTGTGGTATGTGGATGATGTCCTGGTGTGGTGTGTGTGGACGATGTCATGGTGTGTGTGGACGATGTCATGGTGTGGTGTGTGGCTGATGTCATGGTGTGGTGTGTGGCTGATGTCATGGTGTGGTGTGTGTGGATGATGTCATGGTGTGTGGCTGATGTCATGGTGTGGTGTGTGTGGCTGATGTCATGGTGTGGTGTGTGGCTGATGTCATGGTGTGTGGATGATGTCATTGTGTGTGGCTGATGTCTGGGTGTGGTGTGTGGATGATGTCATGGTGTGGTGTGTGGATGATGTCATGATGTGTGGCTGATGTCATGGTGTGGTGTGTGTGGATGATGTCATGGTGTGGTGTGTGTGGATGATCTTGTGGTGTGGTGTGTGGATGATGTCATGGTGTGTGTGTGTGGCTGATGTCATGGTGTGAGTGGATGATGTCATGGTGTGGTATGTGGATGATGTCCTGGTGTGGTGTGTGTGGATGATGTCTTGGTGTGAGTGGATGATGTCATGGTGTGGTGTGTGTGGATGATCTTGTGGTGTGGTGTGTGGATGATGTCATGGTGTGTGTGTGTGGCTGATGTCATGGTGTGAGTGGATGATGTCATGGTGTGGTATGTGGATGATGTCCTGGTGTGGTGTGTGTGGACGATGTCATGGTGTGGTGTGTGTGGACGATGTCATGGTGTGGTGTGTGGCTGATGTCATGGTGTGGTGTGTGGCTGATGTCATGGTGTGGTGTGTGTGGATGATGTCATGGTGTGTGGCTGATGTCATGGTGTGGTGTGTGGCTGATGTCATGGTGTGTGGATGATGTCATGGTGTGTGGCTGATGTCATGGTGTGGTGTGTGTGGATGATGTCATGGTGTGTGGCTGATGTCATGGTGTGGTGTGTGGCTGATGTCATGGTGTGTGGATGATGTCATGGTGTGGTGTGTGTGGCAGCAGCGTGTGCAGCAGCAGAGGGTCCCCACAGAGCTGTGCTTCTCTCTGGACGCCAACAAGCAGCAGCGGCAGCTGATAGCTGAGCTGGAGGACAAAAACAGGTCGGTGGTAACCTGCCTCCGCCTCCTCCCTTCCAAAACTGGCTGTTCCCAAGTTACAAGAAAGGAATGAGAGGTAAACTAGTGCCTTACTATGAACTGTTGTGTGTGTGTCCCACAGAGAGATCCTGCAGGAGATCCAGAGGTTGCGTGTGCAGCATGAGCAGGCCTCCCAGCCTCCCCCAGACAAGGGCCAGCAGAACCCCACTCTCCTGGCTGAGCTTCGCCTCCTCAGGTACTAGCCATGCACCCTGACCCAGTGTCTCCCCCTGCTGGACACTGCTAGCACATCACTGTGCCATAACCTGAGGAAAATATATACACACCAGTTATATTCCTTCTTTTTAATTGTAAACGTTTTGTCATTGATTTTTACATTTGCTAAATGTGGCAGAGGCTTTTATCATTAAAGAAGCTGCCTTCTAGGACATGGTGGGTTTGACTTTTGTTTTTCTACGTCAGGCAACGCAAAGACGAGCTGGAGCAAAGAATGTCGGCTCTACAGGAGAGTCGCAGGGAGCTCATGGTGCAGCTGGAGCAGCTAATGATGCTGCTGAAGGTACCCCACACCCTCCCAGGCCACACCCTCCCAGGCCACACCCTCCAAGGCCACACCCTCCCAGGTCACACCCTCCCAGGCCACACCCTCCCAGGCCCACACCCTCCCAGGCCACACCCTCCCAGGCCCACACCCTCCCAGGCCACACCCTCCCAGGCCACACCCTCCAAGGCCCCACCCTCCCAGGCCACACCCTCCAAGGCCCCACCCTCCCAGGCCACACCCTCCCAGGCCACACCCTCCCAGGCCACACCCTCCCAGGCCCACACCCTCCCAGGCCACACCCTCCCAGCCTACATCCTCCCAGGCCCACACCCTCCCAGGCTCACCCCACACCCTCCCAGACTCAGCCTGCACCCTCCCAGTTTCACCCTGCACAGAGGAGGTGGAGCTCGCTCGCTGGCCACTAGAGGGGGTCATTTGGCAGCCTTCATCAATCTCATCAGGGGACTTGGCAGACGTCAGGGCCTATTGATTTAGTGTATCCCTATCCTTCTCTAATGAGCTGGTTCTCGCTGCTTTTGTCCATATATGGAAACTGTTATTTGTTTCTCCCGTTCTAACCTCAAGATTTTGAGCATAAGATTATGCCCCAGCCAACACAGTGACTAGGATTTGCTTTGGAACGTAGTATTCACAGAGAGAATCACTACAACCGTGAGACAGGGAGAGGATTTAAGAAGCCAATGTAAACTGCTTATTGCACTGGCTTAAGTAGCAAAGCTATCAATCTAATTAATCTGAATGGATCAATGCTAATCCAGTCAAGAAGCTCAGTGGAGACGCACATTGACTAGAGGAAGTCCCAATTGAGTTTCGCCGGGGAAATGCTTGTGAGGGGTTAGAGTATGGCTGTGTGTTCATCTCTGAACCCAATGTGAATAAGTCTTTTCTCGACAGGAGGAAGAACGGAAGCAAGCTGTAAGTCTGGGAAGCAAGTGTGTAACAACTAACACTGCATCGCTCGTCCAGAGATACTTAGTGGTCAACTTGGTTGTGGTTTAACTGAATTGCCAACTCGGGATTAGCTGCATTTAAAAACACATCCAACACAACAGATTAACAACCAATTCTAACTGTTCCATTGGTGTCATTTATGGGCCGAGTTTGTTCAGCTCTTCGTAGGAACGAAAGCAGCCTGTTAAACTAACAGCATGTTTAATATGTGGTCAATAGAGACTGATAGATACGGAATCTGGCTCAATTAACCTCCTGTGCATTGTGGCATGTGTGAAACCTTTGTCCCTCAGCGATTGTGCCATAAATTATTTGAGATGAACTAGCTATACCCCCCAAAAAAGACATTTGCGGTAGTAATCGATATGTAATGATGCAAGGTGAAGTGCTATACGGGTCAATTACATCCTCACTAGGACAATGACCTGTTTACGGTTGCAGCCTCCTGATGACACCAAAGGGTGTTACTGATTATGCTGACACAGCAAATGACACCCTCGCCCGTTCCTGTGTGCCTTCCAGACCCAGGGTCCTAGCTCCCCTCGCTCCTCCCCCAGCCACACCGTCTGCCGGCCTATCCCCACGCCGACCCAGTCAGAGTCAGCCGGCACCACCCCCACCCACACGCCTCAGGACTCTCTCATGGGGGTGGGAGGGGACGTGCAGGAGGCCTTCGCTCAGGGTAACGCTCTCTCACACACACACACACACACACACACTGAGGTGGTAGTATATATACACACCGGAGAATACATTATACAGAATGCATACTTTTTTCTTTTCTTTTTTACATCTCGGAGCCATTTAGAATAGAGATGAACCAATGTCTCTGCTTTGAACCAAAGGGCCCAGGAGAAACCTGAGGAACGACCTCCTCATTGCCGCCGACTCCATCACTAACACCATGTCATCGCTCGTCAAGGAGCTGAACTCAGGTGAAGCTTCCGGCCCGCCGTCCTGCAGTACTGACGGTGTGACGACTTGAGACTGCCTCGGAACACGCGGGCAGCCTTTTGACAAACCCTGTTTGTGTACTCCAGAGGGGGGCAGCGAGACAGAGAGCCTTCTGGACTCAGAGTTCGGGCGGTGCCAGATCGACAACATGATGCCCACTCCCAGCCCAGAGGGGCTCCTGGCGCAGGTCACCACCAGACCGAGGTACACAGACACACACACACACAAGGAGATGAGAATCAGCAGTGTTGGTCTTCAACAGGCTGTCCCCTGTGGAGTGTCAGCAGTGCATGCATGTGTTTGTGCAGCACTTTGTCCAGCACAGTTTGTTTTTACACGTGCTTTATAAATAAACGGACTTGACTTGGTAGGCATGCAGGCGCGGGAGAGGAGCCGAGCTACGAGAACGAGTTGGAACGTCAGCTGGAGGAGGAGCTGGTGAAACACCGACCAGAGTCAGAGCAAGCCATGGTAAGCCCGGATCAGAGACTGAGCTGGAAATGCATGTGCATCTAATTGTGCGTTCAATCTTCGCCGAGAAAAACATACTCTGTTTTGCAATTGTTAAGTTGTTCTCTCTTGTGCTTTGATTGTTTCCATGCTTTTTCACAGGTGACATTGAAGCAATGACCATGTATAGCTCATGTCCTGGTTCAGTAAGTCATTTCTTATAATTACCCATTGCAACAAGTCATCTTTGTTTTGTGTGATTATTATCTTAAGCTAGCAGGACATCCTCCAATGTATTGTTTTCAATGCTGATTAATATCACTGTATTATAAATGTTCCTTTCGACAATGAAATATTCATGTATTTTCCATTTCTCTTCATAACAGGTGAGCAATATTTCAAATGACACCGGTAGAGAACACTGGACAGAACTGCAAAGCAAGCTGTTAAGAGACATCAAGGATCCCAGTCTATAACACTGATAGACCCACCTTATAATACATATATGATATGTAAATATCTATTTTTCAAAACCAACAACATATTAAAGAAAATACTGTGAACTGAAAGAGGGACAATGAACAACAGAGCTGTTTATAATACCACCGGTGCCATAAAATCTGATGACTTTTGGGGAATTATCTTTTGATTTTTATCCTCAGTTTTTTGGTATTGGTCGTTAAGAATTACGTACGTAGTAGGGACAGTATAGGTCTATGGTGGTCAAACCTATTTGGCTGTGTTTCATTCAAACGGGTGACTCTGTTGAAAACAGGCAGAACATTATAAACAGGCAACAGTAATGTATGTCTGGCTGCATACATTCACCCACCAGTCCACAAACTTCTTACTACTACTGGTGTTGTGTGGCTTTCGTATTATTGTTTGACATTCATCTTTTTATCAAAAGAATAGTGTTGTGGAGAGTTTATTTTTAATAGATGCATACCATATCTCATAATCAAGTGCACTGCCTTAGCTGATGGTGGTTAGTCTCTGAATGGGATTCAGTCCAACCTTAAGTTCCAGACAGCAATGTTCTTTAAGTTGTAGTAAACTATGTGAACAAGTGCCGCATCAAACAGAGATTTGATTGAATGCCACTAATAGTGTTATGCAGGTGAAAGCAAGGCTGGATGAGGAAGTGGTAAAAAGGTCAAAAAAGGGTAGTTGAGTTTAATTGCATTGCTGATTGTCATGAGGAAATGATGCATTAAATGCATATGCAGATGGTATACAACCTTTAACGTAGAATTAAAAACATTGTTGAAGGCATAAACATTTGTTTACTTTCAGGCATTGAATCATTGTTCGCTTTTTGGTATAGGTTTTCGAAGTTGTCTTGTCATTTTAAATGTTCTGACCAAATTGTTAACTTTTTTCTCAAACGTATACACAAAAACACACACTTGATGTTCTTGATCAGTGTGCGTGTAAAATATAAAGTTACCCAGTCACTCTAAGACATGTGGCAAGCCAATCTTAAAATCACTAATGTGTGAGATATATCTTGTATGATTTTTGAGCTAGTTCATAACAGTGGTTTTGCATGGTGGTGATGCATAATAAAGAGTTGACACAACTGTGTTGCCTGCCGACTCATAAGGCTCCTTCTGTCCTTCTATTGCCCTTGTAATGCACACTTACTGGTCTACTGCACTAGATTTATGTAGTAAATTCACTGTTCACTTCTCTGAGACTTCTTTATACCCAACAGATACCGTACTATCTCTGGAAATGCACAAAGCATTGAACTAATATCAGACCAACACACTCATGATCTAGCCGTGGATACAATGCGTTTCAACTGGCCTGCTGTACACTATGAGCGTGTCCAATCAGCAAACACACAGCTCCTGATACATTAAAAGCTACCAGAGAAGATATTAAAGTCTGTTTTTAGAAATCATATGCCCAGTTGCCCCTAGTGTGCCATGTCCAAACAAGGTTCTAAGTCTTTACATCCAAGCTGTTTTCTGTTCAGAGGACTGCCCCCCAAAAACCCATAGCAAAACCCATAGAAACTAAACTACAACTGAGGAAACATCGTGAGGAGGCTGATGAAGGATGAACTATACATTAAGAAAATTGTGTTGCATGTACTGTATATAATCCCTACATAATTCTTAGGACGCTTCCATTGCGTTCAATGTGCTGCACTGCTTTCTCCTGTTATTAGCATTATAGTATCCACCCATGCGCAACATGCTACACTCAATTGTCTGTGTATTTGATCAAATGTTTGACTGCCCCCTGGTGTTAAACATGGATCAAAACAATCGGGGTGTTGGCCGACACCAGTGGTCTGTCCGTCACTAGGCTACCACACATTCGTTCTATTCTGAGTCCAGCTATTTATTTCAGTGAAGTAATCTTGACTCCAGTGGCTGCAGTACAAAACAATTAGCTTTCCTTGCTAGATTGTATTTATTTATACCACACATAAGCACAATACATTTGATTAATTTATTCATCTGATCCAAACCACTGAAAATAATATTTGGCCTTAGACTGGAATAATCCCTTAGGCCTACTTGGCACAGGTCTCCATGATTCTGTGTCTTATTCAGAACCAGTGGAGGTTTGCAATACAGCTTGTTGCTGCTCACTTGACTAGGCTATATAGTGTGCAATGAAGGAGCTAAATCAGCTGCTGACCAGTCAATGCAGAATGGTGAAATATGCCCTTTGGACATACACAATTTCACATCTTAAGCCAGTATGTAACATTGTCCACACGTTTCCTTTCTTAACACGCATCCAAAACATTTTGGGGGAATTTTTGGATGTTTAAGGCCCAGGCCTTAAGTACCCAGGCCTAGGTTTTATTTGTACATTACTGACAAAGATTGATTAACAACACAATCTTTCAAATAGGCTATTTTCTGTGTTTAGATGGTAAAGCTCACATAAATGTTCGGTTTCTCTCAGGGACATAAAAAATATTTGTAAGATGTAGGCCTATGTCTTATTGGTTGTAAAGAGCACAGTGTGTGCAGTATAGTAGTTGACAGCTGTTCAATGAGCAACGCATCAAGTCATGACTGGTCAATATCGCAGCAGATGCCAAAACTAAACCAATCAGCTTAAACGGTGCTGGCTTCTTGTCGAATGAAACATGTGTGCGTTTTTAGCGTCATCAGCTCGTACAATGAGTGGAAAGAGGGTGGGGTGACTCAGGAAAATAGCAGATTTAACACCATACGCGTAACCTGTGATCCGAGTTCACTGGTAAGTCAAAACCAATGGTTACAATGTGTGAATAACCTCATGACATTTTTGCAAAACATTCTTGTGCAACATTTGGACTGTGTGCTCATATATTGTCGTCTGTGTTGTCTCGATTTAATGGAGTAACTATGTTGGCTACAGTTTCTGTCAAGTGGGCTCGTCATTACAGCAAGCTAGCTTGCTAGCTAGTTGGTCCATCCTTATGCCACTGCTAAACGTCTTGCCAAGGCGCCTTCCTTGATTTGGTTTGTGTTTCTAGCAAGCTAACACTTCGATACGCATGTTTGACGATTTGCTTGTTGATACAGCTTAAGCACTCGTGAATTAGCTAATTTCATACACCCTCATTTGGTGTGTCTTTTGTGTGGCTTCTGTTGAAGTGAACTAACCGTAGTAAAGAAATCGTTGTAGATCAGATGAGAAGCGTTTAGAATGCCCGGGCCTCAGCGCGGAGCGCAACCGACCACCGAGTGAAATGTTGATGTTTAAGCCGGGGATCCCCATTCTTAAGTGATGGCCAACCTGCCGTATGTCTCGTTTAAGCGTAAAAACAAATGCACGTGGATGGGGTCAGTGGTCACACATTTTTGAAAGTTTGTAAACACTTTCACTTTCAGGCCAATACCGCCTAGTTGAAATTCATAAAACAAGTGTACCTAGTGTGTTGGCGAAAATGGTTGGCAATTAAACTAGAGATTATATTACTTTGAGAAGCGCTAGATATGTAGATATTCTACACGAGGATTGGTAAACCCAGGGATCTTGTACAATGCTAAGACAATACAATAGCCTATATTTATGTCCAAACTGTAAAGCAAGCCTCATCATCCACAAGATAACTTCCTCATTTATTCAACAGTTCTAGACCGTCTCAATCTTCAATTCAAGGAACAGCAACAACCCCCTATATGAAACGGTGTACTAATGCTTCAGTTTGTCGATGCAAACATGAAGCTAGAGGTTAGCTGCCTAAAATAATGAGAACATGTGCTTGTATTGTGACCCATGTCCACTGTCCCGACTAAGATATAATACAACGACTGCAGATGTGCAGAGGGCCACAGTGGTTCTGGGCGTTAGGCCGTAAGGATTACAGCAGGTGAAGTGCAAATGCACCTTAATTTAGTCTGTAATTTAGTCACTCCCTCTGCAGAAGGAGGGTAAACATTAATTGTGGGTATGGTCATCAATATATTTCACTATATATACATCACTATACTATGATTTCAGAAGTTCAGAAGGGCTGTGTGAACTCGTTGCATGAACTTGGGTCTGAGTCTCGCACTGGCTACAATATGGTGTGCTTATTGGCCCTTGGCAACACTTTGGCACGGAAAGATTAGCCTGCATTCCAGACATCCGTGCACTTTAGCGAAATGCCATTCCATGAGTTGGGATGCAGATGAATGAAGCCCCAGCTATGTGCGTCTGCATTTGGTGTGTTGGTGCAAAATCCAATTTTTCTTTTTTAAATGGAGTTCGCTATCCCCTGTCAAAGGAAGGAGAGCAACCAGCCACCCCCATCAGTCACGTGGGTAGGGTGCAGCGACGTCACTAGACGGAGATTTGCAAAGACAGAGCGAGCCCGAGGTGCGGCACTTTCCAAGCATCGTCCTTTCAATCAGAGCGAACAGAAAATCTGTTCAATATTTTAGAGACCCAATGCCTGGTCCCACCCAAGCACTTTCCCCAAATGGAGAAAATAACAACGACATCATCCCGGACAACGGATCCAATGTTATTCCTTACAGGAAAAATACAGTGAGAGGAGAGCGCGCCTACAGGTAAATCAGTGTAATGTCGCATTTGGCGTGGCTTCATTACAAAGCTTCAAGCTGGAATTGCAAAACCTGCAATATGGTTGATGGTTTCCATTTTTAGTTTAACACTCAAACAATTGGTTTATGCTATAGTGTATTGGTTCATTGCTTTATAGCTTGATATGTCTTTCATAAACCTACTACTACGCCGTTTATTGACCTATGCATGGCGAAAAACGTCCAAGGCCCCTGTAAGTTAGCAATCCGTGAAAGCAATTTCATTAAATGTTATCTGAAAAGTAATACCATTGTTTGCCATGCAACTTGTATGGGGTGATTGTAACTGGTTTGAGCTAAAGTGCAAGATGTCTTGATTGTCAAAAATGGCACACGAATTCGGTCAGTCGGCATTACTAGAATATTCAACAGACATGTCGTATTCTGTAAACCAGGCTGTATTACAGGCTTACTAGGTATTTACAGAAATTGTTCTAATGCATTGACAACAGTTGACGTTAGGTTTTGACTATACCAACAATCAGTGGTTGTTTATCTTTGGGTAAGTCATTGCTAACAACTCCCCGTTGCTAACAAAGCTCGCCAGTACATCCGCTTTTGTTGACATGCGAGCGACCGTCCCAGTTTTCAGCCCCCTGAAATGGAGCAACTCCTGCATCAATGCGCAATATTGGGAGATAACATTTTAAAACAGCCCACACTTTGTTTTTGCTGTGTGTCAGAAATCGCATGATTTAAACCTGATATAATCATACTATTAACGGTTACCATAACAATGCAGTCAATTGGAAATGCATAGTCCGTCGTTCAGTCCTCATCAGTGATAACTAAGCTCATTATGGCTCATGTTAGCTTATAAGGACAGTCCTTTGTAGGTTTACGAAATAACATGTAAATGGCTTTTTCACCATTGGACATTTGGCTCATGCAATATTGTGTATCTATTATACATAATATATATATATATGTATCCATCTATAACATAGACACATGTATCTATGTTATTATTGGCTTTCTTTATTTGCCAGTGCCCCTGATAATTCAATTTAACTTCCTGAACTGCCTGTTTAGCCAATATATAAAATTCCAAGATTAAGAATAGGCTAATAG
Organism: Hypomesus nipponensis; assembly: GCF_054491055.1. NCBI lineage: Eukaryota > Metazoa > Chordata > Actinopteri > Osmeriformes > Osmeridae > Hypomesus > Hypomesus nipponensis. Next base: position 4,302,348 of record NC_140370.1, read on the forward strand.
CTTGTCATTTCAGCCTGCTTGTCACTATCAGTCTATGCAAATTTGCATTCAACTATACATGCATTCAGGTGCATGTGATGTTTCTGCTTGTCTCTTTTTGAAGTGTTCTCCTGGTAGTACTCGATAATTAAAATGTAAGTACAGTTACAGATTTTCCACAAAGCTTTGCTATGTTGCCAGAGCCTAATACGACCAAATGGTTTTTAATGCAACTTGTGTAATGGGGAGGTGGAAATGGCCTATGCTGGAATGAAAATCATCTTTAACTCAGCAATCTAAAGGAATTAAATTGAGAGAATTGAATTACTACTCGAGGTCAGTTTGTAGCATAGGCTTGCCGCAACTATTCCAACAAACCAATGGTTGCCCTCGTGAAGAGGCACGTTGTCTACTGGAGCTCTTTTTGCTGCATCAACTAGGTCTGAGGCAAATAGCTATTGCTTAGTGATTTCAAAATATTTTAGGATGTTATCTTGGGGTCAACAAAATAAGGCTTCATCACATAACTGCAGCCAGTCCAAAGGGGTCATCAGCTTCTTGTTTTTCTTCCTTTTTAAAGTCCACAGAATGTGCGATTTGTATATCTGAGTTGTGGCATTTGTCTTTTGCAGTTGGGGGATGGCGGTCAACGTATACTCTACCTCAATAACCCAGGAGACGATGAGCAGGCATGATATCACTGCCTGGGTTAATGACATCGTCTGTCTAAACTACACTAAAGTGGAGCAGCTCTCCTCAGGTAGGAACCAACTGACCGAGCACATCATTCCCCTTCTGGCCATCCAGCCATGGCACTGGATAGGAGGGACATGGGCAGGCCATTCTCTGCTGTTCAGTGGTTTAAGCCTGAAACGGGAATAACCCCGTAGTGAGCACAGAGACCTGCGAGACGTATGCACCTAGGCTTTCACAGAGAAGATGGTGTCTATAAATAAGACCTGCTGCCTACCATCCCTCTTCAAGTAATCCAATCTGTGCTGAACCACATAGTCATTTCTCAAGGTGCACTAATTCTAGTGTAAAGCTGGTCACTTATCTGCTGTGCTGTGTAGTCTGTTAGTCTGTTATGCATGCTCATTAAGAGAAAAATATGACATTTATTTTAAACATTTTTATTTATTTTTTTGGTGCAAGATTCCTGAAGGTTTGTGGCACTAAAATCGTCTTGGTGTTGTACAAAAATCATTTTATGCCTCTAGCTCAATATTGTTACCAAATGCAAATAAGGTTTGGACAAATAGACTTATTTATTCCACCCAAGAGCCTATAACTTTGAGCAAATGTTGTCTTCTAGGAGCGGCCTATTGCCAGTTTATGGATTTACTCTTTCCTGGCTGCATCAGTCTTAAGAAGGTCAAGTTCCAGGCCAAACTAGAACATGAGTACATTCACAACTTCAAGGTGCTCCAGGCCTCCTTCAAGAGGATGAATGTGGACAAGGTGAGTCTACAGTTCATTCAAGTTCCCTCTCCTTCACATCACTAAAGCATGTACAGTATTTTACAGTACGCACCAGTCTAAACCTATGGGAATATAGATGCAGCGTGTCCCAATTTCTTGTGCTTAATATCCCCCCTCCCCTTCCCCCAACCCAGATTATTCCTGTGGAAAAGCTGGTTAAGGGAAGATTTCAGGACAACCTTGATTTCATCCAGTGGTTCAAGAAGTTCTTTGATGCTAACTACGACGGCAAGGAGTACGACCCAGTCCAGGCAAGGCAGGGCCAGGATGCCATCCCTCCCCCTGACCCTGGAGAACAAATCTTCAACCTGCCAAAGAAGTCCCACCACGCAGCCAGCTCCCCTACTGCAGGTGACTGAACGACTGATGCCAACTGAGCAACCCATACCTGACCCTTCTGTCTGATGGAAACCATTCAGCACGTTCACGTGGATTGTGCAACTGTGTTATGAATCGGACATGTCCCTGTGTTCTAGGAGCGACCAGGGCGAGTGCTACTATCCCCAAGACCATGACGCCATCATCCAGACCCTCTTCAGCCAAAAAGATCCCTGCACCATCAGCTCCTGCCAAAGGAGAGAAGGAACTCGAAGTCCAGGTTCTACAGCTCAACGACCAGGTACCACTCTACAACACACTTGGTTTACATTGAATGGATTTCATTCAAATACTGTTGATGAAATGTTTCAGTGAAACTGAACCACAAAGTAAATTCAACCACGATTCCCTAATCCTTAACTTGAATATATCAGCTTTCAAACCCCGCAACACATGGGAAGGATCCAAACAAGCAGCAGTCAGGTGACAGGAGATCAGTGCCACCTTGAGTGATTCAAGTGTCTCTCGCCTAACTCTCCCTTCCGTGTGCAGGTGAACACTTTGAAACTTGCACTGGAGGGGATGGAGAAAGAGCGGGACTTTTACTTTGGCAAGCTGCGCGAGGTGGAACTGCTGTGTCAGGACCAGGGCGAGGAGAGCGCTCAGTTTGTGGAGCGGCTAATGGAGGTCCTGTATTCTGCAGACGACCAGGTCAGTGGGCTGACAGTGGAGCAATCTGCCACGATCGAACACTTGCACCCCATGATAATGCCTCTGGCTTTTTGTTGTTGCCAGAGCAAAACAATCTGAGTGCCTCAATCAGTAAAACAATTGTGTTACAAAATAAAATAAATAAAGCTCTCCTTCCTGATTTGTATTTAATTATTTAAGAATGATTGACCTGGTGTTTGGATTGGAGTGTGCGGGATATTGACAGGATTCTGTTTTTGCCCCACACAGGAAGGAGCAGCTGAGCTGGGAGAAGGTGATGGAGAGGAAGTCCTGGTTCAGGAAGACGAGGTACCAGATGATCAGCAGGACGAATACTGACCATCCTCTTCTGCCACAACAACATGCCCTTTTGTTTCATGAGAACTGTTACAGGATTTTAATTTTTAAATTTTAAGTTCAGTTTTTTTTGTTTGTTTTTTTTTTCCTCATGGTTTTCTTTTTTGTTCTCTTGAAGACTGAGCACATGGAGCAACCTCAAAAGAAGCACCCTTGTTTGTTTTTAATCCCTCCGTTAAACATGCTGTGTTTTTGTGACTGTCGGTGAAATGCTGTGGACGGTTGCTGTTATTACCTCCATCAGCAGACAAGCTCAGACCATCACAGAAGTTTCCAAGGACTGTTTGGTTGAAAAGAAGTCACTCAAATCCTAGATTGAATCCTGACATTCTGAAGATCGGACAGGTAGTGTTATATCTGTCAGCATGTTTAGTTGCCAGCCCCTGTCCCCTCTATTGTTTGTGTTATACTTTTTTAAAAATCTTTACATATCCTCCATATTAATCAAGATAATGCAATAAGCAAAGCCCTTAAGGGCCAGTAGTAGCTCCTATTTAATCTCCCATGTTTTGCACTGACATGTGATTCTGGAATGGACATGCTTGATGTCCATAGACCCTCAACAATTCACACTCTTGGTAATGAATTGAAGAACAATATTTATTTAGACTTAGGAATCGTCTATTTTGTATTGTCTCTTTGGGAAGGGAGACAGTCAGTCAACTATGAATGAATGGTAGTAGTTTAATCAGTAATGACTGTGACTATCTTCAAAAGACATTTTGATAATTGGTGTACGCAACGAGTCTCATTTGCAGCTGGCTGGGTGCTTCAGTGACAGAGGTTGCCTCTGTTTGGCATCAATATTGGCATAGGCAAGAGAACATGTTAGTGTAGACTAGTCTGAACCACAATGGATGTTTTTAACTTAAGTTTCATCAGTAAATGGACAGTCAGGTACCACCATTTCAGATCTCAACTCTATTTCATCCACAGATTTGGGGAAGGAAATTGTGAGTCAGTTCACTGAGTAATTTGACATACTATATTCCAGTGCGTACATTGTATACCCTTTCTTAATGTTACATTTATTACTGATCTCAGCAGTGCACCATAATGCTTAAGTCATATATTATTGTGTAAATGAAAAGGAATGTAAACATGTACTGTCAATAACTATGAATAGACAATGTTTTTCTGATGTCCCACTCATTATGCATTCCCCAAAACGTGTTGCATGTTTGCATTTTTATTTGTGAATAACTTGATCTGCTTTTTACATATTTAATAAAAAAAAGAAAAAAGGTATGTTAAGTGAGTGTTTTGTATGTTTAACCTGCTATTTGACAGCTGTTTAGATTTGAATGGATTTACTGTAATAAAATCTTTCACCTTTGAGTCAAATAGTGTGTCAATTACGGTTAGTTACCTAGGAATTGACCTTGGAGAAGATGAATGACTTTACATTCATACTTAGTATTTATTAAGGATTAAGGTTGATTATTAAAGTTACAACAATTAAGAACACTGTGTTTGAGCGCCACAAACGCTCAGTGGGACTTGTTGGCATCATACTACATTTCCCCAAAGCTCAGAGAATGTGTAGTACCCGTGAAACTGGGCTCGATTATCTTCCGCAGTATTTATGGCTTTGCAAATTCGCTTTCAGAATAAACGCAGGGCTTGTGGTTTATTTGATTAATAAAACCGTTAATAAAATATGCTTATTTGAGGAAATATTTCCTCAGACCTCATGCCACTAAGAACAACGGGGGCCTAGGTAATTGATGCATAGAAAAACGAATGTTCAAATATTTTAACCTCCATAATAATGGGTTGGTTAGTTTTCACAGCCTCGGTAATTGAAAGTCCAGATACATCTTTTTTGTCATTAGTAAAATGTCTTGCATAGCTGTGTACTGTTACATGTACCAATACTAAAATATACTGATTCTGCTCACCCCGTGTGAGCAAAATATCTAGTTTTTCAGCCTTACTTATTGAACCCAAAAGGTCTTTATTATTTGTATTTGATTGTAATTACTATTTAGTTATTTATTTATTTATTTATTTATTTAGCGTGTCAATGTTATTGTAGTTTTTTTATGTGTATTTTACAACATATTTTGGTAAAGGAAGTTAACTTTTCACATTGAAAGAAAGCTGAAGTATCGTCACCTTTATTTTGAAAAGGTTTGACGCACTCAACCGGAAATTAACAGTATCAGTGATGCTGACGTCAGCTGCCTCAACGCGCCACCGCTTGAGCTGAAGTTCTTGCAGGCTTTCCTGTTTTGTTAGCAAGTTAAGATACAAAGGTGTAGTTAAAAAAATATCCTAGCACATTACTCAGTGCTATACACATGTGCTGTCTTATTATTGTATTTAGTGCGCTACCATGGCTTTTGTTGGAAAGGTATGGTTTTAGCTTTTATGTTTATGTACGATCAACCTCGCTACAGTAGCTATCTTTTTATAACGTTGTGCCGGGCTGGGTCAAGCCAATGCCATGTCTATCCAGCCCAATGTACCTAAGTAATCAGCCTTCACCAATCTCTGTAAATTACACATCTATTATACATTGTCAATTATTTTTCAGCGTAAAAGATACTCCAAGGACACAAAGTTAATCTTTTTACCGAAAGATATAAATGGAAGTAAGAGAGTGGGAAGAGAGACGTCCACCTCGGCTAGTTCTGTCTCCAAGTCCTGGGAGAAATGCGGAGACAGCTTTTTGGACACTCCAGTTATAAAGGTCAATAAATATTACTTGCAATTAACTGCACATTGAGTCTAATGGTGTGTAAGGCTCAGCCTACTATTGTTGCTATTCATCATTCTTCACCAATTTACTTGTTAAACCCCCTTAATTCACATCTCCCGTGCATCCTTTTGTCAGTTTGACTGTTCAAGACAAAATGACTTTACTAACTGCATTATCTTTGTATACTAGAATCTTTGGTCGTCTGGAAAGAAGTCAGCTGTGAGACAGTTGGCTACGCAGTCCAGCCGTGGTAAACAGTTGTGGAAATGCTGATAATTCCAGCGGTTCCTATCCATATTCATTTAGCCGAATGTATTTAATGCTGATAAAGCTATCTTTGAAGCACATCCACACATTCAAATACTCTTCTCTCCACTGACAGTGACAGTGAGACATTAGAGAATGACACAGACTACTCTTGTGTGTCCAGTGCTGCCCGGCACAGCCGTGTGTGACGAGGAGCCGGTGCACATTGCATGGAGCTCCAGTGAAAGTGAGCAGTCAGACAGTGAAGCCCAGCAGCCAACCCCCAGCCTGGGGAGGAGGGAGCCCTGTCTCTGTCCTCAGAGACCAGCCGGGACAACAGCCCCCATCCAGTCCTACAGCAGAGCGCTACGCATGCTCAACACTGGGGCAGGTAAATACCTACAGCTAGTGCACTGCCACTGTCTTCACTGTGGGGTCAACCTAGACTAGGATTTGTCAGCGAGAGGTTTCCTCTGTGGGTGAAATTGTCTCTAGTTGGCATGATTAGGTAGCCTGGCTGCCAGCCCAACTTAGCCTCGCCCACAGCTCCTGTTCGGACCAATCAAATTGTCAAGGTGGGCTTTATACGATGATGGACAGTTGATCAACAGTAACGTAATCAACCACGTCACCAAAGAGCGCTTGGGTTGAATTTGTTTTCAACAAACAACATACTACGTTGTTCTGATTGGTTGTAGGTATATCCAATTGAGCAAAGAGGCATTTTTTGTACGAGTTCGGTTGAAACGCGCCCCATACTCACAGCCCGGCGGAGCGGTTTCAGACTCATATTCTGACTAGAATTATGAGTGTGACAACGTCAGCAGTATGACAACATCAGGCTACTGATTAGGTTCAAGGCTCGTTTGATTAGGCTGTGAATGACTTCTGGGTAGTCTGCGTGTTGGCATTCTATCAGCTAACGCTAATAACTGTTATTGATCAAGGGAGCAAACATGACTAGTTTAAACCAATCCTTTTTAGATGACCTCCCTACCATAAACTGGGACAGTGAGCCAAGTGAATCCGGAGACGAAGAGAAAGTAGAGGGAGAGATTTCTGACTGCGCGTCGGGCTCCTGTGATGAACACCCCGAAGAAACCTCGAACCCCACGGCCGTGAGTAGCTCTTTGGTCGCAGTCAAACATCCCCGTGTCAACGCCAAACGTCGTTTCACCTTTTGACCCAAAAGACCCAACAGACTGCCTCGTCCTCCAGTATGCACACAGTGTTACATTCGAGGACACTAGGTTGTGCTGTGTACCACAAATTCCCTTGTGTTGTTTCTTTGCATTAAGCCTGTCAGAGCTGTCCATACTGTTGACACGGTGTTTCCTATCCTTCTGCTTCCAGCTTGAGTGTATTAGCAGGGTCAAGCTCCATGTCCTTCAGGCCTCAGCGGGGCCACTCGGTGCTGGACAATACCTGACCGCCTCGCTTAGTGGTCTTATCTGTGCACCACTGTGCTGGGGCTGGCTGTTATTCTAGCTTTACATGACGTACCACTAGGTGGAGTATTGAACCTATTGAGTATGTTCTCACAGCTGGAGACGGGCCTGATTTGAAGTCACACACGGTGTAAAGTGCATGTCCATGAACACAGTGCAGGACCTGAGCCCAGGTCTTGTTCCATCGGCGCCGGTGAGAAAGTTGAGGGGAAGAGATGTGGTGTGCTGCTGTCTGATGTAGAGAGATGGAAGCCTGCACTACTAACCAGTAACCCGCCCCACCAAAAGCATGTTTGAACGCGCCCCACTTCTTGTCAACGTTCTTATTTGGTTGTTGTACCTAGCTGTGCTTAACCGGCCTCATGTCTTGTCGGTGTTCCATGGGAAGCCTACAGGGACAAGGAAAGGAGGCTGCGTGGGTTATGCGGTGCAGTGAAGGCGCTCGCGTGATATGACTTGACAGGGGTTGTGGAGCAGTGTTTGTCGAAGGCTGGCTCAGGCACGGGGAGAATGTGTTCAAGGAGTGGTGTTTCTACCTCTATTGTTTGTAAAGTGTAAAGTTCCCCGTTTGCTGTGGGTTGACAGAAGGGGGGCCCCCGCCATAGAGTATATACTGTACAGTGCTGCTTCAGCCCGCTGCCACAACACTCAGCTGGTCAGTTAGCACACGCATTGTTTACATCTGAAAAACCACGGAGAGTTTCTCTCGGGAAGGGGAGATTTGAACTCTGAACTTGGAAGACGCTAAAACGCGACTTCGCTGCTGCCAAAAGAGCCTTGTTGAGAGTGCACTATCTCGCTCATGCGGTAGATGAAGTATTGGAGTCAGGGTTTCTGGTGTGATAACATGGGCCTCAATCTTCGAGCGCTCAGGGGAAAGCGACTGCAGAGTGAGAAAGGAAGCGTCAAGTTGATAGGCATCAGGCCCCAAGACCCTGCTACTTCCTCCTGTCACACTTTCATGTGGCGCTATCAGCCGAGCGAGGGTCGGAGGGGATTCAAATTCCCCCAACTGGAGGTTTGGGGTTTGTGGCCCCTCGTAGGAGAAGTCTGTCACGTGTGAAAGCGCAAATGTGCTTAGAATCTTTGTGTTTCATTTTTTTTATTGCTGTGAGAACATCAGTGGCCTATATGACAAATACTATTTTGGTCTAGTTAATCGTTTATGCTATCTACTATGTTCTGATCATGCATTTTGAGAAAGTCTGATTGCTTGTTATTATGTATGCAGCAACACGAGGACACTTTTTTTTCACGAGTTTACGCGATCATTGCAATTACGTACGCCTAATTGAAACCCTTGATTGCAGATGTTTTATTTTGAGCGGTTTCCACTCGAGTCAGCGGCTCGTCTTCATTCCATGACGGCTCATTTCGATCTGCGGATTGTCAAGGATAAGTGGGCAGTTTTTGATTCCCCCCCCCCGAAAAAGCAACAAAAAGAAAATAACGCAAACTTGTAACTTCCTGCCGACACCAACTCAAACTGGATCAAACAGGATATTGTGTGGAGGATCTCTACCGCGGGCCGAGAGTAATGACTTCAGATAAAGCAGTAGTGTACACGAGCTGACTCACTCCACCCAGTCATGTCAGAGCTCTTGGTTATTGTAAGAGGTGGAGCGTTGGGGACTGGGTGTTTCATGGCTGGGAAGGACACTCTCTGTTTCCCGGACAGCGCTCGGTCCACCTCCGAGAGGCACAACGCAGGCAACCAAAAGGGTTCATAACTTGAGCCACATCTGGGCCTGCAGGGGCTATAAACAGACATTTACTACCGTTTGTCCAGCGAAAGGTTTCTAAGCGGAGCAGACTCGGTGATGCCAGAAAACTGTGTACTTACAATGCTTTCAGTGCCGGGGCGAACACATTTTTGAGCATAGGCCAGGAACATAGCGTTCCTCTCTCTGTAGCTAGTTGGAGTGTGACGTCGACTGGCATTCTGCCCAGGAAGGTCAAGTTGATTCAAATAAGAGAGCGCGTAGGCTGACGGCCTGGTATGCTCGTCTTGTCTGCACATGACAGTCCCCCAAAAAAAAGCACAAAACCTGTCTCTCCGTTGGATTTTTCCATGGGAACTGGTGTCCTCAGGTGTTCTCTGAGGAGACGGAAGCCTATAAGAAGTAGTGTTGGTGCATCTTGTTCTTTTGTATCCCTAACTTTAATATTGTCGAGCGACAATGATAAAGCTGATGAGTCACGTTTGTTACTATAAAATGATCTATTTATATAACATATTTGAATATTACTATTTGTTTTGTTTAACGTGTGACACACTTAAAGTAGAAAGAGTGGTTGAATGGCTCTAAAATGGAAAGCCCATGTAAGCAAACCAAGTTACAATGTGCTCCTGTCCATCACCGCGTGTGAGTGTGTAAGTGTTCCTGTGTGTGTGTGTGTGTGTCGCACACAGGTGACAGACACTGAGATCTCAGACTACGCCTCGGAGGGCGAGAGCACAGCGGCCCCCGGCAGGACCCGCGGCCCGTCCCGGGGCCCCGAGCTCCCAACGGGCCAGGCCAGTGAGAGGTCAGCCAGTGACTGGGTCAGGGCAGCTCAGGCCATGCTGCAGACGCCTCTGAAACAGGGCCCCACGCACGCCAAGACCCCGGAAGACTCCAGCAAGAAGAGAGGGAAGTTCCTGAGGTGAACACCACTTTACGTTTACATGTAGTCATTTAGCAGACGCTCTTATCCAGAGCGACTTACAGTAAGTACAGGGACATTGTCCCCGAGGCAAGTAGGGTGAAGTGCCTTGCCCAAGGACACAACGTCATTTGGCACGGACGAGAATCGGACTTACAACCTTCTGATTAATAGCCCGACTCCCTAACCGCTCAGCCATCTGATTTGTCTGATTTGTCACACTTTAAGTGTGTTACAGAAACAAAGCGTGTCATCTATGTCAGTACACGAGTATGGTGAGGGGACTTTGTGGGAGAGAAGGTTGGGGGAGGAGGTGGGGGGGGGGGGAGAGGCGCTGGTAGCGAGAGGATGCTGCTGATTGCTTCACCTCCCTCTCGTCTGCTGGTTCGGAGGGAGTGATGTTTCCACGGCAGTTTTGCTGATCAAAAGGGCACCTGGGAGCATCACGTGGGCGCTAAATGTCACCCCCGTCGCTGCGAAAGACCCTCAGATCAGAGCCAGACCTCCGCAGTGCGCCTGCAGGCTCCGTCGCCTCGCCGCCACGTGCAGAGCCGTCCACTCGGCGTGTTTGACCCCCCCCGGCATGTTTGTCTGTCCCCAGTGGAGGTCTGGCCGAGAGGCTTAACCGACTACAGTGCAGACAGAGGTCTGCCATCAGCTTCTGGAGACACCAGTCCATCTCCACAGGAACAGCAGGTAACACACACAGTCCATCTCCACAGGAACAACAGGTAACACACACAGTCCATCTCCACAGGAACAACAGGTAACACACACACACAGTCCATCTCCACAGGACAACAGGTAACACACACACACACACAGTCCATCTCCACAGGAACAACAGGTAACACACACACACAGTCCATCTCCACAGGACAACAGGTAACACACACAGTCCATCTCCACAGGACAACAGGTAACACACACACACAGTCCATCTCCACAGGACAACAGGTAACACACACAGTCCATCTCCACAGGAACAACAGGTAACACACACACACAGTCCATCTCCACAGGAACAACAGGTAACACACACACACACACAGTCCATCTCCACAGGAACAACAGGTAACACACACACACACACAGTCCATCTCCACAGGACAACAGGTAACACACACACACACACACAGTCCATCTCCACAGGAACAACAGGTAACACACACACACAGTCCATCTCCACAGGAACAACAGGTAACACACACACACACAGTCCATCTCCACAGGAACAACAGGTAACACACACACACACACACAGTCCATCTCCACAGGAACAACAGGTAACACACACACACACAGTCCATCTCCACAGGAACAACAGGTAACACACACACACACAGTCCATCTCCACAGGAACAACAGGTAACACACACACACAGTCCATCTCCACAGGAACAACAGGTAACACACACACACACACACAGTACACGCCACTCTCTCTCTACACATCACAAGTCCCCACGTACAGCAGCCGCTTTCTGTTCAGATGAGACGACAGGCTCGTCACTCTAAGATGAGGCCAGATTTGATTTGTCGCTCAGATCTGTGGTTGGGGAGTCAGAGGGCGCCTCAAGGAAATGCTCGTTGGTCGGCGTGGCAGTGAACTCAGGGCAGTAAGTAGGTGACAGGAAGTCGCGTGCTCGCTCGCTCGTTTTCGTCTTTTCCTTTCCACGCTACGCCAGCAGCACGTGGCGGGTGTACATGGGGTCTGGGCGATTAGGCGGAAGCGCGCTTTTGCAAGAGATGGCGGTTGATTGTGGAAACAAAGTCAGAGCAGTCGCGTAGTTCCTCCTGCTGTCTAGGGTCAGCGGATGCGTCAGTCACACTCGGGTACAGCGAGGTTCGTTCTTATCAGGATGATAACCGGCCTGTTTTTTATTTATTTGAGGTCATGGTTGGTGGCTTTGTGGGGGCCCCTCTACGTTCAGTAAAAGTTTTTTTTAATTTATTGAACGTAGACACTCCCCAGATTAATTTTCTGATGATTTTCTATTTACAAATGGAGCTTTTGGTCCCGTTCCGCCGCATAAACGTTGGAGCGGCTGCTAAACAGCCCGTCCTTCAGTAATGCGAGAGACGACATTGTTGATAAACACAGCGCCAAGACACGTGGTTTTGTTGACGATGCTCCGCTCTCCCCATAATCTTCTCATTCACATAAACATGTTATGGATAACTCTATTGCACAACTGGTGAGAGCCATCGTAAAACACCTGTTCATCCTGCCCGCGGCGGGAGTGTTTACCCATGTTATTTGATCTCACAGTCTTGTCCTCTTCAGTCAGTCGAGTTATTGTTTTTACGGTGAGAATGTCCTGTTGAGCACTGCACAAAAGGCCTTGGCCGTGTTTGCCCCGATTCGTTAAGAAGCTCATAACGCTAAGAGCTTCTTAGAAGCTTTCTAAGAGCGCCCTAGAACACTCTTAGAACGCTCCTAAGAAGCTCTTAAGAAGCTCTTAGCGTTAAGAGCTTTTAATGAATCGGGGAAACGCGGCCCTCATCTGTTCAATAACTTCAGGATTTTTATTGCAGTATTACTTAACTTTTCCCTCAGGGAAAGCAACGGATAAAAAACACACATTCAGGCAGAAACGTGTTTAAACAGTTCCCATCAGTGTACACGTGAGGTGACAGACACCCTTAAGCCATTAGCAATTGTCACATACTCGCTCAGAGGGCTACATTGTTTGAACTCAATTTCATAGGTATTGCAATGATTCATATGTCATAGCCTATAGCCAGCTATACACTCATTGGTATTCAGCCAAGTCACTGGCTGCTTATCCAAACTTGAATTGACACTGTCAGTCACTGACACTGTCAGTCACTGTTAAAGATCTGGAACACTACAGTTAACTGATAGGTAACCTTCATGTTGCATCAAGGTACATAGTGATAGACAGTTAACCCTAAGTTATCCAAGTCCCTCAATTGGCCACACACACACACACAGTCTCACACACACACACACACTGGCTCACACACACACACACTGGCTCACACACACACACACACACACTGGCTCACACACACACACACACAGTCTCACACACACACACATGCTGGCTGTTGTTCCTGTTTCCTTCAGTGGACAGGCCTGGTGTGCTGCCGTTGGAGGTGCTGTGTGTCCGTGAGGAGAGCAGCATGCAGCTGGCCCTGTGTGAGCTCCAGCATCAAGAAGCCCTGCCTGGCCAGCAGCCCCAGGACCCCCCCTCCACCTCCCCAGGCCAGCTCCTGGTGCTCTTCAGCAGGGAAACGGCCGCCCAGCTGGTGCCTGCGCCTGGAGATGTCGTCCACGTCTACCCACCGTGGTGAGAGAGGGGGTCCGCATGGCGCACACAGGACGGTTAGGCAGCTAACTTTCTGATCAGGTTGAGAGATGGATGTTTGCCTCTTTTGTTTGTCTCTTTGTCTGTTTTGTTCATCTACCCCGCCCAGAGCCCAAAGGAGTTCCCCACATAGAGCCCAAAGGACTTCTATGCTTTCTTTGATTATAAACCCAGTCCCATTATCAGTCATTCTCAGTCCTAGGTCCAGTCCCACTACCAGTCATTCTCAGTCCTAGGTCCAGTCCCACTACCAGTCATTCTCAGTCCTAGGTCCAGTCCCATTACCAGTCATTCTCAGTCCTAAGTCCAGTCCCATTACCAGTCATTGTCAGTCCTAGGTCCAGTCCCACTACCAGTCATTCTCAGTCCTAGGTCCAGTCCCATTATCAGTCATTCTCAGTCCCTAGGTCCAGTCCCATTACCAGTCATTCTCAGTCCTAGGTCCAGTCCCACTACCAGTCATTCTCAGTCCTAGGTCCAGTCCCATTATCAGTCATTCTCAGTCCCTAGGTCCAGTCCCATTACCAGTCATTCTCAGTCCTAGGTCCAGTCCCATTACCAGTCATTCTCAGTCCTAGGTCCAGTCCCATTACCAGTCATTGTCAGTCCTAGGTCCAGTCCCAGTCCCATTACCAGTCATTCTCAGTCCTAGGTCCAGTCCCATTACCAGTCATTGTCAGTCCTAGGTCCAGTCCCATTACCAGTCATTCTAAGTCCTAGGTCCAGTCCCATTACCAGTCATTCTCAGTCCTAGGTCCAGTCCCAGTCCCGTTACCAGTCATTGTCAGTCCTAGGTCCAGTCCCAGTCCCATTACCAGTCATTGTCAGTCCTAGGTCCAGTCCCAGTCCCATTACCAGTCATTCTCAGTCCTAGGTCCAGTCCCAGTCCCATTACCAGTCATTGTCAGTCCTAGGTCCAGTCCCATTACCAGTCATTGTCAGTCCTAGGTCCAGTCCCAGTCCCATTACCAGTCATTGTCAGTCCTAGGTCCAGTCCCAGTCCCATTACCAGTCATTCTCAGTCCTAGGTCCAGTCCCATTACCAGTCATTGTCAGTCCTAGGTCCAGTCCCAGTCGCAGCCTACTACCAGTCAGCCCCAGCTCCAGAGTCTTTGTGAGACCCAGTCGACCCTGTCCCAGTGCCAGCTGCTGCACATGCTAGGCAGAGGGGCGTGCGTTGAGGTTGTTGTGGAGGGGAGTGGGAGTTAGCCGTGTCTGACTCCAGCTGTGTGTGTGAGGGGGGGGGGGGGTACATTGGAATATCCAGGCTGGCGGAAGGACAGGGGCCTGCTCAGCCTGCTGACGTCACCAGCTGCTCCTGGGAATGCTCCACATTCCTCTTCCTGGCAGTAGTTAGGTCATTTCCAGCAAACCGGGAAAGAACACACTGGGATTATTTTTTGGAGCATTTGGGAACAGAGTGGAAGAAGCCAGGAGACAGGATTGAAAACACATGCTGCTCTGTGCTCTGTTTCAGCACTGGAGCAGCTATTCTCACTGTGTGTGTATGTTAGTTTTTTTTACCACAGCTAGCGTAGTAGAGTGGTCCCCTGCAGTTTTCAAAGTACCCCTTTTGCATAAGTCGTCAAGTTTAGTTTTTTTTCAATGAATTTCAACCACATATACTTGACAGCCACTTTTGTTAGTTTTCCTTGAAGTTTATGAACTATGTAAATAGTACATGTATGGTCTCAAATGTATGGTCAACTTTTTTCAAATGGACCTCACTTTAAACTTCCTTAAACACTTTAAACACTAACAAGTGAACTTAAGTGGAAAAACCTGGAATCCAGCATATAAGGTGGAGGAGGTCTGGTCAAATTCCACTTGTTATCAGTTTCCTGTGTGACACGTGAACTCTTGCCTCCCCCATATTCCTGGGCTGAGTGGGCTGGCCCCTCCCTCTGGCTGAGTGGGCTGGCCCCTCCCTCTGGCTGAGTGGGCGGGCCCTCCCTCTGGCTGAGTGGGCTGTGGCCTCGGCGGAAATACCTGCCTGAGCCCTGACTCACTCCCGCTCTGACGACAGCACCCGGCCAGGCCACTCCTTCACCCAGCCACCTGATGACAGCTGCCCTCGGGCACCTGAACACCCCCGCATCACACTTCCTGTCAGCAGGGCTGTACTGTACCTGTCCTGTACACACACACACACACACCGTACTACGTGTACCACACGACTTCCTGTGTGATGACCCACCTAGATAACAGCCCAGAAACCGAATCATAATTGTTTTGTTTTCTTAAGTCTCTGATTCAGTCTTGACAGTTGTTATCGACTGAATAGTAAGTGTGGAGGAGAAGGAGGGGGGCGTATTTTACCGAAAGGAACATATGTCATCTTGACATCACGCTGAGAATTGCGTCTGTTCTGACTGTACCGTACAAATGTGCAGTATAATGTTGGAAACCACGCTAGTTTACCCTGACATTCCAAAATTTGGAGGCATGCAGTGACAAGTAGAAGCACCAAAGCCCCAGTCCTCAGATTGCTACCATAGTCATCTTCTGATAACGTCTGTCATAAAGGGACAGATTCTCAGTATTGGGGAGAAGGCTGTCTCGTAGTTGTCTAGATCAAACCGTCTGAAGTCAGCCAGGTATGTTACCACTCAGGTGTGCAAACACATCCTCGAAAAGGTCTTTACCGATTTGTGAAGAAATGGTTTGCTGTGGTTTTTTCCCCTCTCAGTTTGGATGGGATCCAAATCAAATGTATTTGTATAGCCCTTTTTACACGCAAACATGTCACGGAGGAATCACATACGCCCATAGAACTGCCCCTCAACCAACCTAAACCCTCAAGGACAACCTGAACCCTCAGGGATCCAGGTGTTTTTTATTTTCAGTTTGGCGTGTGACACCAAAGCTTGATTATCACTGGTAAATGGAGACCTTTTTACCATTTTAACATTAATGTTCCTTTGTTTTTTCCAGCAATAATTATAGTTTTGGCGTCGTTGGTTAGAAAATGTTGGCAGCCAACCACCAGTCGCTAAGGTGACTGAGAGGGATGGCGTTGAGAAAACTCTCCCTCAGACTCTGTTCCTTCTCTGAGAACCCTGCATAGGAATCCACTCAAGCGGAACATGTACTTTTTTTTCTATGTCGCGAGCGATCCGTTGTCAGTTTTCCACTCAGCGTGGGGGCTAGTGGTGCCGGTCCCTGGGGGGTACGCAGCGACGAGAAAACGGGGAGGAAAGGAGGAGGTAGCTTATCTACACGCTGACATTCAACCATGGTCTCCAACCCTCCTACAACCCCTCCAACACCACACAACCTTTTCCACACAGCAGTGTTCGAAAACCGGTATCAGGAACAGCTTCCGCTGAATACTCAGTTTGCGTTGACTTGTTTTCCATGACCATATTACTGTGGTTCCATATGGTTAAATATATGCACCCCCCCCCCCCTCTCTTTGATTACAATTCAACAAAACTGCTCTGACCTCTTCTCTGTTTTTCTCTCCGCAGGCAAAGCCTGGTTATGGAGGGTGAAAACAGGACTGCCATTCTCAACACCCATTTCAGCCAGAAGGTCGTGTCTGAGTCCAGACAGGCCAGACAGAGCGTCCCCAGAGCCGTGCTCCCTGTGGAGAGGCTCTGCCCCTACTCTCTGACCAGGTCCTTCTGTCTGCTGGACATGAACCGGGCCGCCCACCAGGGAGAGACTCCCGCCACTCAGGTCCACTTCCCTCCCAGGAACAAACACACACTTTACATTTACACTCAGTAAATGTGGACGGGAATCGAACCAACAACCTTCATTCACCTTCATTCACAACCTTGATTCATAGCCCACCTGACACTTGATACAGCGCTGGTTGTCAAGGGCCACAGACTAACACAGACACCACGTCTTTCCCCCCCCCAGGTGGCTGCCCCCCAGTCTGGCAGCTCCCGGCGGGGGCTCAGCGTGGGCTGTGACTCCCTCCTGGAGGCCATCGAGGGCCTGGGCCAGGCTGGCTCAGTGGGCCAGGAGGTGGAGGTGGTGGTCCAGAGGGTCTACCTCAGCCCCCTTCAGGAGCGCTTCCCGGCGGCCGTACTCAGGCCCAAAGCCCCCTGCAGACCCCCCTCACACCCTGCCATGCCCAGCGCCACATGCAGGTATGCGCACCACACCACCCTCACCCTCTCTCACTCCTGACTCACTTTGAGTTTAGTTCAGCTTATTACCGAATGACCTTCTGTCTATCTAGTCATGGCAGGGGAAATAACATGGCTGTCCACTTCTCGCTAGACACACCGTATCTCATCCAGTGGCTGTATCAGAAACCCTATGCTCCGCCTCCCCATGGCTCATTGGTCATCTGCCACTCCTTGGTGGCACAGAGTGTCCTAGTTTCCAGCTATTGTTAGCAGAACAGGCTCCACCTAGCTCTCTCCCTGCATCCAGCCAGATGGCATTGCTTGACAAAGGACACAAACACGTCTAATTGAATCCAGGCGCGCTGTGAGTGATGCAGGCCAGTTGTGTGGAAAGGCAGAGTCATGTTGTGTTGGTTAGCTCCGAGGAGGGTCCTAGCACAGCAGGCCAGGTCCAGGTGCATGCCCCATGCCCTGGAGGGAGGCAGGTCTGGGTGTGTGCCCCATGCCCTGGAGGGAGGCAGGTCTGGGTGTGTGCCCCATGCCCTGGAGGGAGGCAGGTCTGGGTGCGTGCCCCATGCCCTGGAGGGAGGCAGGTCCAGGTGTGTGCCCCATGCCCTGGAGGGTGGCAGGTCTGGGTGCGTGCCCCATGCCCTGGAGGGAGGCAGGTCCAGGTGTGTGCCCCATGCCCTGGAGGGAGGCAGGTCCAGGTGTATGCCCCATGCCCTGGAGGGTGGCAGGTCCAGGTGTGTGCCCCATGCCCTGGAGGGAGGCAGGTCTGGGTGTGTGCCCCATGCCCTGGAGGGAGGCAGGTCCAGGTGTGTGCCCCATGCCCTGGAGGGTGGCAGGTCCAGGTGTGTGCCCCATGCCCTGGAGGGAGGCAGGTCTGGGTGTGTGCCCCATACCCTGGAGGGAGGCAGGTCTGGGTGTGTGCCCAATGCCCTGGAGGGAGGCAGGTCTGGGTGCGTGCCCCATGCCCTGGAGGGAGGCAGGTCCAGGTGTGTGCCCCATGCCCTGGAGGGTGGCAGGTCTGGGTGCGTGCCCCATGCCCTGGAGGGAGGCAGGTCCAGGTGTGTGCCCCATGCCCTGGAGGGAGGCAGGTCTGGGTGTGTGCCCCATGCCCTGGAGGGAGGCAGGTCTGGGTGTGTGCCCCATGCCCTGGAGGGAGGCAGGTCTGGGTGTGTGCCCCATGCCCTGGAGGGAGGCAGGTCTGGGTGTGTGCCCCGTGCCCTGGAGGGTGGCTCAGGCATCGCAAGCCTCTCAAAGTACCAGCGTTTCCAACCTCAGGTGCTTGTCCCCTGGGGACATGTCTGGGGTTTAGGCTAGCATCATATGGTTCTTTTCTACCTCACAAGCTAATATAGAAATGAATCAAATGGATTTCTATCCATCTTCTGACAAAAACCTTTATCGACAAAGAAAAATGTATTGAAAATAGAATTCTGAAATATCTTATTTGCATACTACTACTATTTGCATATTACTATTACATTAACAATAACGAAGTCATGTTTGGAACTTGGGCCAGCAATTCTTGCTTGCAGTGACTTCCTTAAGTGTATGATCCATCAACATAATCCAATTAGCATCAGTGTTGACATGTAGCTGCCCCCATCCTTCTCACTCCCTTCAAGATGATACTAACCACACTTTGCATCTCAATGTGCCTGTGACAAGCCACCTGCGGAGCAGGATGACCTGCTCTGGGACAGGGTGGACTGCTAGTTGACTAATCAAGCAGTTGAAACAGCGTTTGCATGATCAGACCGGAGGTGCAAAGAGGTTGACCAAGGTGAAAGGTTCCAAAAGGGTGACTCCTACCACGTCATCGGAGGCCTTTTGTGTCCCACGATAGAATCACGTCATGAAGGAATGGGGGGAAAAAAAGACATAAGAAATCAGAATACCAATGTTGTTTGCTGGAACAAAGGGTGGAGGGAGTGGTCTGGTTCGCGGTCCGTTACATCCACACGTGAGCCCCGCGTGCCTGACCTCAATCTGCCTGGGCCTGCTCTAAGTGTTATTATTGTCTTTAGCTGAGTAATGGGATTGTGGGGGGGGGGTTGTGATCGGGAGCAGCGACAAGGACCGTGCTGGTCAGCTGACAGGAGGACCAGACCGGGTGAGCGACGGGCGGTAACCCGACGCCCCTCTCCTGCCACGCGGCCCTCCGCTGGTAAACAAACGCCTCCCTCAGACGAGAAACACTGGTCTCTCCCTTTCCCTCCCTTCACACAACCAGATCCAACAGGTTTAGGGGATGGTCAGGAAGTAACCGCAACCACCGCCGGTGGTTAGATCGGGTGTCTTGGCCAAGCCCCCGCATAGGCCTCTTTAGATGAGAAACCATTCATAAAAACAATGCCACGTTGTCGTCGGATTAATCCGGCCATTTGAATCTCACGGCTATTTCCATTCCATACATTTAAACAGAATGTAACTGCATTCTGTCATGGTGTGGGTGTTCTCCTTGTTGTGTTTTTTATGCTACTATTCTTCCTGTGAAAACCTTCCTAACTTGTTGATCGCCCGGAGGCCGTGAGAGCCTCGCCCGCTGTGTTGTGCTAGTGGTCTAACTGGCCAGCCCTCCAGCCTCCTTTAGTCTCCAGTGTGTGCCTCTAATATAGCACAAACTGGATCGCTGGGAACAATCCTGTTCCCAATCTCTTCCTCCCTTCAAGGCTCAATCACTTTTCTCGTTGTTGAAATCACAGACCGCTCTCTCCAAGAGGAGAGACCAATAAAAGACATTTGTGCTCCAAAGAAAGCCGAGGAGTTCCAGTAAATTCTAAGATTGAATAAACAAGAAGATGAACTGTGTGTGGGGCGAGAGGCGGGCTGTTTTCCTGCTGCAGAGGGAACATGGTGTGCTTCAGGGATCCTGTTACAACTGTGTTGATCACTCTCCGCCCTGTGATTGGTGGACGGCACCGAGGAAGGAATCCCACCCACATGCCCCCCCCTGCCAATGAGGCCTCTCGGCTCTTTCTGTGGGGCCAGGCCGGGAGTGTGCGTGTGCATGCGCGCACACACGCCTGGGTGTCTATGGGCGAGCGGGCGTGCGTGTGTTTGGACAAGCTCGACAGATCGCAATTCCAGGAAGCTCCTCCGAGTTGCTGAGAATATTCCAGTGATTGCTCTCCAAAACAAATTCCTCCAATCAGCCCGTGACTCGAGCCGACCAACGACAGCGGGGCTTAGGGGGTGAGGGCAGCGCCGGGAGGAAGTGCCGGGGAGGCTAAGACGAGGGTGGGGGCGGGGGGCTGAGGCCGAAGGCTTGTTTGTGTCTTTGGTGTCGCCCAGAGAAGCCCCTCGCCCACCGTCTCCTCTGTCCTTCTGTCCCTCTCACTATGTGCCTTTCCTATGGCCGTTCACGTTGGAACAAGCTCCGCTGGTCTCGGGGAGAGAGCCAGAGGTTCCTCTCTGCACTCCTCTGTCAGGCCTGAGCATGTGAGTGCTTAGTCACTGCTAAGCGTCCCACAGAACACAGTCACAATCTCCGACCTCACCACTGCAGCACAAAGACACAGTTGGCCGTAACAGGAGAGTCGCAAGCATGTGTCCAACTATATTTAGCTGTTGTCACAGTAAACAATGTAACATTACCCTCTTAGTCTGCATGGAGTCGTTTGTTTATAAATACACATTACTTGCTACTTTCTTGTGTAACCCTGGATAATTCCCTGTTAGTCAGTAGCTCGTGCTGTGAGGTGTCTATGCCAAGCCTAGCTGTGTCTGTAGGCTCCTGATTGACGGGAGTTGGTTATGTTTATGGCTTTAAAGTTCAGAGGGGGGCGGTCCCTTGATCAATGGGCTGCCATGGAGGCCTCCTTCAAGGTTTGCCTTTGGTGTCATCTTAGGAACACTTCTGTGAGCTTGTCTCCTGTAAATAACTTTTTTTATTTGGTTGTTTATCAAGCGATTGTTGATTGTCGACTGGTTTTTACCTGAGGACAAGCTATAAACAATGTATTTATTTACTCCCATGGGAAAAAAAAAAAGAAGAAAAAGTTAAGTGGTCCAGTGTGAGATATTTTCGAATGCCTTGAAATACCCTGGGTCAGACTCGTGTTTACCAACACAAGCTGTTTATCGGCTCTGTCAGGTGGTCGGGGGAGCGAAAAAGCAGACAGCTTTCTAGTGTCTGCGATTCATGCACGTGCGCAGCTCGCCTTGAACCTTCTTGTGGGTGTCACTATCCTCCTCCCCCCCCCCTCCTTCTTCCCCTCCTTCTGCCCTCAGTGAGCTGCAGAGAGCACTTCCCCCCTGCTCCCTCCCCGATTCGGAGAAGCGGGGCATATGAACTTGGCAAAGGCACCTGAGCACAGTACAAAGGCTGTGTCCAGACTTGAAGGGCTGTGCAGACAGGCAGCTCCTGTTCCTCCTGCTCCTCCTCCTCCTGCTCCTCCTCCTCCTCCTCCTGCTCCTCCTCCTGCTCCTCCTCCTCCTGCTCCTCCTCCTCCTGCTCCTCCTCCTCCTGCTCCTCCTCCTCCTGCTCCTCCTCCTCCTCCTCCTCCTGCTCCTCCTGCTCCTGTTCCTCCTGCTCCTCCTCCTCCTGCTCCTCCTGCTCCTGCTCCTCCTGCTCCTCCTCCTCCTGCTCCTCCTCCTGCTCCTCCTCCTCCTGCTCCTCCTCCTCCTGCTCCTCCTCCTGCTCCTCCTCCTCCTGCTCCTCCTCCTCCTGCTCCTCCTCCTCCTGCTCCTCCTCCTGCTCCTCCTCCTCCTGCTCCTCCTCCTCCTGTTCCTCCTGCTCCTCCTCCTCCTGCTCCTCCTGCTCCTGCTCCTCCTGCTGCTCCTCCTCCTGCTCCTCCTCCTCCTGCTCCTCCTCCTGCTCCTCCTCCTCCTGCTCCTCCTCCTCCTGCTCCTCCTGCTCCTCCTGCTCCTCCTCCTCCTGCTCCTCCTCCTGCTCCTCCTCCTCCTGCTCCTCCTCTTCCTGCTCCTCCTCCTCCTGTTCCTCCTCCTCCTGTTCCTCCTGCTCCTCCTCATGCTCGGCTGCTGAGAGCGGCAGAGCTTGGCACAGAGCAGTATACCGCCGCTCACTAGGTCAAAGGCTCACCCTTCCAAGAATCTCCCAAAGCTGCCAGCAACCAGAAACACTTCAATCTGTCAACACAGGCCTTTCATAGAACCAGGCTTTTTACTCATACTGCAACAACAAGAAAAAAACTTTGTCATTGTGTTTATTTGATATGAAAAGGAAATATGCCTTTTTTGAAATGGGTTCCGGTTTACTATGAACTGTGTGTGAATGTGTGTGTTCCTGTGTCGTGTCCCAGGCTGTGCGTGCTGGTCCAGGACAGCTACGGCATGTTCAGCGTGGTGCAGCTGCAGACCCAGGCCCGGCGGGACCCCCCGGACGTCCAGCTGTACAGCAGGAGGTGGCAGGGCCGAGCCTGCCTGCTGACACATGTCAAAGTGGTGCAGCGGGTCACTCGAGAGAGGTGAGAGAGACTTTCCACCCCCCCCCCTCCAGCCCCCCGCAGCTCTGAGTTAGCATGGAAACACCTCCAACCTCGGCCGCGAGGCCTAGAGTCCTGTGAAACGCCAGAGCCGTCTACTCGTGCTCCCCTCCGCCAGTCACCCAGCCCGAAACGTGTTGGGCCCAACTCAAACGAAACGCCGCGACCCGAAGCGACCCCCTGGAGCGCAGGCCGTTCCCAATCTGCTGGGGCCAGGCCCAGTATAACAGGTGTGACGGTTGTCCACGTGCTGACCACTGCCAGTGATTTTCCACTGGCTTCTGAAAGGCTGGTCTGCCAAAGCGGCACCGGCGTATTTTATGACGGCGAACGAGAACGGGATGTTTGGGAAATCAAAGCTGCCGCGTGGCCCCGCCGGTGTCGACATGGAAAGCGATATGGAGACGTGGGGAGGGGGGGGGGGGGGGATCATTACGAAGGGGACATGGCCAGGAGTCGTCCTGTCCTGGCGGGGACACCCTGGGAGGTACGTCTCGTAGCATTTCTGTCACCTTACAGCCTCCCATCACCCCCCCCCCCACCCCCCCCCCCCCTTCCCCCTCCATGAAACACTGCGTACTGAGATGGAATGCTCTCTCTCTCTCTGTCTGCACACCACGAAAATTGAGTATTTCACTTTCGGGGGGGGGGGGGGGGGTGAACGCTACGTTCAGACGTTTCCTCCGACTGGGGGGTTATGGTGAGGTGAGGTAACTTCTGCCCAGACCTGCGGCCCGGCAGACCGGCCGGAGCAGCAGAGCCGGTTCTCTGACACACTAGCCCTGTGATTAGGAGCAGGTCTGACAGGCTGACAGGTTCCTGAAGACACACCTAGCACACCCACTCACACGCCCGCACCACACAGAGCAGAGCACATGAACCGAGCCAACAGTTCAGTTAGGATTACCATGATATTTTAGATACTGTGTATATATTTGTGATACATGTCTCTTTTTTTAATGTAATATTTAATATATATATGATGTGATTGGCGATCCTTGCGTCTCTGTCTTCACACCAAGGATTAGATCAACTGAAGTTCCATCCAGCACGTAGCTCTCTCTATCTGTACCACAATCTCATCCAGATTACAGGCTCTTGGGCGCGTGGGTGTGGCCGTGAACAAAATATACGTGTGCAGATCTTGTTGGTTTGGGGATGTGCAAAAATGTCTATGAGATAAGATTGCAGTTCGAAGCGATCTATGTACAGTAGTAGGTTGTATGCTTTACAACACCTCAAGGCAGAGTTCGAATTATGGGGGGGGGGGGGGGGGGGGGGGGAGGTTTCACCCCCCTAATTAAGACTTGGACCCCCCCAAAAGAGGTAAAAACAACCGGTCGGGGGGGCGATACATTTATATATCATTCTTACCTGTAATCGTAAATATTACTTTGCGCCCTGGAGAAGAAGTTGCCCCTCCCCGATTGTCATTGTATAATTCACACTCTGCCTCAAAGTGTATGAATGATGTTTGGTAATGGAGCCAAAGAGGCCTCGAAGAATGTGTGTGTGTGTGTGTGTGTGTGTGTGTCTCAACCGCCTCAGGATGGTTTCTGTTGATCCTAAAACCCCTCTTGTCTCAACAGATTTGTGATTGAATGGAGATGAGAAAGAGAGCGAAACCACTCTGAAACCTGTGGTTCTCGAATCCCTCACCTATCTCTCTGCCTCTCTCTCTTTTTCTCCCTCTCTCTTTGTATCTTTCTCTCTATCTCCCCCCCCCCCTCTCTCTATTTCCCCCAATCAAGGTGCCCCAGACTATTCAACCTAATAGACAGTATGTGGCCCCCAGTGGTGCCCATCAAAGTGCATGGAAGCACACACAGACCTGAGAAAGTAGGTGTCTGCTTTTAAAATACCACAGTGCAACATTCTAGCGCTTTCCACTTTGCTTTTGACCTGGGGATTCCTCTTCCTTGGAAGAGGTGACTCAATGAGTGTATCGTTACAGGACAGGGTTCTCCATCAGATATTACAATATGAAACTAATTGCAAAGTGTATTTGCCTACTTCATCTTTACAAAAAGCAGGTATTTGAGAACAACTGGGTTAGCTCGATTGTAGGTTACATGGTTGCTGTAGCGGCTAGTCAATGGCGATGTGTGTGTGGTTACAGGGTTGCAGGTCCGTGGGTCCAGCCCCCAGCTTCTGTTACCTGCTGTCAGGCCAGGAAGGCTCCGTGGAGCCCATTGAGGGCCAGGCTGGGTCCCCTCTGTACTGCACCCCCGCAAGACACACCCTCAGACACATCCTCCAGGTAAGGGGGGGGGGGGGGGGGGGTTACACAAAGTCACGTTTTGATTTTCATTCCATCCACCCTTTCTCTTTTTCTTTCACTCCTGGTCTCTCTCTTGGTCTCTCTCTTGCACACGCAAGAGCTTTTAATCCTTCCGATTAGAGATTGTTTGGAGCCTCTTTGTGCTTCTCTAACTCCCATCTAAATCCCAGTGGGTTTTCTTATGTATCTTTTTTGGGGGGGTTCCAGAACGAGCATGAAGGCCTCCGCGTCAGCTTCGCCGCCACCGTCGTGTACAAGAGGACCCAGGTAGTCACCTGACCACACGCTGGGGAGGGGGGGGAGCGGGGTGACTGATAGAGAGAACAGGGTGACTGATAAGGCCGGCTGATCAGGGATCAGAGCACAGGGCGTCCTCCGACACGATCAATGAAACCTTTACACTTTGACCTTGCTGAGATAAGAGCTCAGAACAAAGCTCTGGACTTTGACACGCACGCACACACACACACTTACACACACACTCTTACACACACACACACACACACTTACACACACACTCTTACACACACACACACACACACACACACACACTCTTACACACACACACACACTCTTACACACACACACAGTTCCTTTTTCCTTCTGTTCCTCTGCCTCTCACGTCACTGTTGATGATACGCGCTACTTCAATGATCATTCGTTAATCAGTGTTTGTGACATGATCAAACATTTGACCCCCCACACCCGCACACACACCCTCCCCCCACCCCACATTCCCCCCACACACACACACCCCTACCCCACACACACACGCTCACTCTCTGCGGTCCCCAGAACGCTGACGCGGGCCGGGCCGAGGCCTGGCTGGCGGTGACTGACCCCAGCCTGCAGGGCGACGCCCCGGGCGGTGGAGGCAGACGGACGCTCGCTCTGTGCCTGAGGCCCTCCTGCCTGCTGGCCCCTCCCGTGGCCCAGGCTCTGCTCGCCCCTGGAGCGTGCCGCCTGTCCGTCAGCGACGCGGTCCTGGAGAATGGTACGGAGCCCCTCGATGCTGTGGCGCTGTTCCACCTCGCGACAGGTTGCCCAGGGTTCGGGGTGTCATGCGAGCTTCAATCATTGTATCATTCCTTGTGTATACATAGCTGTGTGTCCTTGTGTATAGGCGGTTTTGACCTTTATCGTTTCCCAAAGGAGATGAATTAAGTACCTGTATGCTTTGTGATCTCTCTCGACGCCCAGGTGTCATTCTGTGTGTGGAACAGTCGGTGGTGCAGCTGCAGAGCCCTGTGGAGGCCGCGTGCCACGCAGACGACTCCGAAAGTTCCCTGCTCCCGACACGGGCCCGCGAGCAGGCCTGCTCCCTGCCACGGCCCATAAGGCTGGACCCCCTGGGCCCTGAAACCACAGCCAACTCTCTCTGCAGCCTGTCTGGTCAGTACGTGCTGTCTGCCCCTCGCCTCGCCCCGCTGGTCTGTCCGGTTGTTGTTGGTCTGCCTTGAACACAACCGCGTTTGTATTTGTATGGTTTTGGGGATCTGCGGCTCTGCCAGTTTGTTCTTATTGCTCGGCAAGAGGTTCTGCAGGGGCAGTGTTTTCTGTCGTGAGTCACTGGGTCTCAGGTCATCCTTTGGACTCCAGACACCCTTCCAGAGAACTTTAGTATTCTTTTTATTGGATTCAAAGTAAATCATTAACGGATGGAAATTTGGAGGACCTCAGTGGTGTCAATGCTTAGGCATTTGTCAGACAGTCCGATAGCAATACAATCTGTTTACCCGTGTAATTTTGTGTTGGATTTATCTAGTCTACTCTGCTGTGGGATATTCATGACCAGGCCAAATATGAAATACTAATATAATAGACCTAAGTGGATTCTCAGTCAAACAGTAGCCAAATGTACTCACCCTTAATCTGTTACATTGCTGTCATGTTCTGTTCACTATCTTGACTGTGTTACAGTATGCAGATCTTGTGTTGCTGCAAAGGGCAACGGTCTTGCTGTTGCAAGCCTTGGGGTTCATGACCAATCGACCCCACATGTTTGAGCAGCTGTTACAATGATATGACAAACTAAAATGACTATTTACACTCTGTGAGCTGGGAGCCCTAGCAGCTTGCATGTGTGAAATAAAAGACCGGAAGACAGAGTCTTTTATCACTTAGAAGTTTTTTTTTTTTTTTTTTTTTTTTATCTAACAGAAGGTGCTGTGTTTATGAAGCTGTCTTTGGTCGTGAGGAGAACGGTCCGTTTAGCAGAGGGAGTTAACACTTGCTATCTTTGTCACCACTGATAAACATGTACCGAGGTCCAGTCTAATATAGCCCATGTTGTACTGATACGGAATGTGTCTTAACATGTATCAATCTCGTTTCCTCTTTTTTCAATTTAAGCAGCTATGCATTTAATGCCTTGTGGCACCCATTTCAACTTTACCTACTGTGTTTTTTTTTATTTAGTCTTTATTTCTGTTTGTTTTGGAAAGGCGTAATAGTTGGTGTGGATGAGAACACAGCCTACTCCTGGCCTGTATGCAGCAGTTGTCTAAGTGACCGTTTGGAAGTTGCTCCGAATAAAACGTACGTGTACAGACCACCCTCAGTTACCAATTTGCTTGTAAATAAGGATAAAGTCATGTCATCTGCAATCAAAAATCACCTGTGCTTGTCATTCTCCAGTCAAGCCTTCCATTGCTCGTCCTGTGATTCGACAGTGGACCAGCCAACCATTAAGATGCAACTTGAAGCATTCATAAGTTCTTCAATAAGTGACTGCACTGTGAAAATTAAGGTGAGATGCATCTCTGATTGTTAGTGTCCTAATGACTCAGCTTTGAACGCACCCCAATAATGTGCTGATTGCAAATTACTTGAAAAATCAGGAACCTGATTTTGTAATTGCAGTCAGGCTCAGTTCAGTAGACATGATGGTTCAACCAAGCCATTGTAAGCATAAGCAGCAGGTGTGTGGTTTAGATAGGTCATCCATGCTGGGCTCAGATAGACAGTACTACTAGTGGTGTTCTGCAGGGGTTTGTCATCACCCAGGTGGTTACTATTTCTCTCTATTGCTTTTCTTTTTTAGCTACACCAATCCACTATTGTGAGCCTCCTATACTCTGCAAAAAGTGACACTGAGGTGAGCTGACAAGCAAACTGTGTCAACTATGCACCTTACATTACACTGTAGTAAACATGCATTCAATGCACACCTTAGCCATATTATTTTGCCAGTGCTATTGGTTGCTAGATAATAATGTCCCAGAAGGCTCTTGATACACCCATGTACTGGCCCAGAATAACAACCAGGTATTTTTCATGCTCAGGTAGTGACCCTCCCATGTGCTTCAGTTCCCAGGTTACGAGGTTGAGAATGTTCTAGGGAAGGAGGTGGGGCCCCTCACTGCCTACGTCCGTGTCGTCACCAGGAAACCTTCCCTGTGGATTGGTCTAGAAGAAATCTGCCTCGCTGAGATTGGCAGCATGATGGGGCCCAGTGAAATAAATCTGTGGCCTCAGCCTGACACTGAGAGTTAGTCACTGCAGGCCTCATTTACAGCCCCAAGCTCAGTGAAAAAGCTTGGCTGCCCTGTTTCTACAAGTTGAAAGTTCATGCATCAATCTAGCTATGTGCTCAACTGAGGTGACTAGCAGGATATGCCCCTCTTGGTGTAAATACATGTTCAAGTCTTGTGTTTGTTGGAAATCAGTGTCAGTTCTTTTTTTCTCTTCCAATGAGACAACATTTTCTTATGACACAACACAACCTGGCACAGCTGTGCCACCCTCAATTTTGCCCAGTCATGGATCACTGCACTTGAATAACTTTTCAGCAAGTTTATTATAGATTCCAAGTATTTCAAATTTGTATACAAACTATAAAATTCAAACATGCTCTGACTTTTTTTTTTTTTTTTTACAAAGTTTGGAATTATAAAACATGTACCATATCTGGTATAAAAAACATGTAAATGAAGTGGTAAAATAATTTAATGTAGAAAAATGCATTTTTCCCCCGAAAAAAGATTATGGCATCAACATGAGTAGGCTACGTCCAACATTTCCAGTGCCATGAAGGTAAGCTTTAAAATGCATCTGTTACAGATGGTAAATATGTATGAGGTATGTCTTTAAAAGTTCCGTTTAGAGATGCCAATAATCAATTATCGACTGTCCGCACCCTTGGACCCAAACGATGACTGCTTGAAGAATTCTCTCAAACCGGTCAACTCGCGAGTTAGCTGCTCTATAGTTTTGTGTAATCTGTCGTTTTCCGCACCCAGTTCAATCATATTTTGCTGTACGTCAAGGTTGCGTTGCTTTGCCTTGTCCCTGCTTTTCCTCACAGCAATGTTATTTCTCTCCCGTCTCTGACGATATTCGTGGCTGTATCTGTCAACAGACTTTTTCACCCTCTCCTTTCCGATTTTACGAGGTGAGGAGTGGGCTGAGCTCGCAGAAGAGAGCGGCTCTGGGGTTGATGGTGGCGTAGGTTGTCCCATAGGCAAACTGACCGAGGTCTGTGCGCAGGTTTCTATCTGGGAAGGTAGTGACGAGGACATTTCACTGTCACTCCAATCCGTCTCTTGTTTAATTGGTGCACTGAATATCTTGTCATATCCAACGTCGAATTTCCTCTCGAATTCTTTTTGGCTTCCAACGACTGCGTATGTGTTGGTTGACAGCTGTTGCAGGTTGTTGATTGTCGAGTTTTGCATGTAGAGATCATTCTTTTCTTGTTTCACAGTGTTGAACAGATCGAGAAAAAGTTCGTCGTTGCAAAGCTCAAGGTTTGGCACCGCTGTCATGGACTCTATGTACGAGCTGAAGTCGATGGCACTCTCATCGTCGTACATTGCAGGAGCTGTGCTTAGCTCGGCCATGGTACCGTCTTCGCCCGTGCCATCCCCTCGCCCGGGCTTGCAGACCTCCTGAACACCGCTCAGCTTGTTATTGTCGTAGAAATTGGCAGGCTCCATCGCCCAACTCATCTTGCATTGTGGTGACACGCACTGCGAATCCAGGCTGTATATGTCACACATGAACCCTGGTTTTCTCCACGTGGGGTCGGATGTAATCAAGTGTTGTCAATCAGTAACGTGCAAAGTCGATACAAATGGCTATAGTCGCACAGTAGGCTACACTGCTGTGAACCCCTCTCTTCTATGACCACGGGTTGCGTTCTTTATGTGCCGTGGGTTAATCCCTGTGCGCAAAGTTGTCACCGCACGTTATTAACTTCTTGTCAGAAGTACCTAAGTTTTCTGAAGCAGAAGACTTTCGCGGAGTGTAATTTGTATCGTCCCCGTGCTTACGTCAACCGTTTACCTCCCCCTTTGACAAACCAGTCAAGTCAAGTTTGGGTCACGTGCTCCCCGTAGCTCCCATTTGATGAGAGAAGGGCGGGTGCGAAGGCCACCCCCCTCTTTACTACGACTGTACTGGCAGGCGGACAATTTCATG
The DNA here is from genome assembly GCF_054491055.1 of Hypomesus nipponensis. Lineage (NCBI taxonomy): Eukaryota > Metazoa > Chordata > Actinopteri > Osmeriformes > Osmeridae > Hypomesus > Hypomesus nipponensis. Next base: position 4,332,814 of record NC_140370.1, read on the forward strand.
TTGTTTATGTAGTTAGACTTTCAAGCCAGCATTCGTCTTTAAATTTCTGATATAGCAAAGGAGATCAAGTCAGGTGATACGGTATTTTGGACATGGTGTACAACCCAATGTTATTTTTAGCATTTCCCCTTCACCTCCAAAATAAGGCACTGCATCAGTGAAGTAGCATCTCATATACACAAAACACAGATTGTGATTGTTTTATAAAAGCAATATTACAGTGAAATGTTATAGTCACATATGAAAAACCCGCACAGAGACGGTTCACTGTCAGATACATTCTGGAAATCGGACAGAAAAGAGGGTGTTTGTCAGTTTCCTATTATCGTTTACTATGATTTAGACTTTGATTTGTTGTCAGATGATATTGACATTTTCATGTAACATACGCCACCCTGTGGCAAAAGTTGATAAATGGAGTAGCTGCAGGTACACGGTTTCTTCAACATACAATTTTCTAAAAGTACACTGGAAGGACAACACTCTTTTGTAGATTTGGTCACACGGGTAGTAATATACAGAAATTTGTATAGAGTAATCACTGCATAACTGCAGTGCATAACTGCCCTAAATTCAGTCTATCAGGTGTTAAAAAAAAATGGTAGCCTAAAGACTTTAGGCTAAAGTCTATGTCAGATTCTTGCCAAACGTCTGGTCGTACGTATAAAAGAAAGAAAGTGTATGACTTGTATAGAAATTAATGACAAGCACAAGAAAATCTTACGTGAAACATAAACGTGAATTTAGATCTGTAAACGTAAAATCTATAGGCCTACGACGATTAATTTAGGCTTATATGTCCAATTCTTCTGTCGTTTTACTTATTCACGGTTATAGAAAATTGTCTTCCGAGCGATTAAAACGTTTCATGTTTTTAATTTAGATTATTTATTTTTTGCTTTCTTCCCACTCTAACTCAAAGAGGTTGGAAGAAACCAATGTAGAATGGCGGGGACGACATTGCACTTCACACAATAACATTGCCTAGAGTAGATTCAGGGTAGACATTTAGGCATCTTGTACGTATATATCAACAATACACATAATACATGTTTACTGTTAAATAGATATAAAGAAATCAACTCGACAACCTAAAAGCTGACACCCCTTGAATTAGATGGTTTGCACTCCAAGGTAGTTATTGGCTAAAAATTCCCCGCGAATATTACGTCACATGTACAATTTCGCGCCATATCTAGTATAGTTCGACGTACGTTTGAGGTAAGGTTAAATAATTCATTCTAAAGTTACATAAAGTTGCTTCCACCGTTTATAACTGTTCCAAATGGAGGAAATACGCACGCATTATGCGTAAACGTGCTGTGCTAGTGTGTATAGAATGTCTTATCCATGGTTTCTTTCACAGCCAACATGCTTCTTTGTTAAAAGTATCAGTGGATTGACTACTGGACACGTGTCAATGATCAAATCAGAGCTTATCTTACATACTACAATTCTGATGTTTCATTGTAGAAGTTTGAACAACAATGTCTTCCCCAACTTCAACTCCCGGTGGACGTAAGCGTGGAAGAAGTGACAATCCATCTACTCGTAAGTTAGCTGTTGTTGGCTAGCCTCACATCCACAAAGGCTTTGCTTTATGATAGGCTAAATTACACGTTTAGCGGTAAATTAAACGCATGTTACGAATTGAGGTTTTCAATGGAAAATTCCACTGGTGAATCTCTTAATTAGCGTCATGAGCTGTCTTGAATGTTTTCCTGTAAACATTGAGTTTGACATGCTAACGTTAGCTAAAGGCTTTGAAGACAACCTGTATGTTCTCTCTCTACAGCTGGTAGTGATGGACCGCTGTCTCCTCCGTCCCAGAGACACCGAGCTCAGGACTCTTCCAACGGGGATCTGCCAGCTATGCCCACCTCCCCGGCCACAGACATCCAGAGCCCGGCCGTCCAAGACGCCCTGTTCTCCAGCCCCAGATGCTCAGGTAGCTACCGCTTCTGGTTCTTTTAAACAACCCTGTGCACTTTTCTCAGGACATATTAGCTCTTTTTCACTGTTGTACAGTCGGAAGTGCAACGTGGTAACTAGCATCATCATCCAACATTCTCTCCTGTCAGTTCTACCCAGTGAGGTGGACATGAGCTCTCCGCTTACCTACGGGACCCCCAGCTCCAGGGTGGAAGGGACCCCTCGCAGTGGCGTCCGCGGTACCCCGGCCAGGCAGCGCCCGGACTTGGGGTCAGTCAGGAAGGCTCCCCAGGTGGATCTGCACTCTGAGCCGGTAGGTGAAGCGATGGGCAGAATAACTTGTGTGTTTTGAAGATGTATGAATCAGTTGCACCCAGACGGTGATTTTAAAACGCACTTCAGTTATGTTATTGCCCGTTTTCAAACCATGTCTTATAACACTTGAGAATGAGAGTGGGGTGAAAACGCATGTGCGGAGGCCGTGATAACTGATCTAATCAATTCACTCCGTGGATCAACACGTTCCCCCCACAGCCATCAGCGGACGGAGCCGTGGCCAGCGAGCAGCCAGCAGGTCAGAGGCTGGTCATCTGGGGAACGGACGTCAACGTGGGGACCTGCAAGGAGAAGTTTCAGGTACGGAGGCCCAGCATGGCCCTCACGTCAGTCATCAACGCAACCGTCTCCTTCATCCAGTGTCCATTTGGAACCAACTCACTTGAATATGAAAGATTGTTTTTTGGGGGTTTCTTTGTCTTGTCCACAGAGGTTCCTGCAGAGATTCATTGACCCCAATTCAAATGAAGATGAGAACGCTGGCCTGGACCTGAACGAGCCCCTGTACATGCAGAAGCTGGAGGAGGCAAGTCCCACCCGGCCCAGTGGCTTTCCTACCACATCGCTCTCTCACCTGACCTGTCACAACTCAATCCCTTATCAAGAAAACCCAGCTCTCTCCTCGGACTGTAACAACATTGTTGAAGTGGTTCACCGATGCCCAGTGGTTGAAATGCTCACCTAACATTTTCTGTCTTGTAGATCAGTGTTGTTGGTGAGCCTGTGCTGAATGTGAATTGTGGACACGTGCAGTCCTTTGATGCAGACCTGTACAGGCAACTCATCTCGTACCCTCAGGTAAGTGTACACGATCAACGAAATACCATTTCTTTGGATGAGAAAAGAATAAACCAAAATGTATTCCCATTCTTCAACAATAACTTGGTCCTTCACATCTCAACCATAACTCGACACATTAATGACACTCAAATGACTGCTCGGCAAAGTCCTTCTGTCACATGGTGTTAAATGCTTACAGTGTATTCCTTAACCTTTATTCCCCCCCCCCCCCCCCCCCCCCCACAGGAAGTGATCCCGACCTTTGACATGGCTGTGAACGAGCTCTTCTTCGAGCGCTTTCCCGACTCCATCCTGGAGCACCAGATCCAGGTGCGCCCGTACAACGCCCTGAAGACCCGCAACATGAGGAGCCTCAACCCAGAGGGTGAGTTAGTCACCCCCACTGGCCCCCTTCCAGAACCTTCCCCCCGATGTGACGTCAGCCTCGTAACCCTCCTCCCGTCTGGCATCGCACCTCCTGTAACACGCTCACAAACACAATCTGTAAAGGGGAAGGTGGCGAGGCCTTGATTCTAAGCCCAAGTTTATTATTATTTTTTAATAATTCTAATTTAAAAAATGTATGTACAACCCAGACATTGACCAGCTGATCACCATCAGCGGCATGGTGATCCGCACGTCCCAGCTGATCCCAGAGATGCAGGAAGCCTTCTTCCAGTGCCAGGTGTGCGCTTCCAGCTCCCGCGTGGAGGTGGACCGTGGGCGCATCGCTGAGCCCGCCGTGTGCCGCAACTGCAACACCACCCACAGCCTGGCGCTCATCCACAACCGCTCCGCCTTCTCCGACAAGCAGATGGTGAGCCATGGAAGGTGTTCAGAAAACAGGCTGCTTGTGCTTGATTGATAGGCTTTCCCTCGCAGTTACCGCGCTGACGACGTGTGTCCGTATGTGCTGTGCTAGAGTATGGCCCGGAAGTGAAGCTGTTAGTCTATACATGCTCTCCCTGGCTAAATCTCACCCGATTTAGATTTTGTAGCAAATGATTTTGGGTTCTTTTAAGATGAAATTAATGCCTTAAGATGTATCATCAAAATGATGGACCAGTCCCCCTGACCAAAAAAAAGGAAGAACTTCCGAAGACGTCCCCGATATCCTGTCTCAAGAAGTCTTCCGTATAAAGACCTCGGCATGTAGTCCCAGGCCTGTCTTCACGATGCCTCTGCTGATCCTCAGATCAAGCTCCAGGAGTCTCCCGAGGACATGCCCGCTGGCCAGACGCCTCACACCACCATCGTCTACGCTCACAACGACCTGGTGGACAAAGTCCAGCCAGGAGACCGCATCAACATCACGGGTGAGTCCCTCCAAAAACCTATTTCCGTTGGCAGGCTGTTGTTGTTGTTGTTGTTGTTGTTGTTGTTGTTGGGTCAAAGTTGAAGGCAACTTCAGGGCTTGACGATGGTCGCGTGTCAACGCATGAACCCTCAGGCATCTACAGGGCTGTGCCCATGCGCATGAACCCCCGCCAGAGCAACGTCAAGTCGGTGTACAAGACCCACATCGACGCCATCCACTTCCGCAAGACGGACGAGAAGCGCTTGCATGTCCTGGGAGACGAGAGCGAGCACAAGCTGTTCACGGAGGAGCGCGTGCAGACCCTGAAGGAGCTGGCGGCCAAGCCCGACGTGTACGAGCGCCTCTCCTCCGCCCTGGCGCCAAGCATCTACGAACACGAGGACATTAAGAAGGTTCGTGTCCATGCGAAGCACAGCTGTTACCTGTCTGGTTACCACTTCCTCTTGAGACCATGCCCAGAGGTGGTTCATCATGCTGCGGTTTTGTGACAGTAAAATGGGTATTAATCCCATAGTTCTGACAGTTGACTAGTAAATTGTCTTGTTAGACTGTTGAACGTAAAGGTGCAAAAGGTATGATTTAGTTCTTTCAGGGATTTCCCCCCCCCCCCCCCATAAACATGTTGTGTAAGCTAACGAGGCCCTTTTGAGAGTTGACAGCTCAGTGCCAGAAAAATAATTTCAAACTTTGGATAACTCCAATCAGTTATCTTGTTACTATATACTGTTCCATGGCACACAAAAAAATCAGCAATACCGTTAAAGACGCATGTTTCGTTGGATAAAAGCACTGGGTAAATAAATACTGTTAACATGGTCTTCCAGGGCATTCTGCTGCAGCTGTTCGGGGGCACCCGTAAGGACTTCAGCCAGACGGGCAGAGGGAACTTCCGCGCCGAGGTCAACATCCTGCTCTGCGGCGACCCCGGCACTAGCAAGTCCCAGCTGCTGCAGTACGTGTACAACCTGGTGCCCCGCGGCCAGTACACGTCCGGGAAGGGCTCCAGCGCCGTGGGGCTGACGGCCTACGTGATGAAGGACCCAGAGACCCGGCAGCTGGTGCTGCAGACGGGGGCGCTGGTGCTCAGCGACAACGGCATCTGCTGCATTGACGAGTTTGACAAGATGAGCGACAGCACGCGTTCGGTGCTGCACGAGGTCATGGAGCAGCAGACCCTCTCCATCGCTAAGGCAGGCTTCCTTCCCGGTGGGCTGGGTGTGGTTGTGGGAGGGACGCAGGGGGAGAGTGGAGATCCAGAGGTCGCAGGTTTCAAATCTCACGATGTGCTGTACTTAGGCTTCGGATGAATTATTTTTAAGTCTGCTAAATGAAGGAAAAATAAAAAAGCGTTTTACGATGCGTTTTGAGAAGTTGCACTGACACTTTGGTTTGTGTGTGCAGGCTGGAATCATTTGCCAGCTGAATGCCCGTACATCTGTCTTGGCTGCAGCCAACCCAGTGGAATCCCAGTGGAACCCCAAGAAGACGACCATCGAGAACATCCAGCTGCCTCACACGCTACTGTCAAGGTACGCAACACCCGTCAGCAGGGCTTGACGTTGGCACCCGCTCACCCGCGAAATGCGGGTAGAATAAAGCTGTGGCGGGTAAAGCAGTCACTCTAGCCACTTTGGCAGATGGAATTCTATATCTCTCTCTATATATATTCTCTCTATTTTTTTTATTGTAGTCTTCTCAAAACACATCTAGAACAGGGTTCTCAAGCCTCACACATTGACCGTGAGACGCATTTCCACCAGTTCACGCTCACACACACCACACCTTGTTTCTCACGCTGAGAGGTTAACGCCTACCAAGTTGTCCTGCTAACGTTGTATACATTAATGGACGAGGCGCAGGTACAAAGTGAAGTTTCCTGCCGCCAGCATGTATCGTTTTCGCCCTGTGTTAGTCTCGGCCACCGTGCGTTCATTACTAGGCAACATACCGTATTTTCCGGACTATAAGTCACACTTTCAGGTGCGTGTGTGTGTGTGTGTGTGTATATAATTGTTAATGTTAATTCATACTGACTGACATGAACCAACAAGTTCAACGGATTCAGTGATGTGGAATGAGATTGTGAGCTTGGTGAACTAGCTTACCGGTAACTTGCTTGTTGAACTCAATAAAGAACATACCCTCCCACGTATGTTCTGTATTCAGGAACACACTTGACAGAGAAGGTAAGTTGGAAGAAAGCTCGTCTAACATTTTATACCGAAGAGAGGCTAAAACATTGGGTAATATAGCCCTTTTTTAACTAATTCTAAACCTAAAATATTATTGATGCAGTCAAAAACTCTACAACTGCTTTGTAACCAGAAGCTTTGGCTCAGTTTGGCTGGCTTAGGCTTATGTTATCTGAAACTAAGGAAAATGTTACAGGGTATGTGAAGGACTGAAAATGTATTTTTTTCATTTTATTTCAACTTTACACGTTACATTAAGACTACATTTATTAAAGCAGAGTGCTCTGGATATTTCTGTTACGTTTCATATCCTGTCAAAACACAGGCCTACATTAAATCTCACTCCAAGCTTTTGATAAAAATTGAGGACCCTGTCTAAAATAATAAACTCATTGCAAGGCAAGGATGTGGCAGCACATAACGGGTGTAGGAAAACCCGGAGGGCAGACACTGAAGGATTTAAAGGCTTTGTGTCTATTACAATATGTAATGATGTTATTCAATTACACATCTGTGTTCTAGAAAGAGTGGTGTGGAATCGCAGAGGTCCGATAATATCAGCTTAAATGCAGCAGTTGGAAGTCAACAAGTGCAGAGCTCTGTCTCGTTTCCCTACCCACAACAGAGTTTGGGCTGGTTCACCAAGTCCAACTGTCTCTGTCCCTGCCCCAGCATATACTATACAGTGCAATTAAAACAGGAGATGAAAAGAGTTTGCGCTTGTTCTTCTCGTGCATCAGGGAGTTGTTCTTGCCGACGCATCCCACCTGCTCGGGTGCTGTCTCAGCCCGGTTTCAAGGTTGCTTCTGGAATGAAGAGAAAGACACATACAGCCTGTTCCCCACACCCAGTGTGAGACACAATGTTTAAGCCTAAGCAAACTTTGAAGTTCAAAAGAATCTTAAGACACTATATATTGAAGACATGCATCCTTTATAGATTCGTACGGACATTGTTCCTGTTGCTATATTCACTAGTGCACAGTGCCCGTGATGCATTCATTGATTAAGATGCCACAAATATTAACTGAAATTATAGACAATCCTGTGCCCGTGATGCAGCTAGTGATTACAGTTCTAGAATTGTAATGTTTTATACATTCTTTAACACCTACACATAAGAGGGACGGAGTCAGGTGGCTGAGCAGTTAGGGAATCGGGCTAGTAATCAGAGGTTGCTGGTTAGATTCCCGGCTGTGATAAATGATGTTGCGTCCTTGGGTAAGGCACTTCACCCTACTTGCCTCGGGAGTACTTACTTTAAGTCGCTCTGGATAAGAGCGTATACTAAATGTGAATGTAAAGGAGAGAAACTGGTGATGAAACAAAAATGTTACTGTCAAGCGCTGCTTGTCAGCTAGGTGGACCCAAATATGTTGTGAATATAAATTGTTGGTTTTCCAAAAAGAGTTTACTTAAATCTATTTCCAAAGTGATCATTAATTGCTGATTAACTCTGGAATTTCCTCCCTGACAGATTTGATCTCATCTTCCTCATGCTGGATCCCCAAGATGAGGCTTATGACCGTCGCCTGGCCCACCACCTGGTGGCGCTCTACTACCAGAGCGAAGAACAAATTGAAGAGGAATTCCTGGACATGGCTGTGCTGAAGGACTACATAGCATACGCACGCACCTACATTAATCCAAGACTGAATGAAGAAGCTGGCCAGGCACTCATTGAGGTATTTTACTATTAACAGTTTTTACCCTTGGTGGGTGTGTCTCAACTATGGAATTATTGGGGCACCTGGTAAAGATGAGTGAAAAGGTTGATATAAAAAAAATATATATATATATATATATATATATATATATATCTCTATCTCACTTCTTTTTTTTTTTTTTTTTTTTACAATACAACTTTTAAATTGAAGGGTTAGGGTTAGTATATTTTATATATATATTTTATTTAGAGAATAAATATTTTATTTAGAGAAAAATTGAAGAATAGATATAGTTAACAAAACCATGTATATATTATTGTGTGACAACGGCTAACTCCAACTGCTCTTGCTCCAGGCCTATGTAGACATGAGGAAGATAGGCAGTGGCCGGGGCATGGTATCTGCCTACCCCAGGCAGCTGGAGTCTCTGATCCGCCTGGCAGAGGCCCACGCCAAGGTGCGCTTCTCTGACAAGGTGGAGACCATTGACGTAGAGGAGGCCAAGCGGCTGCACCGCGAGGCCCTCAAGCAGTCAGCCACAGACCCCAGAACTGGCTTTGTGGACATCTCTATCCTCACAACTGGTATGATGTGCAGTTCAGTGTATGCTCTAAAGTTGACAGTTTACCTAAGGCTTAAATGATCGTTTGATAGTAGATGACAATATCTATGACCCACGCATAGCCCCATTGCATGTGAAACTTTTTGGTCATACTTGGGCTATCTTTTTTTGACTGACTTTGTTTCTCTGCCTACAGGAATGAGTGCCACGGCCCGGAAACGCAAAGAAGAGCTTGCACAGGCTCTGAAGAAGTTAATGCAGTCCAAGGGAAAAACGCCTTCCATGAAATACCAGCAACTATTTGATGATCTCCGAGGACAGTCTGAAGCTGTAAGTTACTGCCAAACATTCTCTTCACCCTCATATCTGCCGTCACTTCCAATGAAATTACATTTGCTACACAGCCCTGACAAATTAAACAAAGATGACATTCCCCTCAACCGTTGGCTTTGTTTGATTGTTTTCCAGGCCATAACAAAGGACATGTTTGAGGAGGCACTTCGGGCCTTGGCAGATGAAGATTATCTGACAGTCACTGGAAAGACTGTTCGTCTTCTTGCCTAGAACACAGGCGCCCGCCTCCCATGTACAGTCAATAACACCACATGTCTCTCTCACCCCCTGTAGCAGCGTTCTCTGCTGAGCTGTAAAATATCTTTGATTCCCTGAATGTTATGAGACTTGATTATAGAACCAGCAATGTATACTTAGACGCTTTCCAACTGGTTATTGTGGTGAACAATAAATGCTTTTGTATGTAATTTGTTAATGATTGAGAGTAATTCAGATGGTCAATGTTATCAGCATGTTTTATTCCAGTGCAAACCTGTCAGATAAATGTATGAATAGCTGTGCACACACTTATTTATGAAGGCAGTTTGACTTTAACTGAATGTGAGTGGTTCTGAGCCATCGATCACCATCACAATGGCAGCACTGTATACTCTTTGTTAATGTATGCTTATGTAACTGGGTTACCTATTCCTTTTTATCGGTTCTTTGAGTGAAGACTCGTTGTGCGGTGCACTTTTCCTGCTGATCCCTATGCGCCCATTGTTATATTGCCTGATCTGATACAGACCCAAAAGTATTTCAAGTCATCACAACCTGATGAATTTCAAACAAACGTTTAAAACTCTTTAGTTGCCCACCATGTCTCTTTGACACCAATGCTGTTATCAGTATGCAATCTCTGCATACTTTGCCCCGCCCACATACCGAAACTTCCTACGGACTGATCCGGCATCATCCTGTGACTGTACTGTCTGTTGTCGACTTGGATTTGGCAGGTGAAGATGGCGGTCCCCTCAGGTTGGTCAGCCCTAATTATTCTCGTATGTTATTATATTGTTCAGATCAGCTAATGAAAGACACCAGAGGTCAGAAATGACTTTCCAGCACTTTGGGTAGGATGCTAAAATAACCAGCTAGTCAACTAGATGAAAAGCCTGATTGCCAAATGTAGCCGATTCAATCAATGAGTGGTCGTAAGCTTGTGTTGTGTGATCACACTGACCGCACTAGCCACTCTAGCTAGCTACTGTAGCTTGTCGATGAAGAAAATTAAACCGCAGACGCACGCAACATATTAGTAAATAATATCTTTCCCTTCATAGGAGCTATGAGCAGTGAAGATGAACTATAAGAGCACAACAAAGCTTGCTAGCTATTTAGGCAACATGGGGGGGCCTTTTTAGCGAGGCTAACTAGTGCTAATGCCTAGTAGAAATGTTTTGTCCTTTTTAGGTAGCATACCTCATAAAACTGATGAGTCTTTAGCTACAACTAGCTAGCACTAGCTCGATCAATTAACTGGAAACCTATGCTGGAAACTGTACACTGTTCCATACCTTAAAACTTGTGGAAATTATACATTGGTATGGGATAACGGCTTCACTACAACGTATACTACTAACGCTACGTTTTACCTAAATTATTTAACTTGATGCAAATATGGCCAGATTATTGCAATAACCGGGCCTGCCAGTGCAGGTGTGACACATGCCTTTCTTTGCACTCGAGAAGAGCCATTGAAAAAGAAAAGCCCTTTTCAATGGCTCTGCAGTCGAGGAAGTTGTAGCAGCTTTCACGCAAGTGCAGTCCGTCTCCACCCGTGGAATTTGCTGCAGCAGAGTTGTCATACCACATCAGTTTTTATGCATTTGAAGAATCTGCTGCACTTGTCATGCCCGACCTGTCAGCATGCCATTGCGCAGTGAGGTCCTCCTTACACCTGTTTCTTGTCCAATGCTATAGTGTTCCTTAAAGCCGTAATAACAAACATTTCAAGTGGATATAGTTTAATAGGCCTAATTAATGCTTTTAAGTGATGTCATTTTTTAGACGGGCTCCTTAGTTTAACAAATCAAGCAGGATACTTTTCATGTGTATTTGTCATACCATAGGAGGCTACAGTTCCAATAATGTTTTTTCCATAAAACCCTCCGTCATTTGAAATAAGTCTTCTTGGCAGAGTACGATGAAAAACAGAATGTCTTTTTGCATCTGAAATATTGTCAAACTCTGGCCTTTATAGCTACGTATTTGTGTTTGCTTCCATATTTTCTAGGAATCAAAGTTCCACGCAATTTTCGTTTGTTGGAGGAATTGGAAGAGGGCCAGAAGGGTGGAGATGGCACAGTCAGCTGGGGCCTTGAAGACGATGAAGACAGGACACTCACACGGTGGACAGGCATGATTCTGGGACCTCCACGTGTAAGCAAAGCAGCCCCAAAGGCACTAGATATAGCTACACACACAACCTTATCACTTGTATCACTCCTTATCGTACCTAGGCACTGTCTTTACCGTCTTGTCAAAAGCCCTATGGTAAGAGGAGGGAGGGAAGGGAGCAAGTGCAAACGGGTTTGAAAACAGTAAATCATTTAATTTAAAAAAGAGATTACGTTAATCCTGTTTTATTATTATAATCCCCATTATGTTCTGTTTCCCTTTATATTCCAGACTAATTATGAGAACAGGATATACAGTCTGAATATGGAATGTGGACCTAAATACCCAGAGGCACCTCCCACCTTTAGATTTGTTACCAAAATTTGCATGAATGGGATAAATAATTCAAATGGGACGGTAAGTCAATTCATGTTTGAACTTTATAACTTGACCGATTTACATTATTCTGCATAATGGAAAACGTGTCAATGAAGTAGTCAATTAAGAGCTCATCAAGGTTAGTTACTGTGTTTTCCCTCTCATTTCTCCTCTCCCTTTTCTCTCTCTCAGGTGGATGCACGTAGCATACCAATTTTGGCAAAATGGCAAAATTCGTTTAGCATTAAATTTGTTCTTCACGAGTTAAGGCGTCTAATGATGTCCAAAGAGAATATGAAGCTTCCACAGCCACCTGAAGGACAAACCTACAGCAATTAATTGTACTAGAATGTTTTGACCCTCTGTCTTAAACCCTTGTAAAAGTGGTGTTCATCATGACAGATGCTCACTTCATACACTGACAGTTATGTCTGAAGATAAGAGGAAGACTGAACTCGATTATTCACTTGGAAATATCCCCACAGCAAGGCAATGACTAAAATTGAATAAGTTTAATTGCACAAAGTCGTCAATTTATCAAAGTTACTTTGCAGTAAACTTTAGAATGGTATTTGCTGGCTTTTAAAGAGAAGCATGACACCAGCTGAGGCTGTTTTGGAGTCTGGAAAATGTAATGAACAATGGCTTGACATGTCAATGAGTCTATTAATAAGCAGGTATCAGATAATTATTGAAATGTGGCTGTTCTTTAAAACTCGTGTGTATTGTTTTTTGTTTTTTATATCAGTGTTTAACACAGTACCAATATGTTTCATGCTGCTCATTACCTTATAGTTTGAAGCCTGTTGTGAATGATGGAGTATTAACATGATTCCAAAACACCCTTGTTCATTATGTTTGATTATTTAGATTTTTTTTAATGAAAGTCACTGGCTCTCTTGATTTTAATCAAGTGGTTACAAGTTTTTCCTCTCATCAGGTTACTTTGACTGTAACATTTATTTGAAAGGGTAAAGGATGGCCTGACAGAGGGCTATACACAAGTCTTGATTTGATTTAGAATGTTCAATTTAGGAAGGATATGGGAATATGCTGCATATATAAATATTAAGTGTCTTTAGTGGAACAGTAGTGTCACAAGATGTTTTTTTTTGGGGGGTGGGGTTTATTTTTTTATTTTTTTATATATATATGAGTTTGACACTATACCATTGTTTTTCCCTGCTTTTTGACATGTAACAGGTTTTGAAGCCTGTTCTCAATAAATATATTACATTTGATGAAGTTAAAAAGAACCTGGATCCAAATTTCTGAAATAAAATTCAGTCTGAGAATTAAGTTACATACAGAATTATACATTGTTCTGGTCTGCAGTGACAGTAATGATGCTCTGGTCTGCAGTGACGGTAATGATGCTCTGGTCTGCAGTGACGGTAATGATGCTCTGGTCTGCAGTGACGGTAATGATGCTCTGGTCTGCAGTGATGGTAATGATGCTCTGGTCTGCAGTGACGGTAATGATGCTCTGGTCTGCAGTGACGGTAATGATGCTCTGGTCTGCAGTGACAGAAATGATGCTCTGGTCTGCAGTATACTTTAGCCTTTTACTGTTGTTACTGTTTCCATTTTCTTGTATTCACAATTCTGTTGTTGCACTATGAAGTTAAATGAACTACACTTATTGCCAATATATTGCCTATTGTGCACATACTATGATGTTTTTCATGCTTAAATGGGTCCAAAGATTAATCTTTTGAATCTAAAGTAATTGCTTTGTGGATGGATTACCATTTGGAATAATCAGAGTACTGTTTATAACAGGCCAGCTATAGCCAAGATATTGCACAAGGAGATAGTTAGGCCTGCATTAATCTAATGCCCTCTGGACATGATGTACTACATTCATTTATTTGCTTCATATCCTGTATTATGGATGTTAACTTCCCAGGAGTCGTAATGATTAACTTTGGATATGGAAAATGGAACCAAACTAAAATAGCACTAAAACCATTAGGGTTCCAGAGGTCAATCCCAGTCCAAGCACTGAGGATGGGATGGGTTGGTTTCTGACAGGCCACTACCCTTGGCCTGGGATAACCTTCCACCATGCTTCTCTCCTGCGGCGGCCGGCTGGCTAGGAGCAGCTGGTCCTGTCTGAAGCGCATCCCTGCACTGTCAGAACGCCCACGTTGCTCTGCGCACAGCACGCCATCACCTCCGAATGGAGGAGATTTGCGATGAGTAGCCCTTCCTCGGTGTGTTCGCTGGGGTTACATACTGTATTTGTTTAGAGATCTCATCTCGCAACAGATAGGCTTACATAAACAGATAGGCTTCCATAAACAGATTGGCTTCTATAAACAGCGGATATACTGCGTATCCAAAAGAACAGTGGAGAAAACTTGAGATGTCATTTCATGAGTGTTAGTTCTATTGTAAATAGAACGGCTGTTGAACTATAGAGCGGCACAAACATCTCAGCGGAATATTAAAACGACCTAAATACTCAATGGAACCACATCCTTATTAGAAATCCTTCATCCATTTCTATCATTTACTCATCAAAAATCCTGGTTCCGACTGCTTTGTTTTGCCCAGTTACATTTGCATGGATGCTCAAGAAATGTGGCTTTGATGTGTAGGTGGGGAATCTTCTGCCCCTGTCTCTGCTTCAAGCAACACCAGAACAAATACACTCAGACACCATCCCCTAGAGGGAGCTGTTTACCAGTTCATGTTGCCGAGCAGTCGTCAGGGGGCCTCTGGAGGACTTGACTGTTGTGAGAGGGGGGGCGGTGTTAGGGGGGGGCAGTGTGAGAGGGGGGGGACGGTGTGAGAGGCAGGGGCAGTTTGAGGGGGGGACGGTGTGAGGGGGGGACGGTGTGAGGGGGGGAGGCAGTTGAGGGGGGGGCAGTGTGAGAGGGGGGGGACGGTGTGAGAGGCTGGGGCAGTTTGAGGGGGGGACGGTGTGAGGGGGGGAGGCAGTTGAGGGGGGGGCAGTGTGATAGGTGGGGGCAGTGTGTGTGGGGGGGGGGGGGGGGGGGCAGTGTGAGGGGGGGGCAGTTTGATGCTTGTGGTGCTCCTGGCTCCATTTCTACGTGTTCAGATCATGTTCTTGAATACAGCTTTGTTGTTAGTGCCAAAGGGATGCACGCTTATTCTTTTAGTGCTGCTCATTACTCTGTGTCCGTTTTTGTACTCTTTGTGCTTCTAAATCTAATTACAGTGAATGAATGATTTATTAACATGACGAATAAATCATTCTGTTCATTTCCACTGTCTTGCCTGCCGGAAGTTCCAAGAGGAAAAGTTCAATCGGAATATAATGTTGTTCTTCCAAATGTCTCCTGTCTGTTGAGTTTTTTCCTGTTGCAGTGGATATTCCAGTGATTAACCCTTGTGTTATCTTCGGGTCATTCTGACCCATCAGTCATTGTGACCCTCTGTCGTTTGCAACAACTTTACCGCATACAAAATCAAAGTGAAGCATTTTCTTTTAACCGTTGGGCTGTCTCAGACCCCCACATTGCGATGGTTAAAAGAAAATTATTTTTATTTGCTTTTGTATTGGGTAAAGTTGGGTAAATACAACGATGGTTTTGTTATGAACCTTTTGGTCATGTGACCCGAAGGCAGCACAAGGGTTAAACAGTGTCAGGCAGAAACATTGTCACTGGAAGACTTCAGTTCCTTGCTTATATGACCTTCAGCAGACTTATGGGACACACCAGACCTTCAGTGCATGACACAAGGGCAAAAGGTTCAAATCATTTTAGAGGAGTTGGAGAACTCAGTTCTGTGTGCTGATCCCGGAAAGATTATGACTTTCTCGGGCCCTTCAAATACTGTAGTACATAGCTACCACCCTGCCTGTGTGACTCTTCACCCACCAGAGACGTCCTCCTATGTATTATCATTCAAACTAAGCCTTCTATGCTTTAACTCGAGAGAAACTCATCTTATTCAGAGCAGCCAAGTCATACCTGACGGTTTAACCCCCAACCCATCAGGCTAATCTGAATTTCAAACTCGGTCATCTGAACAAAGCATCTGTCGAATCCCTTTTCTTTTATCTCCTAGCTCTATGCAAGAAAACTGGATTGGAGGCTTACCGAGATGATTTCATGTTTTATTCCAGTTCTGCTCCAGTTCTGGAGTGTGCTGTGTCACACTCAGACAGGGAGAGAAATGGGTAAACGTTAGTTTTGGGTTGGAATGACTCGACCTAGCCTGAGACTGCTCAGTGATCTAAGTTGGGAAGGAATGTCAGGAGAACATGAGTGCTAGTCTACTGTGACCGGCTTCTGGAGCCACAACTCCTTTGTGAGTTCTTGCCTTGCACCCCCAACTCAACCACCCCTCCCCTGCCCCCCCCCCCCCCCCCTCCCCCCTGCCTCCCGAGGGCCAGGAGGTCATGTCTTCTGTCTGTTCATACTGTAAATAGCTTTGTCTTCTTTATGGCCATGGGAAGAATGTGTAAAAAAAAAGAAAGTATCCCTCCTTATGAAATATTCCTTTTTTTTTCAGCTTTGTCATGCTAATGATGTCCTGCGCATACATTTTACATAATATGACATGCTTGAAGAATGTGGTGTAGAATATAGTTTAAAACTGGGGGAAATTGCACCCCAGGACACTCGGCCTACATTTCTATCAACATGGGGAGGTGGAACAGTGAATGGGAGACGGTGTCCCAGCCAGGGTTTCTCTTTTCAAGTCGTTTGTCTATAGTTTATTTAAAAAAAAGACTTCAATTGGTAACAGAATCGCATTGTTTATTCTGATGGGAGTTGCTTACATATTCAGGTTTTGTGCTGTGAAAACAGTCAAGGTCTGGTGTGTGTTGAAGTCCTGTATTTACAGTGAGGTACATGAATGGCCTCCTCTTACTGTGAGAAAAGAGAGCGATTGGAACCACATGTCAGCTGCACTCGGGTCTCCCTGAGCTATTGACATGCACTTCACAGAGCAACGCTTCACAGAGCAACGCTTCACAGAGCAACGCTTCACAGAGCAACGCTTCACAGAGCAGCACATAACAGCACAAAGCAGGGCTTCACAGAGCAGCACAGAGCAGCATAGAGCAACACTTTGCAGAGCAGCGAAGAGCAGCACTTCACAGAGCAGCACTTTGCAGCTTAGCACAGGGCAACACTTCACAGAGCACCACTTCGCTTTGCAGAGCAGCACTTTGCAGAGCAGCACGTTGCAGAGCAGAGCAGCGCTTCACAGAGCAGCGCTTCACAGAGCAGCGCTTCACAGAGCAGCGCTTCACAGAGCAGCACTTCACAGAGCAGTCTGCATGAAGATATGCCTCAATGTATGCTCAAGGTTATTTGTGCTTCTGCTTGTTGGAATGTAGGCTCACAGAGAGACAGCCTCTATTCAGGGGCAGCCACTGATTCATATGTTAGCCTGATATAAACAGTATATGACAATAAACAGAATGTGTGGAACAAGTATGCAAGTTCCCTACATGTACTTCCTGATGAAATCCCCAGTGTGATCTTGAGAGCCTGAATGTTGGAGAGAAAAAGTCTGTAGACTTCATTAAAGAGAAAAAGATGAACAAATAATCTGTGTACTCATTGCATTTCAAGTTATTTACACAGAGAAAAAGTCCGTAGACTTCATGTCTCTCCTCAGCGGGAACTATTAAATTACCGCTGGATGTTTTTAATTACCTCACATAAATGTTGGAACACAACACTTCTCCAGTGTTAGGGCCTTATTATGTCCCACATGTTTAGGGAAGCAAGGCTTGCACTTAATCGTGGTGGTCCTTGTGTGATTCTGGCATTGGAAATGTGGCTTTGTGAGAGAAAGTGAGCGTTCCTGCTGCTGGCGCAAGGCGAGAGGAAATGGGTAGTAAAAAAACAGAAATAAAAAAAAGTCGGCGGCATGCTGGAGCCAGTGATTCTGGGATCCACTTAATTGCTCTTAAATGAAAAAGATTTTTGGCTTCCCATTTGCCGTGTTTAAAGAAAGTCAAGTCAAATCCCATATGTATACCAGCCAGTCGGCAACCCTCATCCAGCAGTATAAGCACTAATCCCTTTCTCTCACCCGTGCCATCAGTAATATTATCATTAATACTGAGAGGACTGTGCATGATAAGCAAACTGGGGAACAGAAATACCGTCCTGCTGCCTCTGCTTTTTTCCCTACGGTCACAAAGACTGTTCAGCACAACATGTTGTTTGAACCATCATGTCACCATCCGTATCTGCTCTTGCTCCCAGTGACCTATTATGCACTGAATTGTGCCATCATGCCTGATGCCTTGAAGACACAGCCATCCAATTTATGTGATGGTTTTATTCATTTGCTTGGATATTCATTTAGCGGTTCTGAATACCTTGCAATAGGCTAATCCTTGAAAATGTATCTATTCTATTCCATTCCCCTCAATTTGAACGGCACTCATTTTACATATCCAGAAGGTGGAACCATCGTTTATTTTGGACAGACCCCATCATATCCGGCTACCTCATTCATGCCCTCAATAATAATTACACACCGCCACCATTCACATTGGTGTTCTTCTGCCCCTTGTGATGGTTGGGTGTGATCACGTCTGTCAGCCAGGGATCGTCACCATGCTAATGTCACATTAGCCTGTCGCGCCGTGTCAGACAGTGCTTTGTAGTCGTTAATTGTTGAGAGAAGTGTGTCACATCCTGTCAAGCTGACTGCCGCTGTCCCCGCGGTCACCCCCTCATGCCCAGTGCCTGCTGGTGCTATTGTGGCAGCGATGGCCACCGAGAGGAGATCCTGGCCCCGCAGGAAGAGGGACAATACAGGGAAGGAAGAGGAGGGAATCCTGGCCCGTGTGCTGCTGGAGCCCGCTGGAGCCTGGTGTCCCCAGGAGCATTCCCCCACGACCGTCCTTTCACCGTCCTCCACTCCTGGCCTTTGTCATCACGGCTTTGAATTGTGTGTGTGCAGAAAACGATAGCGGATGTGTTTTTTTTTCTTCTCCTTCTGCTTCTCAATTGTGTTGATTAGTAGTTGATTCAGTGTTCAGTGTTTTGAGGATGTCTCAGTATGCTTCACAGAAGGAAACGTAAGTAAAAATGGGCCTATTGGACAAGAGGATTAAGGCAAAAAGGAAGAGAAGGGAAATAAAGTTGTAGACATAGAATTAAAGGGAGAGACACATCAGGCTCAACCAAAGCTAATATCGAGGACTCAATAACACATGGAGAGCCTGCAAGAAAAACACACCTCCCCACAAAATAATCTTCAAAAAATGGTTTTCTTCAACATCATCCACAAGTCCCTCATCAGATTGAATACTGCAAGATCCCATTTCAAAGGGTGTGAGAGGAGAGATCCTACCAAGTCTTCACATTCGTTAATGCAGCCAGCCCAACTGACGCTCCTGAGGCAAATAGGATTATGTAAAAGTCATTTTTGTGTTTATAACCAATTATAGGATACAAACTACACAGTGCGATCCCTCCAAATCTGATTAAACACAGACCTCTGTCCATACTGGGAAAGTTTTGGTTATTTGTATCAGGGTTCAAACTATAGTACTACAGGAGAGTTTGTGTGGCCTCGGGTGGATGGGGTCATTGTTTGCTCATGTTGAGTGGTTGAATATTCAACAAAAAACAAGAGACCAACATCTTAGCATTCAGCCCCCGGCCACATGAAAACGTGCCTCTTACCATAAAAGATGATGCACTTGGTTACACAGCACACTAGGAAAAGAGCAAAAAGAGACATCCAAATATTTCCATGGCTCCTGCGGCTTTCTGCTAGCATAGTTCTGGCATGAGCTCATGCGTGTGCGGCTGGTTTCTGCTCTCTCAGCACTGTTCCTTCCCAGCCCTCAAGTATCAGTCTCCCTGCTAACTAGCCATCAACATCCAGGCTGCTCACTCACGTCACGGGCTCTCCATGAAACAGCCCGAAGACAGACTTGCTCCTCAAAGCGCTGAGCGTGGAGATCTTAATAAAAGGAGAAGACATTGTAGTTATTTCATTCCAAACACGCAAATGCTTGCAGTGTTTTAGCTCTATCTCACTTTTCGAAATCAGTGCAGCAGTCCTTAAGGGTTTGAACATTTTTCAAGAAATAAAACCAAGAGTCAATAAACTGTCTGCATTTTTTACTGTGTGTAATTTTGACTATAAGTAGGCTTATGAAACACTTATTCCTTTAATTCATCTCAGTGGTTCTTTTCGTGAGCCCTGATCCAACTGGAAAAGTTGTTTCAAAATGTGACAGGACCTTTTTTTGTGGGTTAAGCTTTCTTTTCAACTGAAGTGCAAATCTCCCTAAGAAAGAGTCTCAGCGGTATTAACCAACCATAAATTGACATGAAATGTATTCCTGATAATGCAAACACTGGGAACAGAGGAGCCAGAAATAACTCTCTCCTGCAAGATGTGGAAGAGATTAGGACCAGCGAGCAAGTGGGGGAGGTGGGGTTGGAAAGAAGGGGGGGACTGGGAAAGGAGGGGGGGGGGGGTCATGACTGTCTGTGGAGAGTAGAGAGTGAGACGGCCCGGCAAGAGCCAAGGAGAGAGGTGGGGGGTGGCCCCGTGAAAAGGAACTCATAAAAGTCACATTTGTTGGTGATGCATGAGGAAGTGAAGCCAGCTTTGGCACACGTGTCTGTGGTGCTAAATTAACTGTTAACACAAATAATCAAAGTGCAGGGCCCATTGAGCGCTGGCGCCAGTGAAATGAGGGGGAAGGCTGGCTTGCAGGCGCCTCCCTCCAAGAGCTGCAGCCTAGCTTGCTAGCTAGCAGGTGGAGGTTCACCAGGGGCTTTTGCAGGATGGAAGTGCTTACAAAACACGCTGGCCTGCCCGCTGTCAGAGGAAAGGACCACGGCACTCCTGCTTTCCAGCTATTGTTTGGAAGCGTGCTTCTCTTTTTAGATCTTACTTTGGACCCCCCCCCCCCCCCAATATCAGAGACACTGAGGGTGGGAACTACCTAACGCTAATGAAGATGTTTCTGTCGTGACCTTGCAGTTGGCCTTTTCTGCATCTCTGTCAAAACTGAGTGTGAGAGGATCACATCTCTGTCCTCCTTGGAGCCAGGGGCCTTGTTGTGATAACTCAGTCTGAGTTGTGGAGGGTAACATGAGTAAAGGGTCCGGAGGGGGGGTGGAGGGGTGGGGGGGGGGGGGGGGGGGAACTTGTGGAGACAGTTCGAGGGCAGACTGTGGTGGCCACAGAGCCATTTCCTGTGTTGAAGAACGCCCCCCAGACTCCAGCTGCCAATGGACTGTTACGGACTCCACAAACACATTGATTTTAGAAAGATAAATACAAAAGAATTCCCTGCCCGCTGGATCAGGGTGAGTCACACTCACATGGCGTGAAAATGCAGTATTATTGTTGGTTGAACAAAAATCAGTATTTGTTCGTTTTTCTTTCTTTTCTTTTTTTTTTTTTTTCTTTTACAAAAGTAAGTCACAGATTTAGCGCAGAATAGATGTCCACGATAACTTATGCATTTAATAAATGAGCTCAAAAATCTGAAGGCTCGACTTCTTGAAACATCAAACGGAGATCACTTTCCTTTGTCGCGTGTGTTCCGATTCTGCCCTTCCTAAAACAGTCGAGTCGTGAGGGGAAAATACAGACGAGGGGCTCGGAAAAAGTAATCCCCCGCAGCCTTGTGACATCAGCACAGAGGAAGCTCGGCCTCTGATGCTCCCCACTTCCCAGGCAGCCCACCGCTGGGCCCTAGACTGGAGCTGCCTGGCGCCACAGTCATCATATGTGTCACTCACTTGCAAAACTCACTGTTTTCCTTAGAGGATGAGCTAAGCTCCTCCTTTGGCCTTAACGATTTATTTTAGACTCCAGCGTCCAGAGACCCCTTTTCTTCCAATCTGCGTTTATCTTGGCCATGTTGTTTCAATGGGAACCAATCAGCTTAGGCTCCGGTGGAATGTCCCCTGAGACTTGCCTTGGTTTCCCAATAGGCCCATTCATTTTGAGGACACAAGTTTAACATCTGGCTTGTATTAGTGCTCTTACAATAGCTCTCATCTAGAGCTCGGACGCTCGATGGAACAAGAGAGCAATCAGTCCCTACAGCAACATTATTTGATAGTAAATCTCACGCACAAATGACTGACTTCTTCTCTTCGGCAAAGATAACACAAGTGTGTTTTCAAACGTGGGGTGTTCAATCAGTTTGTTAATTCCAGAAGTTTCTGATGAATAATAATTGTATCAAAAGATTTACAGTTCTGTATTACTTTACAATGTTTGTGTATATTGTACAAATAAGAGATATGTAAAATGACTCTTTTCAAAACAGCCAAAAAGTGAAGAGAGAAGCAATATATGGTGCTAAATTTCTCAGGAATGTGGCCACAGAAAATGTAGGGATTCATATTAGCACAAACCCCAAACAGCTATATGGCCAGAAAGTGATTTAATAGCAGGATAAAAACTGTGTATATTATGTAAACTACATTCCACTCTCTTGGATCCATGAATTTACATGGAGAGGACTTTGTAATCATAGCTTTCGTTCCTGGGGTATCGGGATTGACACTGCATGCTCAATGAGAAAGCAGTGATCCGGAAGGTGTGTGTATGTGTGTGCGTGTTTCAAGTAATCTCTGCTGCTCCCTGCTCCTGATAAGCGTTTGTGCTCATCCTCTCTCTCTCTCTCTCTCTCTCTCTCTCTCTCTCTCTCTCTCTCTCTCTCTCTCTCTCTCTCTCTCTCTCTCTCTCTCTCTCTCTGTCTCTCTCTTTCTCGCTCTCTCTTTCTCTCTCTCTCGCTCTCTCCACTCTCTCTCTTCACTCTCTCCCCCTCCTCTCCCCCCCCCCCTCTCTCTCTCTCTTCTCTCCCTTTCTCTCTCTCCCTTCCCTCTATGCTGTGGCAGGTTTGGCTCTCCTGCTGTCCTGCGCACCTAACAGAAGACTGTGGTACACGTCGAGGTGTCTGCCAGTGTCTGCCTGCCAAATGACTGAACAGGAAGTGGAGCAATGAGAAAGCTTTTAAAAGTTTCCTCTCAGGAATGTTTCTTTCGTAAGACCTGCCCTCAGAGATGCCTCCCTATCATGCTGAGTATTGATCAAAGCACTGTAATTGTTTTTACCCAGGAAGATTTATTCTGGCACTGCAGATATATTTTCCCATGATGTTGCCTCTTATCGTGCATATCTGACTCAGACAGAGTGACTATTGTGCTTTTCATTATTTAAAATGACCCATTCAACCTCACTGTCTGGTTCAGTTCCTCTATAAGTCATTGGGGCTTTTTCTATTTTGGGTAATGGAATCCCTCCTGGTATAATTCACACTGACTGAGATGGACATTGTGAGATTCGTGGAGTCAATGTTTTTCTTTGCTATTTGTTCTGGATTTTTAGTTTTATCTTTTTTTTTTTTACAATTTTACAATTTACTTTGGTTAACTAGACTTCAGTACTGAAACCTCTCCATTTCAAGTTTTCTGTCAACATGCACCCCGGCTGGTCTGGAGAAACTGCTGTTCGGCTCCACCCGCCACACGTTACCTGAGGTGACCTCTTCCAACTTTTGTTTTGTTTCTGATGTGACCAGCCCACTCTCACAGTAAACATACAATCTTCCTATCAGCCAGTCATTTAGCCAGCCCCAGGTTCTGTGAAACACAACACAGATTCCTAAATGGCTGTGAAGACAGAGCGATTGTTTGAACTGCCTCCCCCAGGTTCTGTAAACAGGGACTTCAAACATGGCCTCCACCTCCCAGATGGGACACATTTCCACATTACGGTTGTGACATAACTTTCAATCACCCAAACAAAACCTGCCTGTCTGCAGCATTGCATCACCAGCTGTCAGAAGGGAAGACCTGTGCATTCTGTCAGGACGTTTGACTTCAATTTCTCATCCTCTGGTCTTGCTCATTTGTGTTGTGGATATCAGGCTGAAGTAGAGGTGTGCTGGAGTTCGCTGGCAGGGGGTTGGGGGGGGGGGAGAGAGAGAGAGGGGGGTTGAAAGGTCACTAATTCATGGGCGGTAACTGTGTGTCAGACTCCACAGTAAATTCTGGCAACGCTCACCCATTGGTGTCGCCCTGAAACCCAAACATTTCAACCTTTGACCTGCCAAGGGGTTTGGTTTACAGCCAGCGTTAAGGATGCTGATAGCCTGCTGAGAACCTGCTCATTTGATCTCAGGAACTGGACCATCTCCACAATGAGGAACTTTGTTGGACACTTTTTCTGTTGACATAACATTTCTGTTTACATATCCATTTCCCAATTTATACCTCAGTATTTGTGCCCCCTTCACGTATCAAAGATTTACATTGACTATAATATTGGGTGGTTGCTGTTTCATCATATCAATACCCACCAAGCTGCCTTTTTTGTATTTTGTTGTGTGTTAGGCCCTATACATATATACTGTATTTTACCTAAAACAACCACCATTATTGGCTGGATTTTTTATTTGAGCAATTTAAGGTGTCAATTCAAACGCGAGAGTAACTGAAATCCACCAAGTAACAACTTTAAACGATACTGCATGAGCTGTATTTACCAGTAAGTGGCCATTTAAAGGGGTCCGCATTAACCACCTCATCCCACACGCTCTACCGCCTTCTGTTTACATCCCCATTAGCAGTGGTTCTCTGAATGGCTGGCAGAGCAGCGCTCTGGCTACTCGCTGCTACAATTAGGTTAGCATTGTGAAGTGTTAGGGCCTCGGCTCCTGTGAGGGATAGTGTTTTATTTGTCACCTGGGAGCTCAGCTCAGAGGCCGGGTCACAGTTCCACACAGCGGGGACCTTGTAAACTGCTGGCTGCTGCCGCCAAGGCTGACATGCAACAGGGCTGCCATTCAACCGTCTGACCAGGAATGTCTCCTGCAGCAGTGGGTGGGAGTGGAGGGAGGGGGGGGGGTGTTGGGGGGGAAGGTTGGGGGGGGGGGAGGTCTTTTAGGGGGGGAGGGTTGGACGGAAGTCGGATCTGGTCTGAAGGGAACAGACGGACGAGCTGCGAGCGCACAGTGGTTCCTTTGAGAGAACCACTCAAAGCCTCCTTTGACGGTGGCCCGTGTCAGCTGATTGCAAGTCTCTGTCTCCACAGTGATCTGATGTTTAATGTGTCCGTGACCCCGCCCCCCCTCCCCCCCCCGGCCTCCCCAGCGTGTGATGATTGGCCGGGTGTTAGGTTATTGGGTCACAGGAGCGGTGCGGTGGGGAGGAGAGTCGGGGTGTCACTGGCTGAACGGTCATCAGTGGCTCACCGTTTGATGCAGTTTCCTAGCAACACACCCGTCCATTTTCTGCTGACAAATGCTAGTCATTGCAAAGTATGACATAGATGGGAAAGCAGCATGACATGACTTCGTCCTAACCATAGTATGTATTGTTAGAAGGGTTCCTCGGGTGTGACTTGCCTGTAGTCCACCCTGCTGGCGGACCATGAGAAAGGGCTGGAAGACACACATCCTGGATCCTGCCAAGAGCACCGAGAGGTGGGCGTCATCAAATTACCCAAAGTGTTGCCAATCGCAATTGGTGTGCAACGTAATAGACTGTGCTTTGCTCTAATAAGGAATAATTACATTTGTAATGGCGTGGCATGTTCTTCGCTGCTCTGCGCCCATGTCATTACTCCATCTTATGTTTCACCATTGATTGCTTTGGTTCTAGAGGGGTCGACGTCACTGGAAATGATGCAGGGCTTGGGTTGCCAACGAGCTAAGCAGTCGCATGGGGAACAAATTCCAATGTACAGATCATCAATAAAGTCACTTTGGTAAAGGTTATTATTATTAAATATACAACCAGAGTATACGACCAGATTCATAGCTTCTCAATAAACATAATGTTCTTCCAAACAACATACTTATGGATTGATTGATAATTTATATTATAAAGTTATTGGCAAAGCAGACATTTATTGGACATTGAACTGTAGAAAAAGCACAATTTAAAGGCAGAGCTATCTATCAGTTATCTACTAAATGGCCTGCCTCTGGCAGCACAGACATGGTGAAAAGCCTTTTGGTAATGTATAATTTGCAGTAACCGCAGGGGGTATCTTTAACAATGCTGCTGTTTTCCTCCAGCCATTCTCATTCGGTTTTATAGACACCCTAATGGGACCTACCTTGGTGCCTTTGCCAACAAACACTTCACTTTTTGAAACAGGTTTGGAACAAATTGAAGAGAATCCACAATAATGGGACTGCTGCTCCAAAATGTTTTCTTGCCTTATTCCACCAAAACACCCAACCCCCACTCATCTTCTGTCCGACAGCCCATATGAGGGAGATATCAGAACGATATGCCAATGAAAGGGAAACAGAGACAAATGAAATGTGCAGGCTAGATCGTGATAGTGGGCCTTGTGAATGTGTCAGCCCTGGTAGAATCAGACCAGTCAGGTCAGAGAGTCGAAAGGGTGAGGGAGGTGGTGGCGTGGGGGGGGGGGGGGGGGGGGGGGGGGGAAGGGCGTGGGGGGCTCTGCGGAGCGCTCGAGGATAGACCCTCAGTGTCTGTGGGGGAGGCGGGCCGGCCAGCTCAGGTTCTGGGGGGCTGTGGGGGCTCCCAGGCCGGTCGGAGGGGGGTGGGGGGGGGGGGGAGTGAGGGCCCTAGCCTCGAGACTGTAACTCATTGTAGCCTGACTCCGCTGGCTTGGGTGGTAAAGATCGTGAAGTCCTGGACATTCATCAACCTGCCGAGGAGGGCCGCCTGACTGGAGCCAGCCTCTGTTTTCTTCCCCCCCCCCCCCTCCTCTCCCTCAGTGTGATCCAGCGCGACTGCGCCGAGGCGGCCGCCCCGAGGAGACAGACCCGGGTCAGTGCAAATAATCAGGCCTCTGACGCCTCGCCTCGTTACTCGGGGCGAGCGAGGCTGACGGGGGCGTGGGGAGATCCCACAGGAAGTCCTGCAGGACAGGGCTCACCCAGCAGGGTCGAGGTTAGAGGGCTCGGGGAGGAGGGGGTTAAAGATGTGGCCGTCTGGGCCACAAACAACACATGGGACAAGCCTCTGAACCACGACAAAAACGGAAATATCCTCCTGCTCTACCGGCGCCCCATTTACAGGGCAACCAACAGCCGCGTCGATGGTTTTCTCTCTCAGAAGTGGCGTGTGGATTCCTTCCTGTTTCAGTGTTGGTCCTGAGAGCTTTGTGTACTTGAGCCCCTCTACCACGGTGACCTTTCGTGAAATGTCTTGGGAGGATCTGACGTTAAAGACTAGCAGCTTAGCGCCTTGGCCTCCTCTCTGGGGTTTTCTCCTCTGCAAGCCGTCAGTGGCTTTCCTTATGACATGGTCCCAGCGATAACCGCGCTGAGTCAGAGCCCGGGCTGCGAGCATGGGAAAATGTCCGGGCTGGAATGTGTGGGGGGAACTTTGTCTGCTGTGAGGACATACTCCAGTCTGCTCAGCATCCCTTTATAAATCAGCCCATCTCTCTCACCTCTCCCTCTGTCATTTTCTCACTCCCTCGTTCTTGTGCTGAAGCCACGTCGACGTCGAGGTGCATCGGAGATGTCTGGTTAACATCGTGTTTCGACACGTTACAGATGTTGTATTTGTAGCAAACACTGCTTGTAAGTTATTGTTCTTCTTATTGTAGGTCGACTGGTCTATTCATGTCTTCCTCTCTCTCTCAGGACGCAGGCCTCGGAGATGGAGTGTGGTGTTGGATGTTTTATTGTGTTTGGAAGCTGAGTTGATTTAGAGCATGTTGAAATGCTCCAACAAAGCCCAGCTTCCTCACTCATGTTTCCATTTTCAACACTGGATCAATTTGCCTGCGAAAGTCATCATTTGTTCCCCAGTTGGTGTCATTCTTCAACTCTTTTAACAGTGGTAGTTGGAGCAAATTCCCTGACTGTCAAGGAATATTCCGCCATCTTGCAGGAGCTTTTGTAAAAGGTTCCCAGTCTGTCTCCCTTTGCTACTCATCAGGTTCCTCTCAGTTCAGACTTCTCATATCCCAAAACCGCCCCCTCTCTCTCTCTCTCTCTCTCTCTCTCTCTCTCTCTCTCTCTCTCTCTCTCGCTCTCTCTCTCTCTCTCTCTCTCGCTCTCGCTCTCTCTCTCTCTCTCTCTCGCTCTCTCTCTCTCTCTCTCTCTCTCTCTCTCTCTCTCTCTCTCTCTCTCTCTTGCTCTCTTTCCCCCCTCTCTGTCTCCCCCACAGTCTCATGGGAGCTCGGCAGTACAAATTTCCGTTTATGCCAGTGGCTGGGGCTGACGACACCGCAGCACTCTACCCCACAGATTGACGAGCCCTCTGATGCCGATGTGCTGTACATGGCAGCCACTCTGCAGCCACTCTGGAGCCTCCGCACATCTGGAGCAGAGTATGCTCACCGAAAAACGGGGGCCAACCTTGGCTGAGGCAAGTGTAGTCGAGTAAAACCGATGAAAGGCGCCCCCCCCCGCCCCCCCTCCTTCGCCCCCCGAGACCCCCCCCCCCCCCCCCCCCGACACACACACACACCATTTCTCCCCTTCCCTCCACCATCCGCTCCTGCCCACCCCTCCACCCCCGCCCCCAGCTCTAAAGCTATTATAAAGACCTTGGGACGACTGGATTCTATAAACAAAAAACTTGAGAGAGGCATTAAGAGACATGCTGGGGCTAATGATGGGATTGTGTGCTGTGAATGTCTTCATCCCAGTTGCCGCAATTTTCACCTTCTCTCAGTGTGTGTGTGTGTGTTTGTGTGTGTGTGTGTGTGTGAGAGAGAGTGTGTGTGTCATAGCCACTACAGCTAAAGGAAGCCACTCGAGAGAGTACTCAGCAGAAACTTTAACGTACAGATTGTGCTCATTGGCTTTAAATGTCTAATTATTTTAGAGGGGCATCAACATAGTGAAAGGATTTTTTATTTTTCAATTAAATTGGTGAACAGTAGTTAGTCTAAGAAGAATAAACATATCTAATTTAGTCTCACAGAAATATATGGCAGTATCTAAATTCTTCTCTCATTTAAAAAGCTGTCTGGATTCATTTCTTACTGTTCTATTTCAATTTCTGATTTTACTTCATGTCAGTTTTATTGTCGGTTCCAGTCGTCTCCAAGCAGAAACAAGGGAAGGCGTCAGTACTATTCCTCTGAGTGTGTTGGAAGTCTGTGTGTGAGGTAAAAAAGTGTCAAGGAATTCATTGTCTGTTTCTCCACCTGTTATTATTCTGGTCCCAATCAACCTGCTAGCCAGTCTGGAGCCAGTGGCCATCTGGAAACACTGCTCTGTTTATAAACTTGGCAAGGATCAGCACTCCAGGGCCCTGACCTCCCACACAAATCTGGAAACAATTAGAGCAAGACAGTCTGGCTGATTACTGCGAGAAGGCCCAGTGTGGATCCCACTGGCGGCTGTGGGGACGCCAGGGTCTTGTTAGAGAAAAACGCAAGCTCGCTTTTACACACATGCACGCATAATCTCACACGGTGCACGCTGAAAACACAGAGGCAGCGGCGCGCTCTCTCTTTGACATTCTTTCCCTTTCTCTTGTTTCCTGTGTCGCTGTTTCTCTTTTTATTTCTCACTTCTCTTTTACGCCCACGTGAGGACACCAGACCTTGAACTGATTTTCACGCACGGTTTTGCCATCGGATTTTTCCGGCATCATTTGCCTGACAGATTCATCAAGTTAAACATTTGTGGTGATGAATTGTTTTTCACATGATGAGAAAAAATGCACATTAAATCTATTTAAGCAAGCAGACCGTTATAACCCCAAAACCACACATTGACTCATGTTGCTCTGCCTACATACCACCTTACAGTCTAAATGTAGGCTCTGTTTCAACCAATATTGCCATTCCTCCAATTCTAAGGCATCTAAGCTATTGCGCGGTTGACCTTTTCTATACATGACGTTGCTATGAGGCTTACTTTATAGAAAACTTGTTACATCATGCTTCCCACCTCAGTCTTGTCACCAGCTGTTCCATGCCTGCGTTGTTTTGGAGCTGTCCCAGACCCCAGCTTCCAAGAGAACACAGGAGAGCTGCTGTTGGGCGACACAAGGAAGGGGCTTCCCTTGGGATCAGACAAAAAGGAACGTCAACTTGCAGAAACAAAATATGACTGTTGCTATTGTGCTATACATTCAAAATGAAAATGGCAAATGCCTTGCTCACCGTTCTGAGTTTGTGATTAGCACTGTCGGCCCACTTTGTCTGGATAAGTATTAGCTCATAATCATACATAACAAACTCGATAGCACAAATCGAATTCTGCAGCTTACATAAATAATTAGCGGGTATCACAAGTAAATCAAATAATGTTACTTTGGCAAACGAAAAACAATAAAAACAATTAAAAAATATTTATTTAAACAAATCCAACGATGATTTTGATGTAATATAATTATCTCCATGTTGGTGTAAGTGGATATCATTTTGCATTGATCCTTAGATGATATGAGCATTGGCCACGTTTCCCAGATTCGTTAAAAAGCTCTTAATGCTAAGAGATTCTTAGGAACGCTCTAAGAGCGCTCTAGAACACCCTCAGAACGCTCCTAAGAAGCGCTTAGCGTTAAGAGCTTCTTAACGAATCTGGGAAACGCGGCCATTATGGTTCATGTGGATGAATCAGCCATACAGCTGCTGTGCCAAACGTTGTGTTTGGAAGTTGGAGCCAAACACCTAAACTGGGTTACAGCATGAAGGTGAACACACAAACCTATCTAGGTCTGTACAGTCTCCCTGAGCCTTATCTAGGTCTGTACAGCAGTCTGTTGTTATTGGGCTGTTGTGGGATATACAGTACAGTAGTGTCTCATTCTGCAGTACAGTACTGGAACTGTTTGTTGACGCTGACCCAATTCCACTGTATAGCCTTTAGCATTAGTGGGATGATCAGCATGATAGTAGTGACAGGAAGTCATTTCTTTGTGTTATATAAGGATGTTTTGTGGTGTGCTCTGCAGCACATGAGAGCCAGGAGGGCCTGGATTTAATAAGAAAAGATGATGGGAAATGGGACCAAAGCCCAATAGAACATTTCCAGCTGGAAGTCCATCCTCTGTGCGAGGGCTAGTGCTGCACACCAGCTCATCAGGCTTAGTGAGAGACTGGGAGTTACTGCCTTCTCTCTACACGCAGTCTGAATAAGTGTTTCCTTGTCTGTTTCACTGCAGCAACGCAAATTGTGTGTATTACTTGATACTCTCACATTGACCACCTTTCATGGTGCTGAATGGAGTTTTAAGACTGTTAGTCCCTAGACCCCAGGCCTGAAGTTCACTTCACAGCACAACCCAATGTACGGTTATGCCTTTGTTAAGGATAGGACGAGCTATTGTGGAAGGTCAACTGATTCATGAATGAAGGAACAAGCTACAGTGACACACAGAAGAAGACAGTTAAAATAGCTTGTGTTCTGCTTCTCTTTGCTGAAGATGCAGGCTCGTGCACATGACCTCTTGTTATTGCATTATCAAGTGGTTAAATCTGGTATGAAATACTCTCCACTCCGCTCCTACCCTCCCTTTGAGAATTGCGCAACAGTGGAACAGCGAGTGGGTGAAAACAGGATCTGGTCCTGAACACTTTTTAGAGACCCAATGAACAAGGCCGGTGTATTTTTGAGAGTGGCAGAGGAAGAGCCAGGGCAGTGTCCTTCCTGACTACAGCTTCCTGTCCGTGTCCCGGCCGCCATAGTATTTGATTCAGGGCCTCCCACTACCATTGGCTGACTGCCCACCGTGCCATTGTTTCACTGCCCATTGATCTTGTTAGGTTCAACTTCCTCTAGCAACCTCTCGCCATCTTGACCAGTAACCACCATGCTCCAGCCTCCTTAAGGAAATTCATAACTTATACCCAAGTGAATCACTGGCATCATGTGTAATAAAAGCACCCCTCCCCCTCCCCCTACACACACAGCTAACCAACACACCCTCAATTAACGTCACACGGTTACACCTGACTCCTTCTCACCTAGGGTTTGATTGCACATACTGAAGGGTTGTGAGTAGATTTCCGGGATTACCAACATCCTGTTGGCAATGAGAGAAAGAAATAAGGAAAAAAAGATTGCGGAAGATTGCGAACAGGCTTTGGGGCATTATCAACACATTTTTTGTGATTTCAGTCAGTACAGAGTTTGCACATAGAAGAACATGACTAAGCACGTTACAAAAATAAATTACAACTCTTTTTAATTAAACAGACTCTTTCACCACAATGTTGTATTCTCATACTACATTTTTCATACGGCTTTCCTGGAAAAACGCAGCCATTCAGATAAAAGGAAAAAGCTGACGCTTCTAGAAAGCTTTCCAGGATGAGGCTACCATACCTACAGGATGTCTCCTTCCAGCCTCCATCTCTACAGGTGTACTGCTGCACAGGTCCAGGTGGTGGCAACAAGCCCTTATTTATACCTGAGTGCACCAGACACCTTCCTCTCAACTCCAGCCCAACCCCCCTTCCCACCTCTCCTCCCCCTCTCTTCTCCTCCCCCCCTTCCCCATTCCCTGACCTTATTCCTCCACTGAAAAAATGGAGTAGAGACTATTTTAAGTGCCAACACTTACAGTAGGAGATGTCTTACACACTCCTTCCTCCTCTGTGCGTCCATGTTCAGGAGGAATAGTCATCTTGCCGACTGGGATCCGTATCTAAAGATGCTCGGGTAATGATTTAAGCTGTGTACATGGTGCTACTGTTTTCCATTCACGGTCGTGTTCCCTGGCAACCTGTAGGGGGAGTTGGATCAGCTGGTGTTGACACTGTCGCGTACAGACTCCCATTCCTAGCACAGACAACATCAGAGAAAAACCTTGTGTCATCAGGCTCTCGCTAGCACCACTGCATTTTAAATATTACAGACAAAACTGCCCTGAGATGAATGTCATTATAGTAGAACAGGAGAAGGTTATCAAATAGACTGGAGAAACAGGTGATATTGCACACATTCCTCCTGTGATTAGACTTGATACGCGTTCAAGAAATGACAGGAAGAATTAATATTAAATTCCAACCAATACTTCAAGAGGCCCAAGCCAAGTGTTGCAATAGTAGGCAAGAGAATGTCTTGCCAAGGAATAGAAGGCTAATAAATATAACCAGGGAAATATAAGAAGGTATATAGACATTGTAAACATTTATACTGTTAGGTGTTTCGTGTCAAGTTAAGGCAAGGAGATGTTTCCTCTGGTCTGAGTTCAATTCTTTTTTCTTTTCTGAAAACTGAAAGATTGTGAGCCAGCTGGCAGTGGACACCATTGAGGAAGCAGGTGTTTTAGATTTGAGTGGCAGGTGGTATCCACTTCCTGTAGTGTGGCTAGCAGGACCTGCTTGTAATTCCTCAGTATCCTCAACCAATGGGATTTAGGCATTTAAAGCTACAAACTCTCAAAACTCCTCTGTAATAGATTTTTAAAGGAAGATTTTGACTTTGGACTTTGACTTGAAATTGTGTCCTTCAGTGGTTATATCAACCAAAAAGCTGGGGAAAATGTGCAAATCTTTTACATAGTCAAACTTTTCCTCTTTAATACATCCTGTAAAATCTCGAGCAGGTGGACCATTTTTTCCATTCCACGACTCCCACCTCTGAAAATCTGGCAAGTGCTGTGCATACTGTGGGCTCAGTCTCTCCAGGCTTGATGTGAACACAATTTATGAAAATCAATCTCAAAATCATGTCCTGAAGGACTGGCTCCAGAACAACAGCTTTGAAAGTATTTACTCAAACAGTGATAGCTCTGTGCAGCGTGTTTGAACTAGTTGTCTTTGCTGCTTGCATTCACAGCCCTCAGCCGTGGAATGCAGGGCTTTTCTTCTGGTCTGGGTGGTGCGGCGTCTCTTGCAGTCACTCTGTCATTACACTGGAGGAGTCACACACATGTGCGGGCGAGGCTTTTGAGGAGATCTCCTCCCGGAGATGACAAGGTTACTCCACACAACTCCCGTCTCTGAGATCCCCCTCACCGATATGACCTAAAGGTGTGTGTGTACTGTTAAGTGGGCTTGTGTGTGTGTATGTGTGTGGGCTTTGTAGATGTCTGTGTGTGTGTGTGTGTGCGTGTGCGTGTGCGTTTGAGTGTGTAATCGTGTGACATAATCATTGTGACTGGAGAGGATCTAGGTTGTGGGTCGACGAGGTGACTGTCTGACCTGTCCCTTCCAGGGCAGGTAATCCACAGTCCAGGTCATCGCCTCTGGATTTCAAACTCTTATCAGGAGATGCCAGGGACTTGTGACAGTGAAAATACTCCCTCCAGTATTGCTATGAAGTGTAACAAAGAGAGGAAAGGATCACAGCACATTTATCATCGATCTCACTTGGGATTTTTTTTTTTATGGCCAGGGGATTACATAAGTTTCATGGTTTTACAAACTCAACAATTATTTTTACTGGAAGCTTTTCCTAGGAGGACAATTGCCATAGCCATCTGAATATCTACCACTGAAACCATGAAACTATGATTTCCCATGATAAAACTGGCTGGTCAACCAATAGTACAATACAACTATCTTCATACGAAGATGTGTAAGGCTATTATAGTACAAAGAGAATAGTTATAAAATAGAATTGTAAGCTATGAACTCTTCACCTGCCTTGAAGCGCTTCACAAAAGAACTTCCTGTTGTTTTCTTTGACACACAGGTTGAAAACTCCTTGTGGCTTTTGAAAATCAGCCACCCTTTCGCTCCTAGCCATCAGCTATGAATCTAAAAAGAGTAGCTAGCTGGGGGCTACATAAAGATGTCAGCCTGATAAAAGCTAGTTTAACCTGTCTTACTCAAGACTGCACTGCTCTCCTCACAGTGGAGGAGGGCAGTGCTAGAGACCACCAGATAGGAGCTAATTGTCTGATTAAATCAAATGTAAATAGTCTTAGCCAAACACTTGTTAATCAGTTTGGTCAAAATGCCAGATCCATACAATACTGAATCACATCTGGAGAGCTTGTCATTTCAAACATCAATGTCTGTCTTTTTTTTTCTCCAGAAGTTAAAGGGATGAATGGTTTGTTGCGCTTTGCTAAATAGCTGTCTGGCAGCTCACTCTGACTCAGTTCAAGCTTCCTCTGTTTGTGCAGGTTGTTTTCAGTCGTCACATCTCCGAAGTTCCAACCATGCAGGTACATGTCCGAAGAGACTGAGTGACATACCTTGCTTTTAAGAAGGTTTTATTCAGTGAAGCCAGGGAGATGGACCATGGCGCTAATCTTCCCTGACACCCCCATGGTGGTGGACTATAGCAAAGTAAACAAGGCAGAAAACGACAGAGGAAACTGCATTGTCCCTTCGGGAGTCTCCAGAAATAGTTGCTTGCTAAATCTTGTCTTAATCACAGGAATAGCGCTGTTAGAGAACAGAGAACAAAGGAGCACACCAACCCTAACCCGGATACATTGATAAATCAACTACTCTAAGAATGAACTCCACAGGTCATTTGGAGATGACCGGTGTGAGATAAAAAGTCTGTGTTAGCTGGTTTGGGCTTTTATCTTCGAATTACCAAACCTGCATGAGGGCTACACCAAATCTCCCTGCCCATCTCGGGGTGGTTTTTCCATCACAGGCTGAAACAGGCTCAGGATCTTGGATTTCATCGTTTAGATCAAACTGGGTTGAGCATTCTGATATGGCTTAAGAGCTCTACTTGAAATCCCTTGTGCTAAAGAAGCCCACTCTATGGTCTGTCAGAAACAAAGCAGAGGTGCGTTGGTGAATCTGGAGGAGTCATTTGCCCTCAGGCCTTCTCTGGCTCGCGAACCTGCCCAAGACAATATCTTACAACCCATTGAGTCACTTGTTCAAAATATCCTTCCTCCACATTCCTTACCTTTAACCTTTTCCCTTGTCTTTTTCTTATTCTTCTCCCACCGAGATAGTCTTCCATACACATCATTACTGTCAAGCTGTGATTACAGGAATCCTTGGCAACG
The DNA here is from genome assembly GCF_054491055.1 of Hypomesus nipponensis. Classification (NCBI taxonomy): domain Eukaryota; kingdom Metazoa; phylum Chordata; class Actinopteri; order Osmeriformes; family Osmeridae; genus Hypomesus; species Hypomesus nipponensis. Next base: position 4,368,476 of record NC_140370.1, read on the forward strand.
TGACGAGACGTGCATGCTGACATAGCTGGGGGCTCTGCAGCACTACGTCAGCAGCTACAGGTGCCTTCTCAGAGTACGGCCGTATAGATGGCAGTTTACAATCATGTCTTTATTTCACACAGCGCCGCACTTTCATTAATGCTGAATGGCATAGTGTGGTGGTGGTGCAAGGAATGAAAAGAAAGAATGAAAGAACCAACTGCACAATTTGATGTCTAAGATAAATTATTCATTGTAAAACACGATGTGCCCCCTGGGGGAAAGAGACATTAGTTTGGGGTTGTTTTTGACAGTGTTTTGATTGTTATTCACAGTATTGGTCTAATTGTGTCACATGTATCATAAGTCTTTGTGTCTTTCCATCGTTTAAAAAAAGTTCCAATTCTTAAGAAGCTCCAAATGCTTTCAGTGAACCCCAGAAGGGCAGGTCACAGTGAATAAACTAAGTGCTTTTCGGAGCAGAATGGTTTGTGGATCTTCAACTTGTCCTGACAATTCGACAGGTTGGGTACCTCTCACCAGGAACACCTCAGAGCAGCGTCACGTCTGCTCCCTGCACCTGCCACAGGCAAGTGCCTTTGCTTCACAAAAGCATAACTTAATGCCGAGGCAGGTCCCAGCCTGCATCCCCTCCCTCCCTCCCTCCCTCCCTCCCTCCCTCCCTCCCTCCCTCCCTCCCTCCCTCCCTCCCTCCCTCCCTCCCTCCCTCCCTCCCTCCCTCCCTCCCTCCCTCCCTCCCTCCCTCCCTCCCTCCCTCCCTCCCTCCCTCCCTCCCTCCCTCCCTCCCTCCCTCCCTCCCTCCCTCCCTCCCTCCCTCCCTCCCTCCCTCCCTCCCTCCCTCCCATCCTCTGACTCAACCCTGCCTTGCTGTTTTTGTATGTCCCATTGTCAGGAGGATGACAGAGAAAAAGACGCTACTTGACCTTCTTTGGGCGTTTTCATTGCGATGACTTTCCTGTGGGCCCGATTGCCCTTGAGGAGACACTGGATTGTTGCCAGGAGTTACTGCTGGTGGGAGATTTGAGTTGGAGAAATCTCCCCCCCCCTCCCTCCCCAGCTGGTGGTGTAAATGAGCCACAGAGCAGATAATACCTCTTACACTCAGTGCACAATGTGTCTGGTCTATTAGCATATCCAATTCATTTTCTCATTTGGCCTTGTAAGAGCCATGATCAGATGGAGATAACTACATTTATACAGCCCTCTCAGTCTCAATACTTCACAATACTAACAGTCCCCAATTGCAGTGACAAAAGAGGCACAGATTCCTCCCTCATAGAGTTAGCAAGTGCATTGACGGCTTTTTGGGGGGGGAAGTACTGGGGCTTGGAAAGCTCAGTGTCCAAGGAGACTAGCTTTCTGCTCCAGACAGTCCAATGGGACAAGCCCAAGCACATAGAATGTTACATTCCACTTTCTTTATCTCCATCTTCCTCTCCATCTGCTGCCAATAACATCATCAAAACGCTGCAGTTTCTATGATTTCCTCCCTTCTATGTCTGAGTACCCAGTGTTGCGAGAAAATGAATCTATTGAAAACAGAAACTGAGGAGTTACATCTCCCTGTATGAATACAGGGCATCAAAAAAAGATATAAAAGTTTTTTTTGCCTGGAAGTTACTGTATAAGGAAAAGGAGCTTTTTGGAGCTCTCTTTTGCCCATTGAGAAAGTCAATTGAATTAAAGTTAGATCTATACCAGGTCATTCTCCCGTGACAAACACATTTATGCTTTCCCTGTCTGGTAAGTCAAGAGAGAGTTAAGAACATGGGATTCCGTATTCCATGTAATGTCTTGAATGGGTGTCCTGATTTCGTCTCGGTAGCACCATGTTCCTGTCTGCATTCATGGAATCATCTTAGAACTGGGTGTCAGACTCTTGTGTGGCCTTTTCTCCCTCACCCCCACTGCACAGCGCACTGTACATCCTAATGTCAATCAGGACTGAGTGCTTGAAACACTGAGAGAATGAACACACACAGTACCCGGGAAAGCTTCACCTCAGGCTGTTCTTTTCTGTTGCTTTGCTTAAAGAGAAGGGCAGGTCATTTGTCACTGATTTCTTTCTTTTCTTCCTTGAGATTAGCAAGGCTCCTTTACACCGCCTAGTAGGTAGGAGACGGGAGGGAGAGGTGGGGAGAGAGAGATAGAGAGACAGAAAGACAGAGAGAGACAGAGAGAGACAGAGAGAGACAGAGAGAGACAGAGAGAGACAGAGAGAGACAGAGAGAGAGACAGAGACAGACAGACAGACAGACAGACAGACAGACAGACAGACAGACAGACAGAGAGAGAGAGAGAGAGAGAGAGAGACAGAGAGAGAGAGAGAGAGAGAGACAGAGACAGACGGACAGACGGACAGACGGACAGACGGACAGACGGACAGAGACAGACAGACAGAAAGAGAGAGAGAGAGAGAGAGAGAGAGAGAGAGAGAGAGAGAGAGAGAGAGAGAGAGAGAGAGAGAGAGGGAGGTATTAGGGCAGCTACACCTGTGGCAGCAGAACAAGTGTATCACTGTCTGGGGCCCGTGTCCCGGCTTGTTGGGCCCTCTCGTCAGGAATGCGCCGGTGAGACAATCAGGTGCAGGAGGCGCGTGGCGGCTTGCTGCGGGGTGAGATAACCTGCTCGGAGACACCGAGTGCCAGTGGACTCCCTTTGCTATCTCCACCCTTCCACCCTTATATGCAAACCCAGGAGTGTGTCCAAGTGTGGTCGATGGTTGTGACGCATCATGGGACAGAGTTGATTTCACAACATTCTCTGAGATCGCACGGTAATATTGTTAGGGTATTCAGGGGGCATGTCTGTCCATCCCTGCATGACTCATTCGATTTATCGGGAATGGGGTGGAGTACTCTGCTGGAAATTTGGTTTAGTCTGAGGGAATGAATTATTAATCTCAGTTAAAAGGTTACAGGCAATTTACCTGGCTTGGCAGGAAACAACTTCAACACAATCAGATCAGTTTGACTTTTACAGTCTTTGTTTTTGTTGACCACTTATTTTATTTATTTTGATGCGTGTTTGTTTTGGCCATGATTTGCAACATGATAGACATTGGGTGCAGTAGATTTTGGAAGCATATTGTTTCAAAGCCAAAATAACCAGGAAGATGTATTTATGATCTACTCTCTTTCCAAACCACATATTAAAAATGCTTGAAACGCATCATGTTAAACAGGTTTTAGCTCAGCTTCAAATGTAGATTTCTTGTTAAGTGGGGTTTTCGCAATCCAAAAACACAAAACGTCTTGACCTATCAGCCCTGGTGAGTTCAGATTAATGGGTTCTTAACTACCGTCTCTGTTATTATGAAGCATATTTCTAAAACACATGTTGCCTCTAATGGGAATATTATTTACCACTGAAACCCAATCGTGACTTTTGAGGAGAAACGGCCCTACTCAAATGTTCATTTTTCCAGAATGTGTGTTTTTGTTGTCTAAGTTTTCCTTGGTGGCACTGAACAAAGTGTTCTACTGTGGAGTAGTTTCTGCGATCGCAGACACAGTGTCTGTACAGGGAGTTCCTGCCCCTGGCCCAAAACCCACAGACCCACTGCAGAGGAGGACAAGGTCAGCCATTGCCTCAGCTTTCTCCTTCAACTTACAGGAGATTTACCTCACTCCAAAGTCGTATTCCCTTTAGTTTTGGTTCAGCAAGGTTTACTTTACAATGAAACTCTGAGATGTGTAAATCAAATGAAACCTCCTAAAAATCTTTTACAGTACTGCTTTATCAAATTGTGCTATGTCAGCAACTGCACACTGGCCTCTTGAGCCAGTTGCAGGTGGGTAGAGGTCTGTCCTACATTTCTTTCCTCAGTTCGCTGTAAATATCTCATATACCATGCCTTTCGCTGCCTTTAACTCTTTGCTCACATATGCTTTGCTCCTGAGAGTTCTAATCTGTTGTTAGAATTCCAGACAATGTTGCACGTGATAAGGGAAGCTCAGCGGTTGTGGGAGATAAAACAAGCAAAACAGCCACCAATGAGAGCGTGAGGAGTCAGAACAGATTGCGATTTCACTTTGAAGATCCTCCCTCACCACCAGACTGCTGCCTTTGAAACAGACGCTCACTGTCAATTGAACAACCTCTGCCTTATGTCGTTCATCACCCGTGACTTTACGAGAATGTGCATCACTTTTTCTATGGTCATCTTGAACAGAGAAATTTCATGTAGCCTGTGTTGGATTTAGAGTTAGGCTCTGGGAAACGTACGTTTGGAAAACCAGTAAAAAACATACAGAGGAAAAATATACAATGTCCTCAACCCCACCATGCATATCTCCAAGTCCCACCCCTCTTTCTACATCCTCCCATCCTCCCAGAAGAACAAAGTCATAACAATCAATCGAATAGACTGAATGGGAGTGGAGTACGTCTACACTATGTGTTTATCATGCAGATCCCACGTGAATGTGTTGTGACATTGCATGGGAGTGAGGGGATCTTCTATAAATGGAAAAAATGACAATTCACTGCTGAATGACTCAGATGGATGATTCAATTTGATTGGATTGCCATGTGCCTCAGTAACTCCAGAGTAAGACACGTCAAGGGCTTTCTGCAGGCCCTCCCTTTAGACTGCTTCCTTTTTACTTTACTTTCGACATGCTGACGGCTAACTGCTATGGGGGCCGAACAGGGAGGCTCTCTGTGTCCTCTACATTTCCCTCCCTCACCCCTCACCCCTCACCCCTCCACACACACACACCCCCATGACATCAGTCCAGATGACAGGGCCAATGGCAGACAGTGTCTTAGGGCTCTCACTAGGTCTGGGCGGAATGATGTGGAATCTGACCTTTGACCTAGTTCTGACTCTGACATCCCCAAGTCATTTGAGCCTGCGACAAGGGCTCCTATTGGCTGTGTAACATGGCTTGCGAGAGAATTATACGCAGCAACGCTGTACATCCTTGAAATTCTTCGATTGGAAAATGATGTCAGTGGCAAGGCTAGATAGCTCATTCTTTACTCTACATGCAGCAAAATATTTTGGTTGAGTAAATGTGTGTGTGTGTGTGTGTGTGTGTGTGTGTGTGTGTGTGTGTGTGTGTGGGGTGGGGGGATCTCTATTTGGACAATATCTGATACTATTTTTGAAAGCCCAAGACAAGATGTTCCTTCCTCTTTTGCTCTCCTTGATCATCACACTGATTTTGATCATCGTTTGAAATGCATAATTTGTGTCTGATGACTTGTTTTGCAATCTTTCTTCTTGTGGAAATATTTCTATCAAAAAGGACTCGCAAACACGTGAAGTGGAGACTCCCTGGTCATCAAATATGACTCACTGCTGTGTAGACCCTCCCAGCCGAGAGAGGCCCCCAGAGGCCCCCAGTGACACTGCTCTGAGCTCACCTCCAAACAGCACGGCAGACACAGGACTATTCGGCACGGCCCAGATGACCTCATCTCCACACACAACAACAATATGACGCCTTCAAGTAAACACAGTCCAGATTCACAACCTACCCCCCCCCCCCTCTCTCTCTCTCTCACTTCAAAGCTGGTGCATGCTGATAACAAAGCAGGCTTTTGGAGTGCCCCTCCTCTCCCACGTGGAGATGGTGGCCGAGACACATGCAGGGGGTGGGGGGGGGGGTGGGGGGGGGGGTGGTGAGAGAGGGGAGGTGTGAAGTGCCTTTTGACTGCACAGCACCTGCTGCTTCCCCCCCCCCCCCCCAACACCCACAGCCGGCCAGACTTCCCTGGCCCATTTGTCCTGGCGGAACAGATAGCTGAGATCAACGATTAATTAGCCAGTCAGGATTCAGAGGGAAGGTTTGGAGGTGGAGGTGGGGAGTGGGGGGAGAGGGGGGAGCGGGGGCAGGGCAGGGCAGAAAGCAGTGGGGTTAGGGGAGCTGGAGGTCAGGGGGAGAGGGGGGGCAGGGCAGGGAGCTGGAGGTCAGGGGAGAGAAGGGGTTTGTGTGCCCTCCTGTGTGTTTCGGACACTCCTTCTGTCATACAAGTGGAACATTCCTGTTGACTGTGGCAAGTAGCACTGCTGTAGTAGGAGCATGACGTGTTCAGCTCCACAGTCCTGTCAGTCCTGCTGTCACGACTGCTCTCTCTGACTGGCTCCTCCTGTTACGACTGCTCTCTCTGACTGGCTCCTCCTGTTACTACTACTGCTCTCTCTGACTGGCACCGTAGACAAATCGTACATCTCATTGATCCCCACGACAGCTTCAGGGATCTTGAAGTCAACTTGGCACTCTAGCGTCAATTAGAAAGACCGCAAATGAGTGTTAATCAGAATGTCATTAACATTATCTATGACATCGTCCAAATGGTACTAGCACCATTGCCTTGAAAGTCTATGCTTATCCCGCATCAATCAGTGTCCTTTCAGTCTTATCAGCTGTGGCAATCTCTGCTGCTCCCAGCAGCTAGCAGCTGGATCAGGTCTCCTGTGATCAGTCCATTGGAATGAGACGTGGAACATTGCTGCAGAGCAGAGCAATTCACTCTAAGAACCTCAAAGGCCGTGGACTATGAAGAGGAATGCAGCAATGACAGAGGATATTTATGACAGCTAGGATGGTGGCCATGAGCTGGAACAAACAAACCAGACAAACAGACTCTCTCTGCTCAGTCATTGGGAGACAACACCGCTGTTTCATAAGGGTCTGTAATTGCGAAACATTACCCCGTTCAGCAGAAATATTCACCCTCCTCCATTTGTTGTCGTATGAATGTAGGAGTGCAACATTTTTTCCATACTTCTTGGGAAACAGCATGATGGCTAGAAAAACATTAAGCTCTAAATTCACTGTCATCGATTACGTTTGATCAGAATTATAGGTATACTTTCCGGTCACTCTATCAAAAGATAGGGAAGCTGACACCCAATTCATTCAACTATCAAATGTGTTACCGAGTTTGTGGCAAACTGATCAAACCACTTCTAACAACACAGGTGACATCACAATGTGCATGTGTGTGACACAGTACCACCAAAGAACTTATATTGACTTCTATACTCTTTGGTACCACCGTGCAGTGGCCCTGTATGACATTTACATGACATTACATTTATTTCATTTAGAGAGAGCTTACATGACAACATGATTCCTAAAAGGTGTGGACATTTGTTCATGCACAGCACAGCGGGAGTGGCCAAACCACAGTAAAGCTGCTCTGTAGGTCTTTCTCCTGTCTAGGCTTGTCTGCCAAGCACAATGCCCAGACTCTGTATAATGTGGCCGGGAGCTAGTTTATTCAAGTGTCTTTTGTTTGCGCTCCATGCTCACCTTTTCCCCATGCCGATGATCAGATAACCAGTCAACAGAGAGGGGGGGGGGGGGGGGGGGGGATGCAAGGCATGTTCTGTAGCAGCAGAAGGCCACAGGTGTCATCCCGGCTGGACTACATCAGCAAGTCAGCATGGGGTGAATCGGGGATGGAGTCTTTACACTCGCGTTCAGTTTGGATTTTTCAGGGTTCCGTTTGGGAAACACGAGTGCGTTTCCATGGCGTCATAGAACCGCTTGCTTCCTCTATCGCTGACAAACACAATGTATGTGTGAGGCTTTCTTAATGCGTTGGTAGCTGCGTCATGTCTTCATGTTGTTTAAGCAGGATGGCACCTGCTGCCAATCCTGAGGCCTTCATATCCCGCTGGAAAACAGAGCTGGTGATTCTCAAGCCCCTGCAGTGTTCTGTTTCACTATTTACCTGTTAACTTAGGATAGGTCACGCTGCAATATGTGTGTCCCAGAACAGCTGGTCTTTGATGTCGGTACCTGGGACTCACCAGGGATCGCTCTGTTCCCAAGGGACCTCCACAGTGGTTTGATCCAGTTACTTCCTTTTGCTTGAAAAAATTCTCTCGGCATGCCTTGTGGCTATGGAAGCACTCGATCATTATTCAGGGTTTCGCTCCAGCTATTATCAATCCTTCTCCATCCAGATGCGGTGTTTGGAAAGGTTTGGGATTCACCACTGCTACTGGAATTTTAGCGGGAGCGTGGGCACATGTCTGAGCGCATCAGCACCGTGTTTTCTGATGTTAGTGTTCGTTTGTGTCGTTGCTGAGGAGGGGAGCTTGAGCACCACTCACTAGCGGCTTGTGGCCAGACAACTCTCCCCAGCCCTGATTCATCATAATTAGGTCACTGGCTAGGTCTGGCAGCCTCCCTAGGGAGGCTCTCACACACTCATATGCTATCTGCAATACCTACCAACCTACATAACAAGGGCCAGACCCAACCGCGCAAACACCGGCACGAAGATGAATCAGTCCTCCAAATAATCGATAATGGATCCAATGGGTGGTTTATTCAATTTGGAGAGGGATAGCCTATCGAACACCAAACAACAGCTCGCATTTTACAGTTTGTTTCATTTGTTTTCTCGGGGATTTTGGACAGATGCATCTGTGAAGCTGGTGGACTTCTCATTTGAAATGTGCTCCCTGGTAGGCATACCAATGTACTGCTTCACCGCGTGTGAGGACGTCAGGGACAGTTTGTAGCCATTGTCTCCATTCAAACAGCACAAGCCTACTGATCACTTTCACAGAGCCCAAGAGACAAATTCCTTTGAGCCCAGATGACGTTAAGTAAACCTGAATCCATGGAACACATCCATGCTAATCAGGGTTCCTGGACCGTTCTAGGGAGTGAATATTATATTAAAGGAAGGGCTGGTATGCTAGAACAGCTTGTCATTCAGATGATGTTCACTCTAATTGGTTAAGTAGCATGCGATTCAGGTTGTAACTGTCACATGATAGACCAGAGCCTTTTGGTTAGTGTAGGGCAGTCGATGTCAAGCAGACTCTCCATAAAGCCCTAATAGGCCTAAGAAGAGAAGGTTAAAGAGAGGTCAGATTTGAAGCACACACACAGACAATAACATCAGACATGCTTTATTTATTCCATGCAGATAAAATGATCCCATGACAGTTGACTTGACTAACAGTATAACAGAACGGGTCAAAGTAATGAGCAACCATCTAGATCTGACCAGTCAACAATCATCTCGACATTCATGCAGTCCAGTCATGCACTTCAATGCCAGAGCATGCTAGTCGATACATGAAGGAATCCTCGACACAGTAATTAACCTTCCAAACTGTTGTACCGCCAAACCATAATATCAATACATCATGGAGCAAGTGTTGCTAAGGGCATGACTGTTCTGTTTAAGGACGTGTGGTGACAAAGGGTCATGTTGTTCCCTAATTGCAGCAGTCATGAGTTTCTGAGTTGCACACAGAGTAGGAAATACAATCAAGTACGATCACAGGTTCTTTTGACAGCTGACCTATGCTCGACAAGACAGCGACTTGAAAATACCAAAGTACTATTGATTATGACAACACAGTCTTGCTTGTCTCAGTCTTGTCTCCCCAGCCTCTGATGTGGACATGTGGACCTAGCAATCCCTAACAAAGATATGGGGACAACCCTACTGCAGGAACTGATAAGACTGCAGTCCTCAAATCAGTTTTGTTGACTCTTCAATCAAAGCCCAGTTATTTATTTATTAGCCTAACATTCTGACACATGAAAAACAAAACGGACTCAGTGCTCTTTTTCTGTTTACGAATGTATTTGTAGTCGTGTTCAAGTCACCCAAACTCACAACAACTGCTTAGTGTGCCACAACCTTCTTCAAAACATTCTACTCACAACTCCATAGTCTATTATCAACCAATCCTGAACTGTATGGTTTATGTAATTTAAGTAAGGCAAATATGCATCCTACTAGACAGCAATGCAAAACAAATAAAAGCTATTCAATAATTTGGGGAGACAGTGAAAATGAAACAGAATCCTTTCTAACAAGATGTTGGAGTTCCATAAACAGACTTGCTCCTCCAGGCTGTTCAAGTAGCTGAGTGAGAATATACAATCAGCCCCATTCTGCGGGGCCAGTGCTGGAGAGGAGCCGGTGGATCACGCTCTGCCCAGGACAATCAGCCCTCACAGGACACCGCTAACTTTATTTGTTCCACTTGACGGTCATAAAGGAATCACACTCCCCATTCACCACCAAGTCAGCAGGTTTCCAACTCAGCCTCCGTCTCCATCCAGCTATCCCAGGGCTCTCTGTGTGTCACCACCGTTTATTGAGTGGAGTGAGAATTACAATGGTACATGTTGCTGTTACTGTATACCCTGCATGATGCATTGTTGACTACTATATACAGCTCTGGAAAAAATGTAGAGACCACTGCACCTTTTTCTTTCATTTTTAAAAAGGTTGAGAAGGACAATTTTGAGGTAGGAACAGAAGGGTCAAATTCGCAGTGGCCTTCTGTTCCTCACTCAAACTGTTGTTAATGAAAGAAAAAGGTGCAGGGGTCTCTACATTTGTTCCAGAGCTGTAAGTCTAAAACATTGTTATGGAGAAGAAACATTCAGAGAGCAAAAAGTAGCTGCACAAGCCATGGAGGAGTGCTACGATGTCCTATGGTGCCTTACACCATGAAGGGGAAAAGTAACCCGAGGCAACAAATATTTCTGACATCCATCTCTTTCCTGGTAAACAGGGAAATGAGATGGCCCTACTGCTGTGTGTTTCAGGTCTGCTATAATTACTGTATACACAACAGGAGGCCTATTAACAGTTGCCACCCCCAACAAATATTGGATCTCACACATTCCATAATAGCCATATGCTGAGAACAAATGAGCCATTGCTTGGTCTCCACCCCATCTCCTCCTCCTACCGACACAACTGCTACATCAAATATTCATGGGGGAATGAGAAGCGCTGTGTGTCCTACCACAATCTGAGCAATCAGCCAGGCAGTTAATTGGTGTATTCAGAGATAACACAAAAAGTCAAAGAAGACGGCAACCGTTCCAATGCACATTCACACACTTACATATCGTATGTGACACAAAAATATGGTATAGGGTATTAGTATTGACACCCTGTGTGTCATTTGTGCTAACAACACTGTCATTTGAAGAAACACTTTTTTCCCTTAGTGTTGTAAAGGTCCAACAGTGTAGGTTATAGTGCACTGTATGCTTGTAATGTCTCCCCATTAGTCATTGGACTGTCCTGTGGAATCCTAGCTGTGGTCTCTGTGTGTGTCAGCTTCTGCACCTGCCTCTCTCCCACACAGCTAGGCCAGAGTGCCACGAGCCACCTGGTCTGATCAGAGCGACAGTGGAGAGCACCTGGACTAGCTTGATGAGGACTAATATGATTGAATATCGACCTATGGGAAAGTTCAGCTCGCCAGACAACAAATGTCTATTTGTCCAATCATCTCCCATAGATCAGCAGCTTTTGACCACGGTGTCAAAGTCTCAAACACTGTCCGACTACCAATCTACCGTTTCAGATATTACACTTTGTGTCGTTCAACAGAAGTAGACAGCACAGTGTAAAATACAACTAAATGTAACCTTGGGTCATCGATTTAATCCACAGATCCCAGAATTATTGGAGGTTGTCAAAGCAATGGAGATTTAGGGGTTTCATAAAAACATTTTGGAGAACAATTCTTCTGCCAAAGACAGTTTTGTATTCAATTGAGTAGACTTTACCTCACATAGCAGGCATGTTACTGGAATAATTGATTTAAAAAGGCACCTTAGAGATTTAGCTAATTTACTGTTTAGGGTGATGGCAGCTATTCACTGGAAAATAATACGCTCTTGTGCTTTAAAGACACTCAGTTAAGTAAATAAAGATCCCTGGGTCCTCAAAAGACTATAGCAAGTGAGTGCAGATCAATATAGCTGGCATGTGTTAAATGTAAAGCGTGTTTGATGTCTGGACAGGTTCACAGAGAACAGGTTCAGCCTTGAGTCTGGGCTGAGTCATCTTTTACTCTCTGACTTTTGCCTTTATATACATTTCACAAACGCAATGTCCTTAAGCTATGTCTAAATCAACAAAAGCTTATAGATATCAAAATACTTGCCTATATGCTTGCAATATAAACATGAGTATATATTTATGGCTGCTGTAATAGTTTGTGCTGCCAAATAGAAAAACATTTTCTAAGTCTTTGAATTTTTATTTTTTAAAGTATCTTAAAATATAAAAATCATTCAATCACAGTTTGCACTGTCAAAATACAATCATTTCAGTCCCACTTACATTCAAATATATAAAAATATAAATGCAAACCTTTTTTTAAAATACATAAATGCCAGACAAAATAGAGGCACTTGAAAATGTATTACTAAACTGAGTGCTGGCAAGTAGTTACTGAGTCATGATTGTGTAAGTTTGAAACACTTTCACCCTCAAAAGTCTTTGCACTTGTTCTCCATGTAGCGATGGCTTCAAATATTCCACAGACAGCGCACTGCTGCTGTCATGTGTTACAATATACAGTATCATATCAAAAGAAAAATATTCAGGTTTAACCCTAAAACACATCCCCTGTGAGATTTGTATCAAAAACATATATCTCTGGACATGTCAAGGGAGCACGAAGAGCGCAGACAGATGGTTATATGTTATGGCAAGGTTCAACACTGTCAGTGGTGAAATGGTGAAAATACTGCTTGAAATAAAAAGCATTCAGTAGAATTGTTTTATACTGAAATGAAATGGATTGTCATGTCAAAGGTGACTCTGCATATTTGGAGGAAAAATATTTTTCCAGCGGTCAGTTTGTGAAGACTGGAAAATAACAGAGGGCTCTGAAGGCAAGGTATCCCAGTTCAACGTGCTACACAACAACCAGATTCCTCATGCTTGTGCAGAAGAGACATTCTGGAGAAAGTTTTGGAGCAGTTCTTGCATTGGTATTTTTTCACATCCGAATGGGTTTGTAGGTGAGCCCTGAGGTTAGACCGGTCTGCAAAAGCCCTGTTGCAATGTGGGCAGGAAAAGGGCTTTTCACCTGTAGAATGGGAGAAAAGAAATGTGTTAGCAGTCAGAAATAGATCACACCAACTTACTATCTGCTTAACTGTCAGACCTAAAGAGTCAACCCTCAGCTGATGATAAGTCTCAAGGTAAAAACACTTTGAAACTTGAATGATGTGTCAAGTAAAAGACAGCTGCGGTTGTGAAACATATCAATTTATTTAAGTCATATTGGGAGGCATGAATATCAGAGTTTTTATCAGTTCATGGTACTGCTTGTTCTGACAAGCCACCTCAGCCTGTGGTAATATGGGCCCAAACAACATAACTTGTATCAACTATCATCTGCTGAATAGGCTTGCAACCTACCACCGCAAATTAAAACTATACCAAACAGACAGACATGTTCCTTGTTTCTACAAATGTGTGCAGACACTTACCGGTATGTGTTCTGATGTGTCCTTGAAGTAACCATGGTCTGGAAAAGGCTTTGCCGCATATTTTACAGACGCACGGCAGAGTGTGAGTTCTAATATGCATTTTAAGGGCTCCCAGACTAACGTACTCCTTTTCGCAGTATTTGCAGCTGAAAGATTTCCTCGTTTGGGCGTCGCAGTGCAGCTGCTTGTGTTTTAGCAGTCCAGAGTAAGTGGAGTAAGACTTGCTACACAAACTACATTGGAATTTTTCAGAGTCAACTCCGTGAGGGTCTGAGAACTTTGTGAGCATACGTTCATCTTCGTCACTTCTTGGACTTTCTGACCCACTGTGGTCTTTAGATGAGGTGTCGGAGAGGGACGAGGGGTATCCAGAGATTGGAGATAAGTCACTTGGAAGCGGGGAGAGCGGCAAGTTGCTGGTAGTCCATACCGTTATAGGGTTGTATGCCACCGAACTAAGGATCTCCGTTTGAGGGATGACAGGCAATGGAAGGCCTTTGTAGAGATACGGCGAAATTAATACTGAAAAATAAGATCAAATACATGTTATCCTTTCTCGTAAGTAAGCATTCAACACCTGCTGAAAGTATTGAAAACAACTGAGGCAATCAAAGAACACGTACTTGAAACAGACATTGGTATTTTGCATTAGTTAGTTTTAGAACGTTATACAGTTTAGCAAGCATTAAAGTGTGGCTACACTCATAAACTTTGAAAACTTTGTGTTTCTTTACCTGCGGGGCTTTCCAGCTCACTATAATTTGGCTTCTTAGCGGAATTAATATGTTTCTTGACCAGAAAGGAACGTGGCATCTTGGAAAATAAAATGGAAATCTTTTCTAGACCTCTGGTAAATATAACGGTCCCCTCTGGACGGTTCAAAACACTTTATGGACGGGAATCCCTTATTGCATAGTCCAAAGTGTCATCGTGTAGTGAAGCGCTGTTGTAACAGTACAGTGGACATACAGCAGTAAGGAGCAGTAAATACTCCCCATCAGGTGCATGGGAGGAGTCACACATTCATACATGGGGTCTTCAATCCAATTAAAACGGGGTTTTAACACGCAGTCCCAGGTGGGCGGGGTTAAGACCACCTCTTCTAACTAGACAGGTGTTGGAGAGAACTGGGGGCTGTTGGAGTGGTTGTGGTGCATGGGCTTGCAGGAAGATAATGATCTTGGTACGCAGTAGGTAGACTATGCAATCACTGCAATGTGCAGGTTGTTGCTAATGACCGCTGTGTTACATAGCTCTGGAGGCGGAAGAAAATGAAAAAGGTGATAAATGCCAACAAGTATGTAAAGAACAATTACATGACATACGTCTCTTTTATTGCTCTTCACAGCTCCATTGCTACTTATGTAACTGAGCACTGCACTAATAATTAACATTGATTTGTCAGGCCTATTTAACAATCCACAGTCTTTATCTTTCTTCAAACCAATAATAGAGCACAAGTCAAGGAGGACCAGTCGGTCCACATTGAAATACCCTTAGTCTATCCAGTGACAGATTTCCTGACATGAGTGGATGCAGGAAATCATACATTTCCGTTGCCAATAATTAAATAAAGTTTTTTTCCTTTGAACATAAATCTAACTATAGTTGGCTCTCAAGGTCAATCTCAGCAGTTTAATCACATCTACCTTGGCTGAGTTTGTTGGGGAAGGGGAAACTTAGCAGTCTACGCCCCCTTGTGTTCGTTCAACTTACCCATGGATGGGAGGGGTGGATGATGTCCAACAGAACTGGGACAATGGAAAACAAAGCCAGCATTAATTGGCAGTTATGAAAGTAGGCCCCCAAGCGATTTGATTGGCCAGGTCAACAGATATGAGAATCTCATTAGGACGCACAAGTTAATTGGAAGCCGGCTATCTTATCTGTGCAACATCCTTTACACATCATGAACGGTTCACTTTTGAACAGCCTTAAATGATAAATGGATGGAGCGGTGATCTTTGCACAGTAGCTCAATATTGTATGGGTGTTACGCATACCTATGGCTCCAACTCTTTTACCCCAACAGCTCCGCGGCCCACCTGCAGCAAGCATATCCAACTCATGGCCAACAAGAGAATCAGGCGGCTGAGCGGTTAGGGCATCGAGCTAGTAATCTGAAGGTTGCTGGTTTGATTCCTGGCCGGGGAACATGCACTTCACCCTACTTGCCTCAGGGAGAATGTCCCTGTACTTACTGTAAGTCACTCTGGATAAGAGCGTCTGCTGAATGACTAAATGTAAGGTATGTGGTAGATATGGAGTTTTCTCATGGCGTTGTGGTAAACCCTAGGCTTCAAGAGAGATTTTCTGTATAACCACGAGTACACCTTCTCTGATCTTTTTATCCGCGCGAGTGATGGGGACAAGGGTCAAGTAAATATGAGCTCTATAGATGCATCCAAGTAAAAAAAATAAATGAATCAGTTATTGTCATTTAGAATGACAATTATGGATACTTCAAGTACAGGTGTTTTTTTCAGGCAGGAGAGAGATTTAGTGATCATGTTGCAGCTTGGTCTGCAGCCACAAATCTATCAGGACAGCCAGTTGATTCTGCAGTTTGATTAATATCTCTCTAAATATTGGTTTAGACTATCATTTTGAAGGTAAACTGAAAGGACGATAATTCATCTGTGAACAGGATCTAATGCATTTTTTCCCATGGAGGCCGAGTAGTAGTGCTTTAAGCCCAAGACACTAAACCTGATGAGTTTAGCCTTGGTCACAATTTCACACCCTGATTCTCACACAGAATCCAGCTTCAATTTGTCACATTGGTGCAGCAGGGTGGTTAGGTAACATTGTGGGTTGATCATATTGAACTTTTTGGAGAGCCAATCACCCCCTGGTGTTTCTCCAGACAGATGCCCTCTGGCCTGCAGATCAGTTACAGAAACAGACACACTACAACCATGGTTCAATAACACCACCGACCAGCCATTCACATCTGACTGGAAAGCAAAGCACTAGAAAACACACGTGTACAATGATTGAGAGCATTCATACCGCAATGGCTCTACAAAACACTCTTTATTTTGTGGCCCAAGACACACATTCCCTTTCACAAGCGTTTCTAAATTGATGGTTGACTTGATCCTAAGTTGGTAGTGATCCAGAGCCATAAGATACACTTTGTATAACTATTTGTAGACTTGTTCTATTTACCGTAGGAGCTGCACGTGCACCTGCAACTAAACCTGCGGTCTTTGCGCAGCTGCTCACTCAGGGGCCGTAGGGTTGCATCTCAATGCACGAAACACAGCTGTTCGATTTATTGAAGTCAAGATCGGAGCGTGAATCTTCTCTCCTGATCCAGTGAGCAATGGGACGGTTCACGTTCATGAGTCATGACCGCTCTCGTGAAAAAGCGAGACATTCGGTTTATTTAACCTGCAGAAAATGAATGTTTTTGCTATGGACTGGGCTACTTAAAAATCAGTTGAAAATATTCTTGAAGCCGGCTCATCTGAATTTTCTTCAGCGGTGGTCGTTGTCCATATGCAGCTTGATACCAGCCTGGGGTTTCATTCACTAAGGAAATCATACCGCAGTGTGTGCTACCGAGTAATTGGCAGAAGCGCTCTTTGCGAGGATGCTGGGCAGTTGTGTGCTCAATAGATGAAAGTAAATGAATACAATATTTATGCGTTGTTGTGAGTAGCAGAGTGCTCCGTGAGTAAATGAAGAACTGACTCCATTGACGTGAGTTGAAACAAATCGATGTGATTTTTATCCAGTCTTATTTGCACTACAGCTGAGCGCACGGTGCGAAGAAAATGTGAAACTGTTTCCCTCCCTTGAGATGTCGACGGAAAGAAATCCCTAAATCGTTGCTCCTTGAAATGTGGCGAAATGGTTTTTACGTTAGTGCGGGATATTTGACCGGGCTTGAACATTGCTTCAGTGTTCTGGATATCGTGTGGGCGAGGGTGCTTGATGGAGATGATTTCGCAGAGATTTCTAGAAACCGTTTCCTACTCTGAATAAACATTTCAGAAGGGATTGATGTTAGGGGCCGAGGGGATCCAATCCAACATCACCACCTGTTAGGATACTTAAAACAGGTAATGTATCCCATTAAGTCATTAGCGAGACTTGTATTTTACCAGCAAATTGTTTTATTAGAATTGCCTAGTATTTAGGATATTGATAAACCATGACCTTATCAATTGTTGTTCAATTGGCTTTTCAATACAGGCTAGGATTTGTATTCATACACTGGGACCACATCATCAGTATACTTGACTGATTCAGGAGTAGCCTATAGCTTAGACATATATTAGCATTTTACGATATGGGGGTAGTTCACTGAACATAGTCATACTGACAGATCACTAGTGCAACAGTGCATAATTAAAATAAAGACATGACACGAGCCCTCACATTGCCTCGGCACTCGAATGTATGGCACCCGCAGTTGCCTTATAGTGCCTTGTCAGACCGCTTTTTATCCAGTGATATAAAACAAATCTGAAGTAGGATACAGATGATGTACTGCACACAGTCGACAGCATAACACGTAATTCCAATGCCACACATCTTGCAGTCAGATAAGACAGTATTTGATCGAAACCTGCAATTCCCTGCAGCTGTAACACAATAAACCTCATCAGTGCAACCGACAAGGCATGATGCGTTCAGCCATGGCAACCAGAGAAACATGCGTAGCCTTGGCTATATTGTTTTATACACGTGTAGAAAAATCCTGATATTTGCCCCTGAGACTCATATTGTGAATATAGCTCTCACACCTCTCAGTCCCATAATAGCCAATGATGCATGAAGTAGGCGCAAGGAGGCTTGCAAACTCAGTATCTTGATGAGGTCAGTTTTGACAGGGTTTCCATACAGTAGTTTCTTAAGACTGAGTTGAAGATGAGTAAATACCTAATTAGGGTGAATGAATACCCAAGATCACACAGACATCATTTGCTATCAAAAGCAAAATATGGTTTTGCATATCAGCATAATGGTACAAAATTATCTTATTACTGGGCCATGGCCATCTAATAGTTATTTTCATTCTGGCTTTTACAGATCTGCATTAGTGGTTGCAGATCCATATGGTGAGAATGGTGAGCAGAGTAAGGTCTGGCTAACAGGCATAGGTCAGGAGCAATCTGGATGATGTAGTGAAGGTCTCCGTTCCCTTGGAATGACAGGATGTTGCCTTGTCATTGACAGCTTTCTGTTCTGAGCATTCACCCCCCCCCCCCCTCCCTCCCCCATACAGCTAAAGTCATATATCACCAATCTGTTTGTCCAAGTGTTAAAGGTCTTTCAGGCTTGAGTGAAATGTGACATGAAGGCTGGTGACCATGTCACCCCGACAGCAAACCAGGCAGCTCTAGGTCCACTCCCAGTTGTGGGAGTGGTGCCACATTTGTATTGTGTGTCACCAGTGTTGGATGAGCAGTGAGATCAGGATTCTGTTAGAAAAAGCTGCCGTATCACATCAAGTCGCTCATTTATCTTTGCAATAACTCTCACATTATTTATGGGGGTTGATTGAATGGTTGGATAAATCATGTAGAATACTGAATGTTTTGATATAGTCATGTTCTTACAGCCCTATACTACATTTACAATAACAGCTGCATATTAACTATTACTTATAGTTAATAAATAGTTCAACTTATATTTGTTTGTGAGCCAATTTAATTGTCAATAATCTGTTTCAACTCATACTGGAAATAGGAATTACTAGTCCTACCACTGTTCCTTCTTTCAAAAATGCTGACGGAATGTTCTTTACTAATTATTGCCCGAGTGGGATATTTTACCCTCAAAGGCAAACTTAGTCAGAGTGAATACACACATTGGCATGAATGATTTATGTTTGCGCAATCACAGTGAAAGTACGGTTTTACAATCTGTAGATACATTCTAGGAGAACAGGGGTTATGAAGAAACGTTGACCTTCTCATCGCTAGGTATGTTATGACGGACCTGGTTCTTTAAGCAGGCACATCCCTCCCTCTTAGATTGTTGGTTTTTAGTTATAAAAGCTATTGCTAATACATATTTTTGTATAGACATATATACATTGTTGAGTTTTGTATTTGAATTTGTTCTATTATTATTTATATTCACTGTAGGCCTACATATGCTTAGAGGTTGCGTGCTACTGAGGATGCGTGCCACTGTGTTCCATGTCAGGAAACAATACCACTGTGAAAAGACAGAAAGGCATCGCTGAAATAACTCTGTTATAATGTTATCCTCTAACGACTGTTCTTTATATAGGAAGACAAGATAGTCTAACGCCTTCTGTCAGAGTGTAAAGTGAGGTGGTCCCAGACATTCACATCTTAGACCTGCAGCTAAGCAGGGGAGGGAAAGGAGACTATATCACACCTTATAGTCATGTGCACTCTTACCAGGGCGGATTTAGTCAACCATCCGTATGAATTGTCCCAGATGCTGGACCGAATTAACGGGGGAGATGCCATTTTTATTTTTTTTAGATAGAGAGACAAAAAAAGCGAAAGTTTAAATATAAATTGAAGATGCAGTTGTTGATGCGTGCTATGGACTGTTATCTTTGGCTGCCACAGAGTTGGTGTTGCACAGAAAGGATATCATTAGTTCCACGGCCTAGTGATGACTAATTAGGTCAATACAAAACTGTTGTCATGGTGGGAAAACACATAATACACATTTGATACAAAAGCCTTTCTGTTTGCACCATGGTATTCAAACCTGATTCAAATGGCTGAGCCGGCAAGTGACAAAAGGTAACAACAAACAAAGCACTGACTCAAAGATTAGCTCCTCTGGTTTAAGATGAAGGCCTCCAATGGATTTCTGTCGAGGTCGGGCAGTATATTTGCTAGATGTTTTACAGTCACTAAGTAGCCCACACTGGTCTATTTTAAGTCATGTCTGATTAATGTGTGGATAGCCTGCTTATTCAGTTTGTTAAGCACTGGTACCTTGACAGCAAGCTAACTGCCTTCTCTATTTTGCACTGTCCTGTTAGCCAATTGCTTTTTCTACAGTAGGCAGCATTCTGCTTTATGTTCCATATTTGTAGTTCTACACAGAAACAACGTTAGCATATGAAGCCTACTTTGGTTATTGTGTGTTGTGTTTTGGAATTAAGTAATTACAGTTAAATAATTAAGTATTAAGCATTAAGTATTAAGTATTAATTACTTTTCCTAATTTAAAGTGGACAACAAGGTAAACACAAACTTAACATGATTATATGTTTTTAAGTGTCCTCTACCCATTTTGTAACATTGATGTTCTTTGGGGTCATTTTGACCCCAGGCTGTTCTAGCTGTATGGAACATACAAGAAAAATCTAAATGTACATACATTTGTTTTGAATGTTATAGGGGTCACAATAACAATGCATTTTATAATGTTTATAACGTGTCCCTCTGCTTTAGGGTCCTAAACTAACACTATAGTACTCTATAGTATTGTGAGAACCACTGATTATTTCCATAACATCGGAGGGTGGGAAAACGTAATTCACTCAACATAGGGGAGGAACAAACAAATAAAAGCTTCCAAAGCAGCCTTATAAACTTTGTATTTATGCTATGTGTGCTCTCTCAATTGAAAATGAGCTGAAAGAAAAGTCTGCTGTCAATTATGTTTTGTCACAGGTCTTTGACAGTGAAAGTGACATAGAGCAGACATAAAGCGGAATAGACGATAATGTTGAGGACCCTGATGATGAGGCATCCTCTGATGAGAATAATACTCTTAGTATCAACCGTCCTGTTATGGCTCAACCACCCGCATACACATACCTTCCAAAAATGTAAAGTTATTATGGTTCCCCTCCCCACTTGAATGATAGGGTAGACTTAGTGCTCCTAATGTCATCAAAGTGGGTTCAGGAGGCACCAGACACACTGTCAACCAAGTCCAAACAGCTCCATAAATTGTAATGTAATGTGTAATGTATTCAATTGAAAATGATATATTTGACATTATAAACTAAAAGGGGAGGCATGTGTATGGGTACAGTTGGAAAGCGATATAAAGCCAACAAAACAGAAAACATATTTATTTCAAATTTTAGGTAATTTAATTGGATTTTTGAATGATATGCATATTTTCCACAGTCAGGCAAAAGGTTGTTTTGGGGGTGGGTGGGGGTTATTTTTTATTTAAAGGGCTATTTAGGTGTGTCAACAAACACACAAAAGTACCTATCACAAAAAACCTGGGTACAAATCTGATTCTGGGGGTTGAAGTAGCTGGGGTCAAATTGACCCCAAGGACGAAAAATGTTAGTAAATTTGAGGATAACAGGAGGGTTAAATAAGAAGCAAAAATAATTATGTTAAACATGTATTCTGTGGTGTCAAATGTTGAATGGGGTCAAATTGACCTCAAGGATAACAGGAGGGTTAAGTAATTCCAGTGGAATTTGTGACTTGAAGTTAGAATACTATAGCATCTACATGTAGCTTTGGTTCGTCTAAGAGCACCAGTTAGCTGGAAAATTTGAACCCATGTCCAGGTAAAACCACACAGGGTCATGCATGGTAATTGGCATTGCAGCCATGTTGCAGGGTATGTTCATGTCCTTTGGGCGGAATGTGTCGGAGTAAGTTGGGAACAACTCTAGAGAATGACACAATTCCCCAGGGAGATGTAGAGGTACTAAACTCTGTCAGATTTCACTCAAAGTAAATTGAGAAATTATATTATTCCCTCTCCTTTAAACGCACGTTGCATTTAGCTATTATTAGATTTTTATTTCAGCAAATCACCATTTTTCCCCTTTGGCTATAATTTTCCAAATGTCATACTTGATAATCCTCAGTGTTTCAGGTCTCTTGATGATCCCCCCACCCCATCAATTCAAAATCTTATTTTTCCGCAAGTAATAGATGTCATCTGACTATCCAAATGGGGTTCTATCAAGTCAGCCCTTAGTGTGTTGCACTGGTTGTTCTTCTTTCATGTCAGCGTGACAATAAACTCCAGGCTTGGTATATTCCTGAGGCCCCAAAGTGTGCTAATGAAGCACAACTGGAACATCATGTATTCTATGTTGTTTTCACCCAAACCTAATCTAAAGAAGAAACAAGCCACAAGATGAGAGGTACTGTGCTGTAACAACCAAAAAATGGAGTTGATTCATTAACGGTAATTAGGACAACCGTGCAAGATTACACGCTTCAGTTGTTCAAGCTGTGTGCCTATAGGCCCACAATGGTATAAGTTGTTAATGGAAAACAATACATTATTACCAGTTAAGAACATGGCCAGAGGGAACCAGCTGACCTGTGCACAGTCATCTCTAACAGTGAACTACACCAGTGTTTATGTATGACAACAATACACTGACTATCCTTATTTCATCCTTACACATCTTGATTCCTTGATATTCAGTGATATAATAGGTACCGGTTTGTGGAATGATCCTGTTTGATTCAAGCTGGCACCCACCTGAAAGTTCTGGGCATTGCTTTTGCCAAAAGCCATTCATCACAATCAGAGAGGTCAGGAGCCAGGTGCATAAACGTGTCGGTCACTAACTTACTTCTGCTCTCGTGCAATCCTCAATGGGTCTGGCATGGAGAGCACTGACACAACAAGATACAAAATGGGGGTTTGGAGTCTGGCAGCACTCACAATACCAGTGCACTCAAAGCTGAAGAAGGGTTGAAAATAGTACGCTAATAAGATATTATTGAATCACAGAACCCCTTGGTAAATACCAAGAAAATAATTGGTTTGCTTTGCCTTTGCAAGTCAGAGCGAAGATCAGGATCTCTTTTTTTCTGTCTTGGTAATCACAAAAGGGAGCACAGACAGCACAAGAGCAGAGACAATGTGCAGTATTACAATCAAACAGCTCAGAGAGGGCAGTGACAGAAACATTTTATTTTTTCTGTTGTTTTTTTTGGTCACAATAAAAATGTGTGAAATTGCTGCTGGAAGGCCACATTACTCATTATATTTTCACACCAAGAGATACTGGCAATGAAGAAACCTGGATGCTTAGTTCACTGTCCAAAAGACTCTCTTTCCAAGTGGAGGACCACAATTCTAGCTCCAATAATCAACCGCTTCAGTTCCAGATCATGGCACTTTGAGTACTGTATGTATCAGACCATACAATAAATAAACTGTATTTGGGTTTCAATAGTCCACCCCAACATTTGCCTGTCTGTACTGAGACAGTTGATCCTCCCCCAGATGAAATGCCTATATTGCAACTATCCATCATGCTGTCGTGGTGACAGGAGCTGTACCCGGGTCTTGGAGGTGGGCTTGTCACTACCACAGCTTGTACCCTCCAGGCTATCTAACTCCGCTGTCTCAATCACAGTCGGCTCCGTGCGAGCCACGGTGTTGGGCAAATTAGTGGCAGAGCAAATATCTGATGGCGCACACTGAGTTTTCGCTGACTCCGCTTAAATGTTACAAAAGGTTCGGCTCAAGTATGTCTTTGGCATTCTCCCCTCCTGGGGAGCGGCTGTATTTGTGGTCTCCCCTGCATCTCCTCCTTTAGACTGGAGTGCTCGTCCCCAAGCACCAGGCTTACGGTTTATAACGCTGCACTTTTAACTCAAATTTAGATTGACCAGATGTAGGCATTCATTTTTAAAGATGGCCAAAAATGGCATGGGATGACTGCACATCCATCAAGGAGAGAAATCTTTCTCCAGATGGAACCGAGTTCTGTTTGTCCCCTGTTTCAGGAAAATCCAGCTTGACTGCAAAAATCAACGATGAATATAACATGGGTTCTCATTTCAATTGAGAACGATTCAGGGTACTCTCTGAAAAACAATGATCCCAGAGGTGCCATTTCACTTGGCAAATTTGTGGCACTATGTCTGCGAAGACTTACTAATGAGTAGCATTTCTCTAGTGGATTCTATTACACACAGAAAAACACCTTGGCAGGATCATTTGTTATTGTTACACCAAAGACAAGGAAGTGGAAGAAAAATGTGTTAATTGAAGGTTGGCATTCACACATTAGGATCCATAGGTTTCTAGAGCTGTTTCACTTATTCTGATCTTAAACAACTCTGAAAAACATCTTTATCACTTCTGTTCTCTATGTCTCTTTCTCTCTTTTTCTCTTGTTCTGTCTCACTCTCTCTCTAGTCTGCAAAAACATCTGTTCTCTAACGCTAAAGGAATGACAACACACTTTCTGGCTGAGTCTGTTGGCCTACTATCTCATGCAGTACACTAATGGAAAAGGTAACATACATTTTTCTCCCTCAAGCTTGTGTGATGATCTGGATCTGTATGGTTCTTCCCCGGTTCAGGACACCACAGAACCTGTACTGGCACCAGACAGCCGACAGCACCGCTGCCCAGCCCTGACTCTGTGGCGGCACCTCCCTCACCTCCACCCTCCACCCTCACCTCCACCCCCACCCCAGGATCAACAGTACACGCAGCCCTACCCAACCTGCTTCATGGCTAGACCTCTCCAAACGAAGAGCTGGGGGCCTTCCTACTGAGGTAGATCTACACTGTATTAAATGCTCTTCAATCACCTTTGTGAGTGTGTCAGTTGTCATGGCTCCATCTATGTTTTTCCTTTTTTGACTCATGGCCTCTCATGACATGTGACCATACTGTATGTTGAAGTTATGTTTCTGCACCAGAGCAATAACCTTACTTCATGCGTGTGTGTTTCTACATAGCTCCTGTACTGTGACTGTTGCAGTTTTAGCTAGCATTTGTCTCAAAGTTTTTCTTTGAGGCCCAGGCGAGAGCATAGACCACTACCGTAGCTGGGTTACCTTCTGGGAGAAAGTGATTCAATACTGAAATGAATATTACCATACTCAGGTTCTCACCTTTTGCTCATCAATTATTTATTCATGTTTAATATATTCTCTGGTTTCCCTTGCAGATAGCTTGCTGGGACTGCTTCTGCAAAGAATAGCGCTAACAAGAGAAACATTGCATTAAAATCTATTACATCCTAATCTTATTGCCCCCATCATGATGACCTGGCATAAAGGAAAAAGCTCCACCCGTGCTAGCAGATGTGTTTGAAATAGCCCCTAGTCACCCAGGGATGGAACTGCTCTGTAAAGGGCCCTGCTGCTGATGGGGGCCAATTTACGGATGAGTATTTTCTGGTGTTTTCAAGGCTCTTTTCCTTTTTTTTCCAGGGCAGTTTCCCTCACTGTACAGTGGCACATGGATTTCAAGACTTCAAATGAAGAGGTACAGTTTAATTGCAGTTGAATAGATTTCAGCTCTCAGCATTTTGCAAGATAACTAGACCAAATTGCTCTGTCTTAACATCTGTTACGGCAGCCTCAGTCAAATGCTGACCCAGCTTAACCTTTGCTCCGCAGTGAGTGTCACCGAATTAGAAATCTTTGGATTCATCTGGCTTGAATGGGTCCTTGTTGTTACATGTCTCCGGACCCTGCTGGGTAAATGATATAAATTGGAGTTGATGATGTGGATAATGATGGAAGGGATTAGAATGGGAGAGTAATGATGAAACAGAAAATAGGATTGGAGAGAAGGGAAATGACATTCATGAACTAGCAAGGTGAACAGCAGGTCAGACAGTGTTCAGCAATGCAAGGCTGCTGCCAATCCCGCTACTAGTCCTGTACAGTAGCGTCGTAGTGCAGAAGTGGCTTGTTGGATGAACCCCCACACCTTCCTCTCCCCCACCACCTCTCTCTCTCTCTCCTTCTCTCTCTCTCTCTCTCTCTCTCTCTCTCTCTCTCTCTCTCTCTCTCTCTCAAACACACACGCAAACAAAACACAACCATACACATCATATTATTCCCCCTTTCACATTTTGGATAGTGCTGAGATTTCTCCCTCCAAGCAGCTGAGATTTGTGTATAACATCTGACTTTCTCAAGAGATCACAAGGAAATGTCACTTTGCACCTATAAAATATATCCTAGTCCTAGTTTATGACTGCACTAACCTCCTTGTTAACCAGTGACTGATGTATCCTGGGTGACGGTGTCATCAACGATTGTGACATTGGTGCATTCTTTCATTAGTAATCCTGTCAGATGATGGTGCTTCTTTTATTTAGACCTAAGCGTAGTTCCAAGGACAGGGCAGGCATTCCAATTAGCCAGGAAAGAATTTGCTATGCAGAATGCAAATGTATGCGGATTAGCATGTTCAAAATGGATCATGGGATATGCACTTCTCCCTGCACCTCTTTTGCTAAACACTGCATACTTCCAGATAAAGAGAAAAGCCTACTTCATTTGTACTTTTAATTATGCAGGTTCTTTGACTGTTTGTCAAACTGTCATTAAACATTTATTTGATCATTTTGTGCTTCGGAAAATGTTTTCTCGGCTTATAATGAGAGGATGGCTGAATAATATTGAAAGGGAACATCAGGAAAGTTTTGTTATTGGCAGTGCTAATGTCGAGTTGATGAAAAGAAAAATCAAGGAAAACATATTTTTTGAAATGGATTGATATGTGACATGCTTCACAACAACTCTTACATAACCAATGTCTGTATGACAATTGCCATGTCATCTTTAAAACACGTCTCTCCAATGACAGTTCATTTCATGGCCAGTTAAGTTGGACATGGAGGCAAAATGAATTATTTGGCAACTGTGATTGCTTTCAGACAAAGACTGGGATTTATTTGCTGCAAGATGGTAACGAGGAGCCCTTCAATATTCGACTGCACTTGGCAAAAGACATTCTGACCATCCAAGAGCAAGATGTCATCTGTGTGTCTGGAGAACCATTTTATTCTTGTGTAAGTAACCTAGCCTCACACATGTAAGACCCATTTCCCTTTTATAAAGGTTGGAACAAACACACACAAACACGCACACACAGACGCACACACACACACACAGAAATCAATAATGCATAAATGAAGGTGACTATATTAAGATATTGATAAAGCATTGAATGGCCCACCGTGTGTGCACGCCGATCTGATTCGATTAATCTATAGGTCGGAATTCAAGGTTCTCAAAGATTGTTTCCATTACGAAAACATGTCATGAAATGCCCCGGAATGTCATAAAATGTCATGGAATGTCATGGTGTGTCTTGCTCAATATGTGGAACTAGGGGGAAGGTTGAAATCTGACTTCAACAGGAAGAGAGGCAGGCATTGAGCCACATTAGCCAGGAGTGCATCTCCCAACCTGGCTGGACAGTAGACTGATGGAGACATTCAGGGTGGCTCCTTCGCTGTGTTTGATGGACAGACCCTCTCGAGGCCCTGTTAACAGTTTTATTATTGCTGTAAACTAATCGGCCCTGCCTGCTCTGCTTAGAGTAAGATGTTCTCTTGTAAGATGTTTGTGAGTCTCAGAGTAATCCAATTACCCAAATTCTAACTCAATAACCCTTTTTAAGGAGAGGACTGTGACCATCAGAAGACAGACTATCGGAGGTTTTGGCTTGAGTATTAAGGTAATTAAGATCTCAATTGATTAGTGTGGCCCTCCCCACCATTGTCTCTTAATTTACTGTCACCGAGTGCACTAAATCTTTTGTGTCAAAATAGATTAATTGCAGTTGCTGTAGGGTATGGTACATTAACATAGTTTTCCTCTGTTTTATTCTTGTCTGGTCTAATCGTTCCAGAACCTTGTTACATCTGCTTTATTTGTCTCCCAGGGTGGCGCGGAACACAAAATCCCAGTTGTGATATCCAAAATATCCAAAGAGCAAAAAGGTAAGCTGATGTTGAGCATGTGTTTCCGTTTGGTGTGCTAGAATGTGGATGTGTTCACTCACCGCCCTCTGCTCTCTGTAGCTGAACTCTCTGGGCTGCTCTTCATTGGAGATGGCATCCTCCAGGTAAGCGCTGAATAGCATCCATGTTTTATCCGCCATATGTCATCAAGTGTTTGTTGGTACGTTCCCTCCCAGAGCCCTCATTTTACACTGAGTGAGGAATGGTGTTAATGTTTCATACCTCTTGTGTCAGCCAGGGTTTGTACTGCTGTCCAAATACAATGTCTTTACTCTTTTTTTTCTCACTAAGAGAGCAACATTTTACAGAACTTTACAGGGCAAAATGTTGAGGCTCAGCCAGGAAGTGTTGTATATAGAACTGTAATTCTAAATTAATAAATCTGGCAACCGTAAATGTAAGTGATGGTTTTCAGTGCAGATAACTGTGAAAGCTGGCTCATGTAGGCTTGTTTATTATCGGTATCACTGCTAACGGCAATGTTGTTTTTTCTAGATAAATGGAATTAATGTTAGAAGCTATCGCCATGAGGAAGTGGTAAGCTGTCAACTGTTATCTAATATTTCACTGAAAGTGCAACACTGCAACACCTTATCTGCATTCACTCTTTGATTCATATCTTGTAGCTGTATAGTTGATAGATTTCTACAAAATTCAGTGTAGAGGCAAAATACCACCCACACTTCATTTTTAACCCTGTATCATGTGTTCTTGGCTATGAAAAAGCTATAACCTGCATCATCCAATAGCATGCAGATCTACACACTGAGAAGCAGATTGTGTTTCTCTTGTAACATATCACTCGTTCAATTTCAGGTGCAAGTTTTGAGAAATGCCGGAGAGGAAGTGACCCTGAGAGTCTCCTTCCTGAAGAAGACGCCATCTTTTTTGAAGCTGCCGCTCTGTGAAGATTGCACATGTATGTGTATCTTAGCAACAGCAGGTGTTCTGCAACTGCAGTCCTGGAGAGGTATTGCAGTCGCTGGTTTCATCATTGCGCTAGTGTCACAGGGATAGTTGCGTTGCCCTTCAGTCTTGCTCCCTCTCTAACTCTCCCAAGGCGGGGTTCAAACTCGGGATCTATAAACATGACGACCGCCTCTATAAATACAGCTTTAGCCAGTGAAGCCATCGAATAAAAAATTAACTTAAATTTTATTCTGGGTTTTTCATGATAGACAAACACACAAAACAAGTGTGATAATACAAAGATGTGGCTTTTGCACAAATCAGACAAAACATTGGAAGGCGAGAGAGGAAGGGCTACGATGTTGAATGTTTTATGGAAGTGTTTCTATTACAAACAATGTGTACATGATCTTACCTCATAAGATAATCATCAGAAATATGATTACATATGATTGAAACCAGTATTGCATATTGTGAGTCTACTAAGGACCTTGTTACATTGTAAAGAAAAGACAGCGAGCTGCTGTGAGTCCAGAAACGACCTTACTTTGTCCCATAAAACATTCTCTCCCCTATCCAGCAATGACAGATAAAGCTGCTTCTTTCATGCATGTCAGGGTCAAAAGGTCCTACAGTACAAAAGTTCATTTAAGTTAACTCGATTTGGCTTCCAAAATTTCCAATTTATAACCATTTTTGTTTTGTGAAGATGTACAATAAATGCCATTGGGCTGGAAGCTCAGCCAGCATGCCGCTGGACATAGAGCTACACCCATGTTCAACATCTTAGAAAGTGTCTCTATAATTACATCCCAGAGGTCCTTAACAGCCGGACAAAGCCATAGACAGGTCACAAGGGTGCCCACCTTCCGACAACCATGCCATCATAAACATGAGAGGGTTTGATAGGCTAGAGGGGGTGATGGATGCGCTATGTACGTTTTTTCAATAGTATTTTCAATATAGATTTAGTATATAAATCTGAATCAGTTGGAAAGTGATACTGAGTGCCTCCGAATGATGTCCCATTTAAGTGGGGTGAGTGAGACAAGCACGTCTTGCTCCCGTCTTTCACGTTATTGCTATTGCTATTGTGTAAAATGAGAAATTTGTACATGCCTGAGACCATTCCTTTCTCATTTGCAATAATTTTACAGGCTGTAATTCATGGAAACCTACAACATATAGACACCCTTTGAGATGATTTTCGTGATCATAGCTTTTAACTGCAAATAAGAGAGAAATAAGAAAGATTCATTTAGATTTCATTTTGCTCTCATCTCTGAAAAAGGAATAATGGCATTGTTCTCTAGAATCTGATGTATTTCAAAGCTGTAAAGCTAGCTATTTGAGGGTGCGGTTTGCTGAGTTTAACCAACCCACCAAGCTGGACTCTCTCACTCTCTTTTTATACTCATGACTGGAGTAAAATGGAATGACACCTGACAATGTCAATCTTGAAAAGTGATATATGTGTGTGTGTGTGTGTGTGTGATGACCCTGTGTTTCAGGTGTCCCCAGTGATCAGAGCAGTGGAACATCTTCTCCTCTATGTGACAGTGGCCTGCACTTAAACTTCCACCCCAATAACACGGTACCATTCCAGTACAACCCCCTCAGCTGGGCTATGTATTTACCTCAGACACTGTAATGTAATGTGTGCTGTATATTTTCAGACAAGGATGCTTCATGTATTTTTTCCAAAGTGCAAAGAAAGCTTAGTCAGTAGTTCCATAATGGCTCAGAGTTGCTGCATCGGGCCCCATGCTCTACCTGTTACACCACGAGAGCAGCCCCAGGCGCTTCTCCTCTGGGCAGGACAGCTGATGGATGTCTGTGAAGTGAGAAATGATGTGGTTGCCACCCCCCCCCCCCCTCTGTTTGCCAACCCCTCCAGGACTCTCTGTCCTGCTCGTCTTGGCCCACTTCCCCTGGATTACGCTGGGAGAAGAGATGGGTGGACCTGCGCCTTATACCTCTGCTCCACTCCCGCCTGTCACAGCACATCCCTGGCTCAGATGTCTGCAGGTGAGCTGGGGGAGGGGGTCGGGGCCGGGGAGGGGGGCAGGGGCTGGGGGGCAGGGGCTGGAGGGCAGGGGCTGGGGGACAGGGGCTGGGGGAGGGGGGCAGGGGCTGGTGTGTCTTGCTAAATACATCCATTAGTTCTTAGAGACTAAAGAACCTTAAATTTAGTTTATCAGCTACTCCAATAACTGTGTATTAATGTTCCGGAACGTTCTGATTATTATAATCAACTTTGTTCTGAGATTTTTATACAGGAATGTGGACCCAAAGTCATTTTACCTAATGCTTTTGCGTAATGTGTAATTCAGTAACACCCCAAAAATCAGTTTGATTATACCACAAGATTTCTCATGTAAACTCCTATATACTGACTGTCTACTACTGTCATTTTTGCAGAAAGAATGCATTTCAAGTCATAGCCGTGGATGGGGTTTGCAGTGGGGTCATTCAATGCCCCACGGCTGAAGACTGTCTGGACTGGCTTCAAGCAATAGCAACAAACATCTCGGCTCTCACCAAGCACAATGTGAGTTTCAAATATACAGAAATCACACTGCTGAAAGACACGATTAAGATATTGTCTCTGCTCGTTGAAGGCATGTGTTTTAATCCTAAGGAGTGCATTCTGAAACAGTTCATAGGAAATAAGTTGTTAGATAGCTGTATCATTTATGATGTCTCGATTAGACAAATATAGGACGTACAAAAAGTATTTGCACTGTGGGTGAAACACAGTTTTAAAATGTAAACATTTTGTTTTTTGAGAGGCCATTTACATGGCTAGCACTTGTAGTAATGTTCTGCAACCACTTAGCCCCCTAAGCTGTGTTCAGTGCCCTTGTATTATCCATAATTCATCATAAAGTATTATACAACAAGGAAGCCAAGGGGTGGCGAGCAAATTGAATGGAACCTACCGTCTTTTTGAACATCTTTGAGGTCTTTCCTGGGCGTGTGGGACACAAGTTATTTGTTGTTGTTTCCAGATGAACAGTGCTCAGTAAACAATGTCAAATGGAAGTGTGTGTGGGTGTGTTTAAAAGCTGGGTGTCCAGTTTGCTAGTTTAACCACATCCTCTTGTCGGGACCGAGTTTGTTTCTTTTTTTCCCATATTAGTCGTTTGCCACGACTCTTCAGAGCTCATTGAGGAACAGGAGGCTAAGCTAATAGCCCCACTCAGATACATCTCCACCCTCCTAAGCTGCCTTCTGGGAGCTGGCCGTAAACTTAGCAAAGATCATTTAAATACCTCAGAAACCTTAGAGGAATGTCATTATAAGGTAACCATAGGGCTTTGTGAGAGAGACCAGAGCCTCACAGGTCTAATGGAGCACAGGCTAATCTGGAGTGGACTAAGTAAGGGTCATACTGAGCATAATGCCTATGAGTCATTGTGTGAAAGAGCAGATATTTCTAGCACCGCCATGGCCTCTTCACACGGTGCCTGAAAGAGGTTTTCTAGCCTGGATATTATAATGTCAGCCTCTTTTTCAACAAAATTATACAAAGTGTGGCTTCCTGGATTATTTGGTAAGGTTCACAGTGGGAAACCCTAACTGTATAGTAAGCACGTAGCAGAGCTCCAGCCAAAGGACCTGGCCTGGTTCTATCTGAAATGATGTACTGAGCAAGCCCACAGGCACCTGTTTTATTCAGATAGTAGACACTACTCACATCCAGCTAGTAAATACAAGCTGTCTCCATTTTAACACTGAAATGATGAACACACTGTATGTCTTCTTCTGTTAAACTACATTTACGCTATTTTGATATGAAACACAGCAGAAAGGTGCTCATCTCCATGTGAGACCCGGGTATTGCCGTGGAGGATCTAATTTGGTGTTCTGTTCGTGAGAGAGTTTTATTGATAGCTCAGCGTGGATTAGGAGCGCCTGATACCTGTGATCTGAACAGAATGTTGTAATTTAAAGCCTCAGTGCTCTCTCTGTGCTTTTCGCCTGTTTTTTTATTACCAGCCACAGCAAAATGGATTTTTTGGAACTGCCTCAGGTCCTTGTGGAAATGACTATCCCACGTTTAATTTGCATACGTTGAATAAATTAAGTAGTATTACTTGTAGTTTATTTTTACGGAGTGGAGGTAGTTGGTTAACAAGAACACTTGATTGGAAAGTGAGCCTAGCTGATTTGGGGCTCTTTCACAAGTACTTCCAATCTCTGTAAATGTGTAAGGAATGAGGGAAATGTTTCAGCATGTCAGGCAGGTAGCATATGGTGCTTTGTATCTGTGTATCCATTATGTTCTTTGTTATAATACATCTGGTTTCATTTAACAGGTAAAGAAGATTAACCGAAACTTTCCAGTTAATCATCAGGTAATAGTTGATGTCTGAATTGAGCTACTTTCTACTCTAACATTCTATGAGTTCTATATCAATGCTTGTTTAATTAGAATTCATTTTGACATCATTGTCATCCATCCCCCAATCATTCTCTCTTTCTCAATACTCAGAAAGAGTTCTCCTATCCTGTAAGGCTTAAGCTCATGTTGAGATAAATCATTGTCTCTGTGTGAAGCACCTGTCTGAGCAGGTACTTAAATAAACCATAACTGGCAACTATAGCACAGTAGGAAAATTGTGTACATCATAATACTCGAACAAGAAATCATTGGAGATTAGCTAATGATGTTTGCTTGTTCACTCCGCCATCAATTCCACTTTCAGTTCTGACACGGTTAGTGAATTAGCAGTTTTTTATAATTAATTTGCCCGCAGCTCCCATAAGACAAACTGTGAAGTCATTCAACATCTCATGTTGTATCTTCATAGCAATTAAACTACAATAGAAGCGACTGCTCGACCTGAATCTTTCACTCACTGTTTTCTGTCATCCATCAAAATGCCCACTGAGAAATGCAAACAAACATTTTACTGAAGCTGCAATCAGCCTGACTGTGATAAGTACAGACTGAGAGTCTGCCCTTGTTTCTACACATCAAATCCACCCTCATACCTGAGCGCTCACTCTCTCTGTCTCTATCTCAAGTCTTTCTTATGCACATGCTAACAATATATTTGTGTGCCCTCTACATACATTGAAATGTTTTTCCTCAATTTATTTGATCGGATCCCTCTCTTTTCCCTTTTGTCCCATTGACAGATTATCTACATGGGCTGGGTGGATGAGAAGGAGCAGGACTCCGTTCAAGACCGAATGTACTCACCAAAGTTCCTGGCCTTGAGGGGTTGCTCACTTTTCAAGTTCTCAGCACCCCCTGTAAGTGTCGCTCTCTTCCAGTGCGTTTGCAAAACAAAAAGGGTGTGTTTGCCAATTGTTTGCTTTCAAATGGATCAGTATGTTGTTTACTAGTGTAAAAGCAAATCACATAAAACATTGCATTTTTAGGGACTTGATGTTGAATATATTATATCATCCAGCTGGACAATGATTGAAACAAAACACCACCATCTGGCTTCCATTGATCTCCATTGGATTGATATTTACATGATATTGAAATGTTTTAACCTGATGTAAGTGGTTGTAGAAAGCAGTTGAAAACCCTTTTTTTGTTTTGTTAATAAACTTTGCCTTCCCTTATGTTCTATGTTTGATTAAGCCTCTTATGTTGGAAGCAGCAGTGTGTGCATTATTGAAAGACTGAGGGGAGTTGTGGGAAATGTTGCAGGTGACAACATGGGACTGGACCAGAGCAGAGAAAACCTTCACCGTCTATGAGATCATGTGCAAAGTTCTGAAGGTAAGTCACCTGTTTGGTCGAGTGAACATTGGTAGGGTCATAGATTTATCCATGAATTGGATTTCCAAAGAAGACACTGAATTGAAGGCAAATTTAAATAAAGGAAATTAAGACAATTGCAAGTACACACTCCAACAGTGATTTAAAATTAGAATCAGATTCGGGTTGACCTCTACCCTCCTTGTTACATCATTCCCTTGGTATTTTGGCTTCCACAAAATTAAGAAGAACCTCTTCCAGAGTGTCTGCTTCTTCAGATTCATGTTTTTGTGACAAGGCTGATGAAGGTGATAAAGCTAAACCAGAAACATAGAGACCTGGATAGAAAAGATAGAAAGATAGAAACGTCGAAGTCAGCGTTGCCATGTACACGTGATCAGCATGGCAGCGTCACTAATGGGGTTCTCCCAGGACAACGACCTTCTGGACAAGCGGAAACACTGCTTCAGCGTGCAGACGGAGAGTGGGGAGGACATGTTCTTCAGCGTGGAGCTGGAGAGCGAGCTGCTGACCTGGGAGAAGGCCTTTCAAATGGCCACCTTCCTGGAAGTGGAGAGAATCCAGGTACGTATCCCGACGTCGATGAGAAAGCCGGTGACGGTCTATACTGCGCTCGGCCGCCCGGTGGTTCTCTCGCTAGCAGTGATTTATGGTTATGTGGCATGTTTTATGGAGCAGAGGGAAGGTTGTGCTGTCTGTGCCTCGCACGGCTAAGTGTTTACCCTCCTTCTCTTCCAGTGTAAAACGTACACTTGCATCATGGAGAGCCACCTCATGGGACTGACCATAGACTTCAGCATGGGGTTTGTT
The DNA here is from genome assembly GCF_054491055.1 of Hypomesus nipponensis. NCBI lineage: Eukaryota > Metazoa > Chordata > Actinopteri > Osmeriformes > Osmeridae > Hypomesus > Hypomesus nipponensis. The sequence continues at coordinate 4,403,868 of NC_140370.1, forward strand.
TGTTTCGATGCTGCATCAAAGGTAAGTGCAGTAAGCTGTATATGACCCAAGTCATACTGTAGTCGGGGGGGGGGGGGGGTGGTGCATGAAGGAAAACAATGTGTAGGGAACGTGGATGTCTGGTCTTGTCGACTTTACTCTGTACAAATCACGAAGCTGACCACTCGTTGTGTCTCTTCATCCGCGATGTCTGCTTGGTGCCTCTGCACCGTTATTTTCATGCTTGATCCTCTGCTGCTCCAGCTGGCAGTCTGAGGAGCGACTCCACTGGAACACAGTGCTCACACCAACCTACACAACCGCAGTCATTTCCTCCCCTCAGAAACAGCTTGCATTCTATCCGTCTTTGTGAAGTGGGAGACAGCGTGAGAATCCTAAGTGATTTGATCGTGTCGGGGAAGGCTGTCGTTCATCGTTATGCTCGTTGGGTTCCAGCAGGTGAAGCCCTCTTCCTGTTTGCAGGCTGTGCTCTGGAGGTACAAGTTCTCTCAACTGAAAGGATCATCCGATGATGGGAAGAGCAAGATCAAATTTCTGTTCCAAAATCCGGACTCTAAAGCTATTGAAGCTAAGGTAACCAGCGATTTATCGGTCTCTGATGTCATGATCCTGACTGACAACTTGGAAACTAGTAACCAAATAAAAACAAATGTTTTAACTGTGCTGTGTGTACTGAAGTAGAATTTGTCAGAATCAGTCATTTGAATGTCTGGAAATCTTGTCTGTTGCAGGAGCTGGAATTCTCCAACCTCTTTGCAGTGCTGCACTGCATTCATGCGTTTTTCGCCGCCAAAGTCGCTTGCCTGGATCCAATGTTTGTGGAGAGTCAAGGTACTGCGACTACTGCAGGGGAGCCCACTCTCACTAGTATCTCCAATAACACACAGATATCCAAAATGAAGTACTCCACCTGACAGACCTTGCTCTCTTTCTTGCCCTGAAAGCACCCAGATCCCTTCCCCCACCCTCCACCATGCACCAAACACCCACCTATGAAAACTGCACTTAGTCACTATACTACGGCCTGAAACAGTGAAGGGCTGAACACATGAACGAGAGGCTTGCTGCTGCATACAAGTTCTCACAATGAACAAGGACAATCTGAATCCAACAGTGGAGTTGTTTTATTGAACGAACGCTTCTTTGCCGGAACAAATTTGACATTCTCGGGAAGAATATCTGTCAACAAAACGTGGGTCCTGTACATCTGTATGTTAACAACCTTGTAGCTAACCGAGGGGCCACAGGAACAGCTGGGCACTGTTATCGAATTCTACATTTATGAACAGAAATCTTTGGGTGGATTTTTAGTGGCCCATGTACAGTGAACCACATGTGGATACACATAACATTGCTGTATTTCCAAGGTGAAAATAAAACCAACTGAGTGTTTTCTACAGTACATACATTTCACAAGATTTGGTGGCTATATCATGAGGACAACTTAAAATTGGTTTGCATTAATAAAGTCTAGATAGATACACCAGACATTGTTTGTGTCAAGCAAAATGGCTAAATACCTCTGACTAGAGGTAGTGTGAAAAAGGTGATGTGTTCCACTCCCTGCAAACTGAAGATATAAAATGGTGGAATTAATCCCCTATCAATGGCCTTTGTATGAGCATTGTCAGTCTCTGCCAGACATGTCATTTACTCTCAATTAAAATGTTTCCCGTCAAAAGAAATTGTTTATCACTAGCTCTTAGTCCCGGTATTTTAAATAGATTCCATGGTGTGATGATAAGTGTCAGTATGTTCAGTCCATTCCCTTTGTATTGGTGTGGAGCTATTTCAAACACACCTTTTCAATTTCTTTGAAAATACCACTTCATTTATTCACATAGAATCACAAGAATCCCTTTTGTTCGTGCAGACAGAATTATTTGGCCGTTGGCCTTAACTGATACAACTTGTGAGAATAAATCAGATCTTGTCAAATGAGATTCATTTCAATTCAAGCAGGAACGCCTGGGTGGTGCAGAGAAGCATTGTCTTTTTGTTGGTGTTTTGGACAGCGATGAGTGTGTCTGTAATGATTCAGCTAGAGGCCATCAAGAGGTGTTTTTAATCAAGGCATTCGGTGCATCATAATCCCTGGTCAAGACCCGGATTATGGGCCAAATTCAAAAAGTGGGACAATATAATTATGTTTGACGTGAGTGCTGGTGTTAATACAGGACAAAGAATGATGTCTGTGTGAGCAGTCTACCTGTATTTATGAGCCAGAAAGGCACCGTTTGCAACACTTTACTTTCTGCAGAACTTTATGTAAATACATAATGACATCCAAAAGAACTAAAAGTAATAATGACTGGACAATTACAAAAGGGATTACTTTTTCGGATTATTGCATTTGTTAATTTGATGTGCACCAGAGAATAAATAGCTGATACTTTATTGTTCTCATTGCCATTTACCCCATGGGCCAAGATTGCGGAAAATATGTGATATTGTACATTTATTTTTTTATATAAATCTTGTAAATAGATATAAGATGTAAAGATGTCGTCTCCATAAAAACACTAGGAATCACATTGCTAGACGAAAGCACTGTAATATGTAGCATCACGGCCAAAATAGCTATTTTATTTGTACAGTCAAATCAGTTGTCTGACTACCGACAATCTAATGTTTTGAAAGGTTAAAAGTCAAGGGTAAAGTAAGTCACACTTGTGGCTAGCATTACACCTTAGTGATGTCTCCAAAGAGAGGGCTGTGGTCTCGGTGGCTGAAAACAAAATGGGGTCAGTGAAGAGAGAATATGTTAGTCAAGCTGACGTAGAGTACTATACACTACTGTGTTTGCCTAAGAGAAACTGGTGCAAAGGAGTCTATGCAAAGGGGGTTAGAGTGGTGTTAAACCATCTATTTGACATGCCTAAGGAAACAGTTGAGAGGGTAGCTTTTATTTTTGGGCAAATTATGTTGTTTTATTAACAACTATGTAGTGGACTAAATAAAATACAATACTTTTACAATGCGTCCAACCTTTAACAATGTTTTGTTTTTCTCAACAGCCTATCCTGTTTAGGGTTTATTATGATTTATTGGACAGGTGAAAATTCTGGAAACTTGCGTGAATGAATATTAATATTCTTCACAGCTGAAGGCATACATAATTTAAAAGACAGGAGAAGTGTGTAGACTATGACCTTTATTTCATGTGCCTACCATGTACAGAGGAACACTTTCAAATGAACAACACTCCATAAGATATTAACGTTGGCCCGATAAAGAATTAGTGAACAATCATTTTGGCTGTACAAATTAATTGAACCATAAAATTGGTTAGGGAATCGTTTTTGCTATGGGGACCATTTTTTCAATCAATGCTATCAAGTTTTCTGTAATAAACGGCATCGTTTTCTGACTGTCTTATTAACTTTGGTGCATGGTTTAACTCTGGGCTTCCTGTTTCCAGGTCCCCAGCATTATGTCCACCTTGATTTACAATTTGACCAGATGCAATAATTCATCCATTTCAGGCATTTAATTTCTTAACATTTGGAGCCAAAGATAAGACTACTGAAACAAGGTATCCCCATTAATCATGTTAATAATGACTACCTTAGAAATGTTAACATTACACAGACCATGATGAAATATCACCTTACCACGAAACTGTTACTTTGTTGGAATAAAGAGTGAAACCGATCCCCTTTATATCCCAAGATGTTGTACAGATCACCAAAAGGAAACATGTCCTAGAAGCACAAGTGTGAGAACAGCAGTGGAGTGTGGATGTACAGGCAGACCTCCCAGTGTATAGGTACAAAACAAAGTATTTACCACAATCAAATCCAAGTAAAATTATTTCACGGATACAGCACACGCTGCAGACAGGTTGCTGTTGGAACCACCTACTGTATGCTATACTTACACAATAACACTAAGATCAACAACATTCATTTCAGCTTCTGAACTATGAATGTATTCTCTAAAAGCAAGATGGAAGAAGGTCCAAGTGACACCAACACAAATGTGACATGAACTGCATGCTTCTCCAGCCACACGTTAAAGGAATGTAGAGACAAACCATCATTCTACAAGCTGTCAACATGTCCGTGTCCATTTTATGGTACACTGTGCCATCAAACCACACTTTGCAACATCCTAATGTGACGCTGTGCGTTGGCACTTTATAAGCCATCTTTCTAAGGGAGTTCCCCAAGAAAAAAAATGATTACGAAAACACCACCAATATTTCATTATTTTGTGTCCGCCTCCGCTCCAGTGCACCATAGAAGCACATTCATCAGATCGGCGCTGGCATCTCTTTTTTTAATAGAGGGCCCAGAAAACAAGGTGCTTTGTCTGGACACTAACAGTCCAGACTTCCAAAATCTCAGTTGTGATGAACCATTGCCGCAAATGAAATTGCAGAACAATTTGTGATTTAATGCATTTCTATCTTCTGACTATTTTAATAGAATATAAAAAAAGAGAATAACCATTTCTATCTGATCATGTGGGACATCACTTCCAATGATCAACAGTGTGAAGTGGACCAGGAATGGACATGTGCACTGGAGAATTGTGTACAAGGTCAATGGGTTACGAGGGCCACCCTCTCTGTGACCACAATGGACCTGGCTGTTTGTATGTGGCATGTTTGTTGTAAGATTCAGCTCTTAAGGCTTTGATTGGAAATGTATGAGACAACCTTTTTGAATCACTGAAAAGAGTAATTAATCATTTTCTTCATTAGCCTACCCTCTTGTATGATTATACACTGTGTGTGTGTCAGCTCCCCCCAAAAAAGGGGTGTTGTGGGTAAGCATTCAAGGCCATAAAATGAATAAGCAAATTACAATGCCTATTCATCTTAAGCCTAATGCCAGTTACTTAAATGTAAAGTGGGACAAAATGCATTAGGATATAGCTATCAGAGGAACTTCAGATTCATTTGAATATACCCTGCAGGAGAAATTACAAACCAATTTTGTTTCTCACTGACATGCGCCACCGTTGTCCCCAACTTCACAGTAAAAGAAAAGAACAAATTACAGAATTGCCCCATTTAAGATTGATGAGGGGGAAAAAAATCTATGTTGTCTATTGACTCAAAGCAGGAGCTCAATCTGTGTTTAGACTCCATTCAACCTTATGAAATTGTAAGGTAACGTACAAAATATGGTACAAGTTTAAAGCTTTTAGAAAAAGGTGCAGTAGAAGTTTTGATATTTTCAATATATTCTTTTTAACAAATATAGTTAGAAATGTATTGTTTTTTTGTTTGTTTTTTACAATGTTTTTGTGACAATTTTTGCAGAAATATGAACATAATGTCATAAAAGTCAGACTTCTTAAACACATTTTCTGGCAGGATTTCCATTCAGCAGGCTCTGACAACATTTAAACAAATCCAAAAACAATTGTAGAAGAAGTAAAACTACCAAAAACAATCTTGTTAAAGCATCATCCGAATATTATCCAAGATTACCCATCGAGTCTCTCTCCGTTACGAGGTTACCATCAAGATTAAATGAAAAGAATGCTACATTTGTACTGAAAAAGAAATGAGAGGAAAATCAACTCAGCACGCTTTGCTTTCGTCTGGAATGAACAGCACGTTAATCTTCAGCAGTCATTTCTCTCTGTAGTATAACACATAGGCCTTGAGGGACTCAGGAAGTGGTAAAGCATTGATCTTGTCTCTCAGCACGTTAACTTGGGGCTCCTCTGGCTTCAAGACCTCAATGTCTTTCTCGTCCTCCTCCTCCTCCCGGTGCTCCTCTTCGATCCTCTCATCCTCCTCGCTCTCAGCCGGCTGGGGGATCAACTGGTTGCCCACAAACACATATGTGTTGATGCGTCGCCGCCGGCAACGCCGACGCTTACGTTTCTGGGGTACTCTTTGCACCAGGCCCTTGGCGAAGCTCTCCTCGCTGGTCAGGTGACGCAGGGTGCGACGGATGTAGATGCGAGACAGGTCCTGGAGGCTCCTGACGATCACAGGAGCTGTGGAGAAAACAGAAACGACAGCTGGCTCACCAAAAGTCTTCATCGAGTTTTACAACACAAGAGATCTGTGGGTCCTCCACAGTCACCCAGAAGCCATTTTTAGGCAGGAATTCAAAGTGTGTGTTGGTGAGATATGAACAGTCCAAACTACAGATGTTAAAAACCATGACTTTTATGTAAATAATCAAGTGATATTCACCACCCCCAAGGCAGGTCTTTCATGTCAAGCCAAGGGTGTATTTAAGAATGGACTTCTATCAAACTCTGAACACTGACTTAAAAACATTGAAAACAGACAAAAACACATCAAAAGAGCAAAGCTCAATTTAAAAAAATGTTTAGACTTTGGTTTAGAAAAATGACAAGACACTCACGCAGTTCCACAGAATCAGGCTTGTCACCATCAGCTTTGTTCTGTTGGACCAGAGGGGCAAAAGACACAGCCAAGATGTTCTTGCTGTCCCAGGAGCATTGGCCAGTCCTGGTTATCTGGGTCAGCTGCAACAAGAGATATGAATCAACCAGAACACCAATCCACCAACAACAGCCAAACATAATGTGATGGTTGATGAGAACTTAAAAAAATCTTGAGCAAAAGAAAGCTGAACTGGGTCATAATGCTTTTGAGTTATCCACATAAAAAGCTTGTGAACCGTGGCCGCTTAAACTGTCTAAGACCATGGCCCCAATTCCCCTTGTCAAAACCCGTCCCCTCTATGCGGCAAACCAACTCAAGGCAGGAAGACTTTTAGTGAAAAACAGCTTGTGTAGGCAGGTTGAATGACCAAGAGCCAGATTTTCTAAGTAATCAAAGTAAAAAAAGAATTTGCCTATATTTTTTCCAAAAGTGTCATGCATGGAAAGACTGTAAAACTAGTCATCCTAGTCAGGATTATCTTCCAGTAGGGCCTTCTGCCTCTCCTGTGGGCCAGCGTCATGAATAACAAACACTGTCGATGCCTTCTAAATCTCACCTGATCCTCAATCGGCATTACGAGAATGCCACCCACTTTGAGCAGGATCTTCATGTAGTTCTCATGATCCTTCTGTACCCCGGCCCCGCAGTAGATGCGATCGTACTGGTGACTGTCCGATGAGATCTCTAAACAGTTCCCCACCACAAAGACGGGTTCACAGAACTCAAACCTGTCACAAGAATTCAGAGATGAGGAGGTATTTGCAAACCCCGTCTGACAACCATGAAAAATGTGGCTGTCCCCATTCTGAGAGGAAAGTGAAATCAAAACAGCAAATATTCATTCAAATGTATTCCCTTTGCAAGAAAAAAGTCTTTGGGGCAATGTGGAACATTCGACATTGGCAGGAAAATTAATACTGAACCGCAGCACATTAACTGTGGTCTCTGTGCATGCATCATTACATCCCTGTAAGCTAAAGGCTAACATTAGAAATGTTTTTTTATTTTTGTATCATCAACTCACTTATCAAAGCTGTCACTACTCTTTATGAAGTCCTCCAGTTTCTCCTTGGCATATTCAACCACATCCTTGTGGAGTTCAACCCCATGGTTCACGCCAAACGGCCCTGCAAAAACAATGCACTCAATAGTATACGCTTATGACATTTTCTATTCCTCCCACTCTACACCCACCCACCCACCCACTCACTCCCTCTTCAAGTAGCAAGACAGAAGCCAGGGCAGGTCATTACCTATGATGAGCCCCACCATTGTGCTCAGGTAGCCTGTTCCACTGCCCAGGTTGAGGAAGGACAGCCCCTGCTGGAGCTTCAGCGCCTCCATCACCTCAGAGTATATGCAGGGCGCGGACAGATGGATGTTGCCATGTTTCCAGGCCAGGTCCTTGTAGGCACTGTCCCGGTAGCCCTCCAGGTAGTAGTCGCCGCGGTCTATGGCCCGGAAGGCTTGCTCCACTCGGTCGGTGCGGATGTACTGGGCCTCCTTCAGGTTGTCGATTAGGTCGTCGTTGTCCTCCCCGGCGCTCACGGCACCTCCCATGGTGAAGAGAGAGAGAAGGGAGAACAAGGAGGGGGACTGTTCCTCAGGCAGAGCGCTGGCTCGTCACTGTGGCATGGAGATCAGAGGCTCGCGGAAGGATCCAGAAGCTGAGCTCCCCTGAGGTCAGCTCAGATCATGGTGGAGTCAAAGATCTGGAGACAAGAGGGAGACGGCCGTGTGAGAGGGTAGAGGGATCGTGGGGTACAGGGAAGGCGAGACTTTCACAGCTATGTGGCAAATGTCTCCACAAAGAACTAACTGGCACAGACTGTCTGGATAGTACCGGGATGTGCATCTGCTTAGCCATTTCTGCAAATGCTGCAGATCCTCATTTAATAACCCTTTGCTACAGAGCTCATAGCTCTCATAGCAAATTAAATATAAGTCCAAACTGGGGATCTATGATGGTCACAAATAATTTCACACATTATTTCGGGGAAGCATGAATGAGCACGTCCTGTGAAGACCTAATCTCAGATGTCTCTATGACAGAAGCAGCAGAAGGAAGCAAGTCTTCAATTCGCCCTGCCTTCTCAGCATCTCGACATCTGAGTCAGCTAATAATAATGAAATCCAGAGGTGACATTGGTGATAGCAGGTCTGGCTACTAGGAGGTAATTTCCCATTGGTTCTCACACAGGCAAAATAATCATTGATTAATTTCTCACCACTCGCAGTAGTACAGTGGCATTTTGTCCTAGTCTTCCTGAAAATGCATATGTTAGTCTCTTGAATTTTCTGCAGCCATGATACCCAAGGCAGCAGTATGGGTCAGATAAGGCATTTTACAATCCAAACCCTAACCCTTACTGCACTGCAGTCTTATGTATGGTAATCTTAAGAAGAAGAAAAAGTGATATTCTTTCAGTCTCATTTATATTCAAATTGGCTAGTTGGAAAGAAAAAAAAAATGCTTATGCCTGTTTGTTAACTCAAGCAAAGACAAGATTTTTGCTAACTTCTTTATAGGGGTACAGTTCTAACTCAAGTAGAGTGCCCTCACATGACCCTCAGGGATTGCATGTTGAATGGGAAGGGGAGCGCATGCCAGCCAAAAAAAGAGGCAGTGAAACTGGCAGACATCCGACTTGGTGACAGGGACAACCTGCTGAACCTGCAGGGTAACAAAACATGTAACAGATCTGCAGTCAACACATAAATCACTGACACTGTAACCCTATCTACAACAAGAGCGCCAAGACTTAGTACGCCTCATGCTCAATGGAAACTGTTGGGTAATTGAAGTGATGATTTATTTGGACTCTTCAGATATTGTTGGGCAACCCCCAAAACAACACATAGTATATTGAATATACACATTAGGCTATTACGAGTTGTGTATAAGATTAGGCTACACTGTAGCCAGTCGGTTATACATCATAACGGCTGGCAACTATTTATTCTACAATTTGGACTTGATTGTAAAAAACTATTTGTGTGTGTGTGTGGGGATTAATAAATAAACAGCGGCCGGCTGTTACTGACAGCATTCCGAACCAATCAAGTCAGGTGCTCTTGAGCCAATCATCTTACAAGCCTGCCCACCTTCATCTGCACTGCGTGTGATGATGGAAAAACAAAACATAAACAACACAGGAAATGGTTATATATTGGTCCAGTTGGAGAGACATGCGTCATACTTGACATAGCTAGTTTAGATGCATTCAATTATTTAACTGGCATAGACAAAGTTAATGTCGTTAGATAGCTAGGCTAGTTGGCTAACGTTAGCAAGCCTTGTATTAAGGATACAGATAATACAGAACAAAGAGCACATTTATAGAACTAGCCTGGTTACATTTGTTGTATCGTTGGCTGAAACATGATTAAGCCATCCTAATGATTCAAGTTAGAAATAGCTCACAACCTATAACAATCATGACTATAGGCTATGGCCATTAATAATAGACTAGTATTATTGCCAGATTCCAATTTAGTAATGGGTTTGACAGGTAGACAATATTGTAGCTAGCCTGTACAACCAACACAGCCAGGAAAAAAGCTTCCTGTAAAATTGAACTAATCCGACCAATATTTATCAAAATGACCATAATCGTAAATGTTATGCCTGTCAGCTTTGAATGTATATAACATAGGCCTCGTTAACAAAGTTTGTGCGTCACCAGACAGTCACAGACAATGCAAATGGTGCTGCTCTGCAAGTTGACTAGCTAGCTTGTCAAGTAAGTTAGCCAGCTAGCGCCTGTTAGATAACCAAGATTAATCAAAGCTATGAACTGCCAGTCTAGATGATTGCAACCTCGTGCTATTTATCTCAATTTAGAAACACGGTATAACTGTAGCTGTATGTACTTACATTTCTGAAAATCATACAGGATGCACTTCGTCTTCGTATGAAAACTGTTTGCCAGCCAGTAGAATAAGTTAGCAAGACACCGTTAGCTAGCTTTTCACGACGTTTGTTGTTGTGCTGCTTTCAGTTTTTTTGAGGTTGCTATCCAGCTAGCTAATGACCACCTACTTCACATCGAAGGAACAGCTGAGGATGTAAACATGTGTCACGTGGTGATGTGCAAATGAGGGAGAGAACAGTTTTTATGTATCTTCTGCTATTCTGGTGTGCACGGTTCTATTTTACTTATCAAATACAATGCAAATGTTAAATATGTGGAAATGTCCGCATTCTTTTTGGTAAAACTGACGCTAACGTCAGGGTTCATCCACATGAGGTCGGCATCCCTCTTCTCGGTCTTGACTGGTTCTCACAGTTAGTTGTGGACAAGGCTACACGCTACAGTACACCATATGTTACCTAATAGCAAACACTAATTTAAATGAGCTGGTGTCTGCCTAACAGCCCTAGGAGGATAGCTTCAGCATTAGTCATTCCAACTTGAATGGCCCAACAAAGTTATTATCATATGCTTTTGACTTCAATTGCATCAAAATCTATGTAATCTAAATAAAAAATAAACTTCACACACTTGTCAGTTCATTATAGCCCCTGGAGAGCTAAGGGCGCGTCTCAACCTGGCTTGACACAATGCCATCAGTGTTTTTAGTTCCCCGGCCTTCTTACCTTAAGAGGAAAAATAGCTTAAGTTACTGTATTCCCATTGCTGGTGTTGTTATTTACATTTATTTACATCTAATGTCATAGTCCCTCAAACTCCTGGAAATGTGTTAAGCTGTTTTAAGATGAAATGTCAGTAGCCAAGTTCCTATTTAATGTCTGCTCACCTCTTTAGGAAAGATGGAAGGGGGCACATTGCGTCCTCATTTTCTTTCAGGAAGTTTGAGTTACCTTTCCTTGAAAGCTATAAACATATCACCGCTTGGCAGGGCCCACGTCAACATTGATGAAGCAAGCAGAATTGTATATGCAGCCTTAAGAGTTGACAAGATTATTTGGATATCACAGCCATCAAAAATGGGTTTGGAAGGTCTAAGAGTACAATTTGTCAGGTTGTTTTGTGTTACATACATGTTTGTACATGTACATACATGTTTGTGCCATCCAAAGTTCCTCAAAAATTACTTCACCTTTTATTAACTTTTTGACTGTATGATCAATTATGACAACATACTTTAGGAGAGGCATGAAGGGGACTGCTGGAAGTGTAAAGTCTGTGTTTTTAAGTATTTTTCTCAACATGCCTTGTCTTCATTAGATCAACCACCAGGTGTCACACTTGAGCTGTCTGGTTTTCTGCACAGGCCCTTCTGAGACAAACAGGTATGTTATGTTAGAGTTATGGGTTTAGTGGGAAAATGGCTTCCATGTGAGTGACAGCAGAGCTAACATACAGAAGTGGCTGTCTTTTTTCTATATGTAGAATACCTATATAAATATAATAGGATATATGAAAATAGATTTTTCAACAGATGTAAGGGTTAGGGTTAAGACATTTGGGGTGTATACATTTTTGGTTGCAGACATATTCATACTGCTTTATTTAAGAATCACACAACCATTTAAAAAGTTTATTTCTACCATACATAAACTGTACAACACAGCGCATATCTGCTTATTATGAAATAGTAAAAGTAATAGGAACTTTCAATTTACAAACTACTTGAACTGAAAAAGCATTACGTTTTAATGAAAAAAGAAAAAAAGTACAATAGCGATTCATCATACTAATATCATTCCACAAAAAATCCAGTTCACATTACAAAACATCAAATACTAACAGGGAAAAATAAATATTCTTCACAAAACTTCCTGAGCAAACAATGTGTGGTATAGGAATTAAATATCACAAATTATGAATCAACAAAATTGTTAGCAAAAGATTTGATTCTGTTTTGAGTGTTATTGTTAGAAATGATCTAAAATATGTTGAGAATTGTGATAAAGACATAAAGTAATTGTTTATCTCAACATGTCCTCAATTTTGAGTTTCTCTTTTTTTTCAGATATGCACCTTTTTCTCTTTAGGAAATTAATCGATCAAGTCCCACTTAATTTATTCAAGACTATAAATCCATGCAAATCAGTAAATAACAGTGTACTGTGACATCAATTGCAATGGCTCAAAAACAAGAACGTTTTTTCTTTTTTTTCTGGTTTCCCAGGGCAATAGATAACTCACAAACGTAAAAGTGCAACTGATTCACAATCTGGTTAGAAAGTTGAATAAAATAAACAAGAATCACCAATATCATGTTAGTCTCTTTTTTTGCAATAAGTGAAAGTGATATAACTTATAACGTATGGTAATGACAGTTGTCCATGACTATATTTTATCCAATTTCAACAAGTGTTGAAATTAGAATCAAATATGCCTCCAAATAACCAAATGTGTCTTTACAGAAACAGAAGATGCACATTATCAGCCCACACGATAGTTTGTGTTGTTTCTACTTTAAGCCTTCCTTCTAAATTGATAAGTGACAAAAAAGTAAATATAAAAAAGCACAAAATGTTCAATCTCAACTGTGATACTTCAAGACCTGACTTTGAGATTACAGCTACAGAGACAATGCTTAGATATCTGAAATGGCATTTAAACAGTCATTAGGAACATGATCTCGTTTGAAAATAATTGAACTGTATAATAAAGTAGACACCATCCACGTAATACTGTCCTACCACAAAACATAGTACTGTATATTTTATGTATTAATTTACATTTAGGCACATATATGCACAGTGTGTGCACAGAAGGCAGTTTAATATCTATATAGTTGAAGAAAAAGAAAGATCTTCACAAAGGACTTCAGTTTTCCTGGTGCAGTCACTTGGCTCTATTCTAGTAACAAGTGATGCAATGCTGAATATGACATCCGGTTCATTGAATGAAATAAACATTGTTGCATTTTGACAAGGGCTGAATGAGACTCTGAAGTTGTCCTCAGCCATAAACATGAGATGTACAGTACATTTGCATTGCATTTTTGATCTTTAGCGTTCATTTGAGCTTCCCATACATTCAGTTTTCAATAACAAATAGAAAGCCAAAGCAACAATTATAAAATATTGATGCTGTATTATTTTGGTAGCTTTATACCTTCAAGGGATTTTCTAATTGTTTTGAGGGAGCTGTATCAATTATCCACCACTAGGTGGTGAAAGAGAGCTATGATTGATATTGGAATGTGCTTTAATGTAATTTACAATGTGCAGAAAGTCAATGGATTTCCCAATATTTAGCATTTACAATCATAGGAATAAATAAAACATTTGTTGAAATAAATACATTGATAAACAAAGATAATAAATAGCAATAATATAAGAGTGACACAAATTAACTAAACACAGCTTCAAATCAAGCAAACCATATAAAATAATTAAGTGCAAGGGGGGTAAAATCTCACCAGAATAAACATGAATGCAGAAATGTTAAAAGCGTTACAAATCTCTGCTGGTAAATTTCTCAGTGCAATGTATTTACGGAGAAATGTCGAACACATTTCCAAGCCTTGTCTTATACATGCAACCAAGCCAGCACTCCAGAAAATTGAGATAACAGGTGCCATTATCCCAAGTCAAAGAAACCTTTTGGTAGCTTTATAGCTCAAACATGGATGCCTTTAATACAGCTCAAACATGGATGCCCTTAATAGCCTGTTTGATATTATCCAGGAGCTCCTTGCACTCAGGAGAGTAGTCATGCTCCGAGTTATTGTACATATCGGTTAATGTGTTCACATAGGCTTCGAAATTATGTTCACTGATGGGCCCCTGCAACACAAAATGTTCAGTTGTTAGTAAACAAAGAATAATGACAATGAATAGGAATGTCATGCTCATTGTTGCAATATGGTGGATCAGATGAAAACAGAATGGATGTGAGAAGCCCTGGCCTACTGCACTGTACCATCTGAGGAAGCTGGATGTCTGTGAGGCTGTGGATGAGTGCTTGGCTGAGACGAGCTAACTCTTTCAGGAGGCTGTCGTTGTGCTGTTCGATCATCTTGTTTTCCTCCTCAATTGTCTTCAGGTTGCATTCCATCGACGAGATCTGCTTTCGGAGAAGAGAGAATCCTGTCAAAATGGATGTGTCCAAACTGAATGTTCGACGTTCCAGCCAGTTCCTTGGTGTTGATGCTTACCTGTGTCTGTAGCTGCATCATGTCAGCTTCTATCTTCAGGTTGGACTCATTCAGCTCCTTGATTTCATGATCCAAGTGTTGCATGTCATCTTTGTTTTCGACTCCTGATCAAAAACATTTTTTTTTCAATAATATTTCAATGGTGTCATTGTACTCCACAAAAGTCAATTAAATGTGGTATATAATCAATGTATGAAATGTATGCACAACCACACAACATCAAGTCTCACCACTGCTGGCTTTTAGCTTAATTGTCATCATCTCCTCTCCTGACAGCTTTTTCTTTATGCTCTGAGCATTTAGTGGGCATCCAGACAAACTAATTCAAAAAGTAATAGAAAGTCGATAAAAGGGATATAAGGTTAGAGGGCGTGGACGGCTCAACTTATCTTTTAGGACAGACGCACCGTAGAAAGCAACATTGACACTGTTGATAATGGCACCAAACATGATTTGACAGAAAATGAACAAGGTGGCTTACCTTCTATGGGTGACAAACACATTGTTGGCGTGTCCGAGGCCATTGCACCCTGGCAAGGGACAGTGTGGCAGCTCCTGTTTGCACGCCTTCCAGGGAAAAGCCAGTCCATTGATGGAGGACTCCTTCTGTCTCTTGGCTGCAAGGGGACAGCTCCCAGCACTGCGATGGGATGTATATTTGCCAGATGTATGGCCCTGCCCATCACACCCAATTACTGGACACCTAACAGAGACAAAACAGGTGTCAGACTACAGCACTGTAGGTACTCTACTTTGTAGTCCTGGTGGACTCATGTTGTGGTATATCCCTTGATAATGTGCAGTACTCATAAAATATGGATTTATGAGTTATGCTAGTCCACACGATAGCCAATATTTATTGAAGTGAATCTGATTAAGGAAGCTAAAACACAATATTCCTGTTTTTTGGTTGAGTGCTGTAACATATGAAACCCTGAAAGCTATGATTTAACCCCTAAAACCACAAATCAAACCAACATGCTTAGAATGAAGGATTCTCACAGTTTATGAACATCCCTCACTAACTAGACCGGAAGATTTGATAAACCATTATGTTGATTAATCCAGCCAAATGCTGATTAAAAAAAACGGAAAACAAAACAACACAACAACCTGTTCAAATAATCGTATCAACAAAGTTGCTAATCCACTAAAAAGTTCAGGTTAAATATTGTTTTGATGAATGAATACAATGTGAGGTTATTGATGTTTGTACTCAAAAACATAAGCACAAGTCTTGTTGAATATAATTAAGAGTTGGGGTAATTGCATTTTCAGGTCTGTTTTCTACAGGTCAGTAATGGAGTGACATGAATTACACATAATTGTCATGTATCCCCTCATGTGAAAGAATGTAATTTTGAGGGGACTGACCTCCTCCCTTACCGGTAAAGGTGACAGGCAACCTGAGATGATACAAAATGGAGAATGTACTCTAGAGTGCTACTGTGGAAAGCTTGTTTTTAGCACTTTGTTCCTGGCTAGTGCAACAGCACTTAGAGGACAGAACAACACAGGTCCCCATTACTTCCTGTCCACCAGCACAGGTAGACAAGACACTGGTACAATGGAACCATGATCGTATGGCCTACAATTACAGCAATCTAGTAACATTACAGATACTCTCTTTCTCTGTGTCTCTCGCACACTCTCTCACTCTCTTTTAGTGTGTATGAGATCGAATGCTAGGTCTAATTCCTAAGCTCTTGGCCTTGCATTAGTAATTAAAAAGAGAAAGATCATCTGTGTCCAGATGTAGAAAAAAACAGGGGCAAATACATCTGACTTTGGATTTCAGCAGCAATCAATTACATTATTTTTTTTTCAAAGACCATTGTGTCCAAAATAATGAAGCTTTCCGTGAGTGCAATGCTTTGACTTTAAAATAAATAAAATACAATTAAAGCCGTTTATCCAACTTCTTTCTTGATCAGAGAAAAGTATAATTACAAGGAGGGCTATCATACAAAAGTATGAATTTGTACAAACAAATTACGGTATATAATATCCCAGATATTTGACAAAGTCAGTTGAATAAATAACAACAACTCTTACATGTAATATACACATGCAGTTAATCCTTTAGGGATAATTTACTAATGTTATGAGCTGAAATAATTTCCTTTGTATAACTTAATGGCTTTCAGGTATAATGCCCTCTGTGCAGCGTGATAAGATTATTCAATTAATTTAGCTTCAGTACAGACCAAAACTGCAATTGTGTTTTAGTCAAAAGATGGCGAGAAAAGTGCACACAACAACCGTCTCTTACTTCATTTCTTGGTCGTCTTTTTCATCTTTGTTTGGTGTAAGCTTCAAGCCTCCCTTTCTGGCACGTGGACATCCTGACAAACTAAAAATGATTAGAGACAATACGGTTTAACAATAATGAACACTATGGGCTAAAATACACATTTAGCATTCACTGTACTCCTGTATCTCCTAACAGCATTCTCAGATCTAATGTCATAAGTCATTTACTGTTAGTACAATTTTGTACAATTTTCATAGCAAAAGAAACCCAGCACACATTACTTTATCTGTACCATCATCTCAATTAAATAAATAAAAATATGAACACCATTAGATTTGAACACTACATTCATTCTCTATAAGAAAGCTACCTTCTGTGTGAGGCATAATTCCCAGTCACGTGTCCTGATCCGTCACAACCAGGTGTTGGGCACCTGCATGGAGAAAATATCCAGAAGGAAGTTGAATCTTTATGTGCTAGCTCAGGAACAACAGCGGGATGTTCACATGCATGAAAAGTAACACAAACCCTTTACTTGTAACCCACTGGGCCAGTAGACCCAGTATTTATAAAGTGTAATGGGCACAGCCATGTTGTAGTCACAAGTTAAGATAATCACTCACAACACGTACTTTAGTTCCTGAGAGTTGGCTGCCATTAGTGATTTTAACGTCTTGTCAGCCAGTGGACATCCAGACACACTGCAGAAGAAATGGTCAGTTTGAGGATCTTTTTTGAAAAGTTTTACCTGACAGTGACTGATACAGAGCATTCTCTATACCCCTACAAATTCACACATCACCCTCTTGTGCAAGTTTATCCGTCTGACATTTCAACTAATGAAAGTAGTTGCTACAATTGTCCACTTATTTCCCTTTCAAAAATGACCAAGGCAGACCCTCCTCACAGCCTTTAGCAACGTGCTACTCATCAACATAAAACAACAGGAACAGGAGTCATCAAACAGGACATTCTTGCTTGCTGGTGCTGATATTTGTGTAATTACCTTCGATGGGAGGCATAATTTCCCGTCACATGGCCGCTGCCATCACAGCCTGGGGTTGGACAACTGCAAAACAACAGAAGCCCTTATGACACACTGTACAAGGTCCCCAATAGCATCACCAAACCTTCTGACATGACACAGCAGCGTTGGTAAAAAGTTAGTACAGCAGGGAAATTTAGTAGAAAGATTTGGATGCCCATTATTCGACTCAGCAATATCACTGATGGTTTTTACCGTGTGTCGCATATCTGCTCCACATAGAGGTGTGCTGAGTAAACTACGGTCTCCTACGGTGTCATAAAGCCATTTACAAGAGCCTAACTGGTAGAACATGCAGTCTAACTACAAAGTCAGGAGTTGTAAGCTCATCATGAGGACGAACAGTGTGTACACGTGAAAAACTCACTTTTAATAAGATACATTTCCTCTCCACATGTACCTGTAGACATACCAGTCACAACGATACGTAATATATCATGGGCAATGGGATATCCAATAAAGGGATAGGCTAGGTTAGCGAATTCCAGAGAGCTTAAACTAATTTACTTAAAATATACTGCCCTATTTAAGCAAAGGTCTGGTCTGGAATTACACTTTTGTTATTAATACTGACCATATGTCCACTGACCTTTTTAAAGGGAAATTCACATTACTGACAGATGACTGAACAAAGATGCCTCAAGATGTATATTCCTCCCCTTTAAGAAGAAAAGGTGATAGGACAATTTACCTCATAAGTTCCTTCTTGGCATCTCTTAGTAGCAGCTTGTTTTTGGGGCTTGAAATGCTTGCGTCTCCGGGGTAGTGTTGGTCATCCAGAGACGCCTCATCAAAATCCTCCTGGTTAGAGACACAAAGCACAGCTCCTTAACCCCTTCACATCCTGTCAGAGTCTTGACCTAAAAGTGCAATGATGACCTAAAAGTGAATTATCAATGGAAATTTCCCAGTAATGCTCTTAAAACACAGGCTCCAGGGTTTAGTCCCAGAATGGGTGATTATGCTTAGGGATGCTTAAAGTAAACCATCCATCCATTTAAAGTCACAATTATTGGACACAGTATTTATGATGGATAGTCAAGATGTCTCACATTTACATTTACTTCCCAGAAAAACTATATTTTTGTTAGATCAGCTTAAACAAGGAATGCCAGCTGTGAAGATGTCTTTAATCTCAGATGCCTTTTGAACAATGTCTGCAAAATGTCTCAAGGAAAAAAGAAAACCATTCCATGAGATGAGAGATTCACATATGTCATGTGTTGCAGTCACTGGCAACAGACAAGACCCACAGGTGAAACCAAACGGTGGTTTTGCAGTACCTCTCGATCCTGCATGCCTTGTGCTTTGCTGAAGTTCAATGGGGTGTCCCAGGCCTCTCTCTCACAGAGAACCTGGTAGAGGGCAGGGTTGATGTGCACACTTCCGGCCCGGGACAAAAAGGAGTCAGGAGGAGCCAGGGCATCTCCTAAAGGCCCCTTGGGTGTCATGCTGCCCCTGCTCTTTTTCATGCTCAGGTCCAGAGTGCCGTTTTCATCCACCTCGATGGGCACATCCTGCAGGTGTAAGAGGCCAAAGTCACGCCAAACAAATGTCCGATTTTCACTGGGACAAAAGAGTTGTGTGTCAGATGGCAAAAACATACTTCATGTCCAGGACCATTTAAAGTGGGAACTATGACTGAGCCCTGTCATGATATGCCTGCTTTGATGCTGATGTGAGTTATGTCCTATTCTGAAAATGACATTGTAAATCTGAAAGACAACTTCAAATGCCTTTACATACATTACAGACTTATAAAATACATTGTGATTATCTTACTCTTGGCAAAGTACAGCATTAAGCCAGCATTAATTCTGTTGAACATAATAATCGCTGGTGTATAGTTTTTCAGTGACAGCTGTGTCATCTGTTTTCTAGGACACACAACCATAATGGCAGCTGGGGGTTGCTGGTTTTAGGTCATCACCATTAAAACAAAAATTAAAAAGCTTAATGTAGCATAAGTTTCTCACTGACAGATGTGTTACTCGCCCCATGCAAAAATGCTACTGTGCTTATGGTCATGGTTTTAGAGCATTAAAAGTTTTACCTCATTAAATGCCAAAATCCTGTCTACAAATGAAACCAATTATTCAACGCATATGTCTCATTAAATCATATATTCCATTATTTTTGTAACAAAGGAGAGCCTTTCAAATTAATTAAAGGTTTCATGTGACTGTCCACTTTAATTATCTGTGCATGTGGTGATGTTAAAATAACATTAGAGTAAATACATTTAGGTTTAAGACAGATTCAATTAGTTATTTCACTATTTGCAAAGCTTGTTTTGACCATACCCACTTTACACACACAGTTTCCACGCTTCATTTTCTTTATTTTTTCCCCTAGATTTTTATCCCCCTATCACCGCCTGTCTAGGTACTTGAGAAAAGAAAAGTGTCTGTTATTCGTATCTAAACATACATCTCGAGTGGGCACATTCAGAACCACCAGACTCCCACGATGCAGGACTAGTCAACTGCAGAGAAGAACAGATGATTAACTTGCTAACACTGTTTTATTCATCCAGTGGATTGGTACCTGGTACCGGGCCATGTTCTCAGCTCCCCATGCTGGCAAAACAGGGAGCTGTGCTGTGTAGGTGTGGAAACTTGAATCATCTATGTACAGTACTGTTCCTATCTCCCAGGATATGATCAATATTCTGCCATGAATTACTTTCAGGGGCATTATTTTGTGACTAATTTCAGCTGACAATCTGTCAGCGCACATTCACTGAAAGGCCACCGAATAATATGAATTTTGAAAAATCATTGTGTCCCATCCAGGTTTCCCAGCAACACAAAAGAGTTTGAGGTTTAAACTAGTCTAAACATAATTGGTCAGGGATTTTTCTTTTTGTGTGAATGAGAAAATTTCACCTAGTAAATAGGTCCTGAAGATTATTGATTTAATCCATTCTTACTTTACTTTTATAGACCATCTGATATACACAGCTTATACTGAGAAATACTGTATATTGCAAAGCATGAAATCTGTAGCAGACAAGGCACACTTTCATATAGTCAAACTAAATACATTAAAGCCTGTTTCAAAAAAAATCTTAAAATTCTAATTGAGAAAGAAGGTTGATTATATTTTCTTCTTTTGATGCGATTACACAAATGTCCTTTTGTGTATATTAAAGCTTTATTGGGAAAACCTTTCTCCCTCTGGAGACACAGCTTCCTTTGCCAAAACCAGTCTTTTTATGTTTTTTTTTCTTTTTATACACAAATCAGAGTTGCTTTTAAATGACCGCATAAATACCTTTCCAAGTGGTCTAATTAGATTACCTTTGTGGAGGATGCCAGGGGCCGGCCGGTGACAGCCTCCATGTTGTTCCGGTAACGGGTGGAGAGGTTAAGGATGGCGGCAGTGGCGGCCGAGGCTTGGAGCACCTCACTTCCTGTTTTGTAATGGTTGGGTGGGCTATGAGCTCCAGGCGTGGGCAGGCCTGTCCCAGGAGAGCCCAGGAAGCCAGGGTACTGCGGCGGAGCTGAGGAACACCACACAACATCTATGTTGATGGGTTATCACTGAGAAATGTTGAGTGAGGGAAGTCGTTTTGGCGTCTTAATGAACGAAAACCATGCTATGTGCGCTATTTGTACAATGTTTTGGATAAAATAATCTTCCCAATGAATACATGTTCATGTAAAATTCTCTCTAACTCGATCAGAGTGCGGTGGATCTGTCGACAACTCTCGCTACTTCGAATGCTGAATATATACATTTACATTATGTTCCATAGCACAGAACATTTGTTGCAGGAAAGAGATGTGTCAGGGAAGAATCACTCTTATGTTCCATAACATGCTGCTATTGGAACAGCAGATTTATCCCTTTGAATCTAATAAAACGTGCGAAACTCACAGTCAGGGAAGTGTGAAGCGATTTCTTGGTCCTGGTTGGGTGCCATCAGGGGTTGTTTGCCGAAGACCTGTGCATCAAAGCTGGCGTAGTCAAAGCGGATCTTGCTGTATTTGTCCATGTCCTTGCTGAGGTTGGCTTGCAAGGCAGCCACAGGATGGGGGAACTTGTAGCTAAACTGATTCATCTCAAACTTCTTCACCAGCCCTAGAGGTCTGGACACAGAGGGATTGAAAAAGAGAAGAAGAAGGTTTTTTAGGACAGTGTTTGGGGATTCATTACTGTACATTTAATAAAATATAACTGTCATGTCCACAGGTTGTTCAGAAGAAGCAAATTCAATACTGAATATTGTAGTTTGGATAATATTCTTGTCTCTTCATAACTCATGTTTCCTCATGGATCTAATCTGTATGGTGGGTTTCCAGACATGTTGCCAAACTAATTAATTTAGTATGGGTGGGCATTCTGCCTGTGATTTATCTGGAAGGAACAAAGGCTTGGGCTGCTTTATTTCCTTAATAGAAAGGATCCCGTTGGACCCTGGAGCATTGTTAAAGTGTGACAAATGTGAAACCATGTTTGTGAATCTAGGGAATAGTGTTCGTCAGTTTCTTGGTATTAGTCTGTTTATTTGTGCACTTTTCACCAATCTATTGTTTATATTTAAAAAGGTTTTTGGACGTGGTTCCCTCACACACAAAAAACATGTAAGGAACCCACATACAGAACTGCAACATGCAGTATGTGTTCTGGACCTGCTGTTACAAAGCTAGCATCGGATCCACAATGTCATCACATTAAAATAAATACAACAATTTCACACACAGGAAAAAAGAGTGAGATGCAGCATTGCAGTAAAGTATATCAGCATCATACCTGGGCGATCGGTCAGGCCCTGGTCTACACCTGGGGCTCTCTTCCTGAGGTTTGGGCACCTTAACTGCAGCAGCGATGGGACAGCCTGAAAGACTGGAGGGAGTCAAACACATTAGTCCAATGTTGGGACTCTGTCTGTCTGTTTAGGAGTACTGTCTGTTTACAGTGCAGGTTCTAATGGTCTGCCCCAGTGGCTGTACCTCCGGTGGGTGCTGCGGTTACTGTTGACATGGCCTCTTCCTGTGCACCCAGGGGTAGGACACTTGAGAACGTTCTCGTGCATAGCCAGGACTGTGGACAGGACCAAATAAAAGGTAGTTCCATTATCGGGTTGATAGACCAAAGAATGATAAGACTGATGAAATAATCATTTATTTACACTGATTAGCTAGAAAGCTGCTAAGTGCATTTAGTTTGTGTATCACTTTCAAATGCAACATGCAGCTAAAACTAAACTATCTATTTATCGATCATTTTAGTTGTCATGTTCTGATGGCCCTGGAGCTATTGAGACACCGTGCTTACTGTTGTGTTAACAGAGAGAAAAGCATACTTTTCCATTGTGTGAGTGATGTATGATCTACTATGTATTTGTGGGTCTCAAAGAAAAAAGCTTAACTGAAAGGAAATTGTAACACAAAACAGTTGATTCATTCCGTCAAATGCCACATTGTAAAGAGTTTTACTCTCTATCCAAAGGAAGTTATGTTTTATGCCCATATTTTCCAATTCATTTGCGAGAGTTGTCTATTTATTTTTCAATACAGTGTTCGAAACTCCTTTGATTTGCAAATACAGCCTCCAGCCTAAGAGCCCATGCTTTCATACTGAGAAAAGTTAATTACTTTTTCTGTTCCTTTTGTAACATAACTGTTTAATGTTGAATGTTTGTTATGTTACATTAAATGATTCAAACATCACCAATTAAAAAAAAATAAAAAATAAAAAACATTTTCAATATTCAGTAATTACAACTCACATTAGAGGGAGAAAAAAATGAGGGTTCATAGGTGACAAGTATAATATAATATAATAATACTGTATGGAACAGCACACATGCCAAAATGGCAAATGGAATGTTATTTTATTTGTATACAATTTAAATAATACTTTGTTGGTGTGTTGTTGTGTTTGTGTCTGTTTGTAGACTCACTCTCTGGGGGAACTCTGACTTTGTGGGGACATCCAGACAGACTCCTATGATGAGGATACAGACCAGTCACATGACCAGTTCCATCACAACCAGGGGTTGGGCACCTGATATCCTTCTTATCTGTTCGTGGGGAGTCTGGAGACACAGGAAGATTGTATTTAACACGACTAGGGAATATTAAGATATTGATAAAGGTATATGCAACTAAAGAATTTTAGAATACAAAAATATTATTTAAGAATGGTTAAGTGGAAAGGTTTCCATTGGAAGGTGGCAGACGGTCAGGTGAAGCAGACGGATTGCAGTATCATGAAAAGCCAGAAATGTTTAGCAAAATGCTTCTATTAATCTGTCATTTTAGTTAAGGCTGCAGTTCAACACAGGGCATCCACTTCTTAATGCCCATGCTGACCATCGAAAGATTACATCAGGATTATACATTTAGCTGCAGTCATTTGAAGAATCAGAGGAAAACATGAGAGGTACTTTGGGAGGATTTAAGACTTATGGTCATGGTTAAATATCCAGTTGATTCCTATCAAAATCCAATATTCTGAGTAGTAGCAATTCCATCAGAAATGTAAGTTCTTTTTTAGTCTGGTAATTTATTACTTCACTTGTTGCCAAAATGTTTTAGTACTTAAGAGGATTCCCTACTCCTGATTTTCCCCAAATGTAGTTCTTTATTCTTTTTTATGCATCGAAATGCCTCATCATTGAAATTACAAGATACATATCTGAATGGAAAATAAAGATGTCATGTCTAGCACCTGTACTTAAGGTAAGTGCTTAGCTTTATTTATTGCTAAATTGAACTTGAAAAGTTCTACTCTATGTCAAGGGTCATCAAACCATGGGTTCACAATGAGAGGCAACAAATACTATAGGATATAGCAATTAATAGTGATACACATATTTAAATCAATTTGATATTAGCAATGATCAACTGTACCTTTGCCTCCATGGTAACCCACTCTTGCATCAACATCTAGCAGCCTCTGGTGCCTCCTCTCATTGGTCATCTGCTCCAGCAGGAATCTGTCCATCTCCCTGTAGGCGTGGTGGAGCACCTGCCTCTGCTCTGACTGCAGGACCATGGCCTGCTCCAGGAGGCTCAGGTTCATCCTCCCCCTGTCCATCTCCAGAGCTCTCTCCTGGAGGCCCACACTCCAGGCCTCCAGTCGGGGGGGTCTCTCCACCTCTGGCTCCCCCTCACTGTCCTCCTCACTTGGGGCTTGCCGGTACCTCAGCGCCTCTACCTGGAAAGGGCCTGCTTGACCCATGGAGTTTCTCAGTTCTACGTCAGGGTCTTCCTGCATGTGTTGGCCCATCTTCACCAAGAGGTCTTGGGTGTGATTGGACGGGCTGCTGTTTGATGCGCCCAGTCTGGCTGTGCGAGACAGAGGCTCCCACTCGTCCTCTCTGCTGTCTCCGTACGGGCTCTTGTGTGGTGACAAACTGCAGCTCAGACTCATTCTGTCCTGGTCTTCCTCCTCGTTCCTTTGCTCCCTGGTGTCTTCATCCAGCAGAGCTTCAGAGGATGCAGCCTCACATCCAGGGGAGTCGTCTGCCTCAACTTCAGACCATCCAAAGGAATCCTGGGACTCCTTTGGATGGAGGCAACCATTTCTGTTGGGCGCTCCTTTGAGTGTCTCGACATCTCCCTCTACGAAACAAGAGGAAAAAATACAATTGATGGTCTTGTTCTGTTGTTAAGGCTGAGCAACCTGTTTCAAAGGCATACACTTCAGTGATCATGCAGTTACACAGAGATAGAAAAACAATATTGCATGTCCTCTATTGAGCTTTCTTATAATCGTTTGTAAAGCCTTTCAAGGTTTCAATTTTGGTGACACTTTTACATGTTACAACATCTTGGAAAAACATGTTTGCTAGTTGAAATGGCCTTTAAGAGGATTGTAAAAAGATGTAGGGTTACGAAAATGATAATAGTACGTGTCACGTACGTTGCATGATTTCCAAGCAATTCCCTCAAGTACATCTTAGATAACTGATTTGATACTTATTTTGGCTAGTTGGACAAGAAACCTAGATATGAAGAACAAAATTGTCTTCTTCTTCTTCGACATCTCAAATCAGAACACAACAACTTGATACGGATTTAGAAGGACCCGATTATGACAGGATTTGCACTGCTTGTCACACTGAACATGGGTTCTAAGTAGTTACCAAGTGTAAGCCAAGCAGGGCTTTACAATCTTTTGATATTAAAATTCCTCCACTCATACAAAAACCCATTGAAGGACCCATATTTGTGCACACAGGAAGAACCAGGAAAGTGGAGAATGGTCCTGATATAACAAACTAAACAGACATATGCAGGGTGGAGAATATTCCTGATATAACAAACTAAACAGACATGGGAAAGGTGGAGAATGTTCCTGATATAACAAACTAACAGACAGAGAAAGGTGGAGAATGTTCCTGATATAACAAACTACACAGAAGGTACCCCAAAAGTCAGGCAGTCAGTTTGTTTGCATGTTTTACAGCGATGTACATTTTATGAAGACAGACGGCAGTGTATTAAAGTTAAACACACATCTGTTGTTCATTTATTTATAGTTATGTTGTCATTCAACTACTTCTACATCTTAAGAACAGAAGAAAAGATCATTTAATGGAAAAATTATTTTCTATTATGGATATCCACATTAATTATGTTTGCACCAGAATTGTGTGACTAGAATTTGTATATCTATCTATAAGTCTGATCATTTTAAGTGGAACAGTTAAAGAAAGTCATTAGCCCCCCAAAAATGCATTTCAAAAGACATTTTATTGAGTAACACCCCCTGATTATATTCAGTCACGGTCAATGATTAACAATGGTGACCTATCATCTGGATTGATCCAATAAAATCTCTCTTGATCCACCAAAACCATTGAAACTTATTCTGTGGCTTAAGTTCTTAAGGGCCAAAAGGGGTTTTTACTCCAATATAATCATAAGTAGGGCTGTACTGTAGTGCTATCCTCTTAAGTGGCTAGACGTCACAGACCAAACCTAAAGTAGCCCACAGAAGAGTACCATTTGATAGGTTGCTGATAGATTTGGGAATAATTCAGGCTGCAGATGACACAGCTATTGGTATTACCCCGGAGTCACTAGTTATTAAAGGCCATAGTACAAAACCTAATCCCCTAAAAAAAAGAGTTGCTAAACGCTAGCAGAACTGTACTGCCGCTCTGTTGAAAATGAGGTACCCTGGGTTAGGAAAGAATCTGGCTTCTGGCATGCGTGAATTTGGGGCATATTATGAAAAATGTACTGTAAACATGTACTGTTTGCTACATGAACACAATGAAGTGTATTATGTAAGTGAGTGAAGAACTTAACTTTGAATCATCTAAAAGAGAAGTTGGTGTGTGTGCTGACAAAGCTTTTGATCCAGACCCTGTTGCTGGAGATATTTCCTATTTAATAGAGGTGTATACATAGCCCTATGTTCAACAAAGATTAAAAGTTAGTCAGCTACGCTCAGTCATGATGAGTGGTGCAGGCAGAGAGAACTTGTTTTCCATCCAGATGGATGCACAAGCCTGGAACACACATTCCACACACACACATGCAGAGTGCACTGAAAAGACTAGGGAAAAAAACTTGGATTCCCTCCTGTGGTTTGTGTGTTGGAACAGGTGAACAGTTTGTACTCCAGAATAGCCATTACTGACGCTGTGCTGCAGGGTTGGAGCTTGGCTGGAGCTGCAAGTAATGTAGCTCCAACAAATGATGGGCTTATTTTCCCTCTTTTTGCAACACAATTCAAATTTAAAGGACATGCCACAGCAGAATAGTTATTTCTTTCACTTCACTGTTCAGAATTCACTATCATGCTGCCTTACAAATAAAACATGATATAACCAAGTCTTTTGAACATGTCTTCAGAGGTTTTGGGACTGACTATCTGGATTTTGTGACAGTAAATTCATGGTTCATGGTTAAGAGCACCTCTCAGCAGAAAAATACAGGCTTGAGAGAGCAAGGGTAAAGCACGATTTTCAGAGAAAGTTTTCACAAAAATAATGATAGCGAAATGTGAATTACACTAATAATTGTAATGTAATATGAACCTCGGAAACAAATAAATTCCATCTCCAACGAGTCCACACAATTCATTGAGCTACTCTCTAGGTCCATTTAACTACCCACATGTGTACTATAATGAGCTGTAGACATTATGCCTAATTATGTATATTTGGACTGTGTAAGAGGGCCTAACAAAAGCTTTGGAAAGGGACAATTACGTTTGTTGCTTAGTTACATCGTTAAAAATATACCAAATAAGTGCAGATTATAGTGAATGAGAATGCACATGTAAACCATGGGTATTGTTGCCAAAATGTGCAAAATTAAATTCATTAGCAAAGAGAAATGTTTTGCCATTAGATAAGACAACTTAAAATGAAATAAAAACATTTATAACTGTTTCTGATAACAATTAATTTGCTACAAATATCCAATTAATTATTAATACCGATGCAATGACTTTACGCTTTTTGTAAATTATAATGTTTTACTGGAATTCACATGCAAGAAGACATAGAAATGAGGCACTTCATTTTCGCATAAAATATGATGAGTTTGTCAAACCACTGTACCACCTACACACCTCATTTCTGTAGGGACTGTTACTTAACAACACTAAGAAAACAAAAAAAAACAATGAACTGCTTTGATTCAAATTAAGGACGCCCAAAGCTGACAACCTTTCAGTTTTTAATTTTTATACCATTCAACCATATTTCAAAGGATGAAAAAAAACATGCTGCACAAAAAGCAAATGAGGAGTATAAAATCTGGCCCCATCAAAAAAGGCGGGGAAACCATGCCAAAAATATCATGGCAGATCTGCTGTCAAAACTTCAATCTGAGGACGTGAGACACAACTAATGTGGACCCAGCAGTGTAGTCTTTCACTTCCAGTGCACAATGACTGTGGCTGCTGGCTGATGGCAGGGGGAGGAAAATATGAATGCAACAGATGGGATTTTAAAATTCAGCGTCAATTGTTCATCAAAACAGACAAAACAACAGGACATCTGTTTACCTGCTGGAGTGTCAATGTTCCTCAGCTCCTCTTTGTCCTGTGGCTGCGCCAGGTCCTCGCTCTCCTCCTCACACGCCTCGCTGGGGCTGTAATGCCGAGGTTTCATCAACAGAGACTTTCTCTTGTTGACAGGGGCACCCTGCACTCTTTCCTGGGCGCTCCTCTTCCTTACCATGGGCCCATATGTGCTGGGGGATTGCCGGGGGACGAAAAGAAAGGAGCAATTAGGTCAACAATTAGTTGAGCCTCCAACTTTGCTTGAACTTGTGAAGTGTGCTTAATTTGGAGACTGTCAGTTCACCAAGGGAACATCCCCATATTACCGTTTGTACGAGTACATTGTGTTGGTTTGTCTAAGTTGTTCGAATCTAAGTTCATTTCTTAGCATTAATGAAAGAAAATACAAAAGCCATTTTCAAGGAAAAACTATCATACCCTCATTTCAAAAGCTTTACTAATTTGAAGGGACCGATAAAAGAATACTATGTTCATTCATCCGAAGAATAGTAATTGGGTTGGTATGGTTCTTTTCATGCCTTCTTTTAAAGAAAGGTTGTGAACCCTTACCTGGGAGTTTTAAGGATGCAGTCAGCTGGAACTGTAAACAGAAGCAGAGCAAAGATGTGGAGAGTAAATAGTGGTGTTTGTATTTCCACTAGAGTAGGTGACTCAGGCTCTGCCAGCGTCTGTCTACGGAGAGACACAATCCTGATCAAAGATCAAAATCCCTTCCTGGATAACCAGTTGGGGAATTATGCAATGCCTATGTTAACAGGGGTATCAGGGTTAACGCCTTACTTTGGTTTGTGTCCGATGTTAAACACGCAAAACAACGACAAAACATTCAACTCCATCTGATCAAAAGCATATTTTTTCCCCTTTCACAAAACATGATTTGCTAAATAGTTTACACGTCAAAACCATTGTATTGAACCAAATTCATGAACTTGAGGCCTGAGTTATGTTGAAAAGCACATGACTCAATCCTCCCTTTTTTATTAGACCAGCGAAGCACAGCGCTGTAGCTCATCCTCGCCACTGCTTTGACAACATGATCTAAAAAGGTAAATCGATTTTCCCAGAGGCCTATGCAAATCTCATTCACAGGTTACAATGTATTCCCATGAAGCACAACTAATAATAAAGCCCAGATGAATTTCCCAGACGTAGTGATGAGCTTCAGAGTGAACATTCAGGCCTCAGAGGCTGTGAACACTTGCATAATGACAAACTCTGTCTAGAGGTTTTCAATCACACAATATATATGCACTCCTTAACTAATTTGAGCCAGTGTTTCAATTTAATGAAGTAATTCCCCTCTGAACAATATAATGGCAATGCGGTGCTCTTCAAATTGGTAAGATGACATATAAAGCTGACAGCTGCGACGTTGGATTGTTGAACTGATCCAACCCTCTCCCATCTCATGGCTGTAAGTGGAATATGTGTGTGAATCACTGAATAAAACTACTTTTCCACCTGTGATTCCATGGCAAGGCACAGATGGTGCAGAAGCTACTCACCTTGGCTGTTGATACCTGTCTGAAGTGTGCAGTCTTCTCCCTCAGAATCCATCTGTAAAGACAACATTGATGTGCAATATGTTTGATACTTGTTCATGAGACATGATTACAATCTGAGAATGTTTGCCACTAAATTGGAAAATGAAATAAACTTGGTACTGATTTCATAAGTATTTGTAGGCAATACAATAATGTTTAATCTGTCTGGACAATAATGTCATGTTTAAATCATTGTGACTGTGAACAACATGCAGAGAAAATCACAAATGCCGGTCGCATGTGAATGTAATTACTAAACTGAAGTTGTAACAAAGGCAAAACAAAACAAACATTTCTGAGGTGAGAAAAACACAACAATGCTAAATAACGACATTAAAGCGTGAGTGGTTGTGGTGGTGCTACACAACGTGTGTTCCGACCAAAAATAGTTGTTAAAATCCAGCCACTCTCCCTCCACCATTGCTCGTGTGTGGATCCCAAATAAAACCTATTAAACATAATTATTCCAGGCTGATGGTGGTGTATAGTGGTCACAGGCCAGTGAAATCTATGAGTCATAGGATATGCTGTTACTTTTCCTGGTAATGGGAAACATGACTCCTCTCTCTGGTTTGCTGCTGTGATTGAAGGCACTGACCTGTCATACATTTATAATAGGGGAGCAGGTGTGGCAGTGATGGACCTTAATTTCCTTTAATAAACCTTTTATGTGCCACACTCTTAATGCCACGCCAGCTCCTCTGAGGTCCTCCTCATAATAGGTTCATTACTTTTGATTACTACAGCCTATTGAGATAAACAACACCCAAACACTATAGATTACATTCTGTAAAAACGAATGCTGTTGATTAGTTTGGAACACTTTCCACATCACACAAGCAGAAACAAGGACACTCTCACACATGTAATGATTTTTCTTTTTTTTTTTTAACACAGCTTTTATCCAAAAAGTCTGTGTGAAATGTATTCAACACCAACGAGAGCAAATTAATTAGTTGAAATTGAAATGATGTTATCAGTACACTTGTTTTAATATCACAGTTTGACTTATATGTCCACATTAAGCACCTCTATGTTACTGAGGTAAAACTCATTATGTAAATCTGTTGGTTTTAGACTCGTGTTAATTTTGCCATGCCCTTTGTACCAGTATAGATTCATTGAAGCTATTTTTAAAATGAGAATCAAGTCAATGTATTACCCCAAATCATTTTATGACATATTTTATATTGTTTGGAAGGTGGTATGGGAAGGGATGCACATTCACCCCAAATGCCAAAAAGCTGATCAAATCTACTGCCATGCAATTCAGCTTCCCAAATAAGCTAAGACTGTCAAGCATAAAAAACCCGTTGCAACCGAAGCCTCATGTTTTTGCATTGTGAGGCTACAGAGCGTGCACTCTTTACACTCTCGTGACGAGAGCTACTGATGGTCCTTCACAAACTCCAAACTAGATTTAATTCCTCAAAAAGTACAAGAGGTAATGGCACTGTGAGAAAAGCTTTATTAGACACTCACAAGGTCAAAGTGAGTACTTATGAGGGAGAACATCCAGTAGTGAGTTGAAGCGTCATGGAGACAGAGCACCATGTTGAGGGCGTTTTTACACACAGAAAACAATTACATGAACTCTGATCAAATAAGGATAAGGTTTGTGTTTGAATGTTTAACTATGCTCTGGGGCTGGGATTTGTGTGTGCCTTCATCTTGACATAGGAAAACACACATTGACATACTGAACACCTCACAACAGTTACATTTGATTTGTTGGCCGCTTGGAATTTTAGTCAGGTATGGTTAGGGTTAGGGCTAGTTATGGTTGTGTTTGGGGTTAGGGTTAGATTATGGTTGTGTTTGGGGTTAGGGTTAGATTATGGTTGTGTTTGGGGTTAGGGTTAGATTATGGTTGTGTTTGGGGTTAGGGTTAGATTATGAGATCTGGAGTTTGGATGCAGGATCCTTTCAGACTATAGATTATTTCAACCTGCAATGAATTATGCCACTTTTTTAGAGAAGGCCTATGGTATGGAAAAAAAGAAGCAGTATCAGCAATATCCAACACCATGTCCGCGCACCGCCAACATCTCTGCATACAGAAACAACATCTCCGTCTGATGTTATCAGGGGTCAGCTAAGCACCCATGTGACTTAGCCCAACATGATGCTTATTCAATGCATCCTAATGACCTCTGCTATTAGCTATGCTGTTTATCAACATTCACCCAGACTACATCCGCATTACTGCATCAGGATGTTTTTCTTCTGAATTATTAATATTTTTGAAAGGAAACTACCAGTTCATAGTGTGATCACCCCAAACATAGTATGATCCAACCCATCGGAAAGAATGGTCACCTTTTCTTGGGGTTTTCCAGGCAGAATGTGGAAGGGGCTGCCAGGCTGGCCAGGGTCACCTTGGTCCGTGTGTGCACAATTCTTCACTTGTTTCAGGATGTGAGCATGAAACTCATTCTCTGTAACACAATAACAACAAAAAACGCAAACCTAAATGAAAATCATTCTCAAGTGGGTATCCATCATTTCCTGTCATGACCACAGCCAGATGATCTGGCTGGTATTGTAGATGTTGGTTTATAAGATAATAATAAGTAATGATTAGATGTCTGCTAATCGCCAGTTTCCTTCCAGTGATATTGGTCATGAGAAAGATGTTGGTGTACCGGTACATGCAGTCAGAGACAGTGGGGAGGGATCACGTTAATACCTCCCAAGGAATAAGGAACAAGATGCAAATTGATTGCTTGACAGAGATCAAATTGCTTGCCTCTAATTAATACAAAACATCCAAGAGGGAAAACAAGGATGAACACAATGAGTACATTAAGCCTCTTCACTTCACAGATCTTATTATAGAATTATTTATTTCTGTTAGCTTTGAAAGAAGAAAAAAAAAACCTCTTCTTAATTATACCACTCAGAGCGTCCCCCCCCCCCTTCCCCCCCTTCCCCCCCCCTCCCCCAGAAACAAAAAGGGGGGAATTGTCATTAGCATAAAAAAAAGTGCAGGCGGTTTGTCATCTGCTGAATCATAGTCGGGCCCCCCCCTCTCTCTGTCAAACACAAATAGAGCCTCTCCGAGGGATGTGCACCCGTGTATGGGGTGGATTTCTCAGGGGGACAGAGGCCGCCTGATGCTCTTGGTTCCTACGTGATTTTCTACGTGTTAATCTATCTGCTTGCTGTCCTTGGGCCCTGCCCATTCCCCCCCCCCAGCCCCATCTGCTACAGTTCCCACCATGGGAAGGAGAATGGGCTGCAACTGGGGGAGAGACAGCCTTCCCAGTCAACCAGTCATGAATAACCATCGTCTCACACCGTTTCCAGAGGGGGGGGGGGGGGGGGGGGGGGGTAACTGGATCCCAGTATGCACTGAATAGCATCTCTTCTCATGGATCAAACTCCATGTCACATGTTTCATTTCAAATACAATGACTATTAAACATTTGACTGCATACTGTAGATCATGAAATAAGCATATAAAAGCTCATGGCTATTGTCTGTTGTACACACAGTTAATGCACAGTGCATAGGACTTGCTTGCACTACTGCAAATCAAATCAAAAAAATCAAATATATGCTACTTCTAAAATATTGTGCTGCTTCTGCTTTATCCCACTCTGTCCCACAATTTCTTTATACATATCTTGCTCACAGCAGGTGTATTATTCTTAGGGATATGTTACTTCTTTATTTAAATGTGTAACTACTGCTGAACTGCTACAGCTGATAATAATAAGAATAATAATCATCATTGACCTTGAGTCATTGAAATGTCCCCTTGTTCCCAGCTTATCCATGCACTTGGGACACTCTTGTGTAATTAACATAGAGGCTATTGTGATAGAGAAAAACTGAACTGTAGCCTATGAGAGACGCTCCATCTTCAAACCCATTAAACTGTAGGATCCTCAACGATTTCCAAGACCACAAAATTAAAGACATTGTTTACATTTTCTTTAGATAGGGGCAAACGAGATTACACCAAAGTAAGATTTCAAAACGACAGCGCTGCGCGCTCATCCAACCAACTGTTATGATTAGATTAGTCTTTTAACATAATTACTGACCCAGGCTGCGTGTGGGAAACAATGCATACATAAAGAACTGGGTCTGGATCTGAACTGATACCCGTCCTCTCTCCCTCAACCTTTTTCTCTTAACCTTTCTTCAGCAG
Source organism: Hypomesus nipponensis (assembly GCF_054491055.1). Classification (NCBI taxonomy): domain Eukaryota; kingdom Metazoa; phylum Chordata; class Actinopteri; order Osmeriformes; family Osmeridae; genus Hypomesus; species Hypomesus nipponensis. The sequence continues at coordinate 4,438,332 of NC_140370.1, forward strand.
TATCATTTTGAATTATGGGAGACGGGGGAGGGTGGTGTGCAAGGTCACTGTCTGTTCTGTAACGCCCCCCCCCCAACTCCCCCTCCCCACCCCCACCCCCACTCCCACTCCCCCACCCACCACAACCCCCCCCCCCACACACCCATGTTTTTTTGTTTCCTCTACCAGAGGCGCACAGAGTGAAGGGTTAAAACTGGAATGGATTTAATTATGGAATGAATGGAATTATAATGCGCCTGCAGCAAGTTTTCCTCCTTATTTATTAAAGCAGCTGATGGGCCAGGTTTGATGAGCCACTTCTGGCATAATTGAGTCATCACACAAAGAGGGTTCCTCGCATTCAGAGTGGTTTTATCAGCAGCAAACAGACCTGATTACTGGCAATTACACTCTGATCTAGGGGAAGGAGAAAAAAGGGTAAATGTGCGGGGTAACTTCTGTGTTTATAGTTTACCCCGGGAATAATTTCCACATTAATTTTACATGCTAAGTGTTTTCTGTTTCTGCATAATAAAGAGCAAACGGGCAAGAGATAGCACAATTTACTTTCATATTTCCTTGTAATGAATGTCTGAGCTCAGAGCATACTGATCACTATTTATGTGAAACATAGGAGCCGTTTTGGTTTTGATATCATCCACTGCGCACAGAATCAGCATTATGTGGCTAAAGTACTTCAGAAGGAAACAGAAATGTGTGCTACCAACAATTGCTTGTGCAGAGCAGTAATACGTTGTCAGGAAAGACAGAGTAAAACGCTTTAGGCAAAGAACAGAGTAGGGCTTTTACCACCTTACACTGAGATGGAAATGGGCGCATGGTGAGTAAATCAAAACCTGCTCAAATAAACAAGTTTTTGAAAAAATGATTTTCTATTTGCAGTGTGACCAGCCAGCCATCAGATGCCCTCTACCTAAAAAGCTAGCAGCTGGACATTAGAATACTAGCTAGAGACATTTTAGAGAGGGGGAGGGGGCTGATTTCCTATTCAGATCAAATCTGGCCCTAAAACGCTGGGCGGATTTTATTTGCTTTTGGGTTTCATCATATTCTACTGTTATACACGAGCAAGTATGCCCTGATATACACAGTGTATGTATTTATATATCAGTATAGGCTTTCTTTCAGAAATTACTCTCTCACAAATAATAAAAAATATGCATCACAATAGTGTGATACTGGTGAGAGTGCATCACAGATCTCACAGATCTCAAGAGGTAGACCTCCTTCAGTAAGTCTTGCTCATAACTATTTAACCTACTGGAAATGAATGTTTTCTGAAAGAGAGGTGCTGGGAGACACTTGGAAAAAAATCTTTAGCACAACTGTGATGTCAGACATAACAGTCTCACAGCCACCTAGACCGCCAAGCACAGTGTAGGTGTCTCATGCCAACTGAGTACTTTTATAAGAGGGTAGCAGCTTATCTTATCACTGCCACAAGACTGAGATGCTTCAATAAAGGACGAGGCTCACACAGAATTCTCAACCGACAATTAGGAGCCTGGCTAGCCACTGTCTCTTCAATGATTTGTTATGATGGCATAACTACAGGGGAAACTTGTTATTGGAGCCAGTTAGCAAGGCGCCCATAAAAGAGTCAGATGGTGACACCTTTGCAGAGGTGATTTATGAGTCTTGTAATCCCTTTCCAAAGTCATCCCAAAGCCTTCCCTCTAAATTGAGTTCACCTGGAGCAGGACCACACAGAAGCGCAAAGTCCAGAATGTTTCTTCTACCATCAGACAGACCAAATTCGTTTTTGACCAAATTGCTGGAGCTTTTAGTTCTCTTATCCATGAAGGCTTTCAGATGATGTGAAATTGCTAATTGAATATCACTCTAAATTGCAAACACAGCAATGCTTTGTGCGACAACATTTTCTTTTTTCAGTGTGAGGCTGTCCTCCCTCTTTCTTGGTTTATGCTAGCTTATAAGTACCTGCAAATATTATTGAAAAAATGTATGCAATTTGCAACATTAATCAATTTCTGGTTGCATAAATCCAAATCCTATTATCCTTTATCAATACAGTGACTCTTGTCATGTTACACGTTACATCTTCAGATAAATCACTAAACTTATTTTTTTCAAATCTGACTAATTTGGGGACAGGTGTTTGGGGAGAAAGAAGTTCCAGCCCTGGTGTCTGTCATCTCTACAGAGTAATCCCAGCCATTGTTCCTGCCCAAGAAGGCCCTTTTATAGATGAGGGTGCATGAATGCTACCAGGTGGTTGGCAATTTGGAGAAACGTAGTAACCATTCGAGCTAATCCCCCGTCACAAAAGGCAGGTCTCCTGTGCTGTGGGGCCCTCCAGGGCGAAGGGAGAAGTTTACCTCACACACACAGAGTCTGAAAGGAGCCAGAGACTCTACCACTGATTCCTAATCAGATTGCGCTGAAGTGAACAGCTCGCATGGCAGCTGTAGTTTTCCCAGGGTTAATTACCTTTCACTGCTCTCTCTAAATGAGTCAGCTGTTCCTGTCATTAAACAACTCCACTCTATCTCTTCTCCTCTGTCCTCCACATGCACACGCGCACACACACTTAACAAACACACACTTAACAAACACACACACACACACACACACTTATCCTAATACCCAAGCAAAATAACATAAACTTGTATCATAGTTTCTTTATGATTCTAAATGTTACTTTAACCAGCATTTATGTGTTGTGTACGGTCCTAAACTGCACAATGGGAAAACAGGACATTTAGGATATGCGTCACTTTAGTAATGAAGAGGAGGAGTCAATGGCTGTTGAAATAAAGGTCATTATCATTTACTTTAAGCTACCAATATTTATTTATGTTTATGCAGATGGGATGCTGGATTCCCAATCCTCCCCTCACTCTCTCTGTCAAAGGGGAAGAATATCAATCTGTCAAGGTCTTATGTTAGTTGGCTCCCACTCTTACTAATTGAGGATGTAAAGTAAGTAAAACACAGAGGCACACACAAGACCAAGACACTCAAAAGCATTTCCACTCACAGTCGCACACATAGTCACACACACATATCCACATACAGTTCAGTTCTGATGTGTTGTGTTGTCATCAATTCTGAAAGATCTGTCTGCCTCCTGAGCTCTGTGGCTCAGTATGGTGGGGGAGGTTTAAGTGATTTTTGCCACTGTGTGGCAAAATCCCTTGGCCACCTGGATTACAAACTCTAGTCCTTTAACTCATGCCAGTATAAATCCGTGTTAACTCGGATTTACCTCTAGCATATGAATTCTCAGTCTGCGTAAGCTTTGTTTGGAATGAGTTGTACATAAGTATTTTATGCATTAAAGAGATGCCCATTGGTGAATTCCCATTTTATAACAACAATAAGAAAAACTAACAACTACAAGCAAAAAACAATTGCTTGTTCTTCACTACAAAAAAGAGCATGTAAAACTACAGAAGTATTTCTTTAGTACACGGTAACTATCGTAATAATCAAGAACTGCCCTCCATGCCCAAACCAGAAGTGCAAGACTACAGATCCCAAACAGCATGTTGTGGTCAATGAACATTCAACTTCCAAAAGAAAAATTAAAATGTCTGGACAGAATGACCTGCAGCTCACTGAGTTGTTCATATGCTTTTGTTAGAAATACAAATGATAACGATCGAAAAAAATCTGCCAAAAGCAGCCAAGAGGATATAAATTAAGCATTATCCAATATCCATACAATCTCCTTATTCACTCAAACACACACACATACACACACTCTCTCTTCTGGGAGTGTAGAGTTAAGCCTGACTATTTTGTACTTAAAAGGTTAGCACGCCTGTTTTGTGAGTTTGAACCAAGCTTGCCAGATCAGCAGATGGTCCATGATTATGATTATGTGCATCAATAAAATGAATAATCTTTAACAAAATGTAAATTTGACTTAACTCCAGGGTTTAATACACAAGATGGACTTTAACCCACTTTCCTGTCAGACTGGAGTGTATGATATTTTAATGCACTTGAAATGATGAAGCTTGCCCACCACATCCCAGATGAATCTACTTACTACAACAGCTGTATTCTTTCCTTGCACAAAGCATAGAGCAGCGAATTCTCTGATTCACAGACGATCGGTCTTGTATTACTTGTTCTAAACTGTACTTGTACTATTCCAACACAATCTTGATACTGTATTTGAGTAAGGATGATTTAAGACATGGGAAAATGAATAAACGAATCTGGGAATTAATGCATGAATGTCATAGAGCACAACAGTACCTTCTGCCTCATTCATCCAATATATATAACAGATTGGTGCAGTTCTACACTTTTTCACCAGATATACTGGGAGTACAACCAAAGGGAGAGAAGCTAGGAACTTCCCTGAAGAAGCAAGGAGACCACTTGTGAAAATTCACATTTACAACCTATTTTTATCCCCATTTGAAAGAGCTAAGTTTGGAAAAGACCGAACTGATACAATCAAGCCTTACTTCAACAAGAAAGTCGGCAAGGAGAAAAACAGCAAGTGGGTTGGCACTGTAGCAAGTTAAGTTCATGTGAACATGTTGGAAAGGAAATTGGGTGAGATTCATGTACTATGTCCACCTCTCCCTCTGCCACATTAGCCAGCATGAACTTCCAGTGGAAGCCACAGAATCCTTTCATCGGTCTACTTATCTGCTAAAAGCACTGTTTATCCTCAGACTTAAAGCACTGCATTTCCTGAAGACGCACACATCCACTTGCTCCCAGTCTCATGCGTCCACAGAGCAGCTCACATCATACACACTCACATCAACATTTCCGACAGGGCAGAATCTGCAAGCATGACTTACCGTGCCCCTTTTAGCCTTTGTTTTGCATTTCATAGTAGTCACATGAAGCAGGTGATGATGTCGAGGGAAATCGAGGTGGGGCAGGGTAGTCCAGTGTGTTGCTGTCGCGTGGAGTGTATGTGCGGGGACACTGTGATATTCAGCGGAGCCGCTAAGCTTTTTTTGTAGCCTTTGTGTCATTCACTTAACGACCAATCTCATTAGCTGCCGGGGCTACAATGGGCTGAATTATTTTCTGTGTAAATACACCACATGGTGACCCTCAAGGTAAGACCTCTGAAGGTCTTTTTAATCACATAAAAGATGGATTCCCAAAAAAATCAATGACCAAAGAATGAACAGATTGCCCTTAAAAACAATGAATAAAACATTGGTTCTTAAATATTCAGGTTAGGACTAAGCTTAATATGGTCTTGTATGAAAATAAAAATGTATGTTTGTTGATGTATGTACAGTATGTATGAATGTAGGTATGAATGTATGTGCATACAGTATTGTACTGTGTAACATAGAGTGGTATAATTCTTACTAAAGTATATAATGTGCACAGTATATGCGTACCATATGCATTATGTTTTACTGTATGTTTGAACAATTCCGAAACTTCACATAGGTAAGATTATTAAAAACAAACTAGGAGGAAAAGTTTAAGTGAAAGCCTGGGACAATGAATGGCCATCAGACATAAAGACTGTACAGTTCAAAATTCTGTTTGACACATTTTACTTTCTTTCCTGCCATTTCCCTGATGCTGTGTTTCTGGTGCAGAACTATAATTCCATGCAAAATGAATTATTGTAAGTACTTGAAGTCATGACAGCTGTCCATAAGCATTAGGGACATGTCTATGGGCCAACTTGACCCTTGTTAGAAAACAAAACAAAACACAAAAAGAGAATAGTGCAGCCTGGGACTGCTGAGCAGGGTCACTGGAGATTTTCCAGACAAACGCTGCACAGGGGAGGAGAGGGGAGGAGGAAGGACAGGCTCAGAATCTCATTTTAACAGACCGCACACAATCTGGGCTCCCACAGAACTATCTCTGCCTGACCGCTTTCTATTTATCCCTTATCAGTGTTTACCAACCGCTAGTTTTCTTTCATTCACACTGTGAGGCAGTTCTCTTACTATCAGTCAACAGCTGACACCGTGGAACAGCCTCAAAGGCAAGAGGAAGGGATCAAAACTAAACCAAAGCTGTTTAAACAATACAACAGAGGAAATAAATTCATAAATCCTAATTCTTCCCAACCCACAAGGGTACAAGCAGATCCTTTATAGTTAGGCCAACAAACAAAACCACAGCCAATGAGGTACATTACAATCAAGGTAAATGCTGAAATATATTTTGAAAAAGACAGGGGGAAAAAATCCCATGTAATTGTAATGAGAAAAAAATAAAAAATAGACCCTTATATCGGCCACTCGCTAAACGTATACATTACATTTCTTCATGAATCTTAGAAAAACAAACACTGTAAATGTTGACACATTAATGTGAATTTCCCGCTACGGGTTTTCAGCCTGTTATGCTAAAGGAAATTTTTGTATATATAATTCTAATGCATTTTGATATTCAGTTTACATTTCTGAAATACATGTCACAAACTGAGCCACATCCCAATAGTCAAATGGACTCAAACTAACCACACTGAATCCAAATGTACATTGCTGAACACAATTGAAAATTTTCTCATTTAAATTTAATTTAGTTACTTTTGTTACTATACGGCAGAATCATAAAGTTTTATCTGATAGATTTTTTAGGAATATGGTAGTTTATACTTGATGTACAAGTATTTGACTAAATAATACAAGATATATAAGGTCATTCAACGATCACTTTAATTACTAAATAGCATGATATTTTATAATATATTGTGTCTTTAAATAGAGTTATCACACTTTTCATGTAAAAAAAAGGGTATTATTAGGGCCCTGCCCAAAAATATGTTATAATAAACAAGGTTCGTAAGCATCAAGTTAATTTGTCTGATTTAGCCTTACTATTCAGTTAGGCTACGATCATTTAAAAGAGCCTTGGTTTTCTGAAATACTGTTTAAAAGTTAAGTAATTAATTACATTTATCCTTTCACCAGCTGTTCGACAGCAGATGGAACATTTCTGAAACCTTGTTGAATAAATCCTCATAATTCATTTTCCTGGATTAACTAAGTGAAGTTTGAGTGGTGGAACAGGTAATACAATGCATACTGGGTGGTCAGTGAATGTTTTCTCCTTTCTGCTTACTTCACTCCTCATTGTATTCACCCAAAGAAAGCTCACCAGGATTTATTTCAGTGCTAGGTTGTTTCTTTAAAAAGTGAACTTTTTTCAATGATAACTTAGTTTCAATCTTATGAGAACAAAATTAGTTGACTCAATAATGAGTTCATCAAGTCAATAGAGACTTTAGTCGGTACCATGGACAGTTCCTGTTGCCACACAAGAGAACAGGCAGAGATAGGTAGCATTTCCCTGTTGGGTAGCAACTGAACTAGTGTCCTACTGCTTGGAGCAGAAAGAGGACTAAATGTAAGTGGTTGGAAGAGGAGTAACGCCTGTTTCTTATCACTTCTGCACCATTGGATTCTGTTGGCTCTGTTGGAGATTAGAACAACATCAAAAGAGAGCCTACTGCCATGGAAGTTTGTACTTCCCTATATTTCATTTCTCAAACACCTGGGATCTTTTAGTTTGCAAACTTGTAAAATGGTTGTCTGGATAATTAACTACAAGATTTGCTGTATGTCTTCACAGTTCCTCCACGATAGGAAGAAAAAAGCTTTTGGAGTATTTTGTAGCGGATGTACTGTGTATTCCACCAGGACCATGACACTACAGATGACAGGCATGATGCTGTCGTACTTCAGTTAGAAAGGCCAGAGAAGCATCCCACCCACACAGCCTGTGAGTAATATGAAGCCGCTAAACATTAAAAGAAGCAACTAAAGAAAATGTTGGACTTCTATATGAATAATAATCTTATTATAGGCTAACACAAGGCCTAAATAAAGGCCAAGATATGGATGGAGGTGCTGTTCTTGCCTCCCCAAATAATTTTCTTAAAATCGTAAATGGATTTTTATGAGTTCTCTGCTAAAATGGGATAGTATAACATCCAAATCTATCCATCTTGATCTATCTGTCTTTCTATCTATCTGGAAACTATATACTAAGAGCTCCTAGTAAATGATAAACTTTTCCAACATTAATCGTTTCAGCTAAACCAACAGTTACCCTGGAGACGTGAGAGTCTGGTGTCTCTTCAGTTTACTCAAGAGTAAGGTAGTCCACAAAAGGTGTACACCACCAAAATCTCTATTCTGAACTAATGATGACTTGGCTATATTTAGGACACATCAAATGGACCATGTTTTAACTGCAAATATTTAAAAAGGTTACAGCTGGGTTATAACCCTTAATAAAGATTATGAGTCAGTTTTATAGAAACAATCCTGTTCCAACAACAGTTGAAAAATCCTGAAGCTCTGAGTCAAAGTTTAAGTGCATTAGGACTCTGGTAGTTCTGTGTATACAGCTGTCACACCAAAAGCCGCCCACAACCTGACAATGCTTTGTCTTCATAGACAATACTGACATGTGTTCCTCTAAGACTAGCTTATACTCCATACAAATGCGGTGAGTTTAATTTAGGTAGACAGCATCTAATGTGATCTGGATGATCAAATATAGGTCATGCTTCTTAAAAACAGTTTGAGACATTTAATCTCCTCTAACTGTCTGAAACCTGGACAGAATCTGCACTATTTTTTCCCAACAAGTGATATATATTCTGTTAACAATGTAATTTCAATCAACTATAATTTCTAGACATGCACATTTCAACATTTTACAAAATGTCAAAGCTAGGGTGGTTGTGAAACAATCCAACATCAAAAGAAAACAGTAATTTACAAGCAGATAACTTGAAATCACGATTAGACATACGACATTTGATGATTTCATCAAACAGCAGCACATAGTCAGAGAGACAAAAAAATGCCTATCTTCCGCTTTCACAGGTCAAGCCTAATCTCAATGACAAGAAATACTGACCAACACTACAGTATTAAAAGAACTCTGACACAAACCTACTTCTGTGATCCAGAAAGTTTGATTTCCCTCCAGTCTGTTGATGGCCGAGCTGGTGCTGTGGCTTTGAAAGGTAGTCCCCAGGAATATGACATACTGTGCCTTTGACAGCCTGGAGATAAGCACCTGCGTTCGGGTCCCTTTTTACGTCACACCTCCCCATTCACAGCCCTTCAACATGATGCACATTTGCACATCAACAGCAACCAACCCCCCCCCCCCCCTCCCTCCACTCTCCTCATTCTACTCCCACATCCGCAAAACACACAAACAGGCGCACAAGGAGGCAGATGCACGCGTTAGCTCCGACACACACACACACTCACACTCACGCACGCACAAACCCCGTCTTATTCGTGCACAATCGCACGCACAAGTGCACGCATTGAAATAGAGAGGTGCGTAACATGCACACGTAAGCGTGCACACGCACAACAGAAATGTCTTAATTTTTCTTTTGATACATTTTAGCGCCCTTATTTTCAGCTTTTAAACTTTCCCTTGCTTTGTCATAAGACTGGGGCATATGCCCTCCCAAGCTTCCCATATATCACTCATCATGCAAATGAGAGGGAACGTCACTCCTCGGCAGCAGATGGCCAGGGATGATAACAATGGCTCAACAGACCAGTTTCAATGTCTGCGACTTTATCGCTACGGCAACAACAACCGAAGTATATGTCATGGAAGCCTTGCCGGTTAATTTGATTTCCCCCCCCACCCCCTCTGTTTGTTAGTACCTGTCTGTCTTTTTTATATTTTTCTCTCTTCAACTGTTTGAATGACAATCTTTTGTCTGAGACCTTTTCTGTTACTTGAGGACAAGCTATCAGTAAAAAGCAGGGACCTGGAAATGATTTTTGGTGACTAAGTAGGGCTGCTGCCTAGCAGTTATTTAAGTAATTAGGTGTAATTCCTCCCTGTAGGCCATGTTAGCCTCCTGAGTTAGCTCATGCATTAGACAGGCCTGGATAGAGAGGGGGAAAGAAAGGAAGAAAGGGGCCCCGAGACATCACAAATGCAGCTTACAAAAGCCCCAGCCACAGTGATGTCACCTCGCGTCCTGCTGACTCCTGTTAATACAAGCCCCCATAGCAGAGAGTAAACAGTGGAAGCGTTTAGCAAACAGGGCCAGATTACAATGACAAAGGCAGCCACACTTCTGGGTGGAGCCTGGGGCGTGGGTGGGGGTGGGGTGGGGGACTTGAGAGGGGGGGGGGGGGGTGCATGGGGGTAGGGTGCCACAGCTTAGTCCTCAAAATAAGTGATATCCATAAGGGGCCTCTTGGAGATCCTACCCCATCCCCAGCTGATGGTAGGGGCCACCCAAACACGCTTATCTCCAGGTTATGTCCCCCTCTATCTCCAGGGACTGACGTGTGAACACAATGTGTAATCATGTATTTTCAGTGCTTTTCTGTCATCTGCACATTTGGTTATGCAAGGCTGGGGACTCAAAGATGGGGCATATCATTACTTAAGGTTTGGCAGTTGATCATCACCTTGGTTAATACCTCATTTGAAAGTCAAATTCGTAACTGTCTTCGAGAGCCATTTCATGGTACACACTAAAAAGAGACCATCAAAGAGGATGGTCATGCTCCATGTTTTCTTTCACGTGTTCTTTATGATGGTTGCAAAAAGAAATTAAGAAAAGGTCCAGCATCTGAGGTGAGCATCTTTTGAAATGGTAAATGCAGATACTTCATTTGCTATTGTGGACAGTATCAGATGGAGGATTAACACGCAGAATTAGTTTGAGGATGTACTGATTACTCCATGCTTCAAACCCCACAAAGATTGAAAGCAATCATAACAAAATGTGAGGAAAATGTTGAACAGGGTGATGGGCAGTCAATGACACTGTCAAGCCAACATAGCAAATGGGATGGAGGGGGGGGTGGAATGGACATTGTCTTCTTACCAATACACATGAATTATGCCCTAGCGAAAAGGTTTCATTCAAGGCCATCATAGTCCATAAACTAGTGTTTTGTCAAATTATTTCATCAACAGGAAATGTGCACATAACTGGAGTGAGCCGGTGGAGATATGAAAGAGTGGGTTGGATAAAATGATGTGTCAAACAAAGGTTCACGTTTAAAAAGTCCTGTTCATGTTTGCAGAAAGTGTTTGATTGCATTTAGAAAAGTATTACAATGGGTCACATCTGTGTCTAAAAGCTTTTTTCATTCTGCTGCAAATTATGTAAGCAAAGTGAAATGTCAAAGTACCCCACTGTTTTGAGTACTGTATCAGCCTCTGTGAATCCTACACAAATATGTATAATGTTTTCCAGAATCCTTCTAATGTACTGTAAGATCAGAATGTCACCTATATAAGACCAACAAGTGTGTTTTTTCTATACCAACTCAGCAACACTGGACTAGTTTGGCTTCATATGGCATGCAATCAAGTCTAATAGTAATGAATATTCAACAATTCATTACACATGACAGATATGTAAACTTGGCCGTGGATAATTCCAAATAAAATACTTTCAAATTGGACTAAAACAAGACAAATACCTGGTCAACTCTTTGTGTTGATCGCCCAAACCCCTTGTACTCATCCCTCTGCCATCGTGCAACCACTTGATGCCTTGTTCATCAGTGAAAGTCACATAAAAGGGCAGATTAAATTTTAAAAATCTATTTGCATATGCAAATTAGGCAACACAACATAAGTACATGTTGTTGATATGGCTCCAGGATGCATAACTATCTGTATGTTAATGTCAACAGACAGTGAATTCCCCTTTGAAAATGTGGGATACGCGTTTCATGGGGATCATTATCTGCAATGGACCGTGCTGTATCTTTCTTGAAGAGACGATTAGAGCGACCCTTCCACCCTAATTCTAACCCTGACCCTTTGGGTGGACTTGTGTGTGACCGTGACAACCCTGCAGCATCGTGTCATGTAGAAGCGCACACAATCAGTCCTATCCCATCGCATATCCAATTAGACATTCTTTGACAGACTTGAATTCTATACAATTTCATGAGGTTCTAACTTAGACATTTGCCTACTTGCTACAGCAAGAAATCCCCCCCGTTGACCCTGTGCAATCTCACAAACAAACAGTAGTTACTGATTAGCAACGTGTGACCATGTGGCAATTCAATTAATTCTCAAAATACAACAAAATGGCCTTCAAAATATATCCCAAACACAATGAAACGTCTGTGAAATAATGTCTCTATTATGCTCACATACGACTACCTACAATACAGTTGCAGTCCATTATGTGTTGGTGCTCTTTTGAAGGACATTTTCACGCTGTGGAGAGCGCTAGCTCTTCTACCCCACCTGTTATTACCATCGCTCCATGCTCAGAAAGCTGCACTGGAGGCTGCTGGACATAGTTAAATAACCACAACATCTGTTTGAATAAATCAACAGGGCTAAGGGCAAAATCATATCAAACAACTACTTTTTTTAATCAACTATCACCACTGTCTCCAAACAGGTTTAATGCCATGGATTTAGCAATATGTCCACTAGCATATATTCATTTTAAATGAACGTGTCAGGTTGTGAACAAGGCAAAGATTCAACCACAGACACTCACTATTTTTCATGATTGCTCCCTGTATTTCGATGAAGAGAATGTTTGTGGTGCGAGCGTTACGTTGGATCTCAGTTAGGACTTATTTATCAAAGGTTCATGTGTAACAAACATCTCTCGCTCCACTTTCGTGAGTACAACATGTGTTTGAGAATATTGTCCAAACATACAGCTTTCTTATCTTCCTTTCACATTTCCACATTCAAACTTGGAGACATCACTGAAACGGTCTGGGTTCTGATTTGTTCTTGACTTGGCTGAATGTGGCTCTCTGGGGAGCTGGTCTACACATCTCTGACAGGCAGACAGACAGACAAAGAGGCAGACACACCCACTAAAGGTCAGCACAATGTTCACCACAAACAATACTAACAGGTGGGTCTAATGGGTTTTCTAATGACATTACTGATGAGAGTAAACCATCTAGACATTGATGGCAATAAAAGGCACCACTCCCTCACAGCTGACCCTACTTTACTGTAACCTCTGGTCTACAGAAGAAACTAAGTGACAATTCTCTTGTTTGTTCCTGAAGGTCAGTCTCATCAACATACAACTATGAAATCTAGAGTTCATCAAACACAAAAGCCTGAAATAATATCTTGCGTTTTTACTTTTCTGTTGACAAAATCAACAACTCAAGTCAGACATTTTTCAAATATCACCTACAACAGTTTGCACATCAAGTATAGTTCATCATGACTATTCAGAGATGTACACTTATACCCACACGTAAAAGAGAAAAAAATAGCCCATTAATGTGGTTTACAATGTTTTGATTGCACCCAATACAGGAAGCTTGCTGGTATGAATCAAGATGCAAATGCCCTTTGAGCAAAACAAAGAAATTGATTATGAAGTAAGTTTTTTCAACACAAGTAGCTTGCTTTGAGTGATTAATAGGGTTGGCCATTGATTTCCTTTTGTTTAGATCTTTGTTAACTTTCTGGAGACACAATTATAATTTGTTTCCTAACAATAAATCCAATCTAGCTCGTGCAAATTAAATCTCCCAACAGGCTCTTCCGAGTTGTTTTACATTTCAACTGGATAGTTATTACAACGCACTAAATGTAAATGTGTTTGTTTTTTGTTTTTATTCAACATTGTTGATTAAGTCTTGTTTTCCACCAAATCTAAGAGGGTGAGCACCTTGTGAGATTGAGGAGGGCGGTTTAAAGAGAACTGGATGACTTGTCAGTTCAGCCATTGTTGTCAGAGGTTAAGACTCCACATGTTCACAAACAATCTGTATCCTATGCAAGCACATTTAGATGAGCTATCTATGTAGCACTTACATATTAAGGATCTGGGGAATGAGAGCGGTTTCTGTCTTTTTTTTCTCAGGGAACAACTATTGTTGATATTTTGAAGCGCACAAAAGGTTTTTGATGTGTTCTGAGTTTCCTCAATACAATGCCCTCACATCTAGGTATTTGCAACTCGTATGCTCCGATTGCTGTATTGAACAGGCATTTGGCGTATTCTTCTGATTTAGTAACTTCATAAACTTCCACAGATTCAGACATTTATACTTCCTGATTTCTCGCATCATCTCTCCAAGATAGTGATAATACGATTTCTGTGTTTTTTTTGCTGTTGAGAAACAAACTGGATTATGAACAGATCACTACATAAACAGCTTTCTAAAAGGAGGCAGCTATTTTAAAAGAGGCTGAAGAAATGCAAAGAGGGATTTAAATTTTAATTTGAATTTATTCCAGCAAGTGAAAGGTTCTTTTGAGAGGGGATTTCAGCAAAGATGATGGTATTTAAAAGTGATAAACAAGCATCTAAACCTCCAGTGAAAACCAGTCATTTTTCTTCTTTCTAGTGTAAGGGAGGAATTGGGATTGCTGTGGTCACATCCCAAAAACAAGAATAAGTAATAGTTGTAATTAAAATGTAAATAAGTTTGATCCATTGAGATATTTTAACAGATTGCATCATAAATCTGGTCATTAACACAATATCTAGACATCTTGATATACTGAATGTAGTACAACAAAGCAAATGGAGAATCCATAACACATTGTGTTGATGTGAGCTAACTCGGATTGGATACATGAAACTGAGAAGTAGGTACTCTGTTTTAGAAGGCTGTGGGATTCATGCTTTTCTTTTGAAGGTTCATCAAAGATTACTCTCCTTCAATTACAAACGTTATGAACCAAAATGACAACTAAACAGTCAAATGATATATAGTGGGGCTCAACTCAACGCAATGTCAGCTTGATAATGCCTCTAATCTCAACTGGATGACCAGTAAACTTCTGTGAAGGAACCTATGCCACACAAGAAAGACAAAGAGTTACATCATTTTGTTGTACAGTTAATCCGATCATGGACAGTGTCTCTGCATTTGCTATCTTCGGAAAACGCCAGCAAAGGCGGTAAGTAAACCCATTTTACAAGACTCCCTCACAAGGATCCAGTGCCAGTATCGGGATAACATTTCACACAGCAGCATGGCTCAGTCGCATAACCTAAGCAGGCTTAGCAAAATGGAACACTACAAAGTGATGCACTTTCTCCCTTGTCCTTCCCAGGCGTTTGGTTCCACATATACTGACGGCCTTTGTGACATTCAACATATCTAGAAGAGAAATATCAAACCTGTAGCTGGTCACACTGCAAAGTGTTACCTTAGGGTTACAGTATGCAGTATGTAGTTAGAGCTGGGAGTTGGTAAAATGAGCCAGTGGACGGGTGCACCTGGCATTCTGCATTATAGCCTGGCAACACTCCTCCCTTATAATTATACTGAACACACAGTAATTCATGGTTGGGGGTGAAATACAAAACCTGTCCTCTGAGACAGCTTGTTTTAGTGGCTACGCAGAAGAGATCCTATAGAGGTGCAGATGGCATTACACAAGAATGTCTATAGTATCTCTTCCAGAGCCATAATGCACTTTTTTAGGAATTACATTAGTGAAACAAATATTTCCCCTTAAAGTTTGGAGGCATTTTTTTGTCTTCCTATACTGTAAAGTGTATATCACACACCTTCGCAGTTCCACAATTGCATGTTGGGAAGGCAAAAAAGGATCGTGGGGTCGAAGGGCGCTGATGGTCTTATCTAAACAGCTCTTCCTGTTCTTACTTTGTCCACATAGGGGTGCATTTGGACAGTATGTGGAACCTGTTTACACTCTTTGGACATGGCGTAAACACTATTCCTTTTCTGTACAGTAAGGTAACATTCATAAGAATACCCAGTTGGGGTTCCTATGAAAGACAAGACCGCATCCTTGAATCCCATATTGCAGTTAAAGGTATTGTTTTCGAACTGTTCATTGAAATGTGTCATATCTGCATTACGGGGTATTAGGCTGAATACATGCATCATTGCAACATACCTACTACACGTCTCTACACAGTACAGTTCTACAAACTCTACAATACATACCATTACACAGTGAAGCACTATAGCTACCAGAATCTAAACGAAAAGTAAAGTTTTGTCGCTTAAAAGTCACGTAGGAGCCACATTAGCATGTGAAAAGAATAAACAGGAGCATTCTCAGTTACACACTCCACCTGGCTTCTAACCAATGTCCTTGTCAGAAGTCCACCCACTGCACTGGCGTACACTGAAAGACCTCCTGGGGAACACAGTGACCATTCACTGGGTTCTCTCTCTTTCCCATGCACCTGTGACTGTTTTTGTGTTTGCTATTTTTTGCTTTGTCTTTTTCTGGCAACGCTGTATCATCGGAGACACACTTTCCCTCAAAAGGAATTCTCCTGCCCAACAATGTGGTTTGTTTGTTTCAGTGGATAGGCAGGACAGAGAGTCAAATGGAAAAACAAGTCACAGTAATAATTAAAATGGCCAAGAGAAAAATAAGCAGAGACATGGCTTGATATGTATTGTATGTGATGTATGGAAACGGACAATACTTTCTCCAAGTGGTTCCTTGCCTTTTTGCGATGACTCACAGGTGCAGTTGGACAGGTTCTCCTCCTTGCTCTCCTCGGACGGCTCATCCGGCTTCTCCATGGTCCTGGACCTTAGAGAGCTGCTTTTCCATTTTCCAAAGGACTTTGCCACAATCGCTTTGTCCGCTCCTTTCATTGTTTTCTGTAAAACACATTTACAGCATGACTTCCCAGGTTTATCCCTCTTGTGAGCCATCTGCCCCCTTTTCTGGCTCCCAATAAACCTGGGCTCATCTTTCCCAAGCCCAAAGTAAGAGAGAATTAGGGCATTGTATGCATATGCATCATTCTCTTAAGCATTCCAGAAAATGTTGTGATTGCCCTGGCATCTTTTAGAGAGTGCTTGGACATTGTTTCCTCGCTTGATAGTTTGCAGTCCTGTGTGAAGAGGTCTGCGTGTTTAGAACAGTATCAAACAATAGCTTTCCCCCCCAAAAAAGTAAACATTGAGTTGATGAGAACTGTGGCAAAAACAAACATATTTGCCCATTTAATCCAACTTGAAGGAAATAAAAATAGCACATTATGCCCTAATTGAGTGCTGTACAGTCCACAAATACTATTACAAGGCCGATCAGGATTAGCAGTGGAACATACCTAGTTATCTATCCCTGAGTGCCAAGACTGCTAGCAGTGGGCAACTAAATTTCAAAAGCTGGCAAATCCAGTTGTCTCCTAAATACAGAAAGTACTTAAATCCAGAGCTAACAGAAGAAAAAGACGGATAAAGGGTGCTCTGCATATCACCGAAAAGCTTGTGCACTTTTCAGAATCACTGGCTAGGTTAAACAAATATGCTAAGTACAGATCAAAACAATCCTTTGATCTGCAGCCTAGTTTCCAGAGGAATGGCTTGGCTGTTGTTGTAAATAACTTGTGTAAATCTGTACCATTTGCCTTCAGGTAATATCAAAAGTGCCAGGGATTCATAAGCAAATACCTTGTGGTTAGGAAATAGATCAGATAAAAATCACATAAATATTTTAGCTACAGTATACTGTACCGTGGCTCGTATGCATTACATGCACAGGTTACATGATGATTGTACCAGTCAGTGTACAGTAGATATATTTCCACTCAAACATTATGGGAGGCTTGGCTGTTGAATTAGATTCTACCCTTTTCCATTTTGTATTCGTCAAAAATGCTCCTACCTCCTGCATCCCAGTCAGGTCAAACACAGTGTAAAACATTGTGTCAAACTTCATACAAAAGAGGCTTGAAGAATTAGAATGCAGAAGCTATGCAACTTGCTGACTAACTTTGCCCTCTGTTTTGATCGAGCACACAAAGAAAAACGCTGTCCATTCAAAACAGACGGCATAACTCTTTTCAGAGAGGGGGGACCGTGAACAAACAAGGCCATGTCCTGAGCTGCAGTCACTTTCCCATCGGGCCCACACAGACCTCGGTGAGGGCCACTGGCCCCTGGGACGGGCTGACACCACTCTGAAGAGGCAACAGTACAACTTTTGTGCAAACTCTCCTCCTCTGAAACCATTTTCTTCTTCTCTCCCAACTTGGACAGTGTGCTTTTCAGTTTAGCAGCTGGCTTTTTACCCTCTACCTCTGCTTCATGTTCTTATTGATGACAGACAAACAGTCTTTCAGCTACAGCAAACCTTTTTTCACCCTTTGGGTTTCTTTCCATATCAAAAGGCGTAGATTTTTTTTATTTTGTTTGCATTGTTTAGTATTATATTCAAATTAAACATCACATAAATGTGAGCTTTACCCACTGTAAACATCAAGCTAGCATGCAGGCTTAAAAAGTCTACCCACAGTTGGCTTCAGCCCACTTAGCATAAGCTATCAACCAGCATGCTAAGTTGAGGGAACAATAAGGTATCATTTCAAATTTCATGCCAACAGTAGAACATGCTTTTTAGGGTGTACATTACCCTTTGCTTGTTGCATGGTGCTTTTGGACAGGCGATCAGTTCCACACAGATCGATTGGCTTTCTTTTGGTTGACTAGGCTGAAAACCCAAGAGGCTATGTGGAAAATTAAAAAAAAGTTTAGATGAGTGGTAGTGTTCTGCCTCAAATGACAAACAATTCAATGTGAACTACAAAGGAAACTTTAAACTACAAAGGAAACTTTAAGACCAAAAAGATGCCACAGGGCGTTCTCGGTTCTTCTAGATCCTGAAAATTGAGGCATTGAACAGAATGTACCATATTCTTGACCCTTCTGCCTCAGATGCTTGCTGTATGGAGCTCAAAACTGGACGTGAATTGAATCGCTCAGTAGCAACTTGATACATGGCAGCCACTGTCGTGAAGTGGTGAGAACGGCACATATGCATTATAGGAGAAAATTGTGAAATGACAGATTCCGGGTGTGATACTGATAGAATGACTAACTAATAGGCGGGGTGCTCCAGGCTGTTAGCTTTGAAAAAGCGTTTTGCACATTACTTTATCTTGTCAATCAGATTCCTGGAGAGGAAGAGGTGACTGATAACTTGAATTAATTATTGTCTTATTGCATGTGTTAGTTCATGTTAATTAATGCCTCCTAATAACTTATCATGACAAGTACAATGTGAAGATAATCCAACAGACCTCCAGTCAGGATTTCTTCATACTGTATTTGATGAATTACTGTCATAAGCTTTAATATGCTGTGTTTTATGGAGATGGGGCACTTAATCACTCAAGTCATGGGATACTCTCAATGCTTTTGATATAACTAAAAGGGTTGGAGATGAACATTATGCCTCTAGAATGTGATACATAGTGAATATTGACATTTCATAACCACAGACCATCAAAACAATTTGATAAACCTAACCTAGTCTGAAATGCAGACGACGATAAAAAAAAAACTCTCTCCGACGAGAACAGAAACAGCAAGAAGTTCTAACAAGAAAAAGCCTGCCAGGTGGCGAACTGGCTGCACCAACAGAACGCACAATCTGTCTGCTTCTCCTTCCAAACCATTGACAGCTGCCATCACCAGCCTTGCACACTCACACTCAGTGTCTCCTCGTCTCTCTGCCCATCCCTCTTTAGTGTTTCCTGCTAACCTCAGAGACTGGGTCACCTGGCCCCCTGGACGCCCGTCTGTGGGGCCCTGCTGGCCCCCTGGAGACCTGCCTGCATAGGGGGGAGTGAAGGGGGGAGGGGAGGTGAAGGGGGGGTGATGGGGGGAGGATGGGTGAAGGGGGAGGACTGTTCACCCAGGGTCTAACAATCTTGTAGAATAACACAAAGCAAGAGCACACTTTTGACCTTCTAAGTCATAACTTCCCAAAAAAATCACGATCGGATTCATTTTTGGTTGCTCATAATTTGCGCCCATTACGTACTGTCACTCTCGGGGAAGGTACATTATAGGAAAAAGTATATTTAAATACAATCGTCCACTGTCAGAAGAGTTTGATTTGTGTATATCATGGACTGAATTTAATTGTAACCTTATCTAATCATTGCACATCCATAATGTAATGCTCCTTTCAATTTCAGTGTCAACTTCTCAAATCAGAGAGCAAACCAAAATATACAGAGGCTCAAATGCAGTTTTCTACCCCAAAAGCTAGCATTGCAACCAGGCTAAAAATAAATCCTGGCAAAGTTGTTCTGATCCCTTATTGGTCCCATAGTTTGATTTCACATTTAGCATTTGCATTCCCCTCCGCGTAAACATTTCATTCTTCCCCTCCTGCAGTACAATGAGACTTGAGTGACTTTGGCAGCAGATTTTGGATCGGTGCTCCTGAATCCACCAGTGTATGTTATCAGCAGGTAAACAAGCTTTCGAACAAAGCCATAATGGAACTGCAAGCGGTATAAAGAGGCTCATCTCAAAAGCTATACAACCCATCAAAGCTGGTGTCATTTCCTCAACACTGCAAAATGCATGGCTGTTAGTTACAGTTTAAATCGGTTGCCTATTTTCAGACACTTCAAAACTATTTGTATTGATAATTTACTTGTCAGTAAGCAGCTAGATTATCCAAATAAAACAACAGCTTTTTAATGTTTACTGGG
This sequence comes from Hypomesus nipponensis, assembly GCF_054491055.1. Lineage (NCBI taxonomy): Eukaryota > Metazoa > Chordata > Actinopteri > Osmeriformes > Osmeridae > Hypomesus > Hypomesus nipponensis. The sequence goes on from NC_140370.1 coordinate 4,458,730, forward strand.
TTCTTTGCTGTTTTGTTTTTAGAGGAGGAAATGGAAACGAGTGTCATGCACTAAAATCAATGGGATTTGCGGTTAGGTATTTGAATAATTTGTCTCAATTCCAAATGAAATAGTTCCCTGTATATTTGAGAGGATTACTCATGACTTTGAACTTAATGTGGAAATTATTTGAGGATCCCTTTAAATGCACACAGTAGTTAGGCTATATCTTAGACTCTGCACTCCAGATAAAAATCTTGTTAACCACACATTAGGATGTTCCTTACCAAACTTTACACATATTTGCCTTAAAGGCCCGACACAGCTACACATATAAACCTACGCACTCGCTCCTCTCAGTGGAGACGCCCCAAAGCCTCTTCTCTCATATGCTGAATTATCTTCATGGAGGTAATTAACTACAAAACTGTGCCATCAGATGTAGATTCCCAATGTGAACCCAGTAAAAAGCAGTACATTTTGAATTATCCATATTTATGTGGATATGTGTTACTAATAGTGACATTATGTTTCTTTTCCAAATGCGTAGGAAATCTAAAATACAGATATTGCCTCCTCTCACATATTTCTCAGACGTTTCATCACACGTTGAATCTGGGTCTGGGTTTTTTTACTAAACCATTCACCCAGTCGAGGGAAAGAGGGCACAAGAAAGGATAAGATATGAGACATCTGACGTCTGTTTGGTTGTCATTCTGTTTAGGTGAAGTTCTCTGCTTGGTCTCTTCAGTCTCTGACAGGAGATATGTAACCTAATCTCTTTTCCTAACCCCATTCTTAGGCGTGAATGGGGGAATATATGATGGCATTAAGTCGATTTACTCCTTGGTTTGCAGTTTCAGCCTTAATGCTTTTGGTTCTTCGTCAACAGACTCGTTTCATTTTTGATTTAGAAAAAATCCAAACGTTATAATGCTCTTCAATTTATTTTTATTTATCCATAATTTTGAGTTCATGCATATATTTGCTCCATGAATAATACTTGTTTATTTTCCGTCCTATCTAGTATGGTGTCAAAGATGTGAGAAAATCGAATTGAACTTGTGTATTATCTTGAAATAGAGAAGATATCAGGGACAAAGGCCAGGATCTGAGACTCTCAATTCTTTGTGGTTTCTCTCTTTCATATAATTTTCTTGATACATACATATTACTACATCTCTCTAAACCTTCATTGAGTACTTCAAACACATGATGACAAGTAAAAGGAATCAGAAGATAGGGCACTTTGCGCTGCTTTGCACATGCTATTTTAAAGAGACAATGATTTCCCTAGCATTTTTATAGTTCAAGGAATCCATGTGACAAATGAATGCCACTCTTTTATATTGTGTCAGTAGAGCCTTTGTGTTGGTTCAACTTGCTTCCAGTGATGCTAAAAAACCACCGGATGCTGATCTATTGATATAATAGACTAAATCCATAATAGGCCACAAGTAGCTGGAATTTAGTTTGAAAGGCTGCAAGACATTCTTCCGTATATTTCCCAGCATGCATCACAAAAAGCCCTTTGGCAAAAGGATGAATATCAGGTCAGTTGTAGAAAATGTGAGGAAGTCTACAGAAGGTATCAGTCTTAAAGTGATATTGTATGTTAGGCCAGTTTGAAAAATCATAGGCGGCAGTTCTAGTAAAACAAGCAAGGGACTGAACATGGCACAGCTAACCCACTGAGCCTGATGAGAGTGACTCCTAGCAGCTCTGAGCTCAGTGGGGGGTTGTAAACATTTACACTAAGAGCCTGTCCAGTGCACATGGTTGTTGCCTGCCAGCCACCTCGGTATTGAATGTTGTGTTGCATATTTTGTCATTCAGGCCGGTCCCGAAATTGTAGGAATCACACCATCAATTTATGAAGAAGCCATCCAAATGTGACACCAGGCTTATGCTAAATGGAGAAAATAGAGCTAAACATTGTTAAAACACCCCTAGACCCACATGGTAGAGAGCACTCGGCTGAGAGCTGCGATCCTCCCCGCTGTGAACTGGGAAAGTGATGTTGGTGCGCTTCCTCCTCCATGAGGGCCGCACCGTTCTTGGGTCCTGATTTGAAGCCTTTTTGAAGTCTGTTTTCTGCGACTGCGTGCCAACACGAGCTAATGCTTCCACAAAAGCAGAAATGTTGTTTAAAACCATTTATCTCACCCACAATACTACAAACTCACCTTTTATTTATTTCTCTAAATTATTTTGTTATAATTAAAATGTAATGTCCTGAAGTTTTTATTTTTCTAGAAAACGGTAAATGTAAAGAAAAAACTGTATTAGTAAGCAGTGAAATCCGTATTTCCTGAAAGCCCTATTTCTTTTTCAAAATTGGCAGGTGGTCACTGGTGTAATGAATGAGTTGCTTGTCTTGAGGAAGCAGTACTCCTTAGAAGCATTTCTAAAGGCATGTGATTTACATAAATGGAGTTTTACTGAAGTCTTCAATTGTGACTATAGAAAGGAGACTAGCTTTACTTTTGATGGGGCAATGACCAAGTATTACAGAGGATGGCATGTTTGGGATCAATCCTTTATTGTTTCAAAACTCTAAATTCTTTTACAATACAGTCATTTGTTACTTGTGTGATTTTGATGGATATTTTACAATGTCATCCAATAATGAAACACAGTCACAAACAAAGTATTCCTTTCTATATATCAGTATTTTACGATAGTGAGAAGTTTTGTGCTGTAATCTTTTTCAATTTTTTTCAACAGCACAATTCCTTCCCTTTGAATCAACAAAAGCATTGTTTTTTTGAAAGTGCATTTCAAGGATTGCAATAATGACTGCTTGCACCAGTCAGCCAAAATGTACATTTCAGTATTAACAGGAGGGCCATACTGTGTTGTGAGTAACAAACAGCCTTAACTACAATTCCAACTACAACATTTATCTGTATAAGTAAATCAAATAAAATATATATGCATGCCATGAACATTCCTCCATAAACATTTATAATAAATGTATATTTTCATTTGAATTATGCTGATAATGATACAGTATTTTCCACAAAAGGACAAATGCTGATAATGATGAGAACTAATATATAACATCCAAATACTATTTTTTTTTTTTCTTTCTTCAATGTACACACAGGTATAATGGCTTTATGCCAGTGTTTAGGGCCATGCCCTAATAAGGTCATAGTATTTGGTCCACAATAACATATCCTCTGGAAAAAAATGAAAAGAAAAAAAATAAAAATAAGGGAAGTGTGCTCTAAAAACAAAGTGTGATCTTTAACAGAAAGCCAAGATAGCATGATTAGGGTCTTCATTCTTTTTCGTTTTCAAGTTGATAAGTGAATTATGATGTGAAGACTCCATCAGATGTGAAATGCAATATAAATATACATTTGAGCTCCTAACTTGACTACATTATACTTTCTTGTTCCATGGTACAGCTTTCACTCTGTAGAACTTTGTGCCCAGCGGAACCTTGAACCTGTTCTGAGCCTGTGGGGTAGAGCACGTGACACAGTACATTATAGTCCTGGCAGAACATGCACGCACACGTTCCATATGGTAAGACCGGTACATGGAAATGCAACTGTACCTTTTTTGCCTGACAATATTCCTTCTCCATCACTTTCCCAAGAACCCACGGCCGTCTTGTTGTCCCTGATGCTGGTGGAAACACATAAGTCAACTCCAGTTAATGAGTAACAACATTGATTTGAGTATAAGGGATCCAAAGTAGAAAGAACAACAAACAGAAAAACTTCAAAACTAATGGTTAAGGCCAACTGGGTACCTAACCCAAAATGAATGGACTGCAAGGTGCTCTTCCTAGAATGTTGTCAATCTCAACATATTTATGTAACCTTTCACTACCTAAATTACAGCCATAAGCACCATACATGGATTAACTAGATTTCAAATAATTAAACTGATTGACGTGATTAACTTCATTTCTAAGATATGAACTTGTAAATAGCAAAAACTCTTCAAGGGAAAATATTGTATCTGACGCAGGTCCGGATATTTAGGCGTACAGACTTTCTGGATTTAAGTCTCATCGAATCTTGACTATTTAATAAGAAAGAAAAGACAAAGGAGAATGGCTATCTGGGTTGGTCTGCAACCAACCTGGTTTGAGGTCCAGTGCAGTGAGAGACTCTGAATGAAGGAAGTAGAGAGTGGGGCCGACGGTGAACAACACATAGTTGTCGTGCCTCTCATCCAAGATGATGAGGACCAAATCGCCCACCTGGAAACTGAACCACACACACACCCCCAGTAATTGTGTTAACAGAGGAAATATCCTAAAGAGCTTGTTTGGAGTTTTGTTTTTTCCCCTCAGTGTAGCAAGAGCGCAATACCAAGTTGTGTTTTTTTTAAAATGTATTTTACTGGTGTTGTACACTGAGCACTCACTCTCTGATGGCGATCTTCTCTGAGTGCCGTGATGACACAGATGACATGCTCTGAGACATCTACAAACAAACAGAGGAGTGCGTCGGTTGATGTTTACATTACCAGTCACATCACGACAAATGTACAAGAAACAAACGTGCTCATCAGAACTCAGCACGTTAAGACGTACAGTTCTGGGACTTTAATAAACCCCTTTGGGCGTACATTGGCTTCCCTGTGGAGCCACACATGTCCATACATTCACCTACTCAACCAGTGACATTAAAGCCAGACCCTAGCCTCTCTTTACTAGATACGTTCCTTGCAGGGAGAACAGTAAACTGTCTGAAGCCAGTCTCACTCAGACTGGGTAGACTACCAGGCAGTGGTGACACTAAGGTGCTACCGCCATCTAGTGGAGAGTTTGACTACCTTCCTGCCTTGAGCTAAAAACGAGGCAAATACAAATGTTGATTTCAGTAGACATTCAGCTCTATTGTTAATACAAATATTTTGGTTGTGACATACAAAAACATACAATACAATTCACTGGAAAATCCAGTGAATTGTGCACGAGACTGCAGGTCACACAGGCTCAGAATACCTACCAGTCTCTGATTGAGGCGTTTGTTTTCTTCTTCCTTCATATGTAAAGTCTACAATAAAATCAAAACATTTCACAACAATGGAATGAGCTAAAAGTCAAAATAACTTTTGGGACTTAAATATATATATTACAGCTGACAACTTACCCTTTCAAGTAACAGTATTCGTTGTTTCTCTTCTGACATCATTAGGATATTATCACTAAACAAAGGAAGAGAAGGCGATAGTACAACCGCTGAAACTGACGATTTTTGGAACAGGAAGAGCTAGATATGCACATGTTTTGGAGGTGAACTTACATGACCCTATCCTATCCTGCCTCCCTCTCATCTGTGCTGACTCACATCTTTTCATCAGTCCTCCCTGCCCACATCTGTCAGGAGGACTTCAACAGGCACTTACACATCCTTTCTTATACACTTGATCTAGAAGCATCTTTTAAAGGGTAGGTCATGTTGTCAAGAAGCACTTTTTGTCATATTTGCTGAAATTAATTTCACATCCTGATAGCGACCGACACAAGGTTTGACCGTAAATTGAAATGAATCCGACATCTGTGGGCATTGCAGGACTGTAATAAACACCACCAATGATTACTGTTGGACCAGCACTAATTATTTCACTGCATTCGGACCAAATGCAATGACTGGACGGGCTACTTGTCTGTCTGCCTCCTGGAAGTATACAAGGCAACGCATTCATGTGTTTTGGAGGAGTGTCTTTGAAGGGAGGGGGGGGATATTTTAGTTTGAATCTTTTCTTTGAACCCCAGCTAAGCTAGGTTTGCAAAACTTGCCTATCATGCCTCAAACTAACTAAAGTATTAACTCTATTTAACCCTACTATACCAAAAACGACACAACTTAGCACAAAATACTGATTTGTGAATGTGCTGTCCGGCCAGCTTGTGAATAATAAAGTTTGGCTGAGGGAGGTAGGCTCTTGTGCAGTCTGTGTTTATTGGACTGGGGGGGGGGGGGCTTTGGGTGATGCTCACTGTACGGTCACCATGCTGGCCTCCACTGCTGAATCCACCTTGTCCTCATCTCTGATGGCTGCAACAGAGGCCAGTCTGTCTGGGTCAGGGAAGGGCTCCGACAGGCAGGCCTCAGCCCCGGCCCCAGCCCCAGCCCCGGCAGGCTCCATGGTTAAGGGGTTAGGGGTGAAGTAGGCCGAGGAGACCAGGGCGGTGTTGCGTAGCCGGTTCAGCTCTTCCTCAAGCTGTTTCTTTTCCTGCATGACGCTAGCTCGGTCCTCAGACAGAGTCTCAATCAGACCTGCCAAAACACAGCAGCACACACACCAAACCCAAAACTGATCAATACAACTGGAAAAGCACCAGTGATTTGATTAAAAAGGCAAGTTGAGACCGTCTGGAGAAAAGCAGGAAAAAAAAACTGCTGCTCGTTGACACAGGGGGGGACAGTAATTGGATCTGATATTTGGTCATATGATGTCAGCCTTGATAATTCATCTTTCCAAAACGAGAGCACCAAAAGCGCGACCGGAAAAAAAAAAACTATAAAAGGGCATCGCAAATGAATGGGCGACCGACGGCTCCAAAAGCCATTCTCACACTTCCGCCCCTGGCCATGGCATGAACACTATATACCTTTGTCCTTCTCCTGTTGCTGGGTAACGTTTCGGAGTTTCTCCGTGAGCTCGTTGATGATTTGCTCCTTCTTCAGCTTCTCTCGCGTCAGAACAGTGTTGAAGTTTGTCTGAGGGGACACAAGAAAAGGGCTTTGTGTCACCGCCCGGCTGACGAAGGGCAGAATAGAGCAGCCACATTGAGTCACAGAGGACACAGCCGCACTGACTCAATTACGGAGTGCCTCTCCGCCCTCCTTGCTGTACTTTCTGAGTAACAACCCTTAAGATGATGTCCCTTCTGAAATGCTGGTGTTATCCATATCAGCCATATCAGTAGCCAAGCCAGTGTAACTCAACAGACAAGTACTCTCTTTTTATAGTCCATACAGTATTATCTCTGCGCAGGGCCGGATTAAGACATTGTGAGGCCTGGGGCTGATTACCAGAATGAGGCCCCTATATCAACCCGACGCACATTATGACACGCACTCAAACCCATGCCAGGTGCACTGACACATCAGTGCTTTGAAGTCCATAGAGCCACTGTATAAATATGATCAGTTTAAACATGTGACTCACCATCATCACATCAGTGAACAGATTCGTATTTTGCTCATTCCCAATGCAAACTCATCAATGAGCTCTTCAAAGTTGACAGCCATTTAGTACTATAAAAAGTCGCCGAAGCTATTCGAGCTCAGGCCTATCGCGGATTTTGGCCGCACTCTCGTGCTTTCTTTGACGGACATTTTCGCACGTCATTTTTGTTTTCACTCTGAATGTTTCTAATGTTACGCGCGGTGCCGTTGACCCACTCGGCATCTGGCAACCTGAGGCCCCCCTGGTCGCGAGGCCCAGGGCTGTAAAGCCCATTGCCTTTATCCGGCCCTGTCTCTACGTAACATATTCGACAATTATTGTATGTGGCGACGTGGTGACTGTGTGTCTGTGAGTCCATGGGGCATGACATTTCCACCAACAACGTGATCTAGCGTTTGTCCTATGGCAGGCCCACACTCACAAGTGGCCAAATTGCCATTAGGAATGCTTTGCAGCTCGTGCAAGGACATGAAAACGCTTTCTGTTGTGTAATTATGACACGCCCTGCCCCACAAGCCCCCTTTCCATGATTTCGTCGATGAACAGTGTAGCGACAATGTAAATAACGTATTAACCTCTCGCAAACTGACCACAGCAATGAAGTGCACCACGAGATGGAATTAGCTAACAATTGATTTTCTTCCAAATAAAAATCGTCATTGTTTATTTCTTTCTTGACAGAAAAATGGATAAACATTACGTTTTTACACAGTTGCTGCACATAATACTAAACAGAATGTCCAACTGGTTAGGCCAGCTTAATATGTTACAAGGAGCGATGTTTGGGCATGTGTATTAATATGTGCACTACTATGCCTATGTATGCATACTGTATGTCTATTGGTGACTTCTGCGACAAAAAATGCCCTGTGATTAGGAACGTTTCCTGCCTGTCTAAGAGAGGACCGTCCATGACCGAGACCCACCTGCTGCTCTGCTATGAGCGAGGTCTTCAAGTTCTGCATCTCCTCGTTCTTCCTCCTCTCCAGGAGCTCCAGCTGGCTGTGCAGCGAGGCCGTCTCCTGCATCAGGCGCTCCTGAAGGGCCGAGTCCAGGGAGAGGGGGGCCCCTGCCCCGGCCTCTGCCCCGGCCTCTGCCTGCAGGGCCAGCCCCGGCGCCCTGGAAGAAACACGCAGACGGCAATCAAAAACACACCCGGCGAAGAAGGGAACTTGGATCTAACAGGCTGTCTAGACATGGAACACCTCAAACAGAACTGAACCCCGGGGAGGCAGTCCGAGGCACTGCTCCGTTTGTGACACCTGTTGGCATGTCAGATGCGCCCGAGGGCCCCGACAGGGACTCCACATCCCTGCTGGGTCCCGGGTCCCGACACCCTCCACCTCTCACCTCTCGGAGGATTGTCTTTCTTGCAGCTCGTTTTCAAGTCGTCTAATTTGATCTAAGAGTCTCCCCTCTGTCTCCTCCTTTTGTCGCTGCAAGGCATCTGGCGATGCGGTCTTCGAGGCCTCCTCTCTCTCCACGCACTGCCGCGCCGCGTCCTGCTCTAATCTCGCGGAGAGCTGGTGGTTCTCGGCCTGCAAGTCGCTGATAACAGTCCTCGTGCGTCGCTCTTGCTCCTCCGAGCTCCTCAGCTCCTCGTCTTTATCTCGGAGCAGGGCCTCCGTCTGTTGCTCCAGGTCACGGCGGAGCTTCTGAAGTTTCTCCCCGTGCTCTGTCTCGGCATCGCGGGCGCGGCGCTCCAGCGCGGACAGCTGGTCTCGGAGCAGGGTGCTCTCCTTCTCCTGTCGGTCCACCAGCTCTGAGATGCAGTGGTCCTTCTCCAGACGCATCAGGGCCCTCACCTCGGCCAGGCCCGTCTCGTACTCCTCGTTCCTGGCCTGCAGCTGCTGGTTGAGGTCCGCCAGCTGCTCGCCCAGGGCCAGGGTCTCTGCCTCCACGGCGGCCCTCAGCGCCCCCGCCCGCAGCCGCTCGGCCTCCTCGCAGAGCAGCCTCGCGTCCTCCGCCTCAGCCTTCTTGAGGGCCAGCTCGGCCTCCAGGTCGCCGGCGCGGCCCTCCAGCGCCGTCAGCCGGGCGTCCCTCTCTCCCAAGGCGGCGGCGTGGAGCTGGGTCACCTCGCTGAGCTCGGCCCGGTTGTCGGCGAGCAGGCCCTCCAACGCCTCCTGGTTCCTGGCTGTGAGGTCCTCCAGCAGGGCCTGGTGCTCCCCTCTCAGCCGGTCTTCAAGCTCCTGCAGCCGGGCCCGCTCGGCACCCAGGAGCTCCTCGCGGAGCTTCTCCTGGACACGCTCGATCTCCCCGTCAAGATGTTCCAGCTGGCTGGCCAGAAAGTCCCTGGAGGAGACGAGGGTCTGGATCTCCGCGGCCTGCTCGCCGATCTTCTGCTCCAGGGCGTTGGCCCTCTCGGCGAAGCTTGTCTCGGCCTGGGCCCAGCGCTCCTTCTCCCCCTCCAGCTGAGCCAGCTCCTTCTGCTTGCGCTCCAACAGGCCCTCCAGCTCCAGCACGGCCCGCTGCACGTCCCTGACGATGTTCTGGTTGAGCTGGTTCTCCTGGGTCAGGGTGAGGAGCTGCTCCTCGTGGTCTCTCTGGAGAGACAGGAGGAGGCTCTGGTGCTGCTCCCTCAGCTCGTCCTCGCGTCTCTGTCGGATGTTGTCCACCAGGCCACAGACCTCCATGGTCATGGTCTTCAGGGTAAAGCCAAAGTCGCGCTGCTCCTTCAGCACCAGACCCCGGAAGCGGTACAGGTCGTCTTTCACGCTCCTCAGGTTGGACTGGGAGTCCTCGGCGGCCGAGCGGTACTTTTCGATGCTCAGCTTCAGGGCAGCCATCTTGGAATTCTCCCTCTCCAGTGTGGTGGTGTCCTGGATGCGCTTGCTGTCGATGGCGTTGATGACCGACGAGTAGAGGGACTCCACCATCATCTCGGGACTTGTGGGGTCGCTGACAGGCTGGGGGGAGGTCAGGCTCTCCTCGATCACAAACTCGTTGACGGCCGACATGAAGTCGGATTCCGGACTCTCGGCGAGGGAGTCCAGGTCTAGGGAGCCTTGCTGAAGGACAGGGTCCATGTTAGGGTGGCCGATGGTCTCAAAGTCGAAGGTCTGGGCGTCAATGCTGTCCGGGGAGAGGTCCTCCTGGACGGTGGGGACGGGAACAGGGAGGGGCTGGCAGGGGAGTCCCTGAAGACTGAGCGAGGTGGGGGCCTTGGAGGAGGTAGAGGTGGCCGGGCCCGGTGTGCTTTCAGACCGCGGGGTTAGGGCTGTGGATCTCTGAGCACTCTGGCTACATGACGCCTAGAGGAAAAAAACACAGGGATTTATTTATATTTTTATATATATATATATATATATATATATATATATAAACACATATGTATACACACACACACACACATATATATTCTCTCTCATTTTTTCTTTCTTGAACTTGTGGCATTATGCGATAAGCTACATGAGTCATTCTGTTTCCAGTTCTCCTCACCCTTTGTTCGCTAAGCAGGTCGGTGATGGTCTGAGACATGTCGTCCATGCTCTGTGCAGCTTGGACCAGCTGGTGAAGCATATGCACATGCTGGTTCAAAGACTCAAAGTCACAAATGTTTGGAACCCTGGTGGACGACAAAATATGACAAAAACAACTCATTTTCCCTGAGACATAACCGACATGATTATATAACTATGGTAAATGATGAAATGTACAACTTGTGACAGACTCCTACCTAAGGAAGGGCTGCACTTCTGTGGGACAACAGGTCTTCAGATACTGCAGGTCGCCAAGGGAGATGTCTGGAAGCTCATAGTCAAACCTCCGGGGCTTTCGTGTCTACAAAACACCAGAGACATAAACAAACCAGGAAGAAATGTCTAAACACGGACGTGAAGTGATCCCCTGATGTGACGTTAGAACACTTACACAGAAGGACGTTGGAGGCCAGGAATCCAGCCCTCGAAACAGCCGGTTTCTGAGAAAGGACCTCCCTGAGAAAGGAAACAACAACGTTGTTTCGGAGAGCTCAGATGCTGGTGGGACATCATGTCCTGTCCTCAAGCACAAATGCATTGTGGGTGTCGACATTTCAGAATGAACTTACTGAATAGCTTCCCGAACGTTTCCCTTTTATACTTTTCCGCTTCATAGAGGCGCTTCCCATCTTTTACGAGAGCACTGGCCCACTGAAGAGAGAGGGAGCCCAAGACAAGATCATCCCTCACGCTAAGCAGGTCCTTCAAGACAGTCTCACAGCAGACCAACCACCCCAGACCAGCCCAACCTCATTGTCTTACAACAACCATGTTGCAGCAGCACCACCAGGATCCCCCCCCTCCCCCCACCCCCCCACAGGAAGACAAGACACAGTTCATGCCACACGCGTTGTGTTAGCCTCCTGCTCTGACCTGTCTGTAGTGGCCTATGAAGATCTTCCTCCTGACCACCTCCACCACAGCCAGGCAGTACATCTGGGGCACGGTACTCAGGGCGTCCACCACCCGGACCCTCTCCAGGAGCTCTGTCAGCAGCCTCAGCAGGGCCTGGAGCTTCTCCCCATCCTGGTCCGCGTGGAGCATCACGTAGCAGCACCATCTGAGGCAGCACAACGAGGGCGTTGGTTAGCTTTGCAAACTGCGCTTCTACTTCACCTGTTTATGTGCAAACAAAGCTTGGCGCGATGCTCAATGCGACGACTTCACAGAGAACAGCTTTCAGCCCCAGATGGGAAACTGTCTTACTTGAGACGAACTTGTAGGTTGTTCGCAAGCTCCTGTTTGGCAGTGGTGCACTTCTGTTTGATGTCCAGTAGCTTCCGGTGGTTGGTCAGCATGATCATCAGCTGGTTGGCGTGGCTGAGGCATAAGTCAGGCAGAACCGACGTATCCTTAAGGTTTTCAGCCCGCTTCTGATTGGCCAGAAATCCCTGTTATAGGACAGATATTGCATGTTACTTGAGTGATGATCTCGGATAGGAAACGTGACTGGGGTTTCCAATGTTTTTTTGTTTTTCCTCGCTTTGCTTACCTGAGCAAGTTCCTTTTGTTCGTTCACCAACTTTTTACAGCTTGCAATCATTTGGTCTAGCGCATACAGCCTGTCCTCCAGGCCCTTGATAGCCTTCATGTTCTGATTATCCAGTTTGGCAATCGTGTCACGACATTCTGCTAAGAAGGGTTGTATGATCCGTGGGTCAAGCTGAAAGACAACAAAATAAATGATACAATAAAGAGAGGTCTCTTTTCTTTGAGAATGTTCACGCACACCCCTACATCGAGGCCAGAGTTCATGGAGACAAGCAGTGATAGGGGCCAAAGTCGTATGCTCACCCTATTGATGGAGTCAAAGCACTTCCTGACGACTGATTCGACGTCATTGGGCCGGTCTTGTACGTTGATCCAGTCCAGCAGGGTGACGTTGAAGGAGGGAGGGTTGGCCCTCTCCGGAGCATCTTCCTCCTGCAGGGCTGCCCTCAGCCCGCTGCTGTCTGTCATCTCATTGGTCTCCTGCCCTTCGCTGGGCCCAGGTGGTGTTGTCCCGGGAGCAGACACACAGGCAGGTGGGTTGGGGCTCCTCTGGGACTCAGAGGGGCAGAGGACAGAGTCTGTGGACATGTCATCCTCCTCTGTCTCGTCGGAATCCTTCCCTGGGCTCGAGCTAGACTTCTCAATGCTTTCTCTGTAGCTGTTCCGGGTCAAACACTCGAGCAGCGGGATCTTAGCCATGACTGAGACTGCTGTCCCCAGTCTTCAAACAGAAAACATCACAAACACTGTGAGCTGCAAATTATGAGTTTTGTAAGTTTCTCACTTTCCCCCAGAATGCAGCAAAAAATTCATTAATCCAAACTGCCAGACAGATTTGACCTGAACAGTTCTGCTAACTAACATGAACATTTTAATTGACTGTTCACACTATATGGGGAAATAGTACATTAAACAACCATTTGACTAAAATTGGACAATGTGAAATACATATTTTATAAAGAGATAGTTACTTAGTGAGTTTCAATTTGATGTCCTCAAAGTCCTGTTGATAATTAATGTACGCTGTGTCAAATTTCCAGAGTAGCTTCTGATACGACAGGGTACAGTCATCCAGGTTAGCCATGATGGCAGCCCAACCTTGGTGTTGGAGGTGTTCATCGTGAACCAGGCGTTCACAAAAGGAACAAAGTTTCTTGGCAACTTCAAACATTTCCTTTGAGAGATGAGAGGTGTCAAATGAAGCCCCACATTCCCAAAACTAATGAAGGCCTAATTACATGATCATTTTTAATGCACATTACTTGTGTCCATTGTGAATGAAAATGGGGAGAGAAAAGAATATTTACCACAGCAAGTTGTGTTCGTGAGGCAACGGTGTGAAAGACTGCCGGCATCATCAGGGACTCTTCCACCTTCAGCTCCATCTCATTCTCAACTGAGAAAGTAGTCTTGGGGATTGTTGGAGCCCGATCACACAAGATCATCTCTTTGTTGAAGAGGAATATGGGGTTGGTATCCTGGAGGAGTGGAAAACAATTATCAACACCCTTTCTCAGAACAATTAATTCAATCAGTCACAAGACAATTGGTTAACATATTTTGTTTAAGTCACTGTACATTTAATCAATATGACTTCATCAATAACCATGGTGCAAACTTACAGTGCCAGCACTGTAGCTGCAGACTCGCCTCTCAGCAACCATGCACTCCCCTCCATTCACAACCAGGACTTGATGTTGGGTTGCAATTTTATACTTGACCTGGATGGCATGTTTGAGGTCCAACACACTATAAGGAACACAAGCACACTCTGGTATTTAAAAACATACATTTGGTAGTAGTTCTTCAGACTCAGCTAACTGAAAAACCATTAAGGATTAGTATTCTGATAATGTAGTAGATATTTTTATTAATTATTATCATAGGAACTCATTCTTACGTTTGGACAGCAAGCTCAGTGTCAAATGTCAACGTGCTGCCGTTGTTGACCTGGAACACGTACAACTTCATGTTGAATCCTCCAGATCTTCACACTTCCCTATCTTATCAGTCATTCAAGACCACCCTGCAGAAAAAAGTTTAAAAAAAATGCTACTGTGATGTAAAGACCTTAATGGGCGCTTTGTTGTCAAATTGGTTTTGGAACATTGTGATAGTACTGTACTCCACGTGTTTGGGAAGAATTCTGAATGTTGCTCTATTACACAATTCAGACAGCAAGCTACAGTTAACCCTACTTGTACTACCTAGTTACAACTTCAACGATACAAGTTCAGCATTTTGGACACATTAACTGTGTCTGAACTAGTTAATTCTAGGGAATTCAAAGCTGAATGCAACCTAAGGCACCGAACAAACATTTTACTAGATAGCTAGTTAGCCGCTACGAAGCAAGCAAGGGCTGAGTCATGTTGTTGGTCAGATGCTAGCTACATTACATAGCTAAAGCTAGCTACCAAGCTCGTTGACACCTTACTCGACATCAATAACGTAATGTAAACAAGTGCACAGCTGTACTGTAGGTTGCCAGAGTTATCTACCGCTAGGCAAACTGAGCTCGATAGTTTATGTAAAATAACTAGAAACGGCAACAAGCAAATCAACACTTAAGCTTAGCTTAACTCACTAGTCTAACATCGTTAGATTTCCAATTATAACCATTTGTCTACGCACAGTGCAGTGGAACGCCAGTTGTGCGGGTGAAGCCCGAAGGCCTGATAGTTAAAGAGGCTTTAGGTTATAGCGTACCATCTAATCTAGCATACCCACCAAAACGTTAGCATTAACTACCAGTGTAAATAGCTGGCTAGCCATCTAGCTAGACCAGAGGTCAGTGGACAAAATATATAGTGCTAAAGTTATAACTCCAAAATTAGCCACCAGAAATGTTAGCGCTAGCACCGTACAAGCTAAGTAGTTAATGAGACAAACGAGTTGACGCCAACTACTATTGACGGTAGGCTACGGGGTGTATTAAAAGCTAACAGTACCACATTATCTGGTGTTTGCTAATGTTAACTAAATAGATTACTTGTCACTTTGCTACAAATCATTTTAGCTATCCAAGAGTGACAACAGTCGCGCAAGCAAACGTTAGATGATGTGGTTTGTAAGTATCCACGACATAGGCGTCTTTAAATAATACCCCTCCCTAGGCTAGCTCTGACTAGCAGAGCTGGCCGAGCCCGATATATCTGCCAATTTACTTGTAGCTAGTTTCCCAACATGATGCATTTCTGACAAATGACAACTCACATAAACATGGTTCTAAGTGAGTGTTTATCCAAACGAAACTCTTACCTCTCTTTGTTTACTCTCATCCCCCCAATGTCTCTTGAGGAGCTAGCTAGCAAACTTGCTAGCTAACATGGCTAAGTTTAGCATACATGGACCTATATGGCTAGCAATCAAGACGCTAGCTGGAAAACATTAGCTAACTAACTATGTATGTGGTTAGACGTCAAGGTAGAGAGCTGTCAATCTGTAGCTAATCTTCAGCTAGATCGATGCATGTTACTCCGTAGACACGGGACAGTTCAAGGGCTTTGTCATTTGTCTGATCACGGACTATTCCTCTTCGTTCAGGATTGTGTAACCATGCTAATGCATAGCTAGCATGCTAACACTCCTATATGCAGCTGTCAGGGATCTCTCTGCTGTGTTTTGTTGTTGTCGTAGTCGTCACTGCACAGCGAGGTGCATTATGGGATAAGGAAAAAATATCATGGCAGTTTTGCTGCAACGTGAGAAGGGGTGCGGTTTAGATGTCCATTTGTTTGCTGCAGATGCCCTCACTTTTATGAATTTATTGAAAAACACTTTATACTTGTATTTAAATGTTTTAGCCTGCAATATGTGAGTTATTGGCAGTAGCACAATGAAAAACTATCAATAATATAGTCATATTGAGCACATAACTTCTGGACAATATAATGTCCAGGATCAGGATTCAAATGCCTAATTAGTAATAAATCAGATGAAATATGGAAAATGGACTCAGGGCGTGAATGTGAATTATCGGTGTGTGATGTTCTAGCAGGCTCAGAATTCTTTAGGCTCCATTGAATGAGTTACATGGAGAATATGTTCATGTATAATGTGTTAAGAGAAAATGAACCAAAATTTGAAGCAATGAAAGCTACATCAAGTGCAGAAAAGTGAGAAGCATAGTGACAACGTCAGACAGATTCTACATTTTCTCTCTCTGATGAATCAAAAAGTAAAGGACAGAAATTACAGTGTGCCACCGATTGAATTAAACATTGAGATCCAAAGTCAATTTAAATGGTCAGATATTTGGGATCTTATTAAAGATTTATACTCAAGTTTGGCCACTTAAAGTGAGCAGACAGCTCTAAGATTTGGAAGTTGTCACCATCTTTACTATGATTAATAATTCAAGGGGGTTTCATAAATATTGCCCCTCAAGGCTTTTCATTCTGTGCCATTGAACCCTTGCTGCTAACATATTCATGACAGCTCCCAGTGTCTTTGGGAATGCCCATCCAGATTATTTCTGTCACACTCAGGAGCAATCAGCAGAGTGAGAAGCCTATTCAAGCCCAGCAGCATATTACACAGAAGCAGAAACTTTCATAACTTTTTTAGAGTTCAAATTCCAATAACGTGGCTGTTACAAGTATAGGGTGGGTAACATGGGGGTGCATATGTGTAATGATACTGGATAGTTTAACAAAAATTATAATAGTTAGATATATCTTTCCTTGGCCTGAGTCAATGAGGCGGTGCTGTTAGGAAGTGTGAACTGTGAACTCTATTCCTAACAGCTTGTTGTATATTTGGCCAAAACCAAAGAGGAAAACCCTGCCGGCTTAATCATATTCCTCATTCATTGGACACGGCATGGTCCCAGAGAGTGTCGCCAACACTGCCATCTGTCAGGATATAAATGGGCATAAGACTTGGCTGTGTGGTTTATGCTATATGCAGGCCAATCTACAGGCTGTGATTTTTTTCTCGTTTATTGCACATCTAAAATGTACTTGCTTTTACACATCAGACAATAATGTTTCAATAAATCAAAGGGACTTTGAAAAGCCACACAAACATACACAAAGCTTCTAAAAAGTATCTATATTAACCTTATCCTGGTTTGAAAATTCAGCAGTCACTGAGCCATCTTCAATATACTTTTAAGCAGTTACTACAATAACAGTAACTAGATGAGCCTACCAAGCATAGTTTCTGAACACATTCTGTGAGTAAGAGTGTTTGGCAGCAGTAGGAATTGGGAATTAATGTTTCTGGAAAATAGTTCCAGATTTGGTCACCAGATGGAGGCAGAAGGCTGTGGGTAACACATAATTTGGCTTCGGCTGTGATGGTTTTTGCACAAATTGTGTCATTTCTATGTATTGTACAGACAAGTATGCATGTCTGGAATCCTCATAATCTCTTTTGCTAACCAGGGCAGTGGTAAGTTTGCTTAAGGCCCCATTTAATACTGTTACAGAAATTTAAAATGTAGAACTAAAATATCTTCTCATGTTTGCCTCGATGGTGTTTTTGAATGTGTGGCTTTCTTTGTTTAGAAAATTAATTGTACAAAAAATTATGGCCATTAGTCTTTCATTTTAAACATCTCCCTGCAATAATTTAAATCCAATTTAATGTGATATTGAGACATTGCTCATGAACATATCCCTTTTGAATTGAGTTGATAGCAACGTGACAGCTTCAGTCATATTAATTTTAACAACATACTAAGTTATACATACCAATATACTAAGTTAACTCAAACGTAATATGTGTAACCAGGGTGAGTTCATTATCAGACTTTATGGATGATGATTACATTTTGGGAGTTAGTACCTACTAATATAAAAGTCCAAAATCAAGAACGACTTAGGGAGACATTTGTACTTTTTACTACATACAATGTTCTTAATTTTATATAAACCTCATTCATTTTTCTATCTGGGTTTTACTAATCAATGTTTTTAGAATGTACAGTATGCATTTTAAATGTTTGTATCTTTAAGCCTAAGTATTTAATGCACATTATTGTTAAGTTCTTATAACTCATTGGGTTTAAATATACATTTCCTTTTTCTTTATGCAGCGAAATGTTCATTAGTAAAACATCTACTTAATTGTGATTTGATTTAGCACCCTGAGGTGTAATAACAGTACACCACTGTGAGCGTTTGAGATATGGGAAGGGTTTTTCAAATTTTAATGATAAACAGGGGTTGCTGAAAGTATAATCACAATAATATATCTGTGAATATTTAGAACGTAATGATTTGTTGATGTTTTATACTTAAATCTCACGAACGCAGTTAACAAACAAACATGAAACTTCAGTATACATATTTGTCTGTATACAGTATACAGAAATGAAACTGGGATATAAAGTTTGGCTCAGAGTAGGCTGATTTGTAAAGTAAAAGTTGATTTGTAATTCACACATAAAGTAGAATATGAAGAATGAAGTAGACCATGTCGTAGCATAATATAACATAGCCTATTCGCCAACGATTAGTTTCCTTTTTTACATTGCAAATGATTCTGACCATGTTGTGGTCAGCAATGAACACAACAGTTACAGAATGGGTGTTGTCCACCAGTAGATGGCTCTATCTCCCAATGATTATGCTTGACATCCACCTCTTCCTGATGCTTTTATCCCAATCCTATTCATTTGTCTTCAGTCACTGGAGAAAAATGCGAATCTGTCTGCTGGAGCACATATTATTTGAAGTGATTATTTTCTCTGTGTTGGCCTTTATTGAGAGAATTGTTTCCACTCTGACACACCAACATAAGTTAATTGTTTATGCCTATTTGATCTGTTCATCATTTTACGACGTAGGCTACACATTGTTTGTCCATTGTATGTCTTTGATGCAATTAGAGCCTTTGCAAAAAGTTACATTGTCTCTTCTAATTCGACACCTAGAAGCGTAATTCTAGGATTGTCTCACATCAGGTCGGCAATACAATAACCAAATCGTCAAATACATAATAGCTCTTTGGCCTATGTAGTTCTCGATGTTTTTGCTGGTTGGAAAGGGATGTGTGCGAGTGTGTATAGGGAGGAGGGCGTGGTGTGGGTGTGATTGGGTAGGGTTATTTTTGTATTTTCTCTTATCAGACCAATTATTTAGTTGCATAACAACCAGGTAGGTCATTGAAATTATGTGCACGTTGTTTTATTCTTTCCTCGCACACGCGCCCAATCGAATTACACCCTCCCCCATCTCAAGTACAATTACGTGATGGGTGACGTTTCAGCATGCGGAGGAGGGCGCTGGGCAGGGACCACTTGGACCAAAGAGTACTGAACGCGATCTCGTTTTAACGCAGTAATAACGCATTCAGTAGGCAGTGGACCAGGGCGCCTTGCCGAAGCCGAGCCCATTGTCTCCTTTATACAGAGCAAGTAAGAGAAACCATTCGATTTGACCATCAAAAAGAAGCGGATAGCCCTGAAAGGAGTCTCTACTGACAGGCATTTCGGTTTGCGAGCCACAGAATAGAGCAGGACACGTATTTAGGGCTTAGTATAGCCGATAACGGAAAATGAATCACAGTCAAGTTTTAATAATATGAGAAAGAACCGCGTTTTGTTGAAATTGGCGACTAACTATTAATGCTTCTGCGCCGTTTCGCTTTCAGATCTCTGGTTCTCACGGACTGCTTTTGATCATCGTTTGAAATCCTAAAATCAGATATATTCCAATTGTAAAGAGTTAGTCTTGTAACCCAAGATGAATTTCCAGTCGGGTGTCCCAGTATCGGTGTCCGGTATCTCGCAGCAGTCTCAGCCAGCCATGCCTACCCCAGGCACGGTCCCCGCGCCCGTTCCAGTACCAGTACCCCAGTCCATTCCGTCCCAGTTTGGATCCGGATCGTCTGCAAGCTCAGGGGCGGGCCAGTTCGGTTCGGGGACAGTATCAGGCCAGGCTGCTCAACCCGGCCCAGGGTCTCAGTTTGTTTTGTCTAATTCGGCGGCCATCAGAGCTGAGATCCATCGGTTTGAGTCGGTTCACCCCAATATTTACGCTATCTACGACCTGATCGAACGTATTGATGACCTGGCCCTTCAAAATCAGATCCGAGAACATGTGATCTCTATTGAGGGTAAGTATGGAAAATGTAAAGCTTGTGTGTTTTCTGTAGAGTGGTCACCCCCTAGTTGGTGTCATTCATGGTCGGGTCAGCTCCTGTGATGGAGAATGACAACAATGTCGCAAAACGGATTGTCAACAAACAGTGCTTTGGCTAATAAGGTTAAATCCACCATAGCATGTTCCACAGAACCATAGCATGTTCCACAGAACCATAGCATTTTCTACAGAACCATAGTAGGCTATGTTCCACTGAACCATAGCATGTTCCACAGAAAAAACGATACAAAACACATACTATTCACCGGCACACATTTGATCTTGCATGCTAAAACTTTACAACCAACACAAAATATACATTCAATGACAGTGCACTGTCGGACGTTTCTAATCCTTGCCACACATGTGCCTTGAACATTCTGCCATGCTCCAAGTATCGCAGCAGATCAACATACATGTGCTTGTCTGTGTGATGTAGGCCTATGTTTGATTAGGAATTTTGCAAACGAGTATACCTTTGAAATGAACATGTGCCTCCTGTGGTTATGATTTCAATAATATTTGTATTAGTCTCATTTGTTTTCTCTCCATGTAGAAATTCTCTCACTTAAGATAAATAATGTGATAAAAATATGCCTATCAGTGAGACTTTGTGTTCTAAATGCCTCCAGATGTATTGTGTTTTCTGAATAGAAGTAAAAGGCAAAGTATGCGGTGACTGTCTGTCTACATGCCTACTTTGAGGCACGGCACAGGGGTCAGTGCAGGGACTTCACTGTTCATGAAGCACGTGTCAAAGTGCCTGCCTAAGACATTAGAGTAACAAGGACATATTTCATGTGACTTACAACTCAAGCTTATGAATCAGTATAAGGTTATACAAAAATCAGTGATTACTACAGGGTTATAGTGTGGCTTTTCATTCTGATTTGAATGATGTAAGTTTATGTACCACATACTGGCTCCATAAATGTTCTTTTCATAATCTAGCCCATAGTGTTGACATTGAATTTACATCTTGTTACATGACAACTTGATTACAATGGAACCACAAGTCAACTCAGTGAACGTGTCAATACTTATGTTGTTACTTGTTAATGTCGTCCATTAGATAGGATCATGTGGTTTGGTTGGTTTCGGGGCCAAACCGTCCCCCTCAGCCCCTGAAAGAGGTCAAGTCTGTCTGTCTGTTCTTTAGCCTCTCTTTATGTCAAGATTAACCATTGATTTATCGAGTCAGGACTTGGATATTCTTACAGTTTCGGCTGGAAGGAAATGCACTGGTTTATTTGAATGCAAATTGTTACATCATTGTTGTAAGGAAGCCATGCTTTTATGCAATCGCTTGATAGGACAACACTAGAGCCTTTCATGTGTCTTCTTAAAAGATGCAAGCATATTTGTTTTAATGAGGAGACGCAGTAGCTTGGTTCACTGCCAACACAGAGCCTGACTCAGATTCCCATTGTTTTTCCATCTAAAAGTCGTTTCCTATGATCATTTCTGTTGGTGGTATTCCAATGTGCCCCTGTGTTTTTGCAGCGTCCAAAGCATGCTACTGCAATGTCTCCATCTTTTCAAGCATGACGAGCTGGAACAGGAGGCGCTGTACTCATATTCACCTGAGCTGTAGGGCTGCAGATTACCCCTTCAATCTTGCATCATCGCAGGGTCTCTGTTGCTAAGAAACTAGTGGCTCATGCCTTCATTTGAGAATACCAGAGAGAAAATGAATTTAAAAAAACGAGCCCTGCCCTCCATCCTTCCTGCACATGCTGGTGGCTTTGTGGATCATTATGAGCTGAGACGTATGTATGGTCATTCTCACAATCATGGACGAAATCCCAAGGGAAGACGAACGAAGCACTGCGTGCCGATCATACTGAACGCTAGGTTAGGCTGTTTTCCACCTCTCCCGTTCGCAGTATTTGATATTCACATCACTAGTTGGTCTCAGCCAGCTTCTTTTTTTAATATACTGCAGTCACTCATAGCAGGGACAATGGAGGGCTAGATTTATTTTATGTGATGCCCATTGTAGGTTCATCGAAAAGCGATCTACAGGTTATGCAAACCACAGAGTTTGCAAGGACACACATCGTGTTCAGTAAATATCACATTTTTCGATCAGAATGATGCAATAGTACCAGACACATTTCTGGTAGCATGATAGGATGATAAGCCAAGAATATTACTATAATTGATGGCTCTCCAAGGCTGAGCAGTATCTGTCAAAAATGCCTTGGAGGTGCACATGCACTCTGGAGGATATCTAAATTAAAACTTAAATTTAGGTCACATGGTGACCCTCATGAATGATTATTCATTTGACAAAATGGCTCCTTGTCACCAGTGGCAATGTAAAAACTCCAGTTTGACTTTTGACTTGATCTAATCAAATAATACAATAGTGATCTTAAATGAACTGAATGAATTATGGATGGAACCATACAGATGGACTACACAGGCCAGATATGTGATGCCGTACCATTTTTGGTCAAATGATAGTATTCAGCTGCAGAGATGGGTTTTCATTCAGGGGTAAGACCAAATTGGAAGTGTGAATGAGGTATTTTTCTGAACTAGATTGGAAGCTAAGAAAAGAGTCTTGGAGATGGAGGTTTTATTATTCACACCTTGCACCCTCAGTGGAGTTAAACTAAATTTGATCAGGGGTTTGCCTGAAATACATTGCTTGGTTAGTGGTAGAGAGAAGCATCTAGATCATTGAGATAGAGAGGCAGCTGCTCAGATTGTGATCTAATGTGATGTAGGTTTTATTTTTAGATAGTCTTTCCAGTGTGGAGTTCTATTAAGAAGAACACTCTCTGGGAATACTCGCTTTTATAGCAACATACATTTCTGCTCGTTGTTACCCTGATTTATGTTCTCCCACAATACTTCTGAAGTATTAAACATACTTAGGTGGCCCTTAACGGTATTACAGTTTGTAATTCTTCATGTTGTTGAAGTGTCAAGTTACACGATGACATGGTCATGATGTGTCAGCAACCATGAAACAGCTGTTGATCACATATGAAATCCCGACTCATCAACAGACAGAACCCCAGGCCTCAGGTGTCAAGTCAAGGACTGAGACTCATCTCCTGATCCCAATTCTACTCCTCTGCGTCTCAGGAAGGCTGTATGAGGAGTCGTAGCATGGGCTAACAAGCCTGTACTCACTTCAGCATTGACTAGAGCACAATGAAACATTGTACACCGAGCTGCCAGCAGAGACGACACAGCCAGATACTGAGGACACACACAGAGGACCCAGGGGAGTCAACTGGCAGTGGAGCACCTAAACAGAACCCCCTGGCACACGCTGACTTTTTGCCTCCCTCCACCGTCAATTACCTCAGAGAACCTGAGGCCTCCAAGACCTCACAAAAAGATAATAAGTGAAGGCAATAAGTTGCTGTAATAGATATGGTAATAGAAGATTGGTAATTATTTGCTCCCTAATAATGGTTGAGATGTAAAACTATTCGATTAATGTTTTTGCCAACTGTGGCAGGCATGTAACTGGGGTTATAAAGTACTGTTTGCACATCACTGCTCTCAAGGTTATGACTGGGGTCAAGTAGAGCACTCATTAAACATGCATTAAGATCGTATTAGGGCCATTGAGGATTAGGATGAAGGCTAGTCAATTTTTCTCATGTTCAGCTTCTGAGCCTAAATAGGTCCCCTAAGAAGCAGAAAATATTGCCCAGAAATGATTAGACAAAGTGAGGCTTCAGACCACATCCCTGAGCAATAGCTTATACCTGTGGTTGAAATAATGGCCTGAAACAATTAGCATTGAAAATTACTTAGCATTCATCTGGAATGATTAAGGCTGGTACATTTGAAATGATGGATAAGTATGGATCCAGCACAGGCCATCTGTCCAAAATCAAGATAAACACAGGTTCATTTTCAGTGTGTCTCTGATACAGATAGTCATAGATTGTAGACACACAGGTATTGAAAAGCAGAGCAAGGGAAGTGGGCCAAAGCCACAACGTGTGTTTCTCTTATGAAGGCCTCTCCTGATTAATGTTGTTATTTTTTTTTTGAGTGTCTCAGTGTTTACAGATGGTATCTATACCTTAGTGAAGCCTCACACGTAAACACATCTGTAAAGCCTGGACTCAGCCCTCTGTTGGTGCATTTCACATGTACTAAAGTCACACAGAAAGGAACTTCTATCTGAGGAAGACTTCAATTGAGCAATAAGCCCCAAGAGGCCGTCGTTTACGCTGATTTTAGAACAGGTAAGGGGAGTTGTTAGGCACGACGCGAAGCGGAGTCCCGCAAACCCCCTTACCTGTTCTGAAATCAGCGTAGGCCTAAACCACGGACTTGCAGGGCTTATTGCTTTTCTTAAACTGTTACTACAAATATTTGATATGGTTTCATCAATAAAAACAATTAGAAACATTAAACAATAGTTTATTAATAAACCGTCATTCTTCCGCTACTACAAAGTATAGTTCCTACATAAATCGTTGCCACGCAACAGCCAGATGGACATCTTTGCCGTCTTTTTCAATTTGAAATATTCGATGCGCAGAAATATGGAATGTTAAAGAATGTTATGAGGACAACCTGTGAGGTTATGCTGGATTTTACAAAGGCATGGAACGCAATATAGCCAATCACAATCAAGGATTGGAACAACCAGTTTTAGAAGGATGGTTTCTTTACGGTGCAGCAGTTTATTGTCTCCCTGCTGAACATTTTAGTCAGTTCCTCCTGACCTTTTCCTTAACAATTACAGTTTGGATTTGCATGTCTTTTGCAATCATCCAAAGTCTTTTTCACTCAGTGAAGAGGAATACGAACAAAGAGAACACCAGCTCCCTTAGTATTCCGTTAGTAGTTTCTGGAACCTGTTCATATCATATGCTCCAAAGGCAGTGGCACCAAAGCTCCCTTTCCATCAAAGTAGTGGAGCCCTACAGAGCTCCACATTCCCTCAGGTGATGTAACATAGATTAGACAGAACACCTACAAGGGCTATGACACTTATGCTTATGTCACTCTCCCTTATCTGTATTGTTTTACTAATAAGTGTGGTTATGGTTGCAAAAAACCCCTGTCAGAACAGAGCTGGTATCGAACAGCACACTGCTGAGGGAAACCAAGGCTCAAATGAGCCGAATCCCAGTTGCAAATTGTTTGCACCGCTCATCCAGCGCGGTCAGCCACTTCTGTTCTATGTCAGAATAGAGTCGGCAGCACACGTTCACTGGACAGATGCGTGGTCGTTGACAGGACTTGCAGGCGCTTCTCACTCAAAAGCCCCTTTGTCTGGCAATCACCCTCTTACAGTTCCCCTCGTTTGCCGCGTCAAAACGCTCATGACATCCCCATTCAGATGAGGCCAACATTGGACTGGAGCTTTGACCCGCACCCGTCAGAGATGTACCAGGGTGTAGAGCTACGCACCGGGCATGCGCCCCAGGGGTTGGAGGGTTGCCTTTGCAGTTGTTTGTCTGTCCTCCTCTTCACCGCTGGGCCCTGGCAAAGGCTTAGCGAATATGACGCTATCCTCCAGAGCAGAATGGCCTCCATTGTTCCTGGGAACAAAGACTCTCTCTCCCTCCCATTGGTGGACAGTTGAAATGTTCCTCTGGTTTCGCTTGTGTGGGGGTGAATGGCCCGTGTTTTTATTTGGTGGTGGGGGGGGGGGGGGGGTAATATGATCTGGTGCCTGGCCTAATTGAAATGCAGAAAAACTTTTGGGTGCTGACCTCTCCTCTCCCCCCTCATGTCCTACCCCAGAAAGGCTGCACCCTGGAAGGCTTGTGTCTGACTGAATTGGGATCACTTGACTCCTTTCATTCAACCTCTCTGCCAGTGGGTCCTTTGCAGAGGGTTGAGATAGTGGTCAACCTCATTTGTCCTGTCGTGCGACCGGTATCAACGCCATCCCGATCCCATCGCTGAGGTGCTTGTCTTTCCTGCCAGTGGGGTTTGGGCTGGAAGCAGATGGCCAATGACAGAGGAAGGGGCTTTGGAAGGCAGGGAGTGAGCAACAGATGGGGAGGCGCATATGCCTCCAAGTCCCCTCAGCCTGCCAGCAGTCCTGTGTCTAGCTGCGGAGATCCGGGCCTCCACGATAGGATGAGGGCCTTGGTGGAGAGGGAACAAGAGGGACAGGGCCTTTATCTAAGCCCCCAGAGGAAGATGAGATTCGTACCATGGCAATACTGTCCTGCGAGACACACATTTTCCCTGTTCATTAGAACAGGACGCCAGGCATACGTGAGGCCGGGATGTAGTGTAGTATGACAGCATGCACTGTGACGGTGATCGCTCTGGAGTCAGGAGTCTGTAACTCTCGCTACTTGAAAGCCTATTGAGGACGCGCAGTCTATTTATGAGTTGGTGGACCAAGGAAATGATATCCAATTGCTTAATGGAAATGATAGCAACAAGGGCATGTCACAGTGTCTGTTTATCAGTCAGTCCTCAAGGACATGATTTAGGTTTAAGTGTTGCCAACCCGCTGTGGTAAAAAGAATTACTACTAGCTTGTGTGTTGATGGGCTGAAGACAGGGCTGTTGGAGGATGCAGTATGAATGGAGTTTGCAGGGGACGAGGTGACATGAGTGTGTCTCACAGGCTGCCAGGCTTATTACAGTAACACCTCATCGCTTTGGAGTACACTAGAGATCTGAAAAAGGCCTGTTCTCATTTGAACTCCCTGTGGAAATATCAGGGAACACACTCGCATGAAATGATAAATCTGTTTTCTTCAAGAAAGGAACAGGGCCTTTTATCCCTTCAGTTGAACTTTTTTCCACCATGGCCAATGGGCAAATCCCTGTGACATGTTTGCCATTGGACATTGCCAACACTATTAATGTTCATAATACAGTATAATGCAATACTATATCACGTTCAAAGCAGTGAAAACAATCCAGTGTTATTCCTGTATAGGTACATGGTGTAGTGTAAGTTGGCTTGATTCTGTTATCAGATGTGAGTCCACTGTCAATGCAGCTTGTTTAACACATGTCAGAGTAGAATAATCATGCAGGTCCTGCATTCCTCATGTAGGTGACGTAATGTGGTGTTGACGCTTCAGCCCTGTGGCCTTGTGTGAGCTACCTTCAAAGGGCTTACTTAGGCAACATTCCATGGATTAACTAACATAAACACAAAAATGACGTTTTTTTCTGTCTTTACATGCACTGGATATACGCACAATATTTTGTCCTCGATAAATAGGGTTTTAAAAAGATCAACACAAATGTGTGGCCCTGGTATACTTCCCTGTCCCACCATTCTAACTGGTATTTGAACATTGGATGATTGTAAATGAGCAGTAGCTCAACCTTAAAGTCCTTTTCCATGGTTACACTCGGATGTGTGTCTGGGGGATCTTGGCCTTGTTCCTCTGGAGTGTGGAGACTGTGGAGTGTGGAGAGACTGTGGAGTGTGGAGACTGTGGAGTGTGGAGACTGTGGAGTGTGGAGAGACTGTGGAGTGTAGAGACTGTGGAGTGTGGAGACTGTGGAGTGTGGAGACTGTGGAGTGTGGAGACTGTGGAGTGTGGAGAGACTGTGGAGTGTAGAGACTGTGGAGTGTGGAGACTGTGGAGTGTGGAGACTGTGGAGTGTGGAGACTGTGGAGTGTGGAGAGACTGTGGAGTGTGGAGACTGTGGAGTGTGGAGAGACTGTGGAGTGTGGAGACTGTGGAGTGTGGAGACTGTGGAGTGTGGAGAGACTGTGGAGTGTGGAGAGACTGTGGAGTGTGGAGAGACTGTGTACTGGAGAGCAGGCTCTGTGAAAGAGTCCACATGGAGGAAGTGTAATGTGACTCCATTACTGTTTATTCCCCCGTTTCCTGCATTCCCTGACTGGAATAACCCAAAGTTGTTCCACTACACTCCCCCTGGCTTTGACCCGGCACCCCAGTCATGCGGTCGCAGACTCATCCCCATGTGTTCCAGCACTGTAGGAACATGTTGACGGTGCTGACGGAACTTTAGAAGGGTTTCCAGGATGGGAAGTCTGTTAGCACTGGCCGGTGCAGCTCCGAACTGGAGGTTTGGTTTGTTGCCTGTTGAGGTCCGTCTTTGGCTTCATGTTTTATGTCCCAACTGGACATGAGCCTCTTTTGGTACTTTTTTGACTTTGCTTGAGTAGTTTTACAATAACATACATTGGTTGCGATGAACCATTTGTATGGACTATAAGATTGTAATACTTTGATGCATTTATAAGGCCTTGCAAGGCCTTGCAAATAATACAAACTTGCTCAGTGCTGTCAAGAAAACACATTCCGAAAACAAATGTACCCATAAAATGTATATATACTGTATAATATAAACATATAAATATAAACTTTATATATATTCACAATATGATGCATGACAGCTGTAATGCGTTTTGCCTTTGTCTTATTTCATGTTGGTCTCAGCATATGGGTAAATTCTATATTACTTCACACACAGGTGGTTGCAGGCTAAAAGACTGTTAATATATTCTCAGCTTTTATATTCAAACAGCTAAGACCCATTAGTTATGCTGGTGGAACACATAATGACTGCAGTGCTGCAGCTTCTCAGAGACAGATACATACATCATGAAAAGAATGTAGAAAGGACTGTGCAGCATGCTAAACAAGTAGACCTACTGGCAAAAAGACAACACATTTTTCAAAAGGGATCAGTTTAATGTGACTAAAGGGAGAAACAAACAGCCATAAACAACAGGAAAGGACCAGGAGGCAGTGTGAATGGAGAATGGAGCCAAGTCGTGGCCACAGTTATTCGTTTTTTTCAATTGCATTGGCTCATTTCTCAAATTTTTCAAAACAATACATTCAGGTCTAGTAGTAGAAGTAGTTTCTTTTCACACCAGAGCTAAATGTCTTATTCATCCAAGCCAATCCTATGTGTTTTTGCACAGTAAGTGCAATTGTATAGAATTGGCATAATGTTTACATGAAAATGGTCAGCTGCAAAATACTATGAGTGGATTTTCAGTGAAACTGTCATACTCTACAATTTATTGTACTGCCACAGTTTTTTGTAAGTCATTTTGTGTCAAATCATTATATTCACTAAAAATGGACATGCAAATGTGAATTTATGTTTACATGTAACACATTACTACAAAAAATAAATGTACTAGCCTACATTTTTCAGAAATGCAGTAGAGTTGCAATGTGACAGTGTTCACAATTGCTTACAGTTAAGTGAATGTTACCATGAGACTGTTAAAAGTAAGCCAAAGCAATTGAGAAAAACTGTTATATGAATGATCTCCTCATACCCTGCTGGTTAGTAAGACAGTTACTATGGAGATTCGGTAACAGGAGAGACAGAATGCTACATTGTTGAGCAGTCCTTTCACACCAAGACAATATGATCATTTTGTCTTTGATCATAGTTACGGTGTATCGTGAGGGTTGGGGGTGCTTGTGAGGGGACGGTGGTTAGTGGCGGGGGGGGGGGGGGGGGGCAGGGGACTGTTGTTGCCATGTGAATGGATGTTCCGCAGTGCCTACTTGGCAAAAAAGCATGCAAACCTTTCTCTCTTTGAAAGACGCTAAGCAACTCGCTCAGGGCTGACAGGATGCAGTTTTTCAACAGGATGACGAGATTCTCCTTATGGGCTGCGCAAAGAAGCTGGCAGCAAAAGTGCAGCGTTCAGCATCGACAAGAAAGCAGCCCTCAGAGGATGATCTCCCCTCCATGTTGTGCTCTCACATGGGAACAAACTGCTGCCCTCAGAGGAAAAACGAACATTCAGAAAGGTTAAATGAACGAGAGAATGACAACACTTGCATTGAAACACAGTGGAGCTCTGTAGCAGGGGGAGTCCTAGCTTGTGGGTCTTCCTGTGGTAAAACTGGCCTGGCTATTGTCTCAGCCTGAACATGCTCACCACTGCTTTGGACACTGGCAGCCTTCTTTTACGTCAGTTTGCAGGGTCATTTCTGAGGTATTGGCCTCCTTTCCCATCCCTGCCCTCTGAGTTTGCATTAGAAAGCCCTGCCTGATAAGTGAGTATTTATGCCTGTGCTTGAGTGTGGATGGGTGTTTGTGGACAGGATTTAGAGATCACCATCATTGTTGTACTAGCTGAGCTGGGTCCCTGACACTTGGCCGTTGTGAGAGAGAGGAGGTATGGTGATTACTGGTGCCTTGCTTTGACAACAAAGAGGCGGGTCAAATCACCCATAATGGATGGATAGATAGAGAGAGAGGGACAGACAGACAGACAGACAGACAGACAGACACATAGATGCTAGGTTTGGAGAGGCCAGCTGAGCGGCATCTCAGTTTATTCAGTGCGGACAAACTGAGGTCACTCAGCATGACTTAGTGAGAGAGCTGTGTGTTGGTGTGAGTGTATGTAGGTGTATGTCTGAGGTGAGCCAGAATCATATCTATACTGAAGTAGCGGTAGTGCAAGCAAGGGGCTTTATACCTGTCTGCTTAGGTTACATTACAATGCCTGTTGTGCGTTCATTGCCCCGTACAGAAGCCACGTTGGTGCATCTCTGTCCGTGTTTGAAGACTGCGTGAGGCTGGTGGCGGGCGGGCGGGCGGGCGGGCGGGTGGGCGGTGGCGTGTTATGTAACAGCCAAGGAGCCAGATCAGCTCTGTGTCGGGGGGCTTCCTCGAAGCGTGAATTTCCCCTCCTCCCAACTCCCCCTCCCCTTCCTCGTCTGAGAGGAGGCCTGCTTAGTGGGAAGGGCCCCGGGGGGTTCCTACGTAGCGAGGCCTCGGCTGTGATCCGGGTGGGGGTGGGGCAGGGTGACGTCTCGACGGACTCCCCTTACCCTACTTCCCCGATGAGCCCAATTCCGACCACTTCCACCACAGACCCCCATTCCCCCATTCCCCCATTCCCCCTCCCACCCCACCCCACCACCCGCTCTCCCTCCCACCCCTCCTCCCTTCCCTCACGTCGAGTTTCTGTTGCTGCCCGCCCGTCTGCCTCTCTCTTTCCCCTTCTCTTCCTCTCTTGTGGGCTTTCCATGGCCTGGTTAGCACTGCCCCGATCACAGAGACGTGCTGTGATTCCTTTCGTTGGTGGCTCACTCTGGCAATCTTCCGCTCCGACACGGAGATGTGGTCAGATGCAGAAGGCCCGGGGACAGCCCTCGTCGGGAGGAGCTGTTGTCTGTGTGTGAAGGGCTGTGGAAATAAAGCAGCCCGGTTATGTTCTTGATCAAAAAGCCTCTCGCCTCGTCTATAGCCTTCACTCAGGTCAGAGACTATTGTCTTTTGAAGGGCGCTACCATTTCAAAACGGGCCTCTTTATTGCTATGTGGCTTACTGAAGTACTGTACATGTTTGGGTTGTCATCACGCATCAATGAAAATCTTGTCACCGTGCATGTGTGTGTCGCGTACACAAAAATGGCAAGTAAAAGATTCCACAGGAATCCATCTTCGTATGCATTCAAATGGATCCGTGTTTTTAAAGATTCTCTGTATTTATTGTGAAGTTTACACTATTTGAACGTTGTAAAAAAACATAGTTCTTTCAATGCAGCAGTTAATGATAACTTGAATGCTAGTAAATAGGCTTGTCTGGAGGAGAGAGAGGGTATAACTAGAATTCAATAGCAAAGCCAAACATGGCAGGATTTTGGATACTTGAAGAAGAACCTTCGACCCTTTCCAAACTTCCATGCACTTGATGTTCTCTTCGTTTTTCTTCCATTGGAAGGTTTTCCTCGGGGTAAAGCTTGAGTTTGGAATTTGAAACTGCCCTGACCCTCTTCTATGTTGTGTGCTCACTTTAATTTACTTGACAGATGGAAATAAACATTGTCAATAGCCTTGACATTTTCAACAGGCATTTTGCTCTCTCTGGGCATGTTAGGACATTTTATGAAGGTGAATCAGAAATACTCTCTTGCCTTTTACAACACCTTAGAGGGGGTGCACATCAACTCGGCATATCCCCGCAGGTACAACGCCTCCTGTCAGTGACAAGAAAAGCCCAATCCAAAGCCTGCAGGCCCATGACAGTATAGGCTTGTGTGATGTGGGTGGTTGGGTGGGTGGAGGGACAGTAAAGTGCAGGACAGCACTGAGATGGAAATGTTCAGAGTCACATGGGTTGTGTTGACTGGCATGCCTCGTGAGCCTCCACTTCTGTCAATGCGTGGATGCAGTATAGGAGTTATTTCCTCACAAGGCCCGGCTCCAGATAGCAGCAGGGAGGAGAGGGGGGATGAAGACCAGCCCAGAATGTGTTTGTCAGACTATGTGGTAGACAGTTGAAGACAGTTATTACTCTACAAGACATTGGTCTCTTCCAATACACATATCACACTTCTGTCTTTCCATTATCAGGAATTTTTAGCTGTTCATTTCACATCAAGTCTGCATTTGGAGAAATGCAAAGCGAATGTAAAAGCTAAACAAGAAAGACACTCTTAACACACAAATATACACAAATTGAGTTTGGTAAAATGACTGATACTTGGACCAACAAAGCATTCAGTTTTTTAAAGATTTATGAGACCCCTCAAAATATAATGTCAAGCTTTTTAGGATCTGACAGAATGGCAAACTATCAAAATGTCAACCTTATGGGAACGTTTACGTGATAAATCAGTTCTTGACAGCTTGCAACACTTGATGTTCTCATGAATCATTCATGTTATTCTTTTGAGATACTACATTATGCAAATTGGATTTAATGAACTTACTCTGAACACATTTTTTCACAGAGGAAAAGTAAACTGTAAAACTTCACCAACTCAAAGTAATGTGATGTCCTTGATATGAATTATTTTCCTGCTGGCTTTAATGTTGATGTTGCCTGTCCATTGATGGATGTTCGTTTCTTTTTTTCACATGTCCTTCCTTCATCACCCTACTTTGATGGATGCTGACCACTATCATCATCATCAAACTCTGCAGGTAAGTCCCATTTTGTGAATACACAGTTGGTACTAACTCTGCACAGGTCAAAACCCTTAGAAAACCCACCTTAGAAACGACAGGGTCTCCAAACGTGGAATAGACAATAACCCCATCATAGATTAAATATGTGGCTGATATGTAGATAGTACCATCCGAGTAGGTTGATATGGACAGCACTCAAGGATTCTAGATGGTGCTGTATTGTTTACATTTTGCTCGCCTCAGCAGACGGAGAGCTGCTTCCTCATTAGCGGCGGCTCAGACTGCCAGCTGTTAAAGTTCGGATTCAGAGCTCTGGCTCCTGAACTGAATATGTTCTGGATCCTCACTCATGATCCTGACATTTGGTGAAGCAGGGGGCCAACATGAGGTCGCAGCCTCGACAAGCCCGAGGAATACTAATGCTTCCATTTTTATAATCATCCCGTCCCGTTCTTCCTTGGCCTTGGTCCGCCTTAATTGAAATGTGTGCGAGACGTTAGCCTCCGCTCGAGCAGAATCATCCCCGAGGACTGGGACGTGACGATGTCGATGATTGCTTCATGACTGCTAAAAAGAATGAAGGGCAAGACACGTGTCCAGCGCCCCCCACTGAGACACTGCTGCACCTCCCTGGTCCTCTCCCATCCAGGCTGCACCTCCTTGGTCTCCTGCCACCCAGGGTTTGTGGCCCCCTGCTCTGTCTGGACAGCAGAGGAGGAGGGGGTGGGTGGGTGTTTGGATGTTTTGGGGGGTTGGGTAATAATGATGCCGTATTAGGAGGTCTTAGGGCTGGAGGGGGAGTGGATCTGCTCGGCTGATCCAGCAAATGGTGTCTGCTCATGCCCAGCGTTTCCCCCCCCCGGGGCTCCCCCAGATGTTGGTGCCACCCCCTCGGCCCGCCTGGCCTAGTTCTCCAGGCCACGGGCAGTGAGCGGCAATTTGTCCAATCCTCCTGCGTTTTTCTTTCTTCCACAGGTTTAAGCCAGCCGTGTAATTACTGTGTACTCTCCAGCTCCGCTTGGCTGGCAGAGGGGGCGTCCCTCCGCGGCCACGCGGGCGCTGGCTCTCTGATACTCTCTAAGCCCTCTGAGCTCCCACCGAATCAGACCACAAACCTCTGATCTGAGCATGCTCAGTCCACTCAGTGTTGTGGCACTGTCAATCGGGTATTGTAGTGACGACCAGTGAAAACGTTTGTGGGCCGTAGCAAAGGTAATTTTTCGATTCGAATTCGCAGCCGAGTGCTTGAAAAGACGGTTCGAGGTGGCGTGTGCTCCGAGCTCAGGGGGAACGCTCAGTGAGGAGATTTTCCTCATCAACTTGGGGTTTCGGGGTGTTTTCTTTAAGCTCAACACGATTGCTCATTAAGTCGACTTCCTCCCACCCCTCACGCACATGCTCTTAACCCCCACAAACACACTCTAGTGCTTTCGGCAGCCTGGATAGCAACATAAGTGTCATAATAGCAGGACTGGACAACACCGCACACTCCCAAATCAGCACTGTTCTCCACTTTTATGGAGCCGTTTTAAGTTTCAGCTGTTGGTTCGTGGAAAACTACTGATTCCCTGACTGGGGCTCTGTAACCTCTGTACATGACCAAATATTTGTCACAGTGTTTATGAAGCCCAAGTGTTTGAAGCCCTTCTGTTGAGATCCGTAAATAATGATGTTGTTCTCATGCTCCTCTCGCATGTGTCTAAAGCAGTCCTGGTGCTGTTCCCCAGGAGGGCAGTCCTGGTGCTGTTCCCCAGGAGGGCAGTCCGGGGCTGTTCCCCAGGAGGGCAGTCCGGGGCTGTTCCCCAGGAGGGCAGTCCTGGGCTGTTCCCCAGGAGGGCAGTCCTGGTGCTGTTCCCCAGGAGGGCAGTCCTGGGCTGTTCCCCAGGAGGGCAGCCCTGTGCTGTTCCCCAGGAAGGCAGTCCTGGTGCTGTTCCCCAGGAGGGCAGTCCTGGGCTGTTCCCCAGGAAGGCAGTCCTGGTGCTGTTCCCCAGGAAGGCAGTCTTGGTGCTGTTCCCCAGGAGGGCAGTCCTGGGCTGTTCCCCAGGAAGGCAGTCCTGGTGCTGTTCCCCAGGAGGGCAGTCCTGGGCTGTTCCCCAGGAGGGCAGTCCGGGGCTGTTCCCCAGGAGGGCAGTCCTGGTGCTGTTCCCCAGGAGGGCAGTCCTGGGCTGTTCCCCAGGAGGGCAGTCCTGGTGCTGTTCCCCAGGAGGGCAGTCCTGGGCTGTTCCCCAGGAGGGCAGCCCTGTGCTGTTCCCCAGGAAGGCAGTCCTGGTGCTGTTCCCTAGGAGGGCAGTCCTGGGCTGTTCCCCAGGAAGGCAGTCCTGGTGCTGTTCCACAGGAAGGCAGTCCTGGTGCTGTTCCCCAGGAGGGCAGTCCTGGTGCTGTTCCCCAGGAGGGCAGTCCTGGGCTGTTCCCCAGGAGGGCAGTCCTGGGCTGTGCCCCAGGAGGGCAGTCCTGTGCTGCCCAGAGCTCCATCAAGGTATTTTTTTCCCCTGACGCAGAATAAAGCTCTCCATCTCCGATGATGAGCTGAAATGTCATTCCCTCAAAATCCATTTGTCATCTGTGACAACAAAGAAAAGATGATAACACAGGAGTGCCGGATGAGAGGAGATATGGGATGGAGAAGAGAGGAGAGATGGGATGGAGAAGAGAGGAGAGATGGGATGCAAACGACTCGATCGTCGGTCGAATGGACTCACTTGGAGTTTGATCGGATCCCAATGTCAAAGGCAATCACGGCAACAGATGACTGACATTTTTAGAGCGGATAAACCGGGATGGCTATCATCAGGATCCGAGGTGTCCCATGTGTTTTAGCGCTCAGTAGTCGTCGTATTGAGTCATCCCTGACGATCACGCGTGATTGCTGACGAAAAGTCGTGAGTAAGACAGTGTTATTATTATTTTTTTCTTCCTCATTTTTCACGAGGGCGATGCTTTTGCCTGGCCACCGGTCCACCCTTCCTCTGTGGCCTGTAATGATTATGGACTCATAGTCGGTGACAGGGAGGTATGGGGTGCTTGAGACGGAGCATTCATTCATCGCCACCCTGCAGATGCTCCAGATGAGTGGTGTTACGTAAGGACTGCGGCTCATACATAAACAGAGGTGCGCTGAATCAACCTGCTCACAACAGCTCAGTTGGGGTGAGCTCCCCGCGTGGACGGACACCTCCTCCAGCTCTCCCCCCACTTCTCCCTCCCTCCCTCCCTCCCTCCCTCCCTCCCTCCCTCCCTCCCTCCCTCCCTCCCTCCCTCCCTCCCTCCCTCCCTCCCTCCCTCCCTCCCTCCCTCCCTCCCTCCCTCCCTCCCTCCTTCCCTCCCTCCCTCCCTCCCTCCCTCCCTCCCTCCCTCCCTCCCTCCCTCCCTCCCTCTCCCTCTCCCTCTCTCTCTCTATCTCTCTCTTTCCCCTGTCCACACTGCTCTGTCTGTTTGGGCCGCTGGGACGGACAGGGGTTTGAAGTGAAGGAAGTGACAGACAGTTGTGGTTATGTAGGTTATGTAATGTCAAACACTCCTGGCTTTCGATGTTTGCTTCAATTTCTTTTCCAGACCTTTGAGTGATGTTGAAGCACTCAACTATGGGGAAAATATGACATGAGAACGATGCTTTCTGCAAATGACTTAGTTAGGTCTGTCTCTATGAGAACATCTACTGGGATACTCATATTTATGGCAATTTAAGATTGGCCTCTTTTCTTGTCTCAGACAAAAGTCGATATTTGTATCCTGCTGTTCGTAAGCATTCTTTCAGCACCACGTAACAAAACTTTGGCTGGAGCATCCCTCAATATGACTCCAGAAGTTGGAAAATGGGAACTGACGCAACTGTTTCCACACTAGTCAAGCTCGATGTTTTGGGCCAAAGGATTCCCTGTGCCAGCCACTGAAATGAGTGTGAAATGTTCTGTGCCACTGTCAGCAGACAAACACTCGTGTGCACACACATACACAGACATTTACATGTATTCATTCAGCAGACGCTTTATTCAAAGTGACTTCCAGGAGAAAGCTTTACAAAAGTGATCAGTGACCTTTAAAAAAGGTCACAGATCATAACAATGAGCCCCAAACATTGCGGGTAGCCAAAACATGAATACAATGTGAAAAACCAAATCTAGCCCATCTCTGGCCAAAGGCCAGAACCACAAGAGCATGTAGTTAAACAAGTTACAATTAAACAACATGAACCTCAAAAGTGCAAGAGTGCACCTGTAGAAAAAGCAAGCAACAATAATATATTTCACAGTGAGTGCAATCATTTTAAATCAGTTACAATTAACCAACAAGAGCAACAAGTCTCTCAATAAGTCATTTGTGATCCTGGAGGAGACTAACATCAGGTCCAGCAAATCATTCCTAAGTACCGTTGCACTCTCTCACACACCCAAAGTACTGTAGACACACACACAGTCCAAATGTTCTGTATGTAGCTTTCTAATACTTAGGTTATCACCATGACATACAGGACATACTATTAAACTGGTATTGTATTCCTGTTCCAGAGACCGGATTTGAATTGAAGGATTTTCTTAGTAAAGAAGGGATTTGAGAGGTCGTCGTTAAACCACATAATCTGTTCAAAACTGCCCCAATAGGATTGGACAACTTAACAGTATCACTTTCTTTATGTTAGGCAAGGGTATTGTTAGGGATGTTCATGGTCAGTAGCTTTACAACCGCAGAACTTTTGGACATTTGTGGGAAATGTGTGGTTCCTTTGATAAATGAGAAGGGAATTAGGTTACTTTCTATCAATCATGATTATTTATTGAACATGGACAGTTTATCAATCGTGACCATCTCAAATGGTCACTGTCCTTGTAGGGTCATCAACCCCCACTCAGCCTGCGACCATATGCCTTGCTTTCTCACAGACAATAAACACACAATCCTATCAGAATAAAACCACTCTGAATACATATATACATTTTACACATACAAGCATAACCAAGAGAAATTCCTTAGCAGTAGGTAGACTATCACAAATCATATTCTCACTGGTGTTTATGTAATTGTGGCCACAAATGATCCTGCCAAAGCTGTGGGCACAAACATGAGCTAGGCATCGTGCTGAAGAGTCAAGACCCAGGAGCATCCGCTTTCCCTGGTCCTGTTTGACGTAGGAGGAAGAGGAGGAAGAGGAGGAGGAGGAGGAGGAGGAGGAAGAGGAGTGTGGGCTCGGCATGTGCAGTCAGGAACCAACCAGTCATCACTCAGTTCCAAATCCCCGCTCGCTCGCCCGCCCGCCCGCCCGCTCTGCTCCAGTCCAACCCCCGGCAGGGCCATCTGGAGAGGATGCCAGGGACTGACCCAGAGGCATAACCACGCTCGCGGGCCTAGGACGGCCGCCAGTCCCAGGAGGAGAGTCCTGAGGGGGACAGGGCTGTGTTCCAGTGGAGATCTCGCTGTCCTGCGCCCTCTCTCTCCCCGGCGTTGGACACCGGCCCAAAGTGCTGACGTGGACTGTCACAACCTCGCCACATGACTACACACAGATCATCTCTGATCCAATCATGTTCAACATGGCCACTCGAGCACTTCCTGTCGGTGGCTCGGTCACTGGCCCCGTCAGGGCGCCGCACACTGCGAAGGCTTCTACACCACCTGACGTGACGACACCTCTCGAAACAAAACAGGAAGTTTGGCTTGTGGTAATCAACGGGTTCCAACGAACTGTAATTATTTTGATTGGGTGCTAATAATATGCCATTTTTGGGCTGGTTTAGTTCGGGAATTCAGAGGTCCCTCCTCCTATGCTGTTAGCTCTTCATTTGGTGCGGTTGGGGTCAGCTCTGAGGCTGTGAGGTCCGGTCTCTCCCCGCCCTGGTCTCTCAGGGGAGAACTCTACTGCTGAGTGTGGTCTTCCTCCACTTAATGACAGCACTGGCTACCTGCTGCCTGCTCCTAATGAGATCCATTATATGCATGTGCGTGTTTGTATCTGTGCAGTATGCGTGCTTGAATGGACATATGGGTGCTTTCTAGTGCGTGTGCACATGCGTGTGGATGCGAGGGTACAGCTCGGCCATCACCATTTCCACTGGGCCATAATGTGTGTCTCATCTTCCGTGAATGGGCTTGATTACTCCATTCTTCCCCTTAATAAAAGAAAACACGTCAACTTCCTGTTGCTGCCGCTATGATTTTCTCCGATGCCACTTATGTCATTGTGTTCAGAACACGGCATTGGAGATGTTACAGACACGGGCAGTGTTTTGGTGGCTCCCAGTACCCTGGCTTTCTTGTCTCTCTGATATAGTTAATAGAGCTAGCCCATCTAGCCCATCTACCTCACGTCCAACTGCAGCCTCAAGTGCCCTCTGAGAGCCAATGGAGGCTGGGAGAAAACACACATTGTTGATAACTGGACGGTGGAGCGGATATTGTCCCGCCTCCTCTCCTTCCCTGTTGATAGGTGTCCGACCTGGATAGCTGTACTCCATATTGTTTTTTAGCCGTCGTACCACATCAGTGTTCTGAGGGGGAGATGGGAGGGGAGGGAATCAGCAGGGGAAGGGACAGGAGGAGAAGGAGGGCATGAAGCTATTTCCGACTACTGGGCCCCAGCCAGTGTTTGTGTGTGTTCACAAATGAATGGCCTTGACTGCGTGCCAGGTGTCGTCTCCCTCGAGAGGAGGTCGTCATGGCCACTGATGGACAATGATGGGTTCCTTCCCCTCTCCGTCGGATGGGAGAAGCGGCAACCCTGGCGAGCTCACGCCGTGAGTCCGACACGTAGCCCGCTCTCTGACAAACCTCCGTTGAGTGGTGTTGTGACAGCCGCGCTCTCCCTGTCCCCACACAGCATCTGCTGTTCCACCTCACGGCATTATGGGAATTGAAGTATTTTTGCAGAATTGGGGGGAAGTTGGAATGTGGTTGTTTTGGGGTTGTGGAGCCTGGCTATTCACTGGCGTCATATTTAGTTTGTTTTGTATTTATCGTCAAGCGTTCTTTTCGCAAAAGACCTGAAGTTAGGGTACATAGTTCCTGTCATAGTTGCAATTCAAAGTGGACTAAGTTTGTGGCCTAGCCGTTAGTATACCAGCAGGAACCATGGAATCCAAAGATGTGTGCTTTAGTTTCCTAAGAGAAAGTGTGAAAACACGTATTTCTTATTTTCTTGACCACACTATCATTGATATTGTTGCAATTGCCTGTGGGACAAACAGTGTCTGTCTCCTTGTAAGAACCTGCCAGCAAAGGGTGTTTCAATATTCAAATTGTTTGTAGGCTTCGCTGAGGTAAACATTGTGCTCATTTTCCCATTAGAAAGACATAAATGTTACCTGTTTTTCTGAGGCCTCTTTCTGAACTCTAGCCTAGGCTAATCTGTGACTGTGTGTGTGTGTGTGTGTGTGTGTAGGTGTTTTGGTGTGTGTGTTGGAGTTGTTGTTTGTCAGGAACGCTGTATGGAGCAATGAGCCTTGTGTTCCTGCTGTGCATCTTTGGTCTCTCACTGTGAAAGCACTTCCGGCTCCTGCTCCTGCACACACACACACACACACACACTCTCTCTCTCTCTCTCTCTCTCTCTCTCTCTCTCTCTCTCTCTCTCTCTCTCTCTCTCTCTTGCTATTCCTCTCTCCCACTCTCCCTCTTTGTTTCTCTCTCACTCTCTCCGTGTTCTTTCTCTGTCTCCCTCCCTCCCCCCCTGCCCCCCTCCACCCCCCTGTGCTGAGGGGGGACGGGGGCGGTTGTGCAGTGTGTGTCAGCAGCTGAATACAAGCTGGAGGAGGAAGAGGAAGGAAATTCACTTGACTATCAGAATACGTAGAGGCTCAAAGTACATCCTTGAAGTGACGCCAAAATGCTGGATGTGTATGTATGTGTGTGTCTTTGCATTGCATCTCTGGGAAAACCTCTAACCGTGACCTTGTAGAAGGGTTCCATGTGAACAGCTGTTGAACATGGGTCAGTCGGAACCAAGAGATCGGCGATTGTATGTTGTGTGTGTGTGCCTCCGCCTCTTCCCTGTAGCTTGATTTGACGTAAGACTCCCTTTTCTTTAGTTGTCAACATTGCTGCTGTGCGGTGTTCACCGAGGACTACGCAACAGTGGCGCTGACGAGCGCAATGCCAGCCTCCGGTGGAAGTGTGTGTGTGTGTTTCAATGTGAACTTTTGGTGTGTCACACCCTTCTGACAGCACACTAGCACTGATGAATGCCTCATCAGCGCCCAGCAGTAGGTTCACTATGCCACGCGCACGCGCACGCACACACAAAAAATACACACTCGAGGTTTTCTACTTCTCTCTGCCGTTTGTGATGTACAAGTCCCAGACACAAGCAAAGGGGCTTTCCGATATTAGCACGGCCCATCGGTTTGGCTGTGAGCATCTCTGATCTAAATGTTCTGTTAATCAGAGACGTCTGCCCCCAGCTGAGGAGGAACATTAGGCTGCATGTCTGTGTTCAAAATGAGACCACTGTGGACAAACAAACCAGTACATCTAGTCAATTCTTTAGGGTTTGCCCCCCCCCCCCCCTCCCCCTACAGTATGTACAATGTACATGGGCACACACGGGAGATCTTGTATGACACATCAAAATGTAACGGCGCCGGGTTTGAGAAACCTCTGGAGAAATCTCTTGTAATCATGGTTTCGATGGTGTTACAGTTAGTGGTGAACATAATACTGCCTGATGTCCCTTCATGGGCAGCACAGCTCGCAGCAAGACAGCTACAGTTGTGTGCTTCTGAGCATCCAGACCAAAGTAGTAGAATGACGACAAAGGGTGAAGTGGATCAGGTCTGTACACAAGTGCACACGGGTGATAAGTATATCAATGAATGGATGAAAAATACACAATTGAACGAGTGCAGCGGAAAAAAACAGAATTTTGTTTTCACACTCAGACAGATTCAAGTGTGTCGGGGTTGCCTAGGCAACAGGTTTGCCGGTGGAATGGATTGGACGAGTGGGCGTGCAGTCAGCAGGGGTTTGTGGGCTGGTGAGAGCGGAGGCTGGCGATTGGCACATAGAGTACCTCACATGGGT
This sequence comes from Hypomesus nipponensis, assembly GCF_054491055.1. Classification (NCBI taxonomy): domain Eukaryota; kingdom Metazoa; phylum Chordata; class Actinopteri; order Osmeriformes; family Osmeridae; genus Hypomesus; species Hypomesus nipponensis. Next base: position 4,500,787 of record NC_140370.1, read on the forward strand.
GTCCATGGCTGGAATCCCATTGCTGCCCTATGGACGGTGACCTTTCTGACCTTTGCCCACTTGCTGGGACTTCAACGGAGGGTCACAACGAGGTGACATGTCAGTCCAAGCACCTCCACTATTGTTGTGCTCGGTGGGTGGGAGTTTGAACATCGCATGTCAATGGCGACCTCTCTGAAAGGCCTCGTTTGATTTGTTGACAGGGCCTCCCCCGAAATGTTAATCGTAAACCTTAACCTATCATTTGAAGAGGGCCTCGATGAAGTCTTTAAAGGTACTTCCTCAAAGAGGCAGAACCTGCTTTACTCATACCACTGTTTTCATTTCCTATTCTTCTATTCTTTCTCCTTCAGTTCTTGAGAAATAATACTACATTGAAACATCTACAATACTATATTGTACAGGAAAAACATTGTTATTATGTGTGGTGAAAACCAAGATGGTGGTTGGAAGGAACTCCTCTATAGAAGGCACAACGCCTCCACACCTCTCCTGGGTTGAATGCTTGGAGACCTTGAAGAAAACACCATACAAAGACTTCCCCACTGTTAAATGTCAAGGACTCGGTGCTGCTCATGATGCTCATGGCCTGACAGCCTAGAACATTCACCACTGGTTAGCCCCTGTGGTGTATTTCCCATTTTGCGTGGTATTTATCAAACCACTCCTCGTCGGGCAATCGGCACCTTACTCCACCCTTTAGTGTTAATTAGCGCACCGTTAAAAGACGGGAAAAATCGCCTGCATGTTACTGCCACCATGGGTGATTCGAGGAAAAGAAGAAAGAAAAAGTTCAGCGAGCAGGAGCTAGAAATATACACACCCACTTCCCCTTATACCCTCCCAGCAGCGGTAATCTGCATTTTTACTCAAGTGCGCTGCCTTTTTAAATACGGTGTTATGTCTTTACCCGCTATTTCATGCCTGAAATAGGCGCAATCCTGTTAGTAAATGAGGCCCTTAGAGCCTGACTGAACTTAAGACTGGCAAGCATTAGAAACGCCGGCAGTCAGGGGGCTAGTACACATCACTGTGTATAAATATTGTATTGTGACACGTATAGAATGGCCATCTGATGTGTGTTCCACAGATAGTCCACGCGTCCTCTAGGTATGGTTAACCACGCTGTATATGCTTTTAGACGCTGTTTGTTTCTGGATGACAGGAATATCTGCCAATGCACATGACTGATATCCATGAAAAACATTATGGCTCACGTGACAAGTGATATGTTGCTTTCTCTTATTTGATTGCTGTCTCCCCTGCCATTTTGTCTCAAACTTGTGACAAGAAGTGGAGAGGAGGGGAGGGGAGGGGAGGGGAGAGGAGTGGAGAAGTGAGGAGTGGAGAAGAGAGGAGTGGAGAAGAGAGGAGTGGAGAAGAGAGGAGTGGAGAAGAGAGGAGTGGAGAAGAGAGGAGTGGAGAAGAGAGGAGTGGAGAAGAGAGGAGTGGAGAAGTGAGGAGTGGAGAAGAGAGGAGTGGAGAAGAGAGGAGTGGAGAAGAGAGGAGTGGAGAAGAGAGGAGTGGAGAAGTGAGGAGTGGAGAAGAGAGGAGTGGAGAAGAGAGGCAGTCAAGCCTTTAGTGTGAGGAGGCAGCTAGCTGCGTGGGCCACTGCCCCAGTGACGAGTCTCTTATGTAATAGATGTCACTCACCCGCTCTGGGCATGGCATGGCTTCCATGGCATGGAAGTCTGAACAGCCTCCTGTAAGCTGGGCTGGCAGACTTCAGAAGAATTACAGCCGCTGTTCGGCTAGTTTTATGATTGTTAAGACTTTTTTCAGCTCACTTTTTGACAATCTCTACTACGGGGTGCTATCTGATAGTAATTAGACTGGTATTGCTTGCAGCTGTCATTATGGTACGGCATGACGTAGGCAGTTGTTGGTTAGCTGAAATATGCATTGTGATTATGTTTTTTTTTCCCTTATTTGGCTGAGAGGGAATGATTTGTTTGATAGTTCAGTCATTTTGTGTTTTTTCTATATTCAGTCGGCTCAGTCTGTTCCACTGTGGTGCATGAGACACATTGCCAATTATAATACCCTTACAGAGGGCTGCCGTACAACAAATCCTCACAGTCAATTAGGATAGCTAAAATAAGTTTGTCAAATAATATGTTCCAGAAATGTCTTCCGTCATGATTGTCCTCAGAAAAAAACATGCAAATGTCTGTGGATTCTGAACCATTCCACACGGTGGAGCAACAGTGACACCATCTGGACGTGGTTTGTCACCACAGGCGCAGCACAGATACGGTTCCGTTTGACCTCTATCTGTTGTCGAATCCTCTGCCATGCCATCTACACGCCCGTCTCTCATTTGGGCAGCGTGGGGAGAGGCCTTACAGCAGGACACAAGGAGAGAGACAATTATAGACCCACTGCTGCAAAAGGGCGCTGCACGCATGTGCAAAAATAGAAGATGTGTGTTGTGTGGTGTTCTGCTCTGTGCGCTACGTGGGCAGAGCTTATGGTGGGATTTATCTGGATCTCCTCCGTTTATTGTGGCAAGGCAGTGCTCAATTGTTGGCTAAAGTCAGATTATCTATTTGTTTACGCTCTGCAGCTGTCCTCTCCTCTGGGGAACCTGCATCTGAATCGTTACCATGTTGTTTGGTCTCTGGGCCTCTCGCATCTGATGCAAGCGACACTGTGTCGCAAAAACACCCCGCCCTTCAAAACAGAGGCGCCAAATTCATTGTCCGGCAGGATGGTATTTTCAACAAGTGTTGAGTCAGATTCGTTCAGAAAGGTTGTGTCCTCACTGACAGATATTCGTGGGGTGGGGAATTTATAGTTTACCCTCAAGTCAAATATCGACTTTGAGAAGCACGGGAACGTTTGTGACATTGTTTATTGACAGTTGCTATCTGCCGGGGCATTGGCCTTTCTGTCCCCAATTTCCAAAGGACACATTCTTACAAAACAACCCTTTTCAAAAGTGAAAATGTCACTCCAAGTCCCTGTACAATCTCTGTCATGTTATTGACTGCAGGCCTGCGTGTGTCAGTCCCCATCTGTCACACCCCTGTGGTTGATCTCATAAGACAGAGTTTGTGCACTTCTCGTCCTAATGCTGTCGAGCAGCAGGATATGTCGAGTCACCTGTGAAGCTAGTAGGCACCTCCGCTCCACACCTGAGGAGAAGATAATGAGGTCCCTTCCACCCCCTCGCATCTATCAATAGAACGGTGGGATGAGTCAGAATGGGGTCGCAGCCCCACCATCGCCACCAGTTCAACCCGTATGGACTCAATCTCTCCCTACAGTATCTTCTGCTGCACACGATCGGAAGCTAATGAAGCTAGTCCCTCTTTGTTTGACGTCAGGTCGCTTTTTCCCCCCAGAGAAAAGCTTACAGCAGAACAGCAGTATCAGAAGCTACATAGTCTGAATCACCTTAGCAGCGACACCCATTTTCACACTAACTGGAGTCTACACAATACCTGCAAGAGACAGGCAGGGTTAACATAGTACAGCATGACTAAGCCTTAGCACTGCATCACAATCTTGCAGTTATGTTATATGGATACACACAACCTCACACTAGGCCAATAGGACATTGATTCATAACAGATGAACCCCTCATAACCTCTCAAGGGTTTCCTCATCAATATATGTTGGAATCCATCACCGTCTAGAATCACTTCCTTGTTCCTGTAGTTGGAGGGCTTCAAGCTTGCATTATTGTCACTACCATGTTATTGTCTACTTCATGATGCTTGGTTGTTGGAGACAAATGATGGGGATCTCACCTGAACCTGTCCTGGCTGGACAGCATGGTGAACCTCCATCTTAGAATCCTCCTCTTCACTTTCCCGTCTACACGTAAGGTAATGTCGGTTTTTCACAGCCAAACATGAGGTGAGCTTGTGATCCCTTTCAAAGTGTTGGTTTTACTTTGTGTGGTCACGGTCTCATAAATGATGCCCTTTCATAAAGCGGAGAGAATGCGTTCTAAACTGAGACCATGGAAATGCAATTGATAGCTTCTACGGAAGGTCTTAAATGAGTAACACGTCGTAAGTTCATGCCTTCTTGAATGAGTTTGGACGGCGGCTTCAATGGAACCTTCTTTCATCTCGACAGAGGGTGCCCATCTTTCCATCTCGTGTGACACGGATGATTCCAGCCTTTAACTCGAGGTCAGGGGGCATCTGGAAAGCGTACCTTTCTTAATGGCTACTAACTACCTTTTCAGCCCTTTCATGAGTATTGCATTAAATGGTTCACAAAGCCTCGGTATGTCTTCCGTAGCACAAAGAAACGGCATCAAAGACTCTGGCCCTCCTGGTTGATCGGATTGGTTTGACTTTTTTCGGCTTCGAAAGACTTCAAGGAAAGACTCGTGGGTTTTTCTGTCAGTTTTACCAAAGGTTTTACCTTTCTTTAAGTTTGATGCTACTGCAGATTCTGTTCACTGAGACTAGGACAGGGAAACTAGAGAAGGTTTTTATCCTAGAGACAGCTATGCAATGGTGCAGTGCATACTCTTATCCTTCTATGGCAGAGGGCCAAATCTGTTAGCCTAATCAGTCCTGATTCGGTTGGGTCTTGGTTTATCCTGGGTTAGGTTTGGGTGCAGGAGAGGGTATCTTTGTGGGGCTGGGGCAGTGACGCCGGGCAGTGTGCAGCTATGTGGATGATTACGAGGCATGAGACCACCTCCCCACCCCACCTCTCACTGCAACCCCTAGCTCTCACACAAAATCAGCCTTCAGCCGTCTGGAATCAGCACCTTTATTTTACAAACTGGATAAAGCCCAAATGAGCTTCTCCCAAGGTTACTCCTGTTTACTTTCTCTTTTTGTTTGGGAGTTCTCTATCCCCGAGCGTTAGTCGTTATGTTGCCGTTGATCTCAGTGTCGATCTGCAAGCAACACTAAATCCCTTGTTGTGACATGAACGAAAATGGATCCGGTTTGAAAGTGGAGGGGGGAAGGGGCAACAACGTCATGGCAAAGCCTGGCTTCGGTCGTTTCTGCCTTCCTGGTGCAGTGAAGGTGAAGCGCTATCCATTGTGTCTTAACACACCTGTCTTACGAAGCGCAGAAATAGACAAGCGCAGCAGTGTTAGCCCTGGGGAGGGGGGGGGGGCTCCACCACGTGACCTACCTGAGGAGATACCAGGGTAAAAATAGACCCTGCCCTCCCCAGGGTCTCTGAAGAGGCGGTACAGAGGGCTTCCCCTGAATAACGTTAGTCCGCTATGTCTGCAGTTGTTTATGATGCTAGATTACATAACAGAAGCCCATTAGGACACATTGTCACTTGAAGGTGCCGGTATGTACGATGCAGATAAAGTGGCTGGATCTCTATGGCTTGAGGTGGGAGTTCTACTTAATGATCTAGAAAAGGCCTCCCCTCTCCTAGGACCCCCCTAATTCAGTATTCAGCGGTTCGGAGAGAGGGAGGGAAAGGAGGATGTAGAGAGGAAGGAGGAGAGAGAGAGAGCACTTGGAGGAGAGAGGGTTCCTGGAGGAGAGAGAGAGAGCTCCTGGAGGAGACAGAGATCCTGGAGGAGACAGAGAGCTCCTGGAGGAGAGAGAGAGGTTCTGGAGGAGAGAGAGAGAGATCTCCTGGAGGAGAGAGTTCGGATCTCATTTCTGCTGCCTTTGGTGGTTTTCTCGTGGCCCAGCTTCAGTTCTCTGCTCATTAGCTTGCCTTTCTCCCTTCGGATTGCTCCAGGAAGGACGAGTTCAGTGGATGTGTGTTCAGTGTGTGTGTGTGGATGTGTGGGTGGGGGAGTGTATGGGCTTGTGTGTGTATGTGGGGGGTGTATGTGTGTGTGTGTGTGTGTGTGTAAGATACAAAATCAATTTGTGAAAGTTACCAGGGATTCGGAGATTGGACCCTAGAGTAGGTGTAGGAGGAGATGACACTTCAAATCCCAATGATGCATTCTGGGTAGTCTAAGTGGCTTTATACGTGCTGAGCATACGCCATCACTAGCAAGAGTCTCCAGCAGCTGAAGTTTCCAGTAGTTATACAAATGTGGAATCACTTTGCTCAGTGAAGCCAAATCCCTTTTTAGGGGGCAAGGTGTTTTTCAGTGAACACATGGAGGTGGACGTGTCACTGTAATATTGATGAACACCAGTAACACCAGTCTGTGATGAACCAGTCTGTGATGAACACCAGCCTGTGATGAACCAGTCTGTGATGAACACCAGCCTGTGATGAACCAGTCTGTGATGAACACCAGTCTGTGATGAACCAGTCTGTGATGAACCAGCCTGTGATGAACCAGCCTGTGATGAACTAGTCTGTGATGAACCAGTCTGTGATGAACACCAGCCTGTGATGAACACCAGTCTGTGATGAACCAGTCTGTGATGAACCAGCCTGTGATGAACCAGTCTGTGATGAACTAGTCTGTGATGAACCAGTCTGTGATGAACACCAGCCTGTGATGAACACCAGTCTGTGATGAACCAGTCTGTGATGAACACCAGCCTGTGATGAACACCAGTCTGTGATGAACCAGTCTGTGATGAACCAGTCTGTGATGAACCAGTCTGTGATGAACACCAGCCTGTGATGAACCAGCCTGTGATGAACCAGTCTGTGATGAACACCAGCCTGTGATGAACACCAGTCTGTGATGAACCAGTCTGTGATGAACACCAGCCTGTGATGAACCAGTCTGTGATGAACCAGTCTGTGATGAACCAGTCTGTGGGGACTGCTGAAGCGTGGGGTCATTCTAGATAAGCAGGGCGTGGTTATTGCTGCAGGCCCATGGTCCTTCTGGTTTGTGACAGGGGGGATCCTCCAGGGAGTCCTCCCCAGGCAGCTATCTGTCTCTGCGCCCACCTTTGAGCGCCCTGTATGGCTTAAGTCTCTTTGGCACAGTGTCTCTGCCTTGCCATGAAATTGTCTATATTCTGACACCACTCAAGGAGAGATGTCTCCAGTCCAATAAAGATAACTGGTCAGCTTTTGTAACCGTTTGATAGCAGAGGGTGTAACTCCAAAGTGTTTTTTTGCGGTGAACTCGTTGAGATTTCTTGATTTGTTTTCCAGCTGAAGATGTTTCCTGGGAAAGGGAGAGTGATATATTGTTTTGTGATTGTCAATAGATATGAATTTGTCTTCTCATTCAAAATGCATCCATGTCTTGTTCTCCCCTGTCTTGTAAATGTTACACTGTAGAAACATCCTGTTTTGTACTGTTTATCCCTTTCAGTTTCACTTCTCATTAAATGCCTCCGATCCAGTTAAATGTTACCTATTCAGCCTATTTATTTTGGAGATTTCATTCCGAACTGCATGTGAATAGACATTCTACATTTACCAGACGCTCCTATCCAGAGCGACTTACAGTAAGTACAGAGACATTCCCCCCGAGGCAAGAAGGGTGAAGTGACTTGCCCAAGGACACAACGTCATTTTGCACAGCGGGGAATCGATCCGGCAACCTTCTGATTGCTAGCACGACTCCCTCACCGCTCGGCCATTTGACTCCCTATTTTGACATTGCTTGCTTGGTTCAGCTCTTCTTCTGTGTTCACCTAGCTGGGATCCCGAGTGTGTGTGTTTTAGGCAGTACCAGCGTTGACAGAGTCTGCAGGGCGCTGGCTGACGGAGCAGAACCACCGCCTTCAGCTTTTTGTCCCACCCCACAGAGGACCAGGTCTTTTTGACATCAGCATCTGAATTTGATAACAGAAAAATCCAAAATTGCTGACGCCACAGATGAAGTAGAGAAATGGAAAGAATAAAACAAAAAAGAGAGATTGCTTTATTACAATGCAGTAGTTTCCATTTTCTATGAATAGGCATTTGGTCCACACTTTGTTTCTCGGCAGCCAATTTCAAATGATTTCGGAAGAAGAGTTTCAATCATGCCCAACCTCCCCAGTTTTAGTAATTGGCATGACAAGGACTGTGACTTGTTTAATATCATCAACCTGTCACATTATGAGGAACAAAGGAAAACACGCAGGGGGATCCATCTCCTGTATCCAAAATCATCACGCACATTTTTTGCCAGGAGGTCTTTGACCTTTGCCAATGTCACATACAGAGTTGTAAAATGAGTTTGACATATTTTGGGGGGAAATAATGAAACCGAGAACATGTGTGCCTGTCCCGTAAGCGCTATGATGTTCAGGTCAACTCCAAGTGTCCAAGGGCCTTGAGGACATGATTCTGTGACCAGTGGAGCTGTCACACACTGACTGAGTGGTTACAGATGTTTTCAGCAGCCTTGCCAGCCTAAGCACCACTCAGCTGTGCTCTGAGCTGGAGGTAAGCCTGTGTCTGTCTGGATCGGGACATGTTCTCCTTCAGAACAGTGACGCCGTATCATTCAGGGGGCCGGAGGCGCTTCGTTTTTTTGGACTGGAAAATGATTTTGTGGTTATTCAATTTCAAGGTAGTGCCTTGCTTAGCCGCACGCAAAAAGATTTGAGATGGGGTAGAGATAGGAGGAGTAAACATCTGTTGATTCGGTCTCTTTGATATTCAAATATCATTAAAGAACCGGCTGTAGACAAAGTTATTTATATATTTACTGAGCTGTCGTCTTCTGTGATGCGGCGATCACTCATTCTGGACCGTGTAATGCTTTCTAACTGTCCATGCCAGTGCCATTAGCAGGCTCTCAACTGAAGGGTTTCTAAACTGTCAGTAACCTGTGGAATTCATTCAGTTGTACCTAATCTGTTGCTGCTCTTTCCAAAATACCAAAAAATGTGCTCTCATAACTAGGACCAAGACTGCAAACAACATTCAATGTGCTTTGTAGCCATGATGCATTTGCTAATCAAACCACCAACATCCTACACATGTCATTCCTATGATTACGATTAGATGATTAGTGGATGATTTGGATTCCTCATTATCAACCATCTGTTTTCCTGTTCTTATTTGATGACTTCTCACTGGCGTGTTCTTTAAAGTAGCCTTTCACAAATGCTCCTTTTCAACACGGCAACATTGTTGTAGCCAGTCAGTGTTAAGATGAACCCCATATCAGTGTTAAGCTGCAGACTGTGTCCGTGTTAAGGGGGCCGACGCTCCTGCAGGAATGATTGGATCCCTCCTGACTCCTAGCAAGGGGCTTGAGTGCTGTTGTCAGCTCCATAATGAAGCTACCAGCTCATTGTCTTAACACGCGTGGGCAGCGCAGGAACAGAGACAAAAGACAGAAATTACATGGGAGCCTTCCCGCATGCTCTTCTATTCTGGGCCCTGGCTTTCGTTCGCACAGAAGCCTTGAAAATAGTGGTCGGAGGATGGAGAGAGACAGGCATGTGTGATTTCTAAAGCTCGGAAGCATCGCCGGTCGAGAGAAAGGGAGGGCGGAATCCATCTTTTGTCAATGGTTGCTGTCGTCAGGACAGCCTTGGAGCCATGAACAGTTGCATAACATCGCCGTGGCTTTGGTTCACATAGGGTCACACTCGGTGTATGAATCGCTAACAAAGGCTACCACTTACCTGTTTAACAGTAACCAATTCCTATGTATTATGTAATATAAAATGCTTTGTTGGTCTTTGTATTCATGTTTTAATCCATTGTGTAGTAGTCGAAACCATGCCTCTGTCCAAACTCTCTACCAGTCCTCTACTTTCTCAGACTAGCTGATTCGCCTGGTTGTGAACAGGCCCCTTATACCTTGAAGAGTAAATATCAAGCCTGTGATGATCATCATTATTTCTTGTCTACTCAGGGTTGAAACCTGAGCTGTTTGTGTGAAGGTTTGAATTCAGAAGATGACTTCTCGTTCCCACACCTAGCTACGATTGCTTTTCGAGGCTTGTCTCTCTCCGGGTCTCTCCAGCTCCTCTAAGAGGCTTTGAAGCGGGGGTTGTAGTGGAGCTTGGAGGACAGGGAGCCTCAAGCCCACGCAAAGCTGCCTGTGAAAACTGTGCATCCGAAGATCCTCCTCCGTCCTCTGGCTGAGCTCCTAGTCATACTCTGTGCACGCGTGCAAACACACACACAGTCATAGCCACGTTCACACATGCACACCGCACACATACACATATACGGACATGCACACGCATTCACGCCTGCACACCATACACACACACACACACGTGGGCACACTTACCCACATTCACACATGCACACCTCACACACGTGCACACATACCCACGTTCGCATATGCACACCTCATACACACACACACATGCGCACACACACACAAACATTCACACAAGCACACCTCATACACAAACATACACTCACGCACCTATTGTCATCGCCAGGAGTAAAGGAGTTTTGGGCCTTTCTGTTTAGAAACTCTGTCATGCTCTCTTTGAAGGGATAAACATGATTGTTCACTTCGCCCAGTCGATTGAAATCCCCAAAAACCAAGCTGCAGCTGATTTGCGTTGGGGTTCATTTACGGTAAGCACAGAGGCGAGACCCCTTGTAGGCGGTGCGCGCACTCAAAAATACACACGCGCACACATATGGTCACACGAAGCACGTTTCTGAGATGGAGCATAGTCTGGAATTTTCTCTCTCCAGCAGCCTCCCACAGATGTCGTCGAACCTCTCATTTTCTCTGCAGTGGAGGAATTCTGACGTACGTTCGTTGCTGGTGCAGCTGAATTTTAAAGAGCTCCACTCCCACGCTCAATACCACTACTGCAAGTCTAATTATCATAAACTTCCTTCGCTCTGTAGACTCTCTGCTTCTCTCTATCTCTGTTTGTATTTCCTTTGACTTATTCATGTGCCCAGATTAATTCTGTATCAAATGCAGACTGGACAGGAATGCAATAGGAGTGTTCAGTATTACTGTTTAAACGTAGCAGGGCCACTGTGAAATTAGTGATCCACACCTCTGGTGTTATCTGTCCATTGAATATTTGTTCAGGGACTGAACATTTCCGGTTGCTGGTGATTAGTGTGTGGGTGTGGAAAGTGGGTGCAGCTCTATGTGGGTTATATGTGTGTGATGTGTTTATTTGTGTGGGCTTGTGTACTTTTTTGTGCAACCTGTAACTAAGGATAGCCTATGAAATGACACTTATTCTAAATTCACGTGTTGACTTTCATCTCAGTTGATGCTTTACCTCTAGGTGAGGTAAGTTATACCCGTTCAGGGTTTCAACAGTTATTCATTGTTGTCAAAAGACACAAATATTGCTGAGCAAAGTAAAACGTGACCTACGGTAGGGAAATGGAGAACACACCTCAAAAGTGTCATAGTAAGGGCTGGCATGTATTGATCAACACATTTGCATTGTTACACATTCTGATTATATCTATTCAAGGGGAAATTGTGAGTCTATACTCACTGTGATCTCATTGGGCTGATCTTGCTCCAGAAGAAGCTGCCTAACTGGATTGGTGACAGCTAAGGGTTGACCTTCTGACCTTCTCACCTTCTGTCCTAGTAGAATGGGAGGGTCCCATAATCGAGGTATTCCAGGAGATCCTTTCGAGGGATTGGCCCTTAAAAAGCTATTGACACTGTCAGTCGTCTTGGCTGACAATTCCACATCCACGTGGACCACAAAAGCAGGGAGAGACGCATGAGAAAGTCCTGTGAGGAAGTCACCTGTCTTTTCAGACTAATGAGGCCCTCTCCAACCCCCCCCCCCCAACTGATTTATTTATATCCCTGTAGCTTTACCTGTGCCCTGTTGAATGTGACCTTCAGTCTTATACAGTGAGACTTCGTGATGATGTCTACAGGTTATGCACAGAGCCTCGGGCACAGTCTCACTCTAAAATTCCAGAGCATTCCGCCTCCCTCCACCTCTGGTCCCTGGTGGGCCCAACCTACTGAACGGGCTGCTTTTCCAGTGGTCATCGGCCTCCCAAATGTAAGGCTCATCGCTAAGAAGCGTGAATAATGCCCTCAAACTATCTTCTGTTTCCCTTTCCACTTCATAGTAACGCGCAAACACTCGCTCGAACACTTTCTGTGAAAGGCTGACACCCAAGGAGGTGGTAGTGGGTCCTGTGAGCTCTTGTGAGTCGGTCTGCTCACGCTGACGTGCGATATGGTGAACCGAAGCAACTAGTTGGCATGACGCGCACTCGTGGAAATGAAGGCAATTATTGACTGTCATGTTTCTAGAATAGCCGATGGAATCTGGGTTTGTCAACCGACGTTATACTGCTATGGCAAAGGCGAATAGGATCAGCCATCGCCTTGGCGACAAAGAGAGCCACGAGTGCACGCCTGGCTTTAACGAAGGCAGCGGGGATCATAGCAAGCGTGACGTGAGGGGCTTTGACGAATGGTCTCTCCTACCAGCCTGCCGCTGGTATCAGAGGAAGCTGTTTTTCTCACCTACTCGTCACTGGGGCTGTCGCTGCTTCATTCAAGTGTTGACAGCGCGTCATCCTGTCTGTCGTACCACTGCAAACCAAGTTCAGTCTTTACCCTTTGTGACCCTCCTCAGTGTTGCGTCTGAGTTGAGGGAGAGTTTGTTTCATCCTCCTTCTCATGGTGTTTGTCTGTCTAGTGGGGCTGCCCTTTTAGGTTTTGCTCCAAACCTAATCCTTCACATTCTAATAGTCAACTTGTCAACAAGCAGAATCGGGTTGGTTACAACTGGGGTTGGAAGGAAAGCCTACAGGAGGGTAGCTCTCCAGGAAGATGGTTGGACAGTCCTGTGATGTATCCTTTGTTAAGACTTGTGTTGGCAAGGTCACGGGCCTGTGGCAAGGTCAAGGGGAAGAGTAATTGATAGGCCAAACCACCAGAGATGTGATCTGCAGGAACTGTCCAGTGTAACCCACATCCAATTGGGTTTTCACAGCCTTTCCTCTCAGACAGAGATCTCAAGCCGATCTTGTCTTTGGGAGCTTCCTATCTCCATGTTCAGAGTGACTACCTGCTGCCTTTGTGTTCCTATCTCCGAAAACCTTGTGCTTGCTTTACAATCTAGACGCATCCCCGCGATGCTACACAGACTGCTAAGTATGTTAGTGCTTGCGTAACACAGTCCTTTGAACTGTAGTCTCTCCACAGTTATCCAGTGGATCTAGACTAAGTTGTAGCCGGAGCGTGAGTGGAGTGACTGCCTCCCCCTGGAAGAGACATGTACTGCATCTGCCTTGCAGTTGAAGATGCAATGTGTTGGATTATATCGACCCTAATTGAATTCAGTGGAGTGAACACGGCAAAAGAGAGAGAGGAAAAACTCATTATGGAACCGTAATGAGTTTTTCTATAAAAACTATTTAATTAGACCTGTTCTGAATTAAATGCAGCCATTATTTCCCTACAGATTGATGCTGCAAATGTTTCTCTCCATTCCCAATCCAGCTTGTTTGAGATACATTTATTTATGACAGGTTTCATAATTGAGTCTTAACTGTGCTATGAAGGCTATCTTTAAATATTAATTGTCTGGGATTCTATCAACAGAGTGTGGGTTGTTTTCCAAGAGTAATTATCAGTAACTGAAATGTATGTCTGTCTAAACAGTTCTGAGAAATGGTATAAAATTGTGTGAACCATTCCACTTTATATTATATTACTGGATTTTGTTTCCAGCCCTCGGTGTACTTAGAAAAAAAGGTTCTTACCTTTGTCTAATACACTACCAGTGCAATGACAGGTGAAGATGATAGTCATGTTTACAAGGAAACATTTTGCCCTGGGCTAAAAGTTTGGCAGTACATATCAAAGAAGAATGATCTCAGTTCTCCATCTGTGCACCTTAAACGTGGGCCCTCATACATCTCACCCAGACGAGTCACCTCAGAGAACACAGACAGACCCACACCCAAACAGGAACATTACCTCCTTCTGGAACTCAAACAAGCCAAGCCTGTTTTTCAACAGAATTCTCAACTCAAGCTTTTTTTTGGGTGGGGGGAAAGGAAAACTTTTCCAACTGCTGTTCAGATAGTATTACAGAGACGAGGGCTAGAGACAACGTATGTAGCAGTCAGCACAGGCGGTAAGGGAGAGAGGGACACACAGAGGCTCTCTGTGGCACCCGGGAACAGGAGAGAGATCCTATCACTGACCAGTGCCCTCCACTGGTCCCATGGGGCTGTGGATTAGTTATAATCCGATCAGTGTCACTTAGATAGAACCTAGACCAGTCCTCCATCGGGGATTACAAGGAGAACTCGTCTCCTCTCCGCACCTGACGACTGAACTGTTTAAGACACACTTCCTCCCAAGGCTAGTGTGCTATCTAGGACACAGTTGTGTGGACGTCTATGGAACTGGCACCGAATCTCAGAGGACAAAACATATTTTTTCCGGTCTGGAAGTTGAAGAACAAATGTTCCGTTTGCGAGGAAATTACAGAGGAGGGAAAATAGCTCAGAGGAATGAAAAGCCGGTCTGTTGGTCATTTTGACACTTTTAAGAGAAGTGGATGTGAATAAATTGAGGGGAACTTTTTAAGAGCATAGCAGGACCATTATGCTCTGCTTTGGGGGTCGCAGGACGAACAGACACCATCACATTCAGTGGAGCGAGGATGACTGTTTACTGGATGACGAGCCTCAAGTCATAACCAACCCTTGCTATCTGGACTCAGGTACAACAGGAGCTGAGTCACACACACTCAGACACAACACACACCACACACACACCACACACATAAACACAACACATGCGCACAGGAGTACATCATGACTATCAATAGCACAGATAAACTTTCTATGAGTCATGCTGGAGTTTAATCAACAACTTTTAGCAAAAAAGTCACTACACTAAAATAAACTTTACTATACTGTACTTAACTATACTGCACTGTACTATTACTATACTACTGTTACCTGGTTTTGTTAAGGGGTTTGTGGGATCTGAAGCAGAATTCTTGTTTTAAAGAAACTTATCTTGAAACATTAGCTTTTCACTGACTTAGCCTACATTTCCTTGAACTTTGCTTTTAAATACCAATGTTAATGAAGTATCGTTCTACATTCTTACACAATTACAGATGTTACCACTTTTTCAGTTCCTGTAAATGTTCCAGCTTTTTAGTGAACTGGACAAACGGATGCTGTTAGACCACAGATGTCCTTTCATGTTCTATAGTGAGAAGTAGCTTACGCATATCTCTTATTGGGATCTAGTTGAAACATTGTTGCCTCAGTGATACTTCTCTAGTATAGGCATTCTGGTACCTTCTCCAGGTGCTACCTCAATATAGCTGATCCCTGAGTATCTTTTGACATCCATGGCTGCTCATTTCAAATAGCTTTTATTTGATCTTTTACTTCCAGTTTGCAAGTATTTGTCATTGAGCAGTTGTCATTGTGGTTCATTTGACAGCTCCATGGGTGTCTTATGGAGCTGTGTTGTGTTGATTGTTGGGGAATTATTTTCTTCTCAGCCACATGGGGGCAGTGCTCTTATCTGCACCACACATTGACTTGGTGTCCTGTGGTGTTTGGAATTGGGATTTAGGCTTGACCTAATTGGTTAGATTTCTGGTCCGCATGCCTTTTTCAGAATGGCTTCAAATGGATTGGACCAATGTCTGGTTGAAATGAGTTTTGACAATGCATAAAGCTGGGATGTCATTTGAAACATGATTATTCACTACAGTGTATTTCATTAATAGTTTTTCTCAAATTGTCAATGTACCAATGTTACAATGTAACAATGGTCCTGAAACATTATTTGTATTTATGGAGTGTCATTTTACATAATCACTACTTCACACACTTTATAAGGGAAGTATCCCATTGTTCATGGCATTCAGCCATTGCTGAAATTTGTAAGCTATCTGCAAATGGGAGTCCCTAGAACACTTTTCTATCATGATGAAGGATTGTCAGATTCAGTGACATCGCTGAGAGCGTGTTACTCTCACACAGTTACTCTCTGGAAGCCTTTCTTCAGCTAGAACATTCTCCCTCCAGTCTTACCCTTTAAAATCTATCCAACCCACCTGTGTGCCGCCCATGTGGTCTGCTTTTAGTAGAGCCTTGGATTAGCGGTGCTTTTAGAGGTAGCTAAACCCCGGCTAAATGAAGAAATGATGCCAGTTCCTGGTACTTTATCTCTCTCACTCACACACACACACACACACACACACACACACACACACACACACACACACACACACACACACACACACACACACACCTTGTTGCCTCTCTCTCTGTATCTCTCTCTATCCTCTGTCTCTTTTTCTGTGGAGCATGGGGGAAAAGTGTCCCCTTTCATTTTGTGTTCCCTCTTGCTTGTTTAGTTGCAGTAGAGAACTTGATGGTGAAAGAGTGATAGAGTAAGACAGAGAGCTAGAGTGAGATAAAGAGAGAGAGAGTGAGATAAAAGAGAGAGAGAGAGAGAGAGAGAGAGAGAGAGAGAGAGAGAGAGAGAACGAAGCCCCAGGGATACAAAGTCTGCTTTCATAAGAGTTTGTTTGGGATCCCAGTCTTTGTTGACGAGAGCAGTAATGTTCAGCTCACTCTTCCCTCGACCCCGGAGCTCACGTCGTACATTTGAATCTCTGGAGAGAGGGGAGCTCTGGAGAGCCTCTGGGGAGAGTGTGTGGAACACCAGCCGGCCCCTGGAGTCCACTCCTTGTTTTCCATGCGTCCCTGGAGAAGGGGAAGCTGCTAAAAGTTCAAACAGACACACTCCCTCACGCTCGGCACGGCGAGTGGGGTTTGTCTGCACCGCCGGCAAAAGAAGGATAGCTCACAACTCGCCAAGTTGCCGAGAAGAGAGAATGTATCAGTTTTTCATTTGGTGCAGGTTTCACAGGTATGACAAACATGAGTTGGTTTGCTTCAAAGCAAACACCGGCAAGGCTGTTGTTTCAACTGTTCTCACGGGACAGGTAGAGGGGACTGAGGGGAGAAGGAGAAGCTTGCAAACGCCGTCCAGATGCTCTTGCTGGGCTGCTGAGTAGAAGACTAAGGGGGAGGTTAAGGAGGTGGCACCAAGGCTTTGCTCAGGCTTGTTTGAAGTTGTTTTCTACGTGTCAAAGGTGAAGGATTATGCCTGAGGTTGGAATGCAGCCTGGTCAAGAACTCAGAGACCAGCAATAAACAGCACTGGGCAAAGAGTGGGTGTGTTAGCGTGCGTGTGTGTGTTGAATGAGCAAACTGTGTCATGCTACTGCTGAGCAGCCACACGGAGGATGCTATCCCCCGGGGAGCGGCTGTGGGCCAGCAGCAGGGGAAGACGGTGTACCATGTCTCCGTCATCCTGAATGGGGGCCCCGGGGATGAGCTTGGGCCCGGGCCAGAGACGGAGCAGAGGCTGGGTCATGTTGATGGCCGTCAGCCAGGAGAGAGCAGCCGAGCTGGTGCCCAGGCCCAGGGTGCGGAGAGCAGCCTGGGGCTGAGCAGGGCAAGGCGCGAGTTGGGCAGGTGGCCCTCCCTGAGCCGCACAGGGAGATCCATGAGGAGGAGGGAGGAGGCCGTAATGGAGGAGGAGGAGGAGGAGGAGGTGGAAGGGGAAAGAATCAAGACGGACCGGTTTCTCCAACAGCCTTCAGCTACCTCAGCTCAGCCAGTCGAGGACACGGTACAGGCTGGAACAGAGACAGCCACAGCAGCTCCGGAGAACCAGACCCAGGTGCTTACAGAGACTTCTTCTCCCCAGACTGCAAGCCCTCTCACTGGGGAGGATGGCTGGGCGTCGGGCCACGGTTCTCTGCCGCGGGTCGTACTGCGCAGGCCACCCCAGGAGGCAGGCCCACCTAGCCGGAGAACGGTGAGCATGTATGGAGCTCCAGACAGGCAACAACGTGGCTCGATAAGTGATCAGGAACGACCGCTGAGAAGGCCCAGAAGTGTGTGCATGCTTACAGTCCCCAACCCAGCCTTGACAGAGTCCGGGCCCCATCAGGCCTCCAGGGGGGCTGGGTGTCTGGATCCCACTCAACAGAACCGAACCAGGAGGGCTGATCTCCGAGCAGTCGACGGCCTCAGGTCCGTCGTGTCCCAGCGGCCCACCGTCCCCGAGCAGGCAGGGGCACCAGGGCTCCGCCAGAGGGGCAGTAGACCCAGGCCCGTCAGCATGACAGTGCTGGAGCTGGGAAAGAGGGGCCTTCACGATGAGCTGAACAGCCGGCCGGGGGGCGAAGGGGCAGGCCTGTTCAAAGGTGCCTTCCGCTGGCGCCTGTTTGGCAGAGCTCCCCAGGACAAGGAGGACGGGGGCGATGGAAGGGACAGGGAGGCCGCCAAGCCCCCCAGCAACCCGGGGGCCCCCAAGAGGACCCTGAGCTCGCTACGGCGGAGCCTCAGCCTGCGTATCAGGAGGAGCCGTCCGGTCACCAGGCCGGAGGGGGAGCGGAGGGACGCTCCAGGACTCACAGTATTGGGGAGCAGACGGCCCTGCGACCCTTCTCCTACCTGACCGGGAGGACCTTGGGGGAAGGGGAGGAGGAGGGTGGCACGGGGACGCAGTACATTGAGTACCAGAGGAGAGGGAAGGTCAAGGTGATGGAGGTACCCCTCTACCCAGCCAAACTGTCGGCGAAACCAAGTCAGGAGGAGCCCAGCATGTGGCAGCTCATAGCCAAGCGCTTCAGGAGAAAGGAGCAGCCACCCAATGGTACATGTGAGCCTGTCCAGCCCCAGAGCAAAGAAACTGGCAAACATCCACTGGCAAGGAATATAAAGCCCCAGTCGGTTGCTATAGAGACAGTGGCAGGCATTGACTTCAACAAAGGTCAAGGTAAGAAGTCTTGTAAGATTGATGAATTTATTTGCGAGGACTCGCAGACCCTGCACAGCCCCTCGACCACTGAACCAAAAAGTGTTCTTTTTATAGTTCAAATGACATGGGGCTTGCACTTAGGGAAACGGCCAAATGAAAAACACATGGAGACTTGTAGGTTTGGAAGATGTTCAAAAGCTTCGTCTCTTGATGGAAAGAAGGAATTGCGTTTTAGTCGGTTAGGTTTCCTACTGTAGCAGTGTTTGCTTCCTTCAATCAGGGGGAAATAAACAACAGACAGCCGCCTTGCATCAAAAGTGAGCAAGGTTCACCAGAAGGACTGTTCTTTGCGGTGTGTGTGTGTGATGAGAAACAGTCAAACGACGTTGTTCAGTCAGTGCCTGTAACCCAGACAGAGAGGCCGGCAGGCTGCTTATGCTGCTGGCCTCAGAAAACACAGGCTTAGACGCTGAGGCGGGGGCATTAAAGCAGCCAGCACCAGTAATGGGATGCTTTTGGCAGCTAGCAGGGCTAAATTAGGAGGGCTTACATACTGTAATGATGGGGAGCCGGAGACGTCTTAAGCACCACGTTTGAAGGTTAGTGCTCCGGGTAGCCATGGCAGTGCGCTGTGGCGGTGTGTTCAGTTACCAGGAGAAGCAAACTGGAAGAAGCCATAACTTGGAAGCTAGCTGTTTGAATTAGTTGCCTTTCAAACACGTCTTACAAAAGACGCTTTGTGTTGTTTGTTGTGAGTTGGTAGACACCAAGCATGGATGAACCTTATTTCAGGATTAAGGAATTCGGAGCAAATATACGAGCATTTTGTTATCTGGAGGTCACTTACATTATCCTAGGGACACCAAACCCTGTGTTGTGTGAAGAGTGCATTTAGTGATATTCGTTGATTGTGTTCCACTGTGGAGTCAGGTAGTAGGAATGTAGGTGTGCCGATCACGCTGACTGAAGCCTGCTGTTCAATGCCCAGGGTGGGCCGAGGCGCCTGTTACTACCTGCCTAAAGTGTTTGACAAGCTGGCTGCAAAGTAAATCCCAGGCTTCTAGTGCCTTACTGCAAAAACACAGGCAAGCACACACACACACTTTTTTTTTAAACCTGTGTCATAGACACAGGTTTTTATTTTTATTGAAACCACCAACCATGGATACTAGCATTGCTATTCGTGGAGCAGGCCAGAATGGGCTGTGCTGTGGTTGGGATCAGTGATGAGTAGGTTTCTCTCTGGTGTTTTCTCTGGGAGGGTAAACCCACACCGGGGCTGAGGTGTCACGCCCCCGGCCTCTCCACCCCCACCTGTGGATGAACAAAGCCATTCCTGTGTGTCAGGCCAGTGCATGGGCAAGCAGTGAACCATGTGGTCAGATGAGGGCTCTCTGGAGTGGAGGGGGTGGGGTGCAGGGAGACAGTTTTAGTTTGACTTTTTCTACAACCGAGTAACCTGAACACTTGAATTCCCTTTGGGAGAAATGCATTCAAGATGAGCTGTCATCAGCAGTACACTCCAGCCCCCTGGGTCTTTCTCCATGGGCTGTTAGGCTGATAGACACGTGAAATACCAGAAGTTCTAGAAGGTTTGGATTTGAATGATGAAATAGCATAGACTGTGTTGCATTGTAGTCAAGCTGGCATCATGCCGTGCCTCGTCTTGACATAGTTCCTCCAAGTTTGTCAAAAGTCTCTGGCGTGTGTCAGACAGTTTGGTCTTGTTTGGTTGGTCTTGTCTTTCATCCTATGACTGACTGAACATGCATTCGCCAGGATAGAATTCAGCATTCAAGCATGCAGCTTTATCGGTATTACAGCCGAGCCCTTTCTGGTCCCGTTAATTTGCACTTTGTCGGTGTCTGCCGTTTCCAAAGATTGAGCCTAAAGTGAGTTCATATGAAAGATATACCGTATTTATTTGATTAAACGCCACCCTCAAATCAAACGCCGCACCAAAAATGAACATTGTGTAGTAAACGCCGCCCTCGATTAAACGCCGCACCAAACAATTCTGAAAACGTTTTTTTTAATTGGTTCAATTAAAACACAGTATTTATTACACAAGTAAATCACAAGTGTATCATAATTCCTTTGAAGCACTGGCAGACAGGTGGCTTTCTTTCTACAGGTTTGAAGCTTCTCCAAATCCACCGTGAAAACTAAACCCACAGTAGGGCCTATAACAAGAAAATAAAGACCACATTAGCTTAATATGAACATACAATGACATGCGCAGCATTTAAATACCGTTCACCAAAGTAAAATACAGACACAAAACAACATACCTCGTTGGCTGCATGCTGTACACGAGAATAAAGGTTTCCTTAGATCGCTAACATCCGATAACAAACTTAAACTTTTATCGGAGCATTAAATTGTCCGTGCTTCGCTTGCTGTTAGCTTGTGAACTCTCAGAGCTTTCTGTTAGAAAGTTGAAGTGTAACAACCTTTCGGCATGCTGTTTCAGAATTCTACACAACGTATACACACACGCGGCTTCAATTTTAGACTTGGCTTTGTGTTTGACCTCCTTGCCTATTCCTTGTTTGTCTATGGCCGCACTGCATCTGCAATTCTCTAAATCTCTCTTACTAATTAAATGCCATCCTCAAATAAACGCCACCCCCAAAATGATCAATGTGTAAAAAACGCTGCAGCATTTATTCGAAGAAATACAATATTTGTATGGGTAACTTCCCTCCACTGATCGGGTTTATTATTGTGACAAAGAAAATGTTTGACTTCCCAGCAATGGAGGGTATATACCCTAACACTCTGATAATGCCATCCCAGCTGCTGAGAGACTGGGAGAAAGGGAGACGAAGGGGGGAGTTGGATATGTTGTCGACCAATTGAGTCACAGTTGTTAATAATTGAATATGACTTCAGAATCTGCCACTGCTAATTCCTGCAAAGGCATTATTTTTCTTTTCACTGCAAGACCACTTGAGACGTCTGCTACAGTAGCAGATGAGACCTGCCCGCTGTTCCCCTTCTCTCCAGAGAAACATTTTCTCAAAATCATGTTTTCAAAAGTTATTGAAATCGTATCAATTCAAGAGGCTGGGGTATGACCTGGTTTTCATTGTGTTGGCTTAAGAAACATTTTCCCTAATCTGTTTCGAGTACGACCAGAAGCGTCAGAAGATCTTGGTCTGTGTGGGTTATCAGTTGGGTCTGTCTGAACATTGTTTTGTCGGCCAGAGAAATTCATTTTCATTTCTTAAACTCTAATTAGTCTCCCTCAGGGCAAATAAAGGTTTGGTCAGACACGGTTGTCCAATCTTTTTCCTCGGAAGAAATCAATACCAGGCTACGGACAGCACAAAGTTGAAATTCCTGCCTGCCAGTTCTTCGTGGAATAGATCGGTCGACACAGACTGCCTCAGGTCTGGTTCAGCACTGATTGTTTTTCATTCATCCTCCAGAGACATATCACATTCTGTTGCTCTGGGCTCGATGGATCATGATAACAGTTGTGAGTCGCACGCAGTTAAGTGCTTTTTCTGAATAACCCCATAGAGCAGTACAAGATACGGCAATGATTCAGGATGATCACGCCAAAAGGGAGCCTGTCTGTGAGAGTATAGGCCAAGTGGGAGGTAGCGAAAGCCGTGTGGTTTACAAATGAGGGATGTAAGAATACTCATTGCGAGCTAAATTCTCCCTCTGTAATTGTTTGGACAGTGGGAACGGATCTGAGACCTCAGAAACGAGGGGAGGTTCAGACCTCAAGGTTGCTCTCTCTCCTCCTGGAACAAACTCACACCCCCGTGCTTGCACACCGACACACGCAGGCACCTACGCACTTCTACGCACGCACCCATACGCACAGGAGCCAGAGAGAAGGGTTTTCTGCTCCTTTTGCATTTTCCTTTCTCCCAAATTCAAGATTGGGGCTAATCATGCCTCCGCACCCCAGGATGGAATTGTAACTGTCATTCGAGTGGACGTGAGCAGTGAGGTGAAAAACACGACAAACAAGGCTGCCATGCAGTTTTCCCTCTCAGAAACAAAGGCACTGGTGTCCTCTGTGGGTAAGGCCGAGGTCGGAGCTTATTTTGTTTCTATAGGCATTCTAGGTCACTGTTGAAACAAATGATGTCATGGAAGCCTCATAAACATCAAGTCGTTTTGTCATTGGACCACGCTTGCTGTATCTGATTGGTTCTGATTGGCCATGCCATATGGTGCACAGAGCACTTACTGAAGATGTTAAGGAAATGTGGCCACATTATTGGATAGAAGGTGGGTTTCTTGTTGGGGGCAGGATCCATGGCTGTGAAGTGTGATGCCAAGAGCCTGTTTATTTCCTGCTGTTGGAAAATGGTCGATGATGGGTGCTGTTGTTATGGACGGCGGAAACACAGTGTCCTATAAGTGGTCAACTCAACAGAGACCCAATTGTGAAATGATAGCCTGAGATGGCCTGTATATTTCTGACCTTCTGTCCATTTGTTCCATTAAGAAACAATGCTGTGGTCTGTAACATCATAATGTCAGGAACACAAATTAAAGACTACATCCTCTAGGATCAGCCTAGATATGATCAACAGAAACATTTTCCAATATAATTTGCATTACAAATTGGATTATAATTAGATTATTCAAGAGCCGAAACTCCCCCATGAGAGCAGGAATATACCTTCCATTATGCCTGTAGTGAATGTCACCCGCCCTCACACCCTCTCCAACCTGCAGAGCTAAAGAACACTGCGTGTCTCTGCTCTCGTGTTCTGACTTGTTCAAGGAGAGGTGTCAAAAACCAGTATAGAGTCTGAAAACTAGGCTTGTAAAACAACAGTCCTCCTAAAGAGGAAGTGGGAAAACTCCCTCTCAGGGATACCCCTCTCCCAAAGGCATTTCCATCCTGCCTCGTTTCAACTTCCGCAGGCATCAAATATACGTCTCATTAGGATGTCTGCATTGTGTGTACAAAGTAGTGGAATGCCGTGAATGATTTCTTTCCGGTTCACTTAGTGAATCTGTTTAGGTGACATGTAATAGAAAGTGAAATGATGATACAAAGATGTCCAGGTTTTTCCTGTGTTTTGTTGATTCCATGTACTGTTGCTCTAGCCTG
Source organism: Hypomesus nipponensis (assembly GCF_054491055.1). Classification (NCBI taxonomy): domain Eukaryota; kingdom Metazoa; phylum Chordata; class Actinopteri; order Osmeriformes; family Osmeridae; genus Hypomesus; species Hypomesus nipponensis. Next base: position 4,524,444 of record NC_140370.1, read on the forward strand.
ACGTTGTCACACTCATAATTCTAGTCAGAATATGTGTCTGAAAACTCTCCGTTGGGCTGTGACTATCGGGCGTGTTTCAACCGAACTCGTGAAACAAATGCCTCAACGCTCAATTGGATAGACCTACAACCAATCAGAGCAACGTAATATGTTGTTTGTTGAAAACAAATTCAACCCAAGGGCTCTTTCGTCACGTTGTTGATTACGTTACTGTGGATCATCTGTCCATCATCGTATAAAGCCCGCCCTGGCAATTTCATTGGTCCGTCCCGATCCTGGTTTTATGTAGTTGTTCCCCAATATGAAACCCGCCAGACCCAACTTCCCGACCACATTTTTTTGTTGGCGTGGAGAAGTTGGGCTGGCAGCCAGGCTACTGTTGCTCTAGTTGAGATGACAGAGTTCTGTGGCAGCAACAGTCATATTCACTTTAATAATGCCTCCTGGCTTGGTGCCTCAAGTGATCACTGTTACGGTGTAGACAACAGAAGGGGAGGGGGGGACCACCTGGTTTTGTAGCTTGTTGCTTGGAGACAGGGTGTTTGCCCCAGCCCGGTCAGAGATGGTATCTCCATAAGCGAGATCAGCAGATGTGCTGATGGTGTTAGGTAGGACTTAAACCTTCCTAAAGGAAAGTGGTCTTGTGTGGACTGGGTGTTTTGACTCATGCTGACACATCAACACTCTCTGAAGAAGAGCTCTCCAGGTTTTGGCTTCCAATATTATCTTGAACCAACTGACTTTCACCCCTAGAATTGTTCTTATGAAGTGTTTTTATTTCTTTATTTTTGCTGCAGTTTCTCTTTGAGCCATGATTATCCAGTCAGATGTTCTGTCGTGTCGGGTCAGGCCTGATAATCTGTGACTGTCAGTTCAAGAAGCCACGTCAGGCTCATCATCAGATATGGCCTCGAGGCTAGAGTGAAGAATCAAATTGCTGTAATGCACCATTGCTTAAAAAACTGCCATGAATGACAATTGTGAATGAGGGAGCATTCCATACTAAAGAAACCAAAACCATTGTCCCAGATGAGTCAGAGTGGGTGCGTGTTGGCTCCATGCTTGATCAGAAAATCAACTGCGATATTTGACAGGGATAAGGTGTAAACAGAAGGCTGGTCCTCGGATGACCTGACCATAATAGTGTTTTTGTGCTCTCTCCCGCTTCTTTCAGATTCCTTCGTCAACAGCCAGGAATGGACATTGAGCCGGTCAGTGCCAGAACTCAAAGTGGTGAGTATTCAGACCCCCCCCCCCCTCCTCAGAGAGAACGTCACATTTAACATTGGATTGATTTAAATGTCAATGGACTGAATGCTGTATGCATGTTAAGCTGGGGTTTGTATTTTTTTGCATGAAACAACCAAGTACAGAAATTGGCTGATATATTCCCTGCCAAAGGGGTGGGTTATTTTTAATGAGATGTGTTGGCATGGAGAAACAGGATGGCTTGCAGCAGGCCTTAGAGATGAGTGACAGTTTTGGGCTTGACTGTTGACACGTCCTGGACCCCATCCATGTCGGTGCGGCAGATCTAACCACTGCCAGACTCTAGGACACCATCAGAGAATGCTTGACATCAATCACATAACACTGAAACAAAACACCTCACGTCAATACGGCCATGTCCATAGTTGGTTATTTTGGTGACAAATTTAAGCGTTTGAGCTATACAGGTTCAGCGTTCTACTGTGGTGTTGCATCACGGGATCCTTACGTGAAAATACCGTACTCCTCTTTGACAGAGAAACAGACTTCTAGTTTTTATACTTTCAGACACACTGCAAGCTGTCAATTTCCTTTCATGTAGCCAAGGTGACAATTGCCGTTCTACTCGTTCAGAGGGGGTTTGTTATCTGGACTGGGCAGCAAAGACAAAATTCACCCTCAGATGAAGCAACTTCATTTTTTTTCCCTCTCCCAACAATCGACATAATTGGAAAATGCACTGAATCTATGGCAAATGCTTTTTCTATAGGGAGTCACTCTCACAAGCAACACTGATTTTTGCAGACTTTTCAAAGACTACCTTTCCTGAAGCCTTCAGAACATTTCTAACTTGCACATGCATAATTAGGCCCAGATCTTGAAAGCACCCTAGACTAGAGTGGAAATTACTTGCAAAATTCCTACTTTCATCTACCTAAGCAGTGATGAGTTAGCAAGTTCCCTTAATGATGGCCACAAATCAGCAGGCTACAGAAGCCTGTTACCTTGAACAGCAACCCTTGTACTTCTGTTGTACCATGTTAGTTTGGACTTTCTAAACCAGAACACTACTGGACCCATGCCTCATCCTCCTCTCTGTTTTCCTTAATCCCCCCCCCACTCACACACACACACTTTCCGCACAATATAGTTAACCCTACATCCAGCTTTTCCCAAGCTTAGGAGATCTTCCATAGCTCTCGCTCCCCTGTAATTAAAACCATACCTCACTCACTCCACCACCCACCGATGAACTGGGGGAGAGGGGGGTGGCTCGAGGGGTGGGAGGTGGGATGGGGGTGGCTCGAGGGGTGGGAGGTGGGATGGGGGTGGGGGTTGGGCAGGAGGAGGGTGTGGCCAAGCCTTTGTTTTTCACAGACAGGGATGGCATCATGCCCCCCCCACCCCCCGTCCCCCGTCCCCACCCGCACACAGGATACAGGAATTGATGCCCTCCTAGACACCTGGACAGAAGGCCTGCGACAATTACATGTCACAGCACTATTTCCTTCATCTTTAAACCTCCCCTGTGTGAGAAAGTCGATGAAAGTAAATGTTTTACCCCTCCCATCTCCCTGTGCTCCGAATGAAGCTGAGTGTTCATGTGGTGTGCGGTTTGTTTTTGCAGGGCATCGTGGGAAACCTGTCCAGTGGGAAGTCGGCCTTGGTCCACCGGTACCTGACAGGAACATATGTGCAAGAGGAGTCCCCTGAAGGTGAGACACAGGTGTCACACCACCTCTAAACACTCGTCAACTCAACTGTACGAGACAGACACCCTTCAAACTGCTGCTATAAATATGTGTGGCTGTCACTTTAACGACTAATTCATTGTCAACTACTGGTGAAATACTGGCGAAGAACTCCCTAGTTGGTTTTAGTTGTGGCAGGATGTTTTAGCTTGGCAATAGATATGCAGCAGAAGGTACACAGAATCCAACCATGCGCAGGATCTAACGTAATGATACGTTGAATGGAGTATGTTAATAAGTGTGACACGCAGACTGGAAAGACAGGAAGGCAGCACCTTATTAGTGGCATTCCTTTGATGTTTGGGGGGGGGGGGGGTTCTGTTTGTGTTGTTGTTCTATAACAGGAGACTGTGTCGGATAATCTCAAAACTTCCGGATGTGGAAGAGAGATGGCAGGGAGATAATTGGCTTTCCATCCGTTTAGCTGTTTGTTTTCTCCCCACTGTGAAGATAGTGCTGGAGCAAAGCCTCAGCAGTCACAGAGGGTTGGGTAGAATTCTAATTCAAGACACATCAAGGTAACACTAATACCTCGGCTTAAAGATCAAATCCTAACTAAAACCTCAATTTTTGAGAAGGGAGATTTTTGTTTCAGCGCAAAACATTTGAGACCTTAGGACTTTGGAGGTAGTATGAGAGGGCATGACAGTTTTAAACCAGAATCTCAAGAGATGCTGGAGAATACCCAATTTTCCTTATCGGCAGCGTGGTGATAAGTTTGACCCTGGTTGGACTGAGGTAAATGCTCTTCAAAACTCTAAGATGTTGGTGAACCCCGGGTTATTATGAAGAACTTTGTAATGTTTCTTTTTGGTGCAATTATTGCAAGTATGAGACATGGAGCACATCATTAGTTCCTGGCATTTTGCACCACAGAGGGGGAAATATCCTCATAGCTTAATTAGTCCTTGAGAAATCAATGACAAAGACGCTGGGAAGCAGAACCAGAGTGTTGTCTGTGTAATTAAGGAAACATGCCTTTTGTTGCTGCATTTTCTACAGATGGCTTGCAAGTCGCTGTGAATGATACGACATAATTCTTCCAGAAATGGCAGTACACAAGACTTTCCTGAAGGAATCATTCTTGTCTGGGTTTTATCCAAAACACAAGCTAGATTTTATGACAAACTTCCGCTGCCAGCGAACAACTACAGTACCTTACTTCAGAGGGTTCAGCGTGACTGTTTTGTCTCATTCTATTTGGCCAGATTTTGTTTGTGTGGCATTGCCATGATATCCGAAAACTGGGGTGTGTTTCCATGGCAACAGTGGATGGAGCTTCGATGGATTGTGGCTCTGTGTCAAGGTCTGAGCCTTGACGCTAGCTGTACATGCTCGCAGCATGCTAACTGAGCCCACCTCACACTGCAAATCCCAGACTTCCTCTTTGATCAAGCTGGACAACAAGTTCAGCAAATAGACAACCTGTTTTACTTTTCTCCCGTGTCTGGTCAAAGTGATTAAGCAAAATACTCTAATTTGCGCTGTATAATAATATTAGTGCCTTTATTAGCCCACGTCTCTGTTTTGGGGCGTCCAACAGTACAGATGGCTCCTCTTCAGGAGATGTTTCAGGGCTATGGAAGAGGCTCACTGCCAAACGACTTATGTAACCCAGATGTATACTTCCACCCACATGCTATTTCAACTATTTAGCTGTAGACCTTATAGTAAGATATAGAACAGGCTATGTTATTACAGTACATTGCTAATACTTACTCTACCATTCAGACCCTGTAATCTAGTGTTTGGAGCTGACATCATCCCTACTCTCTGATGCATCATTAGGCCACTCGGAATGGGGGATGCCCAGACACATGGCGACGTTGTCATCTCAATTCTCTTGAATCTCCATGCTCTGCTACTTCAATAGAAGAAAGCTGGCCAAGCCTCTGTCGATGGATCTCCCTCTCTCGGTCTTTCTCTCTCTTTTTTTCTCTCCCTGGCTGTATTACCATCCAACTGGTGAGCTGTTGGACTATCTGGGAGAATCCCTCGTTGGCCAAGTGTGTGTAGCGGGGTGGGGGGAGTGGCCCAAGTGGATGAGTAGTGCAAGGTAAAAGTCGACCCTGGGACCCACGCTTGCAGGGCCATTCATGTGGCCCCTGTTGGCCCCTGTGTGAAAAGAGATGTATTTCTTACTGAATACCACCACGGCCCTCTGTTCAACAGCCTGACCTCGCCCTCTTATATGATGGAATATTATGAGTACTTGAACTGATAAGTGTGTGATTACAAAAAAAGGCTGTATTTACTTTGTATTGACTTGGACAGACTTCTCAGCACTAATGCGTGTGCTTGGGCTACAGTACTTCACCCACAGTCATTTGATATGCATTATAACAACTTTTATGTAGCTACTGTAGTTCGCAGTCCTACATTATTTAATATTATTGGAAAATTGCTTTAAGCGCGATTGCCTGAAGCGCATTTCTCTATTCAAAATGCTAAGTTTTCATTGCCAGGGATGACTTCCCCTCCCAACTCTCTCATTTGAATGTTTTTAATCTCTGCAGGATCTTAAACCATCCCTATGACAGGAAAAATCCAATTTAGAGGTACTCCCATCGGCCGTTGTGTTATCTGCAGCCAGCTTTGCTTGAGGCGATGAATACGAAGCAAAGTTAGAAGGGAAAAAGAAAGACAGAAAGGGAGAAAAACTGACTCTATAGTCGCTCCTTCATCTCCACTGTCCCGCGGACATAAACTGAAGACTGTTTAGGATAACGACCGTATTCTTTGCTACTCCCATCATCTCTCTCTGTCTGCGGGCCACAACCATTCTGCATACCCTTATCAAGTCACAGTAAGCTAGATTCAGCCTCACGCTGAAGCTCATGCGAGCACCATGCTAACCGTGCTGCTAATACGCTTTATAATGTTGTGGAGTGGTTGATGTAGTGAGTGTTTTCCTGGTCAAGCTGATTGTGTGCTATTTGTGAGGAGGGGGGCTCCACTCTGACAGTAGTGTTACAGAGCAGGTTCCCCTGGCAGCTGTGCGTTAGACATGCTAAATGGCAATTTCCCTCCCCCGTAATTGTCTCCATAGAGACTCAGTTTCCTCCAGCATATGGTTCCTTTCGCCCAGACACAGTCAGCGGGTTCAGCGGCCCGGTTGCCGGATCTCTGCAAACTTTTGTATTTATTTGATCAAAACTTTTATCGTATTGGAATCTGAAGCTGTAATGCAATGTGCAAATTGGTGAAGTCTGACAGACTGTGCACAGTTCATTCTCAGAGTCAAGGCTGTGACTATTTGCAGGCATTATGCAAACGTATTACTGTGCCAGTCCTTTGCCGGCAAGGCTAAGCAGATGGGTTCACACTTTCCTATTTGTCTTACACACAACACATACTAATAATGTGTATTAATATTAGTGTCTACTGAATTTTTGTTCCCCAGCTCATCCTTGGCTTCTCCTTCTTCCCTTTCTCCTCAGGCGGACGTTTCAAGAAGGAGATAGTGGTGGACGGACAGAGCTACCTTCTCCTGATCAGAGATGAAGGTGGACCCCCGGAGCTACAGGTGTGTAGACCATGCTAACCTAGTGTGCTCGGCCAGTTGATTCTACCTCAAGCCTGAAGGTGCTGATCCACTGACCGCGAATCGAGCCAAAATTTGCGAGCAAGGTTCCGCTTCCCATTAATTTTCAATGGACGTCACGTGACATTCCCCGCAAGACTATGTGGCCTGTGGGATGGCTAGTATGGAAGACCGTTTTTGGCAAAACCCCAAATTTTTTGTTTGTGTACAGGTGGCATATTTAACCGTGGACAGATGTCAATTTATGTTGTCTGTACACGGCCATTTTTTACGTATGTACACGTTTAAAATTTGGTGTTACCACTTTATTTATTTCTGAGGGGAATCCAGATAACGATCATTGCAAGAAAGAAAACCTGTCCCCACTCAACCAATCTTAATTGAATTAAGGTTAAGAAATAGGTTAATATAAATTGGCAGTGCCATTACCAACAACTGTAGGCAATTTTGTAATCTACTGGTTACTTACTGAGAAAATAATTAAGCTTGTATACTATATCATATTCACATTTCAAAAAAGGTATACATTTAAGATTGCTAAGTGCCCACTAGATGGTAGTATGAGAGGACAAGTGGTAAGGGCCTCTGGTCAATACGATGTGTATACCCACGGATACATTGTGGCGCATCAGCAAGCAAAATAACATAATAAATAATAAATAAATACAATAAAACAGGTTAGGAATACACAGGGTTGAAGACAGCTGGACAGTGTACAGAGTAGCCTTATTCAATAAATAAAACACAGGTAATACCCATGGCAATATACAAGTAATATCCAACACAGGGAATGTACAAAATACTTTGAATGTAATTGAGACTAAATGAAAATTTACAGGGTCTGATTTCCCCCCCCCCCCCCCCCCTGGATAGGGAGGGGAACCTCAGCTATAGAGGATAGAGACTGTCAGTCAGAGCATGTTTGAATGGAGTTCTGAATTAGTGGAGCAAAGAACAGAGTGCCATTAATTAAACCCGAGCAAGGAGATAACATTATTAATGCCCCAGTTCCCAGACATGGATTAAACCTGTAGTCCAAAAGTAAGAGAAACAGGACTAGTCTTAATCCATGTCAGGGAAACTGGGCTATATTGGCTGTAAGAACAAATACAGTATGTAACAAACGTGAACAGATTTAATCTCCATGCCGCTATGTTGCATTGGCTAAGCAGCACATTTGGCCAGATATCTGGTGCATTCCTTTGCCTATTTGGTAGGCTATTGAATGCTTGAATCCCTTCTGACCATACATGGTGCATAGCGCACACAGTTTTTATTTTTCCACTCACACTGGTGGTTGTAACGTTTCTGCACAAGTTCCTCTCCCCCACCAAATGGTGTGTCCCAAATATTAAATGATAGCTACGTAAGAGCCCACATGATCACAGTAGGACTACATACAGCCTAGCGCAGACACTACGTCAAAAGGGGGGTGGCTATGATGGTTCCAGTGTCAAAAAGGGGTGGGCATGTTGACGCCAACCAATAGCATGGAAGCATAGATGGTACAAATGTTTAGTTTATTTTTATTATTCAAATTTATTTAAGAAAATATATTAATATAAACCTGATTTATAGTTGACAGGTGTGTGTTTAATTTGTTTTCCGAATAAAATGGAACTGTTGGAGCAAGTTGTACAACGTAATTGAATACATTTACATGTAGTCATTTAGCAGACGCTCTTATCCAGAGCGACCTACATTAAGTACAGGGACATTCCCCCGAGGCAAGTAAGGTGAAGTGCCTTGCCCAAGGACACAACGTCATTTGGCACAGTGGAGAATCGATCCGGCAACCTTCTGATTACTAGCCCGATTCCCTTGCCACTCAGCCACCTGAATACCAGGCTAGGTTTGTCCAGCCTTTATTGAGCTCTGTTGGTTGAACATGATGTTTAGATAGTGTTTTGTTGTTGCTTTTGCTGAATATTGCAAAGTAAAGGTGTCACTGTTTTTGCAGTTGGTCTATTATTTTTCTACTCTTTAACACCGTGTCCTAACTGGATGCGAGCATACGCATCGGACGCTCTCTGTCCACACTGTATCCGTCAAATTCACTTCTGTTACGTAAACTAACCATGTGTGCTAGGCTACAGAGCTTTCAACGCGAGCGACAAAAAAATAAATAGAACCAGGGCGTCCAACAAAAATTTCTGCCAAAACATGTTTTTTTTCTAGGAAAAACTATAGGCCCACTCAGTTTTGCACTGGCCCGCCCAAAATACAAATCTGCCTATGCCCCTGGTACAGACGACATAAATTGACGGTTAAATATGCCGTACGTACACGAACGTTACATTTGGGGTTTTGGCACAAACGGCCTTCCATAGGCTATTACGCGAGTCAGACGAACAGGCTGCCTACCAAGAGAAGCAAACCCTGTTGTATGCGTTTGTTAGGGCATATGTGGACGAGAAACAAAGTATGTTATGTCAAAACAAAACTATCAAGCAAAACACAGCTAGCACAACAATGAAGTAGGATATGCTAATCCAAGCTCCACACCCAGAAGCTTGCGAGGAGCGAGAAAATTCAAGCGAATCTGGACGCTGCTAGTGTACACTTATCTTTGTGGGGTGGTTGTAGGTGGCTCATCTTGTCTTTGCTGTGTATACAATCTCAGTGCCCGATTTAGCAGAGCTCCAAACCGGGATCCAAAGTAACAAACTAGCTTTCAGGTTCCAGCCCAGACACTCATTGTATATGGACGAGCCTGGAAGGTCTGTATTTCTGCCAACACCCGTCTCTTCCCCGGCTCCCCTCAATTCATAAATGTGTTTTGAGGGTCCACATCGCGTTGATTAGGGATACACAATGTTGTTCCTGGCCTGTACGGTCCCAGAGGAGTCCGATGAGTAAAAACCGCCTGACGTTACGGCCTCCCCTCAGAGCCAGTGACGGAACAGTCATTGATACCTGGCCGCCCTGCCAGCACTGAGTTATGCTAGCATTACGCTAATTATCCCCTAGATGAGGGAAGGGAGACGGCTTGAGCTCGCTCGTCAGATGCCTGTGTAATTAGCGAGGCATAATTAAAGGCCTTCATTGCATTCCGACTCGCGGGAGGCTGAGCAAAGCTATGACTCGGACGGTGCTCGCTCACGGGTGAGGAAATGGGATGGGGCGTTCATTGATGGACAACACCGACTGGAGAGATAAGCGGACGGGTTATTGCTGGTGTCGCTCTACATAGCAACGCGCAACGTTTCGTAATGACGATGTTCTTATTTTGTTTGAGGGGAAACTGACCACATCGTTCATCCGGTTGAGAGTTTCACGTAGCATGCTGGTAAAGCACATGCACCTACGCGCTGGATAACTGAAGACAAGTGGGTTTCTGCAACATGATTTTATATTACCTAGGAAACTGGTGACAAACACAGTAGGTGTCAGGTCGATAAGAGCATTACTGCGGCAATGCTGCCCCCTCCTGACCAAATATGGAATCTTTAGTCATTTCCTCCACTGCCAGATATGGTAAAAGTGTTGTGTTTTGCATATTTATATCCTGACTCCGAAGGAATTTGAGGGTGGTTATTTATTTAATTTGTAGTTCATTAAGGTTGACATATTCATGTGTCAATTTAATTAAACGTAACATTGCTTGATTATTCATTTTCAAATCCTGGGACCCTGCCTTTCCCAGACAATTCTGGTTCAGGTGATTATTACAAAGAATTGTCCTTTTACTGTTAACCCATCAGAAAGACTTGATTTGACTTTGCTCTGCTTCAGTTCTTTCAGTATAACAGGAACTGGGTTCAGACGAGGAGATACTGCTAGCCATGTTCTAACCGGGTGTTGTATCTCCAGTTTGCAGCCTGGGTGGATGCTGTCGTGTTTGTCTTCAGTCTGGAGGATGAAATCAGCTTCCAGACAGTATACAACTACTTCCTGCGTCTGTCAAGTTACAGGAACACAGCGGAGGTCCCCATGGTCCTGGTGGGGACGCAAGGTGACCTTAAAAACCTTAAAAATGACATAATGAGCCAAGATGGGCCTCGGGCTGGAACACCGGTTTTGTTTTCCATGCAGACACCGTGTGACGTGTTATAAGGCAGAGACTCTGACTGGATGACTAATATCCATGTGTGACATGCTGTAACTCCCACCCTTCCACCTGACCTTTTCCAGACGCCATCAGTGCTGCCAACCCCAGAGTAATCGACGACTCGCGAGCCAGGAAGCTGTCCAACGACCTGAAGCGCTCCACCTACTATGAGACCTGCTCCACCTATGGGCTGAACGTGGAGAGAGTCTTCCAGGATGGTGAGAGGGCTCTGGGGGGCCGTGAATAGCGTAGACCAGGCTGAGGAGCCAACCACTGGAGATGTGCTGTATGACAAGATGTTGCAGGATGTTGACACTGAGGTAGTCAGAGTCGAGACTCTCTCCGAGACATTGAAAAGATCTGTGAGAACTTGGAGCTACGAAAGCCTTCTCTAAATTGATCGGAACATACTGAGGCTGATGTGTTTGTGACAAACAAACTGAAGTAAATAAATTGGGAGCTTATGCCAGCTCTTGGTTATGAATAACTGTTTGCCTACCCTGCAGGAAGCACCACTTAAAGCTCTTTCTTTTCAAATGTTTGGGCTTTCAAACGCTCAAACATTTCATCAACTCTTTAGATAACTTGTGAGTCCGTAACACAGCCGGTATCAGCACGCTCACGTGGCCTCATCCACTGGTGCTGCTCAGGCTTGTTGTCCCCCCCCCCCCCCCCCGCTTTAATTACTTCCTCAAGCTCCATTTGAAATCATTAAAAGACGTTGAAGTGTTTGCCGTCTGGAGGATGCTCGCTCTCTCTGTCCCCGTCTGTCTCTCTCTGTCTCTCTCACGCTCTCTCTGTCTCTCACTCTCGTTCCGTTTTTTGGGGGTCTCACTCTCTTTCGGTCGCTCACTCTTTCTCTCTGTCAGCACGCTTCCAGCTGTCCACCCAACTTGAGCTCACCCCCCCCCCCCACCTGTTTCCAGAGCGACACTCCGTCTGCATGGGAAATGAGCCCCCCCTACCACTCCCACCCCCTCTGCCCCCCCAGGAACGGTGAAAGGCTCATTTGATTAACACTGCGCCGCACATCTCAGAGGACAGACGACTCGTTTCGGCGACATCGTCTCACGTTATTATTTATCTCCGGGAGACGGGGAGGCAGGGTCTCTCCCGAGACTGGCATTGGGCCTCCTTCCCGTATGTCTCTGTTTACCCAGTTGGAAAACAAATCACCCTGCGGTTGTTTAGATAATGCACTTATGAACCAGGTCTCCACTGGCGTGTCGATGTGAAATGTACCCAGTGGATGAAGTGGGTTTCATTCACTCGATGATGACGATGATGTGTTTTATTCCCTCAACACAGTGGCCCAGAAGGTGGTGGCCCTGAGGAAAAAACAACAGCTGTCTATTGGTCCGTGCAAGTCCCTGCCCAACTCTCCCAGTCACTCGTCGGTCCCTTCTGCTTCCATCCCCTCAGTGCACATCAACCAGGTAAGGCCTTGGGCTGGGTTCCTCTAAACCAATGGGGTGAAGCCTTGGGTAGGCTGGGTTGGCTTGATCTAGACCAATAGGGTAGAGACATGCTTGAGGGTCAGCAATGATGACATATAAATTGCTGTGCTGTTTAGATTTAATGAAATACAGAAACTGAGACGTGCACCTCAAGTAGGTCGGCTATGACACACATGAGAATTGGGTCCAGGGGGTATTCCAGAAAGCGGGTTCAACAAACTGTGAACCCAACCCTGAACTTTGAGTTGATTTACCCTAAAATGGGAAAAGTTCCAGAAAAGCTGATTTGAATTTGTTAAATCAACTTGGAGTACGTCCAGTCTGAGTTAAGCCCGTGCATTAGAACTACTGAAAGCCAACATCAAAGGAGCTCCAATACTAGGACACCATGGCACCTGGCAACACATTTTTTGTCCTACTCCACAACACAAAGTGTTAATACCTGTTTATGGTGAATCTGAGCACATATTCCGCAAAAAAGCAACATGGCTGTAGCAGCGTAGGAGAGACAATTGGCGTGGGAGACAATTGCTGGCCGAGTCAATGCATACATTTGAATGCAGTAGCCAGCCCATACATTGAACACTTAACCACACTGTCCGTTAATATTACAGGAGAAAAAGTGGTGGACTAGCATGTTCAATGTTATATAAAACATAAAAACATATTCCATACAGGTAAGACATATTTTGCTTAGGCCTATAAGCTTGTGATTGTAGCTAATACGTCACCTTGATTTTAATAATATTTGACATGATACAAAGTAAATATCAGTTGGTGCCTATTTCAACTTGTAGTAGCAGTTACCCCCAACAGAATGCTTTTCATCACAGACTTTGACTGCTGCTGCAGAAATGGATACAGAGAAGCCTATGTATGGTAGCTAGTGGTAGTTCTCTCCCCATGTACTTTTATAACAGGCTTGTGTGGAATTTTCAGTTACACTGAAATGATGAGAATAATGAATATAAAAATGATTTACACATTCTGATCCTGTTGAACAGAGCATGAATGCATTATACAGTGAGATGTTCATTTAATGGCAGGTGAATTCTACATGTGGAACTGTGGAATTTAATGTAATCTCATGTATTCCCAGTTACCAGTAAATGAGTTGTACAGCCTTCATCTCATAAAGCAAGTGACAAAAACTGACTACGAGATTGTGTAGGCCTACTTAAGGCAGAAGGATAAAGGCTAATCTTGACAGGAGGGTGCATGGTCACAGGTGATATTAATGGTAGGAACAATAACCTATGTGAATATTAATTGTTGAACTTGCTGAATTTCTATTTTTCTATCTTGATGTAGTACTTAGGGCAGAAGAATAAAGGCTGATCCTGTAAAGCTATCAACCTGCCCCCACCTCTCATATGGTAAAATATGGAGTTACTGGATGGAGTCTCAACTTGATGGCTCCCACACATCACTGTGTAACTTAGTGTAGCATTGCTAGTCATGTTGATAAGTAAGGGTCAATATTGTGGTGTGATTAGTTGTTCTTGGGTATAAAAACAATTGTGAAGCATCTGTGGATTCTTGATCTCCTGAGACCTTCTCCTCAGCTCTGACTTGTCCTACTCCTCCTTCCTCACCTCTTGCTTTCTATCTCTGGTTTACAATAATCATGGTAGGGTAGGTAAGAGTTAACCTTCATTGATTTCATTGATATGCAATAAGATTAAATGATAGTATTATTTAACGTTACTTTGACCATTCTTGCTCTGATTTCACCCATATAGTCAAATAACTGTAATTCCATTGGTAGGTATTGACATTATTTGGTTTGTATTTGTACAGTGCACATTAATCAACGTTTTAAGTAAAAGTACCGGTTTTAGCCAGCCGGCTCATTTATTAACCGCAGTCCCTGGGCAAATTATTAAAGACAGTTACAATACAGACAATCATTAAACAATGAACACACGCAGGGCAACATAGGACAAGCAAGACATAGCATACAGATAGAACAACATAGAACAATTAGCAACAAGACAAAATCCATAAAAGCAACAAAGTGTTTCCACACCTTACAAGCCACAAACAACATGGAAAGCGACAATACACAGCTAGGGATTATGTTTACAAATCTGGTTGACCTTTAGCCATGTCTTCATGTCTTTGGTAAAAGTGTGATAGGTGGTGCAGTTATGTGTGTCTGATGGCAGTGTATTCCAGACATTTGAAGCTCTCACAGAGAAAGCGGTTAATGTTAATACACTGCTCAGTTTCCCATCTTCCTTCAAACCATAAGGAATTAGTTTTGAATATTTGGTCAATATTGACCCCCTACAATCTTGAATTAGATTAGCTGAAACACCAGTTACAGGACAGTACATGGTCACAGGTGAATCATGTACTTGTAGGACTTGTAAATTGTAGGAACAATAGCCGATAAACATACTCATACTCATAGTTGAATTTATATTTGTAGGGAATTAAAAACACCAAATACAATTTCAATTATTTGTCTTTATTTCTGTGCCAAAAAGCAGGTCAGTTTTGAGTGCTCGTCCACGGCGAGTAACATTAGCAATGTAGGCCTGAGGGCTGAAAATGTTACTAAAATAAATGACAGATTGTGACAGGAAACGGTAACGTTAACCTAGGTATTCATTAGAGAATTAAAGCACATCAAATTGCAGTCTTAAAATCCTCTCCCAGCGTATAACTAAGCGAATTACATTTTATTTGAGATTGGTTGGCTGAACCAGGAAAGGATATCCCATGTTTGCCAACGCTAGCAGGCTCGGAAAGTGGGTGGGGATCGGTAGAAACACAGTTTGGCACGAAAAACCTGCTAGCAAGCAGTTTAGTTTCACGGAATAAGTTACCATGGAAACTTACCAAAAGGTTTTGTTACCTCTCTTTCTGGAACTGAATCCTTGGAGTATGCCTCCAGGGTTAAACAACTCAAAGTTTTCACTAAACCCGCTACCTGGAATACCCCCCAAGTATCTATCTTTTCTGTTTACCTGTATGTGGAACAATAGTATCCTCGTCTTTATGGCCTGACCTGGGACCCTGTGGATTTCTATTCTGTACAAATTCACTCTCTCTCTTTCTCTCTCTCTCTTGCTCTCTATTGTTCTCTCTCTATTTGTCTCTCTTGTTCTCTCTCTCATTCTCTCTCATTCTCTCCCTCTCTCTTTCTCCCTCTCCGTGCATCTCTCTCCTCCCCTCCCCCTCTCCCCTGGGCAGGCGGCTAACGGCGGGGGCGTGTTTAACGACTACTCCTCGTCCGTGCCCTCCACTCCCAGCATCAGCCAGCGGGAGATGCGCATCGAGACCATCGCAGCCTCCAACACGCCCACGCCCATCCGCAAGCAGTCCAAGAGGCGCTCCAACATCTTCACAGTAAGTATGCGGCAGCTGATGCAGAGCAACACCCATTCACACTACTAGAGCCCCCCCACCCCACCCCCTGCCAGGCACAGGATGTCCACCAGGGGGAGACAGGCAGATCACAATCCACCTAAGCCGCCCTTCAGAGCCTCCGCCGCAGGCACAAACGCCTGGCTTCCCTTCATACAAGCAACACGATGGACAAAGGAGAAAAATAATGATAACAATGCGGTTGTTTCAACCTGGGTTGTATTAGACCCACGGAGAGAGAAAAAAAACTTACTTTTTCTAAAGCAAATATCAAAGCTAAGCACTGTGGAAAAAAAAAGAAGAAATCTCATCTTTCTCAATCTTCAGTCTCGTTTACTTTCCCTGTTACTTTCCAGTCGGTAAAGTAAACGAGCGCATGAATTCATCTTTCACACGATCCCCTGGATCCTTTCTCTAAATCAAAATCTTCGACCCCCCCCCCCCCCACCCCTCTTATCTTTACTAGATCCTTTCTTTGCAATGACCTCACTGTGGAGAGAAGGAATGAGACGACCCTCACCCACCCCCACCCCCCCCACCCCCATCCCTGCCCAACCACAATAAACAAAAGCGAGGGCCAGGATTTAGATTTTTGCTGTCACCACTTAATAATGCATGCTCAATTTTGTCCCCCAAATCCCAGATTCCCCCTAGCTAACGAAGCAGCAGATCGACCGAAGCTTGCTCTGCTCCCCTTCTCTCACCCCTCGCCTCTCACGGTCCTAGTTGATCCTCCAGCCTTGTGTGCTGTACTGATCCCTGCCATAGTCGCCCCCTTTCCCCCCGTAAACCTGTCAACTGCCCCTGCCCTAACCTCTGCTAAGCCTTTGATACCCCTTGTACTTATTTCTGCTGTCCTCTCCTCATCTCCTCGAACACAGCCTCCTCACCTCCTCGAACACAGCCTCCTCATCTCCTCTAACACAGCCTCCTCATCTCCTCTAACACAGCCTCCTCATCTCCTCTAACACAGCCTCCTCATCTCCTCTAACACAGCCTCCTCATCTCCTCTAACACAGCCTCCTCATCTCCTCTAACACAGCCTCCTCATCTCCTCTAACACAGCCTCTTCATCTCCTCTAACACAGCCCCCTCTTGTCCTCTCCAACACAGCCTTCTCTCATCCTCTCTAACTTGTTCTCTTCCATCCTTACCGCAGCCTCCTCTGCTCCAAAGCTTCCCTTTCTCACTTCTACACCCTCTGTCCACCTCGTAACCTCGTCACCCTGACTCAACCTTGCCCTGAACCTGCCCCCCCCCCTGCATTAACCCTGTCCTCTTGTCCCAACCCTATTCCGACCCCCAACCTCAGCCATGTCCCCTTCTGTCCCAACCTTGTTCTAACCCTACCCACGTCCCCCCGTCTGTCCTAACCCTATTCCAACCCTGTCTCTGTGTCCGTACCTTATCTCTCTCTCTATCTCTCTCTAAGCTCTACCTTCCTACCCCAGCCCTCCCTGTCAACCCTTTCCCCAGGGCCGGCTGGCTGGCTGGCTGGCTGGTTGGCTGGCAGCGTCAGAGCAGTCGAGGCTGGGTGCTAGCTCCCCTTGTTCTCTCCGTCCCCCCTGCTAGGTAGTGACTAACCCTGTCCACCAGAGAAATGAGCCTCTGCCTGTCCGCGTCATGGAGGTGCCGAAGCACGCCACCTATCCCGTGTGGGTGCCGGAGTGGCAAGCTGAGCGGGAGTTTCAGCTCATGACCTTCTGAGGAGCAACGAGAGGGGTCAGGGGGGAGGGGTGTGGCGGGGGGCAGGGGGGGGGGAGTTGGTTTGGAGAGGGGGGGGGGGCTAGGTGGGGGAGGGGAGTGGCCGGCTGGGGCGGGGTGGCCGTGAGAGGCGACGGTTGAGGGGTTTCAAAGCGGCAGTTTTTGTTTTGTTTTTTCTCCTCAAATGACACTTCAAGATCACAGCAGGCCGAGGAGAGGAAGTGATGCAACGTTCTGTTCTGCCGTTTTTTTCTTTTTCTTTTTTCTTCTCGAAACCGAGAACGTTCGAAAGTTTTCCTTGTGAAAGATCCACTGTAAAGACTACCCCCGTCTCGCCTTTCATCAATCTTAGCTCGGATGACTCCCTGAACAGATAGCAATTATTCACACACACATCATGCAGTACTACTCAAAAGCTCTGTCTGGCAACTCCTTGTTTGCTAGTCAGCATTAATAAGCCCATGATATCCACTCCTGCAGTATTAATTTGGACCCCTAAAATTTTTGATTCAAATGTGGAGCTTCATGTCAAATGGAGAATACGCCTTAATATCATTGATCTGGGATTCATTCAGATACCACAACACCATTGATAGTGTCACCAGCTTTTTTCCAATAATCTTTTTATTTTAGATTTGCATACGCAATCTGATTCAAAACAGTTTGAAGTATTTAATTAACATCACCCTAGTTTGTTTATAGCGGCAATGGCATTTTTCACTTTTTTAAATGCCCCAGAAAAGCACAAAAACAATACAGGATTATTAAGTAAGTTAGGGCCATATGAAAAAGTCTGTTTTGCCAGCACTACCTGACCTAATTAGTTCTGAGGTGCATAGGACAAAGGCAGCGTTTCATTTGATATGATTATTTCCGATAATTGCCTCAACTGTTTTGACCCTTATATAGAGAGTTAATGGTTAAAGATGTCACATGAAATGGAAACCAATAGGATTGTTTTGTGTGTAACCATTACCTACACTACTAGTACAACTGCCGGTCAAATTTTTCTCTTTTTGAAACTTTTGAAGTCATTTTAGGGTTATTTTTCTTTTCAAAGGTCCTAAAAGCTTTACTCTGAAAGATGTTGGTTTGTCATCATCTTCACGAGTCAGTCTCACAAGCCATGATCATTTCCGACGTCTGTCATAACTATCAATGGCCACTAGGTGTCAGTCAAATACACAATCTTTTCCTAGTGCTTCCATGGTAACTAACCTCGACAATATTTTCGGAGGTGTTTTAGGCTGTCTGTCCCTTTGGTGTTTACAAGCACGGTATTGGGGAATTTAGAGGAACTTTTTGGCATATCTTTTTTCATTTCCCCCCATGTCGCAACTTCTAAACGTCATCCTCATCAAACCTGTCTGTCTATCATGCAGTCCTTACGTTTTTACTGGATGTCCACCAAAAGAAAAGAAAAAAAGAATAACCATCTGATATTTGTTTCAGTATTTACAGATTTGTGCAACTCGTTCCAACCTTTCTTCAACTAAAAGGGCTTTCCAACTCCTTCCGAATTAGAAGAGCTGGGTGATAACAAAAGTTAACGTTGCACCCCTCAAATGAGTGTGGCCCCCGCCCCCCTCTTTGCCCTCCATAATGATAGAGGACGTTTGAGGAAGTGTCCTGCTACCCTAGTGTCCCTGAGCATATGGGTCAAACATCACAAGTCAGAAGGGGGCGCTAATGGAAACCCTAGAACTACGTGGCTAAAGCTACCTAACGTTGGAAGCCCAGTAGATTTTTGGAGTTGATCGCACACGCTCAAAGCAGACTGTCTAATTAACCCATTAACTGGGACACAAAGTAGGTACTTTTCTCTGCTGGACCGGCGACCCCTCCCCCACCCCTTCCCTTCCTTCCCACTATATCCCCCCCCATGCTCCCTTGCGTCCCTTGCTCTTACCTTCCCACGAGTCATACAAGAAGTGTTTGTTCAGTCAAGCCTCCTCCTGGACCTATCCTCCGACCTCTTAAAGGACAGCCCCTTACATCACACTGCCTTCTGCCATACACAAGGACTCAAGGACTAGAGGTGCCAAGTACATTGCATTTGCGTTTAAATCTCATCACTTTTTGGTCAGTTTTTTTTTCTTTTGTTTTCACGGAAAGTCTTGAATGGACTAAAAAATGTGGTATGTTTATGGGTATGGGAGCGTATCAGGAGTAATATTGGGTAGTTTTATGAAGGCCTTCATAAAAATCAGAGTAGGTTTTCAGGGCGAGATGGGGTTCAACAAACGTAATAATGAATGGAACTGGTTTGCACCGACTTGTATGAATGTAGTTTCAATTAATTTGATTTTCTTTCAACTTAATTTTCAATTCTTTGTTTATTCACACCTCCTTATTTATATTTATTTACTTGAATTTAAGTTATTTCCATTTAGGGTTGGTATGAAGATTATGAAGTATTCCATAATCGCTTTTCTATCATGAAAGGATTGACAAATTATAGACTGCTGTATATCTTGTATTGTATTTTATTTACAATGGTACTCTATTAAAAGTATATTATAAACATATATATGAAATATATGAAATAATGCCTTTATTGTCCATCCTATATTTTGTGGGAACTGCAATGTTTGGCTCAATCTGTCAAATATTTGGAAGTGAACCTGTGACTTAATTTGTATGGTGTCTGTATAGAAACAAAAAAATTATAACTATAATAAAAAAATGAAATGTTGAAAAATATAAACCAGAGTTGGTTTACTTGAAGTCAGACTCTACCTCTCTCCATGGCGACTGGGCATGTTTTCATCTTGTTCTGAGTGAGACCATAACAGTCCTGTCTGTCGCTTTGAGTGAGAGCCTCTGTACTTCATCTCTCGCTCTGTGTTTTGGGGGTGAACTGTGTTGCGTATACTGAAATGTTGCCTAATGTGACAAGACGTTTACTCTTTGACCAATATTTCCTCCACAGCCTAACCCCGAAACCTGAAATGTTTGTGTGGTTGACGGTTGTTGACTCTGTTGTTTTTCTGACCTTGTCAAAACGTCTAACCCTAACACCTAATGGTCTAAAGCGATGTTTACAGAATGTTCCGACAAGTCCTCATAGGTTATAGATGTGGAGAAATGCCACATCAAATCCAGTGTCCTGGATAGTAACTTTTTTCTCTCCCAATTTCTCCTGCTAACCTCCCTCTCTTCCCTTTGATGGTTGACTGGTAAAGCTGTCAGTTTATCTATGCAAAAGTACAGGGTCTTGCTTGGACCTTGCAGGGTCTGCCCAGGCCCAGTAGGGTCCCACCTGGGCCTGGGACAGAAGGAAGGATCTCCATATGGGTTTCAGGGCTGAGTCATGACTCGATGTGTGGTTGTCTCCTCTGTGTTGAAATGGTGCTCTGTGTCTAGTCTGGTCCTGGTCTGGTCTTTAAGTTCAACTTGCACGTCAGTGTACTGCTGTTTTCGTTTCCGCTGGTCTGCTTGTTTGTTTCTTTTTTGAGCTTTTCCTTTTTGGTTGACTTTTCCTTTTGCGACCGTTTGAATCCACACCACCTCCTCGACCCCAACACACTCCCCCCCCCTCCCCACACACACACGCACACACAACACTGAGCCCTTCACCCTGACCCCCACGCTCACTTCACACACACGTCCCATCTGCACTCAGTCCACCCCACCCCCCAGTCACCATGGTAAGTTCCTGTTGTCGATTGACTCTCTTGTTTTCTTGCAGTCGCGGAAAGCCAGTGATCAAGGCAAGAGCACTGACAGTAAAACTGACAACATAGGCAGTGGAAGAGCTATACCAATCAAACAGGTGAGTGTCTCTCCACACACACACACACACACACACCATTCTTAATTTAAAGGGTACCAATATACATTGAGTGCTATATATGTTGGTCTGGGTTCATTAGACAGACATTAAACTCCAGATTAGAAAAGACCCTTTCCTGCCACTAGATGGAGATATACTGCAGCGCTCGAAGGACATCGAGAACTGGGATTGAGATTGAAAAAATGAACACCTCTGAGATAATTTCCTTCCAAGTATTTGTATGACGAGCACTTAAAAGGCAGTTGAGATGCAAGGTTCTTATGATTCACGTGTAACGGAACTTTATTAAATGAAATAATTCACAAAACGTTTGGAAACTGCTCAACATTCCAGTTACTAAAACAGGTCTGTGTAACTTTTCATATGTGGTTTCATTTTTTTGTGTATGATATTTAGATAATTTATAACAAGGTACCAAATCCTGTATCAGGGAGAAGGTTACTTTCCCTGGTAGCAACATCGGGAGAATATACTTGACACAATACTGTTCAATCCTGATTGTTTAAAGGCCTTTCTACAAGGTCCATCATCCTATTATCACAACAAGGTCCAATATCCTAGCATCACCCGTCTAAACCACACATCATGAGAACGCTTCGGGGGTGAATGTCCTTCTGTAAGGGATGATCTCTGCTTCTACATGGCGTCTTTTGGCCAGTTGGGTTGTTAAGGAAACCAAGGCCACGGGTTTGGTCTACATCAAATAACAATATTACAATATTGTTATTTGGGCTGAATATTACATTCAGCCCAGGTCTAATCAAGGTAATGTAACCCATCCCCACTCCCCACAACGGGTTCTGAGATAAGTTTACTTAAATCTTACTTTAACATTCTTAAACCAAGTGATCTGGTATGTGTTACATGACTGATACATTTCAGTGAAAATATCCATTTGGAGTAACTATTGACTTTCAAGGACCATTAAGGAAAGAGAATGATATTGTAAAACCTGTCCCCAATCAAGACCTTTCAAATGGACCCCTGTCAGGTGTAGAGGTGACGATGATGATCAGGGATAGACCCTCATGAGCTGCTTGGTGTCATTGGATTAGACCCTCAGAGACTAGACCCTTAGAGACAGGTGAGAGGGAGGTCACCACCCCCCCCCCCCCCCCAAATAAACAAACAAAACATACTTACTTGGAAATCTCTTCTAGCCAGCCTTTTCAACAGAGGGGCAGGTTCCTGAACAAGAGATAAGACCAGCTTTAAGACTTGGGGTAGGAAGGGAGGGGAGCCTGTTGTGTGTGTGTGTGTGTGTGTGTGTGTGTTGGGGTTGGTGGAGGGGGCATTAAAGAGCAGCGGATGGCCTGACCAGTCAGATGCACATTCAGGAAGATCAAAGAGCCAATGTGAGCTTAATTACCCACCCATTGGGCAAATTACACACTGCCTCCCCCCACCTCCCAACCCCCCCCTCCCCCCCCCCTCCCCCCCCCACCACCTCCTCTGTTAAAAATGATAAAGAAGGAACTACAATACACTCACTGCCAAGGGGTGGAAGGAGGGGGGGGTGGACTGTTCACACTGGGCTTTTCTTCTTGGCCCTCTGCCCGACCCCCTCCCCTCCACAGACCCCAGTGTCCTCCTCCTGCTCCGCTCTGGGCTGTCACAAAGGCCCGGCCCATCATTCAGCCGCCTTGGCAGGATGCAGGTTCTTTTTTTCGAGGAGCGAGACAATGGAGGGAAAGACACTTATCTCCTCTGTGGAGATATGACGATGGCCTGGCCACAGAGTGTATGTCTGAAGACCAGCCTGCTTCCTTATGTCACACAGGCTGAACATGGTCATCACGGTTGTGTGTGTGTGTGTGTGTGTGTGTGTGTGGTGTGCATAGCAGAAAGCAGCAGGAGAGTGGTGGGCTTGCATAATTGCATAACAATTCCTCTTGACTTTAAACCATGTACGCAAAAGCATTTTTTTTCCTTGCTAATTGATCTAATTAGAAGAAGACATATTGCTGCAGCAGTTAACATATGGCCTAAATATATTTAAAATTGGACCAATAATTGGTGCTTATTAGAGTCACTTGCAACATATTTCTTTAAAGCAATTGCAGAGAAAGTGTGGATAGCAGCAATAGAGACACTGTAAACCTTTATTCCCCAGTGATGGTATTGATCTCCTTCAAAGCTCTGATGAATTTATGTACGTCCTCTCTGATTGAATTTATAGATTCATGAAGGCTTCAATACGCACAGGAGATGAGAAATATATTTGCTTGTAAAACATGCATTATGCAGTCACCATGGGCCCCAGGATGATATCATTTGCTTTAAGTGATCACAGGGCTGTTCAAAATGTGTTAACAGCTTTTTTATTGACTAAATCATGAACAGTATTTGTACAACATAAATATTTCACATAATCCGCTGTTTCAGCTGTTTTCACCTTGAGTAAAACCCCATGAAAAAAAAATATATATATAATTATTACTCCGTAATACTGTGCTGCAGCTGAACTTACAAATAGTGCAGGGAAAAGCTACTACAAAGTTGTCAATGTTAAGAAGAACATCCATCAATGTCTTTATAGGGACTGCTAATCAGTCTTTATTTCAATCACTTGATCAAACAAAGGTGTATCCACCTGTAGGCCCATGTGGACTCCCCAGTTTAAAGGCCAGTGATCAGAGTTCTGCCCCCCCCCCCCCCTCCTCCTCCTTTACAGGATTAAGATGATTGTCGGCTAACAGCCTGGTGCCCAGGTCACCAAGGGTCAACTCCTGCCTGATGTGTTAATCAGGATTATAGCCCTGCAGGACAGGCCAGGCTAGGAAAACATTTGAGGGTCCCTTTTAACATTCCTGAACAACACTCACACACATACTTTGACTGTAATTTACAGCACAAATACAGCCATCCCTCTGGCTTTCACATTCACTTTAGCTGGTACCTCATGCAAATTCTCGACATGGACGCACGCACGCACACGCACTGTTCTTTCTCTCTCTCTCTGGCTCTGTCTCTCTGTCTCACTCTCATGTCCTCTCTCTCACACACACACACAAACACACACAGACACACACACACACTGTTCTTTCTCTCTCTCTCTGGCTCTGTCTCTCTGTCTCACTCTCATGTCCTCTCTCTCACACACACACACACACACAGGCCTTGGCTGGAAAAGCACAAACATTCCCCTCTTAATCCCCTAATTAAGCGAGCCCCTCCTCAGTCTTTAGCCCCCCCACCCCACCCCCCTCCCCTCCCAGCGTTTGGCCACCTCCAGCCGAGAACCGGCATTGTTTTCTGTGGATTCCCCTAAACAGATAAGGGAGGTTGTGAAGACCTGAAGTGGCCCCAGAAGATAAGGCAGGACAGAGGAGTGAGCCTGTATTAGATCACACGCCCTAATCCCAGGATTGAGAAGGTCCTCCAGAGGTCAGCTCGCAATGACAATGGAGCTCCGAGGGAGGTCTAGCAAATTGGATTGTCACTGCTCACTTTTAGAGTAGAAAGACTCGCGGAGGGGCAAGGCTCTATCAAGCTCTTGCTCTGGAATAGGACGGCGCAAGAAGCCATGGACATGAAGTTAGTTGACTGTTTATGATTAAAAAAATACTGACTATATATGACAGAACCATACTCCCAAAGTTCATGAGGAAAGATCACTTCATCAATGAATCACCAGGAGATGTGGTGTTGCTTATGAGGATGCTTATTAGTTGTTAATGATTTCAATATTTAGTTATTTATTAGATGCTTCACTCCAAAGTCACATACAGGGGTAGTGAGACAGAAGCTACAATGTCATCTGTACAGTAGTCAGGAGAGGAACCTGTTTGGGGTGTGGGACTCCAACCCACAATATAAATCCAGCATTGCAGGATCTGACTCAGCTTCCTTAGGCTGAGCGTGATTCAAACCCACGATCCTGGAAGATCCCAGCAAGCTGCCCAGGGGGATGACGTCCTCACCTTAGGTTGTGCTCCTGTCTCCCTCGTCCAGGGCATCCTGCTGAAGCGGAGTGGAAAGTCCCTGAACAAGGAGTGGAAGAAGAAATACGTCACCCTGTGTGACAACGGCCTCCTGACCTACCACCCCAGTCTACATGTGAGTACACCTACCACCCCAGTCTACATGTGAGTACACCTACCACCCCAGTCTACATGTGAGTACACCTACCACCCCAGTCTACATGTGAGTACACCTACCACCCCAGTCTACATGTGCGTACACCTACCACCCCAGTCTACATGTGCGTACACCTACCACCCCAGTCTACATGTGAGTACACCTACACACATGTCTGGGCTGGGACGGAAACCTTGAGTGAGTGTGTGTGCGCATGTGTGTGTGTGTGTGTGGTGGGTTATAACAAAGTAGTCACCCTGACACCGGTGACATGTGGATGAAAAACAGCTCTGATGCAGAAAAGCTCTGTTTTGCCTTCGAAGGTCAAGAGAGAGATATATATTTCCCCACAATTGGAGCTTTTGATACAGATACCCGACAGTGTCCGAGCAATAATATGACATCAGCGCAAAGGGTTTCCATCGAAGTTAACTTCGACAAGTTAGCTCCAGACAAGGTACTGTATCCAAGTTAGCGAGCTAGCGACTGAGCCCATGAGAATGAGAGGGAGGTGTTGGTGGGGTGTCGTGGTCATCTCTGCCCGCCCCGTGGCGCCCGGCGCTGGCGCTGGGTTAATGGAGACGTGGCGGCGGCTGTGCTGCGCTCCCCTTGCCGCCGTCCCAGCACCGCGCCGGCTTGTATTTATAATGGCGCTCGCTGCGTGACGGCAGGGCCTGACCGGGCTGGCTCATCCATCTCTGTCAGAGCCCCGCTGGGACGCTAATGCCTCTTAAACACTCTGCTGCCGGCGGACAGCTCAGGACCCCCCTCCTCCTCCCGCACCCTAATTCTCCCTCGACGCCCCTTCATCCTCTTACGCTTGCATTCAAACGCGCACGCTCATCTGGCTATGGGTGTCTTGGCTAAAGGAGTCACCATGAGGGTCTCAATGCCGCGCTGACAGTACACCCGTTGGTGTGTGCAGGGCATGAGCTACACGTCCTCGTGGGAAGCCGGAAGGTTCCTCTCGAGCCGCAAACGGTGACTCGACGTCACTGTCACAGCGTTATTCGTACGGTAGGCTACAGAGGTTGAGTTTTGACCGGTTTTGCAGGTTTGTCTTGACTAGACACTGAGCGCGTTCATTCACCTGCTGCTGCTAACGGTGCAGTGCTGATGTACATAATTGAGTAGGACAAGCAAGACGTATGTTGTTCCTCCAGGAGGGTCAGAGCTGTTTCAGGTCACCAGACCAGCCTGGAAATGTTGGCTCCTAGAATGTTCTAAACACCTGAGGGGCGGAGGTGAGACAGGAAAGAGTGACTGCTACATTAGCAGCTACACGCTCCCCACCATCTTGTGCGCCAGAGCAGGGAAAAGGAGACAGGAGAGCGCGGGGGAGTCAGACAGGGGAGGGGGCGAAGAGGGAGAAGGGGGGGGGTTGGGGGGGTGGGGGGAGAGGGAGAAAGGTAGAGAGAGGATCCCTTTAATTCCACAGTCAGCCAAGCCATCCACACAATCACCTTCTGTTAATTCTATCTGCTACATCAATTAAATTGTTTGTAGAAACTAATTGAATGTGGCTTAATCACACATCTTAATAGCTTTGCACGCTTCGATCTGGCTGTTAATTCCAGCAATAAAATGAAATGAGTGCGCTCACTGGGTAATTAGCGAGGAGGCTTGGGAAGAAATGAGTGCTTTATGGCAGGGTAATAAAAGAGAGAAGCTGGCGAGAAGACCGTCGAGGCCGGGCAGGGAGGAGGTAGAGCACTCCTCCGGCACTTTCTGCTGAGCCCAATGATTTTCACCTTGGCTTACCCCATTTGGGGTGGCCGGCGCTCTAATCCAAATAAAACGGGCAGATTAGAGGAGAAAAGGGAATGAGAGAAAGAAAAAAAAAGTGCATTCATCAAGCCAAACGCACATTGTCGTATTTTCTGCGCGACGGCGTGGGCACAGGTGATGTGTAATGGTTTCTGGCGCCATCATCTATCTTTAGCTATCAGGGGGTCTTAAGACCTGTCTGTGTAATGGCTGGTGATTAGGGGATGCAAATAATGTGTCGCTCCTAGGCAGGTCATATGGTCACGTATGTCCAATACATTGGTTTCACTCCTCTTTGTGCTGTCCATGGAGTGCCCTAGAAAGGTTCTGGTGCATTGCTCGTGTGTGTGTGTGTGTGTTGCAGGACTACATGCAGAACATACACGGGAAGGAGATCGACCTGCTGCGGACCACGGTGAAGGTGCCAGGGAAGCGGCCACCCAGGGCGGTAGCCACCGTGGCCCCCACCGCCAGCCCCAAGACCAACGGGCTCACCAGGGACCGGAGCACCCTGCAGCTGGGCGTGGGAGCCTCTGGTGAGAGCTGCTCCCTCGTCTCTCTACACCGGGGGGGGGGGCGGGGGGGAGCCTCTGGACTGCTGGGGAGGGGGGAGGAGGGCGCTCCACCACCAAAGAGCACTGCTCTGCATCTAATACGCGATTCACTCTTGATGTTGTTTTTATCCATGTGCATATAGAAAGAGGCATGCGCCATTTTCCTGGTGTTCCCCAAGGTGGGATGTCCCATGGTAGACTGAGATCCCACCTGTTCAGGTGGATGTTCACTTTATTACTGTAACTTCCTGTCAACCGCAGTGGAAAAACGATTAGCTTTCTTACCTAGAGAGAAACCTTAAAGAGGCCTAACTGAAACTAGATGATCTACGTTCTACAAACGATCTTGAGGACGAGTAAAGCGATTAGTAAAGTCCTTTGATGGTTGGTGTTTAATACCGTCTTCCTTTGATAATCATCACATTACTGTACATTTTGAAAGTTGGTCCCTAGGACCCAATTATCCCCATTTATGATTTTTCATTAATGCAAATGAGCTGTCTTGCTGTATACTATACATGCAGTGATGGCTTGAGTGCTTTTGTGCAGACTATTAGTTTCTCAAATGACTAAACAGGGAATTTTACTTATGGTTGAATGTAAATATCACAATTGCATGTTACTTGAACAAGCCAGAACATTGAATATGCAGTACATTGGTATGTTTCTGGATTCTGGGTATCTCTATCTCGATCAATCTTACATCATTTGATAAAACCAAGGTTGGAATGTCACAGTTACACCGAGGGCATGTTGTGTGTCCGGGCTGTGTCACCTTCCTACTCATGCAGTGACAGATAGGAAAAAGCATTGCTGCTTATCAGCCTCCATGGCTGGCTGACTGGTTGACTGGATGGTTGGCTGGCTGACAGTCCAGCTGAATGACTGGTTGGCTGGCTGACTGGATGGTTGGCTGACTGGTTGGTTGGTTGATTGGTTGGTTGATTGGTTGGTTTGCTGACTACCAGTCCAGCTGAATGGCTGGCTGACTAGCTAGCTAGCTGGATGGCTGAGTGACCATGCAGAGTACTGCCCTGGCAGAGTCAGGGAGGCGAGGCTTGTGATTGGATTCAGGGGTCAGGATTAAGAGTAATTAATACTAATTAGCACGGTAATCACCAGAGGGAGTGGGTTTCCTCCATCGGCCACGGAACAACCTCTCAGGCCGCCACTGCTGATTGGTGGAGCATGTGGCGCGGCGCTAACGAGGTGTCAGGGGAGAGCGTTTTGGCGTTCCCGGCTGGACCAGGGCCCCGTGTCTCTGGGTCGACCTGGCTTAGTCAGACGGACCGAAGAGGCAGGCGTTTACCAGGGGACGGGGGGACTGGGTTGTTCCGTCCAACCCAGTAACGATTAACCTTCAACGGGTTAGAGGAGAGTCATCAGACCTGCAGGGGGACAGAGGCATGGAAAGGAGGCCACACCAGGCTTGGGGTTTGAGGGGGGGAGGAGGGGAGAGACCACGACAACACCAAAAACAACGACAAAAGGAATTGTCCGTTTCCTAATTGGAACGACCCTGACGCTCCTCTGTGTCAGCTGTAGTTGCCCGCTGGCGTTGCACGGCTCGCTCACGGAGACGGACACCTTGTGACACTCTGGAGATGTTCAGCCTCCCTTCTATTGTAGCGTCGGGAACAATACGGGAGAGATTTGCGTTTATCTTCACTTAGGGAAGAGAAAGGTTACAAATCACAAACAGGCCTCTATCCTGTTTGAGGACCCTCTCCTGATTATCCTATCGGGAGTTTGATTTCATTAGACATGCAATTGATGAAGGGAACAAAGGGGTAATTTTTCATTCATGGCGCCTGAATCACAAACCCTGTCTGTGCCTTTGGTAATTCATTCACTCCTTGGATGTGAAGACCTTTATAATCACAGGGGGGACGAGAGATGGAGTGAACGAAGGGAGAAAGAAAGAGGGAGAGAGAGGGGGGGGGGAGGGGAGGGGAGGGGGAAGAGAACGAGAGACAGAGAGTAAATGAGTGAACGCATGTGTCCTGCGAGTGTGCCGCGCGGCGCCCACGTTTAATTCGTTTCCGTCGGTTGCTGAGCGGAACCGTTTTAAATATGATCCCTCCCCCCCCCCCCCCCCCCCGTTAACGTTGCATCCCGTCGTGTCACCGGCGACAGATACATCGTATCAAAGTATTAATGGGCCCCATCAGTTTTAATCAATCCTGTGGGTGAGAGAGATCCATTTAGAGAAAGGCGGGGTGGGTGGGGGTGGGGGGGGCTGCTCTGCCAGTCTGAATCAGCCTCCTGTTCAGTTCTGCACACCACCAGTGGGCCACCAGCTCTCTGAACACCGGGATGGAGGATACCTCTGGGCCCAGCGTCCCCCCAGCGTGAACCCCCATGTATAGGCCACGTCTGAGGGATTCGACTGTCCGTCTGCGCCCGTGTGTGCATTGAACCTGTATTGGTGTGTGCGCGGAGCTTGTCAACTCAAATTCCCACCACGCGGAGGGGGTTTAGGTGTGTGTGACTGTGTGCTAGGAGGTGTGTGTGTGTGGAGATGGGGGGGGGGGGGGGGCTATGCATGTAGCAGGGACGGGGGGTGATGGCGATAGTGATGGCGGTGAATTACACGGCCCCGGTGTCAGATGATATGTGCTCCTTCCCCCACATTAGCATGAATGCTTCATTATCTCCCTACTTGTACATAATGGCAACAACTCCAGGGAGGGGTCAGGCCTCGCCACGGCTCATCAGCCGCCTGACGCCGCGGCACACACAGACGTGAGAGGCTGGCCTAGGCTGCTCCACGCCACGCTAATCCATCGCCTCTACTTAGCACCCAGGCCACACATGCCCGCAAAACATACTACTCCTTCACTTCGCTCATGTATGCTCCTGGATGTTGCATATGGTTATTCTCTCGAGGTTTGTGTTTTGGGCTGTTTGACGGAAGTTGTGGGTGTCACCCTTTGAATTGGAAATTGACAGGCATAAAGGATGGAGCGGATGTATTTCGGGGGGAACTTTGAGCAAGAAATGTATTTTAGGCTTGCCTTTTTTGACATTTCTATGGCAATTTCCTCCCCAACGACTTGACCATTATTGCAATGATGGTAATTGGGTTATGATTGTCTCACCAATGGGGCTGTATTTCACCTCCACCTACAAGCGTTTTTTCTCAGACATTAGGAGATAGCCTCAGGTGATAGAGGTGAGGTGGACTCTTGAAAAATGAACACAGACATGCTACGCTCAGTCTGAGGAAAACCCAGAGACATTCAGATGTTAACGGCACATTGTAAACAATTTCTGAGAAACCAAGAGTATTGGGACTGTCGCATTCTGGTACACGGACATGGAGTCAGAGTGGTTAGTCAGGCTGTGGGGAGCACTGCTCTTTCTTCTGATGCCACAAGCTGATTATTGCACGGCTATAATTACATTATCCTCCCCTTTATGCAGGAGTGGTCTGTGAGGACTAATTGATAGAGCCATGTTTAATTCATTAATCATTAGCATCGAATTTGACAATTAGAGATGATTGTTGAATTTTAAATATGAATCCAAGCAGGGTTTATGTTTTTTTTGTATATTACTATTTTTGTATCTGTGAGGGCCAAGAGTCAAACTTCATAGTGAGTTCATGTCTTTTTCCGGGAAAATCACAGATATATTTAAGTGCAGTGTGTAATGCTCAGAAATGAGCATGTATTTTAGATTCAGTTTGTCTCAGCAATTATGTTTGCAGTATTATTGATTGTTAAAGTAAACATCAGAAGTACGTAGTGTCCATTTAAAAAGGGTTGAGTCTGTTTGACTTTAGATTTTTCAGTATCAAGTATGGATCAGGTCATGGCCGACCAATGATAGTCTGCACCGAGTAGTATTAAACGTTTGGGGGGTTTTCTATGAAGTTCTAAAATCTTGTTCCCTTTTCTCATCATTTATCTCTCACTTTGCTCTCTGTTTCTTTTCTCTTTTTTAAAAGGAGTTTCACTCACTCACCCCCTCACCATTCTCTGCTCTGATTTAGGCATGCTAATTTAGCCAGCACAGCCCAGCATGGTTCCCTTGCGCTCTCTCCCAGCTCGCGCTGTGATTCTGCTCTCTCCCCTGTGGGACCCTAAGATTAATATTCCCGGGCCCAACAAGATAATTACTGATACTAATTAGACATGATTATGTGAATTTGATACACTTATTACTCCAGCAAATGAGTAGGACGTATTATCCTAACAAGGGCCTGCGCTGTTTAGTTTGCTTTACATGCGGCACACCATCAGAGTTATTGTTACCCCAATCAGAAATGGATATTCTCCGGCTGTTTGTAATTATGAAATAAAAGGCCTTGATGTATGGTGTTAATCAGTCTTAAATACATCATTGTATCTTACAATGATCTAAATCAAGGTTTTTATTTCTTTTACCAAAACAAAATCTTTGGCTTTTAACCTATCAGATTTTTTTGTTTTTTTTGTTTCTCTGAGCGAATGAAATTGTATTAGATGCCTGATTAATTATTAGCTATCTACGGTCGTATCTGGGAGAACATAGAGATAGTAAATGGTTCTCTTTTAAAGCTGCTTCATAAATAGTGTTCCACTCCCAGAAGTGATGTACTGTAGCTACGGTAGCTCTCTCAAGACAAGGAAGTTGTAAAAATGTTTTTTATATTTTACAATGATAGAATGATAACAACATAAAATACTAAAATGTCAAATATCCAGCTCATTTCTTTCTGGCGAGGCAATATTGACTGTTTGAAGGTGTTCTCGTCCCCTCGGAGCAGATTTGTAGCTGTAACTGGGGAGTAGTTTGGTGACGCTGTATGGCGAGACGGGAGCAGGAGGGAAGGACCCCACACGGTGCAACCTAGCCCATGAATTAGTAAAGAGAAGCGGGCGTCCGTGGCTCGCCTGATTGGAAGTCGGGGAGAGAGCGCCCGCTGACGCCGGGAGAGATGGATGTGGCAGTCAGAGGGATGAGGCAAGATAATTAGCGTTCCGAGTGTATCTTGTTAATTAAGGGCTAATTAGAGGCAGAGACAGAGGGAGAGGAAATGTGTGTGTGTGTGTGTGTGTGTGTGTGTGTGAGAGTGCGGTGTTCTACACATGTATCACAGAGATGAGCACTCTAGGGTGGAAGGAACATTGTACAACTATACCACCATTAACCCAAACATGTAGCGGGATACCAAGAATAGAGCTTAGGAATATGGCAACTTGGTTTATTCAGTGTCCTGCTAGTGTTCAGCTAGCGTAGTTGAATCATGTTTGAATCCCTCACTGCCCATGCAATGGTGTCACATGGGTGTCTCTCAAGCTGCTGGTGCCTGTGCAACGTGTAAGTCTAGGAAGGTGCAGAAGATGATGATGCATGACTTAATTAAAATGTATTTTCCTTTCTCTTTTCTTTCTCCCTCCATCTGTGTCTCTGTCTCTCTCCCTCTCTCTCTCTCTCTCTCTCTCTCTCTCTCTCTCTCTCTCTCTCTCTCTCTCTCTCTCTCTCTCTCTCTCTCTCTCTCTCTGCCTCTTTCTCTCTCCCTCTCTGTGTGTCTCTCTCTCTCTCTCTTCCTCTCTCTCTGTCTCTCTCCCCCTCTCTCTCCCTGTCTCTCTCCCTCTCTGTGTCTCTCTCCCTCTCTCCCTCTCTCTCTAACTCTCTCTCCTTCTCTCTCTGTGTCTCTCTCTCTGTCTCTCTCTCCCTCTCTCCCTCTCTCTCTTTCCTCTCTCTCTGTGTCTCCTTCCCCCAGGTGCCCCTCACTCCAGCAGCAGCACGTCTCTCCAGTCGGGGGTGTCAGTGGGGGGGGGCCTGGCTGGCTTCGGGGGCAGTAAGGACGGCATGCACCAGCGCTCCTTCTCCGTGTCCAGCGCTGACCAGTGGAACGAGGCCTCCATTAACGCCAGCTCCGGGACCGGTGAGCCGTCCTCTAAAGACCCTGTCCCCCTCTTCTACTCCATCCCCTCCTCTCCTCTTTTTTGTCGTTTCTTCTCAGTGTCGTTTCCTCCCAAACGTTCCTCCTCCGTTTGAAACATCTCTCCACCCTGGTGTAGCCAGATTGAGTTGCTAAAGTGGAGGTGACATGCTGCAGCTTGAGGTGGTGTAGTTAACAGTAGAAGAGCAGAGCCCTCTGGAGGGGTGGGGGGGGGGGGGGCAGCAGTGTTGTACAGACCCTTGTCTTGTTCTTCTACAGTTGGTGGGCTTGAACAAAGCTCATTCTCCTAATGAGGTAATCAGGGTCGCTGATGGCCCTGACCTTTTCATCTGCTGTTGTCTAACTGAGGCTTGAGGACAACGCTGTGAGATGGAGAAGGGGGGGGGGTCATTTTGCCATCCACTCTCTCCTTTGCTAGCTTCAAACACCTCCCCCCTCCCTCCCCATCACACTGCGCCTTGTCAGCGCTCTTGACTGAAGTAAAATAATACATTTGCCGTGCATGTCTGCTTTTTCACTCGCTCTCTTTCTCTTTAAGTCTCTCTTTTTTCTCTCTCTTTAACTCCTCCCTCTCTTTAACTCCTCTCTCTCTATTTCCCTTTAACTTATCTCTCTCTTGCTCTCTCTCTCTCTCTTTAACTCCTCTCTCCATCTATCTCTCTTCTCCGTCCATCTCGCACTCTCTTCCCGAATAGGAAAATGAATGCTTTTCGAGGGCACCATTCATCACCAGTTATTTCCCTCTCTTTGTGGTTGGCAGTAAAAAAGCACTTAAATGCACATCAACAGAATAACAGTCATTTCCATGCATGTTTGCACTCTGGTAGTTCTCATTAGCGCGCCGGCGTCTCCCCCCCCCCCCTCCCGTGGGTTCCCAGGGGCCCCGGCAGTTTAAAGAGCGCTCTTTACGAGCGCTGCTGGAGTCCAACGGCACGGCCCTCGTGGTTCGGCAGACAAGCACGTCTCTCATTTGGAACTGCCAAACGATCAATTCTGCCTGGACGCAGGCATTTCCATCACCCCCTACCCCTCGCTCCCATCAGTAGCACGCCCAAAGCAGAATTACTTAGATTCGTGGGGTCCTCAAATAAATGAGCGTGTGTGTGAGAAAGAGAGAGATAGAGGGGTGTTAGTGCGTGTGTGTGTGTAGGTGTGTGTGTGTGTGTTTGTTTGAGCTTGTGTATGGGTTTCATGTGGTATATGCTAGTGTGTGTTGTCACCTGTATATTTATATTTGGAGTGTGTGTCAGCTTGTGCAAGCCCACACATGGATAAACAGTGTGTGCCCAGTGTTGGAGAGAATCAGTTTAAGTTACTAAGTGAAGCTACTACCCAAACTTAAACATTACTGTGTTTGCACCCTGATGCTCAGACAGCCAGCCAGACAGCCAGACAGCCAGACAGCCAGACAGCCAGACAGCCAGACAGCCAGACAGCCAGCCAGCCAGCCAGACAGACAGACAGACAGACAGACAGACAGACAGACAGACAGACAGACAGACAGACAGACAGACAGACAGACAGACAGACAGACAGACAGACAGACAGACAGGAGGAGCTGGTTATGGTGCAGCTACAACAACAACAATCCATGTCCTTGTTTGGTTAACTGACAATTCTTCATTTTATCATAGCTCATTAACCATCATCCAGACCACAGTTCAACAATTTCATTTCTTTCAATTATTTTCATGCTTCTCT
Organism: Hypomesus nipponensis; assembly: GCF_054491055.1. Lineage (NCBI taxonomy): Eukaryota > Metazoa > Chordata > Actinopteri > Osmeriformes > Osmeridae > Hypomesus > Hypomesus nipponensis. The sequence goes on from NC_140370.1 coordinate 4,559,329, forward strand.
TTAAGGTAACCACAAATGAGCTCAAATGAGCTGAGGACAATATTATAGAACTGTCTGCCCAGTGATAGATATATCACCAGTTCTTTGTTCTGGCAATCTCATAAACAACTATGTGAAAATGCCCAAAACGCTACAACCCTAGAAAGCACATAGACATGAAAAAAGAAGACTCTTTTGAATGTTTCATTTGAGTATCTCTGCCATTTGCATAACCTCCATACAAATGGAAGCTCCGGAAAGATGTAGTGGAGAATCTGGTTATTTGCACTGTGATGTGGTGTGACTAGTGAATCAGGTAGCATAATACCTGATTGAAATGTGAGCTCTGATCTTGCTTCCTAATGGGGCCTCCTGTAATCAATAGAGGGTGGGCCTCCATGACAGAAGCTCATGTTTTGCCATTTGAATAGACTTCAACCAAGCCCAATCACTCCATTATCCTTGGTGAAGGTTGCATGCTAACATAAAATGCGATTCAGAGACGCAAAAAAAAAAAAAAAACCCCAGCAGATTGATGATATCCTCAAGAACGAAGGTGTTTTAGCCAGGTAACCGTCTCCATATTATTTAAAGGATGTTCTCATTTGTAAACCTACTGAAATAAGACAGAAGCTGGAGAGCTACGTCTCTTGAATATTGAACGCAGCTTTTTTGATTAAATCGCGGGCCCATTTTGTCTATTGCTCGCATTCATAAGACACCCTTTCTTAATCTAGGGCCTCTCCTGCTTGTTAAGCTGCCTTGCTCTCCTTGGCAAGTTTCAATCTTTACTCCTGAATTAAAAACAAGGAAGTGAGAAGTCAACCATGCAATGTGACATGCCCACAAATGACTGTAGGTACATGAGAGAGTCAGAGAATGACCTCCCAGAGGAAGGTTTTGTCGCAGCGTACGTCACTAACTGCGTACGCGCCTCACATCCTAGCTGTCATCTCCCTGGTTCTATCCTGGCCTTGTGTGTTAAACGTGTTTCTGCGTGGGCTGGCTGGCGTTGGCTTTGGAGTAAGGTAGTCGAGCACACAGATAGCCTTCCCCCTCAGGCTCCGAGTCGCATTTCTGGAGCCTTCTCTGCCCTCCTGCCGTGAGTGGAGAGCGCGTGAGGAGTTTGATTTCCGCGGCGGGCCATAATGAAGTTTGACATTTAGTTTGGTGAGAGCAGCGGAGTGCGATCAGGCCTTGATTAGTGCAGTCTAATTGAGGATAATAAGGGGGAGGCGGTGATTGTTTCTAATTTTTGCCATTAATTGCAGCCGTTGCTTTTGATTGAGGACAGTGCTGCCGTGTCAAGGGGCCCGGCCAAATCACAGTGCTCCGCACCCGGAGCTCCTTGAATTGCGGCGGAAAAGAAATCTCTCCCCCTCTTTTCTCTCGCCCTCTTTCTCTCTCCCCCTCTCTTATCTCATTCTCATGGAGCCGACGGCAGGGCCAAGAAGCTGTTACCGGTGGCAACCCCCTCTTTGTCTCGCCCACAGTCTTCATCGTGAAGCAGGTTTAAACTGTCATTTGCACGACGGGAGTGTAATGCTCTGTAATCACAGGTTAGCCCGATACCTAGCCTGGTGCCCAGGAGAGGCTGTACTCAGCCGAGTGTTAGAGAGAGGGAGAAAGAGAGGGAGAGGGAGAGGGAGGGAGGGAGGGAGGGAGAGAGAGGGAGAGGGAGAGGGAGGGAGAGAGAGGGAGAGAGAGAGAGAGAGGGAGAGGGAGAAGGGCAGAGAGAGAGAGGGAAAGGGAAAGGGAGAAAGAGAGGGAGAGGAAGAGGGAGAGAGAGAGAGAGGGAGAAAGGCAGAGAGAGAGAGGGGGAGAGAGGGAGAGAGAGAGGGAGAGAGAGAGGGGGAGAGAGAGAGGGAGAGAGAGAGGGAGAGAGAGAGGGGGAGAGAGAGGGGGAGAGAGAGGGAGAGAGAGAGAGAGAGACCCCCTCGTTCCACACGCTCCCAGAGGGCCTCAGACGGCGGTAAGAGTAGGTTAAAAACGACGTATTGAACTCTGGGCTCCCTCGCACACCTCCGTCTGAAAGACTAGCTGGAGACCAGATCTGAGCCTTTTAACTGTGACTCCTGTAACCCAACCCTGAAGATAGGGGGTCTGGAGAAGGGAAGAACATTCCAGAGAAGCTGGTGTTTATGTCATCGAGTATGAGTAGGTTTTGGTCGGATGTTGTTACTCATTAAAATTTTGGACTGGCCGCAACCGATGATTTTCTCACTCTGAATCGAGTCCCTTTGTGTCGTTTTCCAAGGCGGTATTACTTAGAAAGAGCTATGTTTGTGCCACAGACAAAGGGCTGGTCGAGGCACCGTGTTGAAGTGATCGTAGACCCCAGGGGATCATTTTTCCACAACACCGAGGGCAGAAATTGATAATTAGACGTGTGTATGAAGCCAACCCCCCAGGCAGGGGGCAGCCCTCCCCTTTCACCTCAAGCGACATTAAACAAACGGTGGACGTCCGCTCCGGAGCTTTCGGCAGTCGTCTCTCAGAAACCTCCGCCATAAGGAGCGGGGCCCGGCTGGGACAGATGCTGGGGGGGGGGGGGGGGTTACGTCGGACCCCTGTGCCCCCAGCTGTCTGCGCCAGCTAATGACTTGTCTCTGGGGGGCTGTTGCAGGGCAAGGCAGGGAAATTGAAACAGACGCCGTCGACACGCCGGGTTCTACATGTGCGTCGGTGGCCTGCGCCCCCCCCCCCCCCCCCCCGCCCCCCACACCTCGCCTCCCCTCCGCCCCCCCACACCTCCCATAGAGCGGCAGCCTGAACCATGTTGGCCAGCCCCAGACTCGCTTTAGCTTTATCGATCAGGCCCGTCAATAATCCCATTTTGTGTTTCGACGTCACAGTGCGTTTTCGTCATGCCTGGCGTGATGTGATATCATTCAAATGTCATTCATTACAAGAGCTAACTAAGCTCAAATCATCTTTTCTTCCCATCTTACCAATCAACCTCTAACCAGTAGACATAGACAGGAATATACTCCCATACACCCATAATGCCATTCCTGTAGGTGTACCGGTTCAGTTAACCGAGACACGCATCAAAGCTCAACAGTCTACTTCTTAATGTTTGTGTCTGTGTCGGTGAAAACAATTCCAGCCTATTACGTTGGCTCCTGCAGTATATTCCTGCCCACGCTTAAAGCAGCCAGCCCGGGGCTCTTTAAGGATCTCTAGTCTCCCTCCACTTGAACATCCTCAACCTCCTGCTGGGTTTGTCCCACTCATCCTCGGCAGCCCCATCTCCCTAAAGGTAATGACCAAATTAGGCCTAATGTTGTACACTAGCTAATGGCTCAGCTACCACATTATAGCATGCGCGACTGGCAACGACAACAGCAATAATCCCTGAGCCCCCTTGTCCTGGCTCTGCGCCCCTGGGGCCAGCACGCTGCACGGGGAAATGAATGGAGTTTGCCACACTACAATGAGCTTTTGATGGGAGACAATGGAGGGAGCTGGCAGCACCACACGGGGTGGGACGTGGAGAGCAATATGGGGCCCCATCCACTGGCCCTCCCACCCTCCCATCCTCCATCCCTCCATCCTCCGGGCCCCCCGGCCCCCCCCCGGGGCCCCCCGGCCCTCTCTTCTTTCAGATCCGTAATGGCATCCGCGGGGGGAGGGCGAAGAAGAAGGGGGAAAAAAGAACGAAGGGGGGGAAAAGTGATGTCAAATGTCAGGACGGCAGAAGGATGGCAAGCTGACAACCTTCCATCCTCCCTCCGTCCCCTCCGTCTCCTCCCTCGGTGGGCCGACAGTGGCGCAGGTTATTATCACATTTATAAAGTCACTTACGGGAAGCCGGGCGGCCTCTCAGCCCCCTGTCACTCGACGGCAGCCTACAGAGAGGCTGGCCGGGGGCTAGCCTAACCAACCATTTGTTAGCTGAGCGCACCGTGTACCTGCTCCTCATCCACTGTCTCAAGTCATCCCTACCTGAGTGACCAACCTCCCCCCTCCCGCCTGCCTCCCCCCCCCCCCCCCAAACACACACACGCACCTTCACACACATTTTCTCAATCCAATGTGTTACTCTGTGTGAATCCGTTAACATCCATAGGATGTGTACGTCCGGGTGATGTATTAATATTGATACTAGAGGGAGTTTGGATTCCGTGTTTTTATTATTTGGATCCCCTGTGCATTCAACATACATCATTTGCTCGACGTTACAATTAAGCTGATGTTTTATCTAGTTATAGGTGTAATATTTGATTGGGTGAGTTTTCCCTCCGTGCTCACAGAATGCACGTGTCTATCTGCCTGTTTGTGTCTGTCTGTAATCCAGCCAATGGGATGGGCGACGCCTCCACAGGAAGTCCCGGGGTGTGCAGCGCCACCAGCCCCAAGCTGGAGCCGCCTCCTTCGCCACACGCCAACCGCAAGAAACACAGGCGGAAAAAGAGCACAGGCATCACGAAGCCGGACGGGCCATCCACGGGCAACGAAGGTGAGACACCGGCTGGAGCACAGTAACAACCCCCTCTCTCTCTCCACCAAATCCCATCACAATCTGCTCCCTGGCCCACGGCTGACGGTCAGTTGTAATCATGTTTCACCCAGTATTTGGCTTTGCACCCAAGTGGCTGTCCCTGAGTCGAGTTGGGTGTATTTGTGGTCAGCCTACCTGCGTTTGGCCCCCCCGACGGTGACGTCGTGTGAGCCAAAGAAGCTGTGATGCCTTCGTCTCAGCAGGGGACGGCCATTCAACCCCTCTGACCAATTAAGAGCGATTCTGTAGGCCCGATGATGAATGGAGCGCTTTAATTGGATGGCATTGTGAAAACACAGTGGCCTCTCGGAGGCCATCAAACCGATTTCAACCGGAGCAGGGATCAATCAATCAACATGATTAATAGGACGCATCTTAACAACATTGGCACAGGCGTTTGGTGACGAGGTGTGGTATTTATAATCATTACACTTTCAGCGCGAGGCTCTGACAGCATCTCTTGGACTTTGAGTGAATCTGTCGGCCGCTTCCTTTAAACACACAATGTGAGCATTTGAGATCAAATGGATATACCCAATATTATTTGGGCCCTTGTTTCCTCTGTAAACTTGCTTTCACTTGCATACCATTAAATAGATGTTAATGGTCCAAGACTGGGCCTATCACAACCACCCTGCTGTTGTAATGGGCCAGGGCTTTTGAGTGACTGATGGTGGACATTAGGGACTATGGGGTGAACAGTCCCAGCGTCCTGAAGGGATCGTTAGTGGACATTAGTCCCTCCAGATAGCTCCTTGGATAATTGAGAGTACCTTGACCTCAGGGAATTGGCTACAATACCTAGCCTTCAGACGGGGTCCCCAGCATGTGTCACTGTGTGGAACAGGCCGACTCAAAAGTTTTCCTTTCCCGTCCAAGAAACACATTGTCTCTCATCCTTTCTCTTTCTCCCCCATCCCCCCTCCTTCCCCCCTTTGGTATTTTCTATTAGCATCAGCTTGTCTGTTCTGCTGAATGCCTCAGGAATACAGACATATTGCTTAAATATCGGAGTCAGTCAGCTGTAAGATGCAGGTTCTGTGTCTCAAAAGAAGGAGAGGAGGAGGAGAGACGGGATCCTTGAATAAATTGCGATCAGTTTATCTCATTTACGGGGCAATCAGAGCCCTGGAATGCCGGCCGAAATTGAATTTGAGTAGTTCTGAAGCATCATAAATCAAAGGAGCTGTGTGCGTTTTTAGGTGAGCAATCGTTTTAGGCAACATGGGAAGTGTTAGACAAGACACTGGTGAATCTGTTGCACCAATGCCTGTAAACCAGAAACAGGACTTAGCTAGCTAAATGTTGTATGTCACATAAATGTGGAAGTCGCTGAGAAACATCAGTGACGACCCCCAAAAAACTGATGGACGGACATGTCATTGTCACTGAAACTGTGTCGTGGAGACATTTGAGGAGAACCGCTTCCCTCAGAGAAAGTGGCAGCTGTGAGCTGTCGAGCTTTCCCCCTCACGCTTTAAGAGACGTGACGTTGAACGACGGCGCAAACGTTTCGCCGTGTCGAGTGCCGTTGTGCGCTTTCGCGCTCCGACCCGAGCTCCGATAACCTGCTCGCTGTCAGAGCTTTGCAGTGTAATGAACTTCTCATGTGCTTAAAGAGTGATGCAGGATGCATAGCGGGGCAACTGACAGCCCCTTAATGTGTTTCCCAGAAGCCTCCTTGGCGACGAGCTCTCTCAACGCACCGCTCTCCTTAAAACCCACTGGAAAATCGATGGCCGATAAAGAGTTATGTTCAAGGGGAGCTCCCATTGATTAATGCAGACTGTCAGGGAACGTCATTAAAGTACCTGCTTTTTGGGGTGGAAGATGTATCAAGTTTGTATTCGTTGTTTGGTAGGGTAGCGCGTGTGTGTGAGAGCAGACCAGGGCAGAAGTGGAGAGAGTGAGTTGGAGAATTTACAGAGGTGAGACTTGGCTCAGACTGGAATGGGCTTTGGAAATGAAGATATTACCATTGGCTGGTTCTTCTTGGTGTGGGAGATTCAGGTTTGGATGGGTGACATTCTCAATTGACGCGAGGTTGCCACGGTCTTGATATCTTCATCTCATAGTAATACTAATACATGAAGTGACTGTTCCTGCCTGCTGTCCCTCACACTGTCATCCCCTGACAGACAGACAGCAGGTAACCCACTATGAGAGGGCCTCCTGTGGGTCTCTCTACCTCAGTAAGGTAATGGTTAACATCCTCTGGAGTCCAGCTGAGGATTAGAAAATGGAGGTTTAACTGCCTGCGCTAATGGTGGGTGTTTATCTCAATACTTTGTTTTGTCACTCCCAGACTCTGTCTCATTTCCCAAAGCTGTCCCTGGGGCCTCTGTTCCTGTAATGGCTCTCCTCGGCTTCTCAACACAGCGCTTCGCAGGGAGACAACGGAATAACAAGATTCTCATTTGGGCTCCATGCACACTGCCCACAGATACACGTATAATTGACCGTGTTTTCCTTTTGCCGTATCGCTAAGTGTAACTCCTATTAGGATTTTGTGTTTGTTCTAGGGTTGTTTTCTTCTTCTTCATCATCAGGTTGTTGAGCACTGCGTGTGCGTGTGTGTGGAACAGTGTGTGTGCAGGTCCTTCCATGTTTCCGTGTGCGAGTGCGCGTGTCAAAGAGATGGAGGGTGCACTCTATCTCCGTGCTCGCCTCTCGGAGGTTGCTTGTGTGTGTGTGTGTGTGTGTGTGTGTGTGTGTTTCCCCCACCTCCCCCTGAGGCCCCTGTCCCAGTAATGGCCTACTCCTGATTGCTCTGATACAGGTTAGGAATATTGGCTTTAATGATGTGTAAAATGAGCAAGCAGCCGCTGTGACATTTACAGATGGCACCGCCTTGGCCTGTTCTTTTCCAACTGCTCGTTCATTTACAGGAACGGGGAGCACTTGTTTAAGTGACCACCTGACGCGGGCCCCTACACAACACACAGCGGCAAGGCGTCGCACGTCTCATACCAAAACAAAGTGTTTTGCGCACTGTCATCAGTTCACCCAGACACTGTCGTACACACACACACACACTCTGGCTTCTAAAAGCCTTTCTGGTCGCACCAGGGAGACGGATCTCCCCAAGGTGGAGGTGGAGGGTGATAGAGTTGAGATGGAGGAGAGGCTGGCTGGCTGGCTGGGCGCTGGAGATGGCGCTGCTGGGCTCCGCCCGGAACCCCAGACTAGAGGGCCCGATCTGGGCTTCAGCTCTCCCCTTAACCCCAGACTAGAGGGCCCGATCTGGGCTTCAGCTCTCCCCTTAACCCCAGACTAGAGGGCCCGATCTGGGCTTCAGCTCTCCCCTTAACCCCAGACTAGAGGGCCCGATCTGGGCTTCAGCTCTCCCCTTAACCCCAGACTAGAGGGCCCGATCTGGGCTTCAGCTCTCCCCTGAACCCCAGACTAGAGGGCCCGATCTGGGCTTCAGCTCTCCCCTTAACCCCAGACTAGAGGGCCCGATCTGGGCTTCAGCTCTCCCCTGAACCCCAGACTAGAGGGCCCGATCTGGGCTTCAGCTCTCCTCTGAACCCCAGACTAGAGGGCCCGATCTGACCCACCGTGTTGGGTCTTACCCTACGATGCTCCAGGGACAACGTCATAATACAGTTACTGATAACCCATGACTGAAGGATCATAGTATGGTTAACGATAACCTATGACTGACTGATCATAGTATGGTTAACGATAACCTATGACTGACTGATCATAGTATGGTTAACGATAACCTATGACTGACTGATCATAGTATGGTTAACGATAACCTATGACTGACTGATCATAGTATGGTTAACGATAACCTATGACTGACTGATCATAGTATGGTTAACGATAACCTATGACTGACTGATCATAGTATGGTTAACGATAACCTATGACTGACTGATCATAGTATGGTTAACGATAACCTATGACTGACTGATCATAGTACATGTAACAATAACCCATGACTTACTGATTGGTGGGGCTGTTCCAAGTTTTCAGATTTGTTAGTTAAAAGGGGGTGTTTATAGTTGTTTAAATGATGACATAGCGACATTTCTGGGTCAAGGGCCTTCCAGGTTAGAATGGTCATACTTTAGGTCAGTCTTACTACTAAACTTGAAAAGGACCACAGCATATTTTTTATGCACGTTTATAAAGGTACTTGCAAGGCAGCTGAACATCCTAAACTGATGTGTTCACAACCGCAAAGAACAAATAGTTACAGTCAACGTCTGCACTTGCCTCACTATTCTCCTCATCGCTCCCTTCCAAAAGTTGGGCCTCTCTCTCCCCCCCTTTGAGGTCCCTGTACCTCTGGCTCAAGGTCAGTGTGCCCCTAAAGCTTCATCCATCTCTGACTCATCCACTACATGCTGTGGCTATTGTCTCTACTCGAATCCACATCACCCATGTGATTAACAGTCACATGTTCATATTCAACCACTTCATGGGTCTTTAAGTAACCCTGTTAGTTTAAAAACCTATATAAATTCAAATTAAATTCAATTAAATTCAAAGTATCAATTCAATACAGTAAAGCTTAGGCATGTCCATATTTGTCTTCAATGACATCCAGTTGGTTATTACACCTCACATCTCTCTCTCTCTCTCTCTCTCTCTCTCTCTCTCTCTCTCTCTCTCTCTCTCTCTCTCCTCACAACAACATTACCGTCATATCTCCCTTTTATTATGCCATGTTAATTTAAGCAAATCATCTTTGCCTCGTTCTACCCAGTTGCCCCCCCCCCCCCCCATCACATTTAGATAGCATTCCTCCATATCCTCCCACTGGCTTCAGCTATGTTAATCCAGTTCTAATTGACAAGGACTTGTTGATTGTGTAGCTGGCAGATGATACGGTGGCAGGGGTCAACGCTGATGTTAATGTGACAGAACTGCTCACTCCCCAGTTAGCGCGGGGCTAACCTGACCTATTGAGTAGCGTCAGGAGAGCTAATGATGCTAGCAGCCTGCCATCATGGGCAGCTGCCCGTTCCATAGCAGGAACACCTCGGCACATTGTTCATGCTATTGTCCTTGCCTCGTCGGAGGAGGATGTGCTGACCCTCATCATCACATGCCATGGAAAGGGGGATTACTTTGGTTTACGCAGAGTGGAATTGCCTTTCCAGTTGCCTCTCCTGCATTAAAAAGCAATATGCGATACTGCGTCGGCTCCTAACGATGTCGATGCCGGGGCTACGACACTGCAAGAGAACACTGCTACCTTCACACCCTCTCCGTCCTCGGTCGGGTCAATGTCCTTCTCCTCCTGGTGGTTCTAGTACCGTATTCTTGTTATATTAGTTGTTGTATTTTTTTCCGTTCCCTCATCACTTTAAGAAGGCAGCCATTCGTTGCTTTTTTAATCTCCATAATGAAAGTGTTTTAATGCCTCCAATTTATTGCCTGGTCAGCCAACGAAATAATTAGCTTTGTTCAGGTTTTTCAGAGACGAAAGCGCAAGTGGAACATCATTGGACTCTAAGGAGGGCCACACAAATTGAAGCATTTTGAAGGGATTTCGAAGGCCATCTCAGAGGTTTTTTAATGTGTCTGTAAAATGACTACATTATTCTTTGGCGTGGTTTTCTCTGTATTGTTTTTTTTTTTTTTTTTTTGCGCTGAAATAATTCCATCTACTGAGCACAAACTGCAAATGTCACATGTGGTCTGTCTCTCGAGCACCTTGACTCGAACTGCTTCCATAAACCCTTTTGCCCCGTACCTTTATATAAAGACCCTCCGAGTCCTGTATTGATTCTGTGACCTGTAGTCGATCTCACAAACTAAATCAGATAATTGAAGTTGGTGTAGGGCTAATTGGATTATAGCTTTCCCCCTGCAGTGATGGCCCTCCGCTAGCACGTTGGGATTGCTCCATTAGTGCTGTCTGTCGGGCATCTGTCACCTGGCAATGTCTCCTGTGCCAGAGCGTGGTCCTTTCTCCAGACAAGGAGACGGAATTGATTAGAAATTCCAGCTGTGATCATATCTCTGATGAAGCTGACCAAGTTATGTCATGATTTTGAGTGGCAACAAGGAGAGGTTTCCGTGGCGATATTGGTCATTGAATTGGACCTCTGTTTAGTTATTGGACGTGATCCTTTTGTGTGGCACAGAGATGCCTGTCCCCCCCCCCCCCCAAAAAAAAAACAAAAAAAACAAGAACTACACAATGATGGCTCCATCTTTGATAAGAGTTAATACCAAACTTGTCCCACACACACTCAAACCATTTGAAGAGGTACGGAGAGCTCTGTAGCAGAGCGCCATTCTCCCCTGTGAATATCCGCCTCCAGTCCTCGAAACATGGTTTATGCAAATGACGAGCGCTATTTGCATAGCCATAATTAGGTAATTACAAATCGTTTGGCAATGAGATCATGCATGGGCAGAGAACAGAGGATTTACATCACTCACATTGTACTGTAACGGCTTAATGAATTGCCTCTAAGCAGAGGAGGCATTATGATGCCGTGGTATAGCATATGTCGTGTCAAAGCCCCCAGCCCATATGACAGGTGACATTTCCATAACGGCTGCTTCATCATCAGCAGTGTATTACAGATCAAACGTCTACATCCCATGGTTAATATCCTACAGATGTGCTCCTAATTAGGTTAAATAACAGGATTCCTGGAAAAAACATGTAAGAAATGGGACACAGACAGAAAACTAGGCAGTATAAATGCACAGGATGTATAAATGCTGTGGTTGTTTGTAACAGCCAGTTATGCTAAGTGCATTATAGCGCTGGTCATTATTTTCAAGGGTGCACAATCAGTTTGGAGTAGGGTTGCCCTCATCGTGCTTTAACAGGACATCCATGCCCCAACTATCAATTACATATCAAAGAAATCAACAACAAAAAAACGTCATTCGTGCACTTGACCATCTGCCCGCCGTTTGGTGGCATTGTTGTAAATAGCCCCGGCCATTTCGAAAATTACAATTCTCCTCACACACCTCCAGCTTTTCCCGTCTCCGTCCACTGTCATGGATCCCGAACATCAGTGGGTCATTTGTGTCGTTTTCTTCCAGAGCAAGAGGAGTCGTTTGAGTTTGTCATCGTGTCCCTGACCGGCCAGATGTGGCACTTCGAGGCGTCCACGTTTGAGGAGCGAGAGCTTTGGGTCCAGGCCATCGAGAGCCAGATCTTCGCCAGCCTGCAGTCCTGTGAAAGCATGAAGAACAAGGTGGGCGCCCGGGCCATCAAACACCAAAACAACCCAGAGGTCCACCTCGGCATTTTGGGTGTCCTGTCTGATCTCTGATGACGCCAACTCCATGCACACCACACGTGCTTAGTTGAAACATAGCCGTGCCCTGACAGTGTTAACCTGCGCCGTACCCCCCCCCCTCATCATCCAGCAGAGGGTTATGTGTGACAGCCCCCCTCTCTCTCTCTCTTCTGTCTCTTGGACTGTCTGTGAGCCGTCACACGCGGGAGGCTGTCTTGTCAGCCAGGTTCACTACATTGTGGGCCATCTCTTATTAGGGCTGACAGACATCCCAGATAGGAACACGGGCTGCGTCAGTGTGCTGGGAAGACAACACCTCATTTTGACATTCCCCTCCCCTCCCTGCCTCTCTTTCTTTCTTTGTTTCTGTCTCTCTCTCCCCCTCCCTCTCTTTCTCTCTGTCTCTCTCCCCCTCCCTCTCTTTCTCTCTGTCTCTCTCCCCCTCCCTCTCTTTCTCTCTGTCTCTCTCCCCCTCCCTCTCTTTCTCTCTGTCTCTCTCCCCCTCCCTCTCTTTCTCTCTGTCTCTCTCCCCCTCCCTCTCTTTCTCTCTGTCTCTCTCCCCCTCCCTCTCTTTCTCTCTGTCTCTCTCCCCCCCCCCTCTCTTTCTCCCTGTCTCTCTCCCTCCCTCACTCTATCAGCATTCAAAGCCCCCCCCCCCCCCCCCGTACCTCTCCTCCTCCTCTCACCTCCGTCTGCTGTTATGTGTCTGACCTCCTGTCTCTGTGACCTCCCCACAGTCTCGTCTGGGCAGCCAGAGCGACGCGGTGGCCATGCAGTCCGTACGCAACGTGAGAGGGAACAGCTTCTGTGTGGACTGTGATGCGCCCAGTGAGTACCGCCCTCCCGACCGGGCTCCACGCGATCCAGACAAGCACCCCTCAGGGGATCAGCCACGCAGCGAGCGGCACCAAGCCTGCCTTGGGAGGGGTATTTGTGGTGGCTCACTGGATAAGGGCGCGTAGCACAGGGGCCTTACAGCGGCGGCGTGGGTTTGAATCCAGCCTGAGACCTTTGCTGCATGTCTTCCCCTCTGTCTCCCTTGTCTCGCCCCATTGCACTGAAAACTGTCCAGGAAAGCATGACAATGCTTCAAGATTTCGGTTGAACCGAAAAACATTGCAGTACCATTTGTCTGAATCCACTTCCTCTCCCCAGATCCAGACTGGGCCAGTCTGAACCTGGGGGCTCTGATCTGCATCGAGTGCTCGGGGATCCACAGGAACCTGGGCACCCACCTGTCCCGCGTGCGCTCCCTGGACCTGGACGACTGGCCCGTGGAGCTCAGCATGGTGATGGCGGCCATCGGGAACGCCATGGCCAACAGTGTGTGGGAGGGCGCTCTGGAGGGCTACAGCAAGCCTGGCTCAGACTGCAGCAGGTCTGTTCTCACACACACACACACACACACGCACACCTCTATTGTGTCTGGGTCTGTCTTTGCGGTATAGCATGGGCGTCGCTTTGAGTATACATCTGATAACATGGCAGTATACGTCTGACATGCATTTGAAAACAGCAAATCTGTTCCCCTTCACCTTTTTTTTGCGAGAAAATATTGATCGTCCACATCCTCAGTTTAAAACAAAGCTTCGCCCCTGCAATGTAGTATGCAACTGTTTTTGTTTAGCCTCTTGTCCTTATATATAATTCCCTCTCTCTGTCTGTCTCTCACTTTGTTTCTATCATCTGTCTTGTCTTAAGACCCATAAGTCACAGCGTGTCAAGTGTGACATCATTTGGAGCCTCGGTGTTAAAGGCTCCACTCCGAGTAAACGTAGCCTGTCACTTGGGGTATGAGTGTCACTCTGGTGCTGGAGACCATGAACCCCTTCACATGACAGCCCCACCGGTCCCAACGTTCTACCGATGAACCCGAACTTTCTATTTCATCAACACATCACTGCTGAAATAGATGAGCCAGCCCAGAAAAGGTTTCAGTTTGGGGTTGTTTATCTTTGGCTGACAGGTTAGGCCAAGCCAGCCCGCCTGTCTAATGGCCTGGGATGAGGAGGTGGAGGTAATTAAGCAGCCCATTGTAGTGTTGGCCCCCCACCCCAGGGGCCAGGCCCCAGGTCCTTGCCTGCCCTGTCACATATCCATCACTGAGGGGGTAGGGAGGTTGGGGAGGGTGGGTGGTGGAGGGTGGTGGGCTCGCTGTGCCTGTCAGAGAAAACAGAGGACAGCCCCGTTCAGGTCATCGTGTCAAAGACTTAAACATGCCGCGCACACACACTGCGTCTGTGGTGCTGTTTGAGGTTCCAAGTCTGCTTCGAACCGCCATCGCTTCAGCGGAAACAGAACCCCCTCCAGAGGGAACAGTTGGAAGGTGAGGTCAGACTAAGGTTCCAGATGTTTTGTAGGCCGCAGACGCGCTCGAGTCGATCGTCGACAGGACGGCGTCCTATCTCGGTCTGTCTGGCTGGCCCACGGATGTGCCGTCTGAAGTGAGCGATGGCCCACAGTTATGTATCGAATGGCCAAAGCGCCTCGACGTCGACTTGATGAAAGATTATCGATGTTGATTCCTCTCCTTCCCCCCGTCAGTCCTCTCTGAGTCGCCTCGGGGCGGAATGTTTTTCATTGTCAGGAAAATCGGATCTCATCCCGGGGAGGGAGGGAGGTAATTTCTTCATTCCCCCCCCCCCATCAAACAAGCATTTCTCTACGTACACCCATTAACCAACCCTGGGAGGAAGAAACCTCCACTCGTCTATCTCTTGGTAATCACTGATTACAACGTTTTCCTTCGCTTGCTCGTCGTCTCATCGCGGGCCTCGTTCCGGGGAATAGAGAAAAAACATCCGTCTCGAGCTCGCATATGAAGTACACGTTTCCCAGGTCGTGTTGTGGAGACGTGAGGGAGGGACGTTGCCTCACCTCGTCATGCCGGGTCTGTCAGCCCCGGCCCCCGGCCTCGCCGCCCCCCCAGACAGGCCCCGTGTTTTAATTGCGTCGCCGCGTTGACGCCTAGCATCTTTGTGATGGCGCCCAGGCAGACGAGCCGCCGCCTCTTCCGCCTGCTAAGCGTTAGTGACACCTCATCTCAACGATTCAGTAACTACCTCGAGATGGGGCCCCGCAGACTGATCCAACGTCTCCTGCTACACTAGTTTTTATACCCCGTTTTTTGGTGGTGGTGGTGGGGGGGGGGCGGGGTCTTTTCGAAATTTTATTTAAGATGCATTCATCCACAAGATTGGTTTAGCTTCTCAAATCCAGAATTCAGAATGGGGAGGATTCAACGTGCCGGTTGTTGTGGTGGAGATTCACAGACGCTTCATAATAGATTATGAAGCGTAGGCCTTGTCACTTTTGGTCAGGCTATCCCGTATCTTTCCATATTTATGTACAGGTGTATGTAGTCCTTTTATTATCTGCTGCACTTTTACTATATACACTACCAGCCGTCACTGTGGATTAAACCGTCTGCTGAATGAATGCATGTAATAGTATATTCTGCTTTAACAGTTTAATAATATCAAGCCAGAAGAGTTCAGATTAGATTCATATCTTGAATTACATTGTACGTTTGAAATGATTCATGCATTTGAATGCCAGTTAGGGAGTGGATCCATCAATAGATCATGGTGACAGGAACGACACAGCTCACATGAATGACTCTGCTCACATAGATCTCTGAGAGCGGTGCGTCCCAGCACTGTTTGCAGTCAGCATATTGGTGGGGAGTTGTTCCTTTAATTAGCACCTGGCTGTCGTTGTGTTCTGCACGTCTTCTCTAATTGGCTGGCACGCTCGTGAGAGAAAATAGCGCAGACTGTTTTAACTGGCACAGGGGAAGCCACTGGCTCGTATTAACCTCAGACCTCACACAGTCTCTCTATCTCACACACACACAGACCAAACCGCACACGCACACACACACACACACACACACGCATGCAGAGAGACAAAGACAGACAGGCGCACACAGGAAGAAAACACACTTCCAAACACGCACATGCGCTCTCCCCTACACACACTCCTTCTCATCTGGAGCGATGTCCCGGAGCGTGGACGGATGTGGACGGCTATCCCTCACCGACGCGGGCCTCTCACTGTCACCCTCTGTGGGCTCTCGGTGCCCCGGGCCAGGGCCAGGTAATAGTTCTGATGAGAGCCCTCCACTTTGTTTCAGAAATAATTTGCCACTCTCACCGCCTGCAGGGCCCGCGCGGTAATAAAAATGAATCACACCGCTAACCTCTCCAGACCTCGGCCTGCTCTTTAACTCCTTCCTCCCCGGAGAAGTCCGGGTGTGGCCGTGCTCCTCGGCGGTGGTGGTGGTGTGTCGCTGGCAGAGAGCGGAGGGGTTCTCGGCAGGCGTAATGACTCTGGCGAGCTCACCCAGCCCCACCCGCGCTCGCTCGCTTCCAAACCTCTGAGCTCGGAGACTCGCTGGCTACTCACAGGTTAGAGGGGGGGGGGCGGGGGGGGGGGGGGGGCGAAGAGCGAGAGCGCCAACTCTCCGAAGAGGCTTTAGAATAGCTGGCCTTGCCAGGAGCCCTGGTGGAGGTGGGGGTAATTAATTTAGACAAATGAATGGCTGGGACCCCCTGTCCAGGACTCTATCTCTCTCTCTCACTCTCCCTCTCTCACACACGTTCTCTCTTCTCTAAATGAAACCCACAGGTCAGTAATTAGCCTCACCTGGGAAAGGGACGCGCCGTGGTCACTAATTATCCCCGTCGCTGGGTTCCAGGGCCAGGCAGGCAAGGCCACAGCTAGATTTAGGGAGCGTTCAATTCTGCTGTATTAGAGCTGCAATGAGTTCCCTGGCTAACGACAGCGTACCGTCGCGTCACCAAATGGGAGATGCGTTCCGATGCAAAGACAGCTTTACGTCGAAGGATTCGTTTGGAGCATGTGCGATCCTCTGCATGGGTGCGTGCGTGCGTGTGTGTGCGTGTGTGTGTGTGTGTGTGATATTGTCTGGTAGCTTTTGTGGCAGAGGGAAGGGGCAGTAGGGGTTAACAGTGAGAGCGTTTAAGGGTGTTAGTCTTGCTGGCACAAAAACACAGGCACTCCATCATGGGGGCTCTGACAACCTCATTAATGTCACAATATATTCTAGTCATCTCGCTGCCTGGGGCTCGCAGATGCTCCTCTCATGGCCCCTCTTAAGAGAGGCCACTCCACAAAACAACCTTTTGATTCCAGTAGGAACGATTAGGTCTGTCTAGACCCCGCTATGGGCATGCCTGCAAAAAAACACCACCGTTCGAGTCTATCCCCGAAATTCTGTTTCCTGGTTGAATTGCTGTTGTTGTTGTAACCCCCAGCGCAGGATAAGGGTTTGAAACTGTACCCTGTTGACCATAGGGAGCCTTATTTAGCACTTTAACAGTTGTCCTTTAATGTGTGGCTCGCTCATTGCTCGCCCCTAGCAACCTTTGAAGCTCTGGGGCCCAGTTTTCTCTCTCCCTGTGTGTGTGTGTGTGTGTGTGTGTGTGTGTTTTTCTTCTTTCCTCCTTCTCTCTCCCATTTTCTGTCCTCTCCTTTCGCTCCCAGTTTTTCAACGTGGAGAAGCGAAGCTGGCTGCATGGGAACCCCCCCCCCCCCCCCACGGAGAGGCCTGTTGAGATTGCCCCCCTCCCCCCCCCCCTCCCTTCTCAGCGTATCTATTTGATGTCTCCACCGTGAATGTCGAGGAGCAGGGAAGGAGGAGGGGGGGGGGGGGGGTTTGGTGGCCCTGATTGTTCAGGAGGGCCGGTCGTCGTCCCCGCTCTGAAAGACGGGGCGGTAAGGGATGGTGGGACGGACATCCTCCTCTCACAGCACATCGAGGGCACCTTTACATCGGAGAGGAGCGGAGCGGAGCGCACATTCCCCGGCCTCCCCTTTCCTCCGACGCCACGCCCCCTCTGTCACACTCTCTCTTTGCCCCGATAAATCCCCATTTGCCTTTTGTCTTTCAGGCTTGACTAATTATCCTTGTTTGTTCCTCTTTATGTGAATGCAGTCATGTGTTCTTGACTCTGTGGGCTGGGTTTAGGAGAATCATTCCGCCATTTGCCACTTAATTAAGTCAGGGTCAGAATCCATTGCTCAACTCGAGGCTTGGCGAGCCCGTGGAATTATAAGGAGGCTTTTGTTTCAGTATTTTCTGGAATTGATGCTGCCAGGATTAGACTGGACAGCACTTAAAAGCAAATGTGAAGTCGTATTTTTCACTTATTTGTTACCCATCTCTGTCTTTCTCTCTTTATTGTCTATCTATGCTCCCACTGACTTGGGAAGTTCATGCTGCAACCAACAACAGTGTTCATAGTTCACAGAGACAAAGGCAGAGCTTCTCATTGAGCCCTCTCTGTCCCCAGAGCAACGCAATCATTTTGAGCAAGCATGTGCGCAAGGCTGGGGAAGGCGGTATGTGTGTGTATTTGTCTGCGAGCGCGATGGTCTTATTGTCTGTGCGTGCGTGTGCGTGTGTGTGCGTGTGTGTGTGTGTGTGTGAGAGAGAGAGAGGGTAAGCATCGGCTTGATTTCCTGAATCTCCCCCTGCTGAGAAAGTTCTCTCTCTATCTCCTCTCGGCCCCCCCCTTCTTTCGCCCTGTGCTTTGACATGCTAAATCAGCTGATTTTATTTTCTTCCTCCTGTGGAGAGGAAGTGTCCTTTTCAAGGGTCTCAGTTTTCCCCCTGCCTGCCTAAAACCCGACCTCTGTTTGGATCGTTTTTTTTCTTCTATTCCAAACAAAAGACGGAGGCGGGATTACCATTTCACTTCCTTTCACACTCTACCTTTAAAGTGGCAGCAGTTGAGGAATTTGAGACACCACTGCCTAACCACTGCTCTTTTTTTCTTCCAAAACCTCTTTAAAGTTGTGTGGTTGATTTTGGAACTGAAGTACCGGGGTACTGTGGGCTCCTTCTGAAGTATTTGGCCCCGGTCTTGTGGCGGGGGCTAACAAAGTGTCCTCCAGGCTCCTTTCTCAGACGTTGACGTCTTCTTAATGGTTCTCCTCAGCCTTTTTGCTTCCCATCTTGGTGCTCACTTTCTGCCTCATTTACCTCATGTCACTTCATTGCGTTCTTTGGCTACGGAACCCCATTCAGTAGTCACCATCCTGAAGCCAACTTTGGACAATTACCCTCAGTGAATCTTAGGACCAATTTCAAAAATGAACAAATACTGATTTGTCGTTCATTTCAAAGCAGAGATGTGCTCACATTTTTCATACATCTGGGATTCCAAGACGTAAAACGTTCATGTTTTGTGAATCCAGGTTTTCTGGACAGTAGAAGGGAGGGAAGGAAGGAAGGCCGTCCGCCTCCTACCCTGAGCTATCCACAAAGAGCTGGGACACCATTGATCTCCTAACAGGCTTGTCCACACATAATGACAGACTAGAGTTTGATGGAGGGCTCACACCATAAAACTGCTGGACACTGCAATTGCCTGTCATTAGGACTACATTGTTGCTCTTATAGCCCCTGCAGTCTGAAGAAAAGACTTATTTGAACTGTGTACAAAAGGGAAAGGTAACCTTTCTCAGATTTGAATATACACTTTTCTATTCAACTGGTCCTCACTGGTGGTCATAAAGCTTTGAGCTCATCTGAAAACCTTTAAAAGGACGCCTGTGTAAAGGCTAATACTCAACAATTTAACCTCTCCCTGAAAATGTTCCGGTCTTTTAATTAGCGATGGACAGTAAGAGGTGGAGGTAACTGTTTTATCAGTAAGGCTAAGTGGCTTTATGAGCTTCTAATGGCTCTGTGCAGTTCATCAAACTCCTGGGCCGGTGCTGACAAGGTCTGGCCTCTCGTTGGACAGATAATTAACCCCTGTGACTGAGGCCGGTGATAGGGCTGTGTGTGTGCGCGCACGTGTGTGTAAGATGGATCCTGGCGAGGCGTGAGACTGGCAGGTGACATATGAGTCTGGTATGTTCTCTGTCTGAAGAGGGCAGGCTACGTCCCTCAGCCAGCTGCTATCATGAGGTCATAACGAGAAGTGTCAGGGCTGAGGCAACTGTTACTGGGTTGCTGTCATCACAGCTCCTGGGATAGAAGAGGAACACGCAGACAGAACACACCAATAAACACATCTACGACGATAACGGCGACCCCCAAACAAGAAGTCGGCAAATCTTTGCACTATATATTCCACACACACTGAATTGAGCCCTGTTTATTTTCGAGTTCTCTCAGCATAATTGAGTGATTGAATGAGGCGAAGTAGCGTGTTGGCTGTGCTTATTGGTGGATGGTGTGAGTGGTGTAGTGAGTGACGTTGGTGCCCAAGCCCATGGCGGGGTCTCTGGGGAGCCTTGTCACTCTAACCAGCGGAGCCGCTGGGCCCCTATCAGCGGCAGCCCTCTTCTCTCTGTCACTCACCCACACACCCAAACAACGGCCCCTTTCTACTCCCCTTATCAAGCCGCCCACGGGGTCACAGGGTCAGCACCACACTGGGCATGCTCAACCATTCGCGTATTGATTTCGAATATTTTCGACCCCCTTTTTATTTTTTTTACGGGTGGACAGTTTGTGTGTGGGAAGAGAAAGAAACAAGAGGTCAAGATTGAGAGCGACAGATAGAATTCGGCCCGGCCGCGGAGCGAAGGCCTTCTATTCTCTGCCTCTGGCTGCCGTTGAAGGAGCCCCACATCACCGCATCCCTCTCTGGCTGCCATTCAGCCCCATCGATCGGGCTCCGGGCCGGGCCACCCCTGGGGAGGCCTGGGCCCACCAAACACGGAGCCTCTTTTGTGGCAATCCACCGGTTCAGACTGACGACTGACAGCACTGATAACAGCATGTCCCCTTCCCTCCTGTATTGTCCACAGCAGACATGCTCTGTTCACAATGTGTAACCTTTAGATAGCTGGCCAGACTTTAACCCTGCTGCCGCAGACTGTAATCAGCAGGAGGTGGGGTAATCGCTAGGAGAAGCATCTGGCTCTTCAGTGCTCCCTCATCTCAACAATGGCCTGACAATCAGGGACCTGGGGTCGCTCTCACTTCAACGCCAGAGAAAAATGGTGCTCATTCTCCAGTGCTTTTGGATCTGAAGAATAACTATTAGGACTAATGGGAGAAATCCCTCCACAGTATTCCGGTTTAATACGACCTATTATGTTAAAACGAGCCCAGCCTCTGCCCGGTGCAGCAAACGGCAACTCCGCTATCTGTTGGGGGCTCTCTCTCTAACCTGTCTCTGTTTTTCCCGCCTCCAGGGAGGAGAAGGAGCGCTGGATCCGGGCCAAGTATGAGCAGAAGCTGTTCCTGGTGGGGCTGCCCCAGTCCGACGTGCCCCTGGGCCAGCAGCTGCTCCGGGCCGTGGTGGAGGACGACCTGAGGCTGGTGGTGCTGCTCCTGGCCCACGGCACCAAGGAGGAGGTGAACGAGACGTACGGAGACGGCGATGGCCGCACCGCCCTGCACCTCTCCTGCTCCATGGCCAACGTGGTCATCACTCAGCTGCTCATCTGGGTGAGTCGGCGGGAGGGCTCGAGGGGAGATGAGGGTTCAAAGGTCAGCCGTTTGTCCCAGGACGGAACAGGGTCACAGTTGATTTGGGATGGGGAGGGAACTGGAGGGTGGTTTTGGAAAGGATGGATGAGCTGGAATGGTGCTTTTTGAAACTTCTCGGTGTGTCTAGACACTGACAGGGAAGCTCTTTTCTTTCCACCTGGGACCACAGAAGTTATTATAATCTGTGTGTAAGCACGTATGACGCCAGTCCACATTTTGGGTTTAAGAAACGTTGAACTAGACGTGAGTTTCACTGTTTTTTAAGTCTCCCCCCCCTCACGGGCTTCTCTCCGCAGTACGGCGTGGAGGTCAAGAGCCGGGATGCTCGCGGCCAGACGCCGCTGTCCTACGCCCGGCGGGCAGGAAGCCAGGAGTGCTCGGACATCCTGCTCCAGCACGGCTGCCCCAACGACGCCAGCGGCCAGGCCAACGACGCCACGCCCAACATGAGCCGCCGGAACCCCAACGTCAACAACAATGCCCAGTGCGAGCTCAACCGCAGCGTCAGCATCATGTAGAGCCCGGAAGAGGAGCGGACAAGTGTCGCTCACACACACACACACACATACACACATGCACACACACACACTGTGTTCCATATACTGTGTCCCTCCTCCCCCTCCACCGTCTCATACTGTGTACACTAGACTGTGTCAGTCAGAAGCCATGGACAAAATGCAAAATTATTAGATGGCGAGTGTTGGGCGAGTGTTTTTATTTTGTTTTTATTTGTTTGTGGAATTATCATCACAGAGATGTGACATACGCAAATGATCATGATAAGCTTGAAGCATTTCGTGATTAAGCATCAACCAAACAATTGTCAAGCAGCATCCCTACGAAAAGCATTTTTTTAAATGCTTGAATGTTTATTTGATGTGTTCCTCTTTTGAAGCAAAACCATTCTTTGTTTTTAGTTTAAAGAGCACCTCCATGCTTTCACACGTCCATGCTGTAATGTAGAAGGACTTTCATTGTTTGGGAACTATGGGCTGAAGGGCACCACACATGCATGCACCAAGAAACTCATGTAGAGTTTAAAAGAAATGTGTTTGATCCAGCAATTAGGGCTCAAACTCTTGACATGCCATTTCTACCAAGAGGCACAGCAGGTCCAGAAGAACATTCAAAATGATTGAAATATTTTGCTTCAGAGGAAAACTGTTGAAATCATTTGACATAAAAGAGTTGATTGCACAATGCGTTGTGGTAGCAGAAAAAAAAGTCATTTGTTCTTCCACCCTTATCGTGATCCTCTTGCAAATCATCCATGATTATAAGGGAATAAAGAGGAATACTGTTTTATGACCATCAAGCCGAATGGTTTTGTAAAGATGCCTCTTCAATCAAAAATCATTCAAAGGGTTGATTGAAAGAGGGAAATTGTATCATTATGACATCTTTGTTGAAGTAATTTTCTGACTGGTTAAAGTGTTTTGATAATTGTTTGACACAGAAACCCTATCCCCATTTTCCAACCACACGTTATGGAATATCGCTTCTCCTCCTGTGGCCAAAGGTTCGAGATCGCTATACACAACAGCTTCTCCTGTTTTTGCTGTGAAAAGTGTGGTACTATGTGTGTGTGGAAGTGTGTGTGTGTGTGTGTGTGTGTGTTCAGAAACCTGTTTGTGGACACTGTTGGGAGAAAAGGTAAATGCCTACAGTGGTTTGGCTTGAAGATTACAAGCAAAAGGCCGTGCAGACCTGTAAAAAGTAGTTCTTCCTTCAGTTTGTGGATTTTTGGAATCGTTGCCTCTCATTTCTTAAAATGTGACTTAAACTAACCCTCTAGCCAAGAATCTGTGTGTTGAGATTGAGCTCTGTTCTGAGATTTCAAGGGCCAAGAAGGGGTGCTGGGAGAAGTATAGATGACTTTACACTCTGATTCATCATGTGTTTGTGTGTATATATCAGTACTTGTCATTATAAACCAAGGCGAGGTAGTGGGATGACAGGAATATTGAAGTGGCACAAATATTTTCTTTATTTTCTTCTGCCATTTTGAGATAAAATGTCAAGTTTACAATGGCACTGTTTATGTTTACAGAGCAAAGCCTCCTCATATGAATTTGGTACATTGATCATCTACATGGTTTTGTTGAATCTTTCAGTATTGCATTTTTTAGAAGCTCTACAAAATCGAGTTGTGGTCAGTTAGGTACAGTGTGTAATAAGACTAAGGGAATTTCTTTCCTTATTCTCTCCAATTGGCCACACGTTCAACCAAATCAAATTCAAACTGAAAAGTCAACTGAGCTTGTAGATAGCCTTAATTTACTATGGTACAATATAGTTGTCCTTCTCTCCAGTAAGAATGGGTACAGGTGGCTGTTGGACCAACATATTTCAATTAGTTTGCTAAAGCATTTCAAGGCATGTCTGATGAGAAGTTCATATCGTAGTATGCAGTAGGACTACAACAAACTGATGTCTGATTTCCCATATAAACTAATAGAAATGTAAGAAACTTGCTTGACTAGAACCCTTATGCAATGCAAGTGATTCCCTCTCCAAAGACAGGATATACTGTAAGTGTAAATATTAGTTTAAGAAGCTCAAATTCCCAATAGCTGCAACCACGTACCACTGGGGACATTTTTGTGGACCGACCGACAGAGCAAGCTGCAGAGCGGCTTGTCACAGCAAGCAGGATATATTCCACCAGACATGCACCCAGACAAATACATTGAAATGGTTTTAGGTCTACAGTCACCATATTTGACTTGTAAACCCTTTTTTGATATGTTGTTTAGAAGGTTTCGTCCTTGTTTTTAATCATATTTTAGGTACTTCTGTGTATCTACATTATGTGACCGTTTGAGGTACTTTGTGTATAATGATGTACATTTGACATATTTATAATGCAGTATGTAAATATTGTTTTTTGTTTGTTTAATTTTCCTATTGATTTTTTTCTTTCTTTCTTTTACGTTCAGAACATGAAACAAAGCAAAGCTAAAGAGTTACCTGTTGTGTGCTTGGACGCTTGGCTGACTGTTGACCTATTAATAAACACTCCAAAAAAACTACGTAGCCTTTCCTGGATTTGGGGAATAACCGTGTGTGAAATGTCTTCGTATTAACTCTTTGATATTCTATCTGGTACAATAGCTGAGATGACCTACTATTATTATGCTCGTACTCTTACTTTGAAACCTATTTCGGATATACATCTTTACTTTGATGTACACACCTCAGTCTAAAGGAGTCCCATTCTGTTCTACATGACTGCATCTGTGTCTTGTGTTGTGAGTGAGTGCTACGGCCTGTCAAGGTAAGTCTGACCACAGGACTGACACATTTATCTGTCGCTGAGAGCCATGAAGGGCCATAAGCTGGTCACTCTAACATGCGACCCCAGGTGTGTCACTGTGGAGAAGCATAGCCAGCCTGACCTGTTGGTTTGTGCAGTTGGGGGCGGGCGGGCGGGCGGGCCACTGAAGCGTGCGAGAGGGCAGGGCTCAGACACTTCCTCTGCCAGTGTTTGGGGTAAGGGGGGCTGCCCCCTTCGTTTCCTGCTGGCGAGGCCCCCCAAACAGGCTCTGAAAGAGGATTAAGATAAAGAGGCAGCCTCGGTGTCAGGCAGCAGGAGCCGGCGGCGGGAAAGTGAAAGGTCTGGGTGTCGAGAAGTCAGCCCCACACTAATCCACTCTTTACTTCCAGCTAATCTCGTCTCAGCACACACATACACACCCACCCTCTTCCTCCCCCTGTTTTCTCTCTCATCACCTGCGTCTTTCTAATGTCTTGTCTTCCTCCTTCCTTGAGACACACCAACATTTACTTGTTACATGTTACTCATCAGTGAATGAAGTTTTGCCATCGCCATGTCACTCTGTGATACCAGCGGGTTAAGCCATGCAGCTACAGTCAGCTTCTATGCTGAATGCTACCACAGATCCACAGACAAGTTTTTCCATGGCAGATGACTGAAAAGAGAGGAAGACTTGCTACTGCTCAGTTTAGATAAATGACCTCCCTGATTGCAGGGGTGGACACCCTGATACATAGGCCCACAAGCACCTGATCTGTCTAAATCTGCAAACAAGTACATCCGTATATGCAGACGTTTGCTTGTCCGGCAAGGGACTGCCCTGTCACACTTATGCACGGTCACTCTAACACTACTACCGCAAAGGTATGCTCGCATTAACGATTTGTCGAAAACCAAAGTGTCCGTGATTACCTACGCTCTTTCTTCTAACATCCTTATTGTCTTCAAGCCTTCACTTGTCCTCTTTCCCTCCCAGTGCCAAATGTTATGTCTTTTTGAACCGGCCTTTTATTTTGACCTGCAATTATTCGACAAGTATCTCATTTTCAGAGCTTCCTCCTGACAAGCCTTAAATGTCCATTCATCAATTTCCCCTCCATCATGTGTGAGCAGCGGCCTAGCAGGCGTTTGTGTTCCTCCCGACCCCTACTGACCCTGCGCTGGATCCATGTCTCCACACTCATTTCCATATCCTTGAACCTCTCGCTAATCAGTGGATCTCTCGGCGCATCTTTCGCCTCTCTCCTCACCTCCCTCCCTCTCTTTCTCTCGCGCCCTCGCACGCCTCGCTTGCTCCCCTCTCTCCCTCCCCTCTCTCACCACCCCTTTGCTTTCCACCTCTCTATCTGCCACATCCTTTCCATCCTCCATCCTTCTGTCCCTGCCTTTCCGTCTTCGCTTGTGTTGAAGCCCTCGTTTCTGTCTTTCTCTCTCTCCTGCTTCCTTCCTCTTCCTCTCTCTCTCACACACTCTCTCTCACACTCACTCTCGCTCTCTGTCTCACTCCGTCTCTCCTTCACTCCCTCTTTCTCTCACACTCTCTCTCCCTCACTTGGTCTCCCCCTTTTTCTCTCTCCCCCCCTCGGCTTGTGCGCTTTTCTCTGTTAATTTGCCTGAGAATGCATTAGCTGTAATGAAGGCTGAGGGCCGAGGGAATCCTCCAGGGTTCCATTAATCATCCCCCCTCAGACAGGCAACCTTGATTACAAGTGGCAAGAAATTCATTAGAGCCAGGCCTCTGACAACTCTTATCTCCGCCACTAGATCTGACTCATTAGGCAGCCAAATTAAAGCTATGATGGCCCTGATGAAACTCATCGCTTGTTTATCTTGTGCGATTTGATGCGTCTGCCCATACATCACTGTAGCCTGAAAGTCCAGCAGACCCTCCCACGAAGTCAGACCTCCAGCCGGAGCACACACGAGCTCTGCCCTGCAGAGGAGGAAGAGCTGGCATGCTGTGTAGAATGAGAGGAGGATTGATTCAGAACATGCGCCTTACGTGTCAATGTAGGATTTAAGTACTACATCGATTTAATGGATAGCCTACACTGCTGCAAGACTGAGATGAGCATAGAAATAACATGAATAATATGAGAGGACAACACAAGACTGTTTGTAATATGGCATCAGACAAATTCACAAAATAAGATCAACAAAACACACTACTGGTTCTGTTACTCTTAGTTGCGTGTAATCTCACAAAGCCTGAAATAGCTATTATACTGAGGCAGTGTGTCATGAACTTGACATCCAGTATTAGTCAGTTCAGGGACCTCTGGCTCACAAGACCATCAATCCTTACCTTCCCATCTAAGTGTGACAATCTTGATCCATGAGTCAGACACTAATAGATAACTTCATATTGCACTTGTGTTTTTATGTTCTTTTTATTGTTATTTTTGTTATTATTATTAAACGAACTGACAGTATTATCTTTTGGACTGAATGTTTACCTGATACTCTCTAAAACGTTGGAAAGAAATGTGATTCAAATTACATTGAGTGAGTTGATTTCAATAGGCATTATTTTATTAATGTTATGGTGACGGAGATCAATGATGAGCAGTGACGATTGACGAACATCAATGAGGCCTGCCATGGTGGGCTTCTGAAAAGAGAAGAACAGCTGAGGTTGTGTAGCGGTCAATTGTGTCCTCACTTATCTAAGTACAAACCCGATAAAGAATTTAAGGGAATTAAAAATGTATAATGAAAGATAAGTTTATGCTTTCTTAGTGGCACATTTCTATCCTGCCCAGTCTGTGGCCAAATTGACTCACAGCAACAGGTGCCCTGTGTAGCCTATTGTAAATTGTCAATCGTCACTAGGTTGACGCTACCTATGAACTCTGAAGTGCTCATAGTAATACTGCGGTCAGTTTTCTTCATCCGAAGTGTTAAAGTTGTGGAGGTGAATGCGTTGCCGCGCTACATGAGCCCTATTTTGGCGACACATCCAAGAGATCTGTTCAACCCACGTCCGGCTGAAGGGTCAGTTTTCAGAAATGTGAAGTCCTCTGTATACATTTGGCAGTCACTGACGTGTTAGTAACCGTCCAAAAGCTACACATGAAACCACTAGAACGATTATAAACTGATGTTTTTTTTTTTATGAATGTAAGACGATAAATGAAGGGGCTTCATTTCAATTTTAGCATCCAGAGTTCAATTATCGGATGATGAGATGTTCAAGCACAGTGTTGGTGTTCCTACACCTGCGCTAACTCGATCCACTAAATTGCTTTGTACAATAAAACATATATTGCTAACTACGATCTCAAAGGGAAGATTTGATCATAGCCGATGCGCAAGAATATTATTAGTTTAAATCATAACAATTAAATTAGGGTGAACTGAAGTGTAAAATTGTGTCACTGTAAAATTGCCTCATGCGATTTTTTGCTTCCTCATCCTACCAAATTTTGCAGGTGTTGCTAATTACCTAATTGAGTGACTTAAGCGTTGCACTTAATAATTTTGCATATCCAAACAAGGATAATATTTAGGTCGACCTATAAATTGTTGCCCTGTGCAGAGGTTTCAATTAACTTCCACCGTACTGGTAGCATACCCTAACTACCAATTTCTGTATTCATCTCAGGTGTGAAATACAGCATGTAAACGGAAATCTATCCAGACACCGACATCAAAAAGTTCTACTTTTTTGTAAAGCCTATTTTTTTGCGTGATCATGCTGCACGTAAAACACCTCCACACACACACACACACACACACACACACACACACACACACACACACACACACACACACAGTGTAGCTCCCTAGTCTCTTTTCTTAACAGTGATTGATTGTGAAGTTCATTACAATGTGTTGGATATGACCATTCTAATGGGGATCCATCACTCCACCTTGAGACAACATGGCCTCCTAAAGAGAGATAAATGACTGCTGCTGCGATTAACAAAAAAAGTGTTCCTCTCGCCTTTTCTTTCTCGACTGCTTTGTGAAAATCTTCATTTGTATCATGAAGAACAAACAGCTGCTGGACAGGCATAAGTGCAATGTTTTTTATGCCTATTCAAAATGATCAATCCACTTGAATGTCTACCCAATCCATAGTGAGGAGAGAAGTAGGCCACGCGATCTTAGGCCCTAGTATGCGAGTTTATTCACCCATGATGATAATCATTGATTTACTTTATTTTTCTATAAATAAACTGTAAAATCTTATTCTAAAAATACAATTTAAATGTTTATGACATAGCTTGAAATTAGACATCTCATTTAATTTCAAACATCTCGTCAAATTTCAAACCGAATTAAGGCTCAAAATTGTCACTCTACTGATTGTGAATTAAGCCTATTTTATGGTATTGTGGCTTATGACAACACAATGTTTTATTATTATAGTGTTTCATATTGTGATTGGTGATGTTATTGCTCCTATTATAATTTGTATTTATACAATGGTAGCGTTGTTATTCATAATTAAAAAAGTATGATTATTAGCCTTGTATAAACCCGTATTGGCCTATATTACTATTTTTTGTTTAGTTATGTTTTGTTGTTTGTTTTTTGTTAACCAAAATGAAATAAATGCAGTGACAACAACAAATAAATATTCGGAAAGGTGAACTACCTTAGCAATAAGTGTGCTTACAGATGTATATTTTCGATATAAAATGAATTTATTACGTCAATATACTTTACAGTGATACCTTGTTCGGTTACTTATTTCCTTCATATTTTTTTCACGAACAGCTGGCGAGTGGGCTACAGTTCCTACAGTTTCCTATCAAAATAACTGTGTAAGGTACATGCAAAATTTGACCAACAAAACGTACCAAATACAAGTGAGAATAGCTTTACTGAGTGAGTAAAGCACATGCAATAAGTAACAGAACATTTAGGCCCTACATATAAATACTTTAAAAAAGAATTTTTACAATCTTATTTTATAGTGCCCATGAGTGTCACTTGACACATGATCATATTTACAGATTTACAAAACAATAAATAAAACCCAAGCTTGGGTTATGTGACAAATTGATTTCTCTGCCAGTAAAGTTGGTCCTCAATATCGAGTTTATAGAACATTTGGTGATGCAAAAGTGTAACTTGACACAGACCAAATTAATCCTTTTTTGTGCTTCATGCATTCAACAAACCGGCTGGGAACTTGACTAAACCAAATGTAATTTTCCCCTTCAGGCTATCAGAATAGTTCATGGCCTGCTCCCTTGCTCTATTTGTTGATGTTGACTCCTCACGGCAAACCTGTTGACGTGCACTGGAATGGGTACAACAATTTTGGGATTTCTCACAGGTTCTCCCGACCTGTTGTTTACGTTTCCGGCTTTGATCCTTTTCCACTTCGCCCTACGGTTCTGAAACCAAATCTTGACCTGAACCTCGCTCAGTTTAAGTGCATGGGCGATTTGAGAACGTTCAGTGAGTGAAAGGTATTTTTTACAATGAAATTCCTTCTCAAGTTCAAGTAACTGTTCGCTTGTAAAAGCTGTTCTTCTCCTTCGACTCTTTCCCGCCGAGTTTCCAGGTGGTAGGGGCTCCTGTGACCCAGGTTTGAGTTTGTTCTTCTGGGATAAAGAACCGCAGTTGTTCCCGTCTGAAAAACTCTCGTTTTCGCTGTCGGCGGAGCTGTCCTCTCTATCACTCAACACTGTATCTGCTGATTTCATGTCCAGTTTCTCATCGTCTGAGCTGTACAATTTAGTTTCACCTGTAAAATGAAAAAAAACTTTGTTATGGACACAGATGTGAACTAGTAGCCCAATCGGTTTTTAGACCATATGTTTAAAAAATAAAGAAGTTCTGGTCCTGTGGTTTCATTCCATTTGTCAATCCCTGAACTAAATAGGCCTAAATTAGATTAGTGTCTGTTATTATGGCATATGAAACTTAAAGATCTATCGAATGACGTCCAATACAATTTTTTTCTATTTCAAAAGGACCTACATTAATTATGCACATGAAGCACATTTAAAACTGAAAGCACATTTAAGAGCTACATGATTCATATCATAATCCAAAAATCTAGTTTGTATAACACAGTAAACTTGTCATTATAGTGAAATCTTTCCACACACTTTCGACAGTAAGCGAATATAAGTCAGGCACAAAACAAATGTATTAGATTCATATTATTCTACTGGTGGGCAGCATGTCTCCTCAAAGTACATATAACGATGCCGTACAGAGAAGTAAAGCTTACCAGAAATAGTTTGAAAAGTTTCAGAGAAATTGAGTAGGTCTGATCCCTTCTCTCTCGCATGTAGCTCTTCTGAGTGGGGGCTTTCTTGCCTCCTTGTTCCTGGATCAGCACTTAATCGAGGTCCGGGCAGCTCTTGGGGTGGATAGAAACTGTCTGGTGGATCCGAAAAACTTGGCAGTGTTGTCGTGAGTGCAACCATAGATGGCATCCCCTGCCCCAAGCTCGCACAGAAAGTGTTGGTAAGTCGTCCAGCGAAAGATGCCAACGGAGCTAGAGGAGGTATGCCAGATGGTAAAGGTGCATGAGATAATGCTTGCGGAATCACCAAAGGTCTGTATGGCATGAACATGGGATACCCAGTATAGAGCAGGTGTCCCGGCCGAGGTTGAGGAGTTCCTATTAATGAATCGATAGAAAACGCCGTCCCTTGTCCGCCTGGTCTCTGCATTTTTATGCAATTATAGTCTTTTACGTCGAAAATAGTCAGGCGTCCTTGCCCTCAATAAATTACTTCGACAAATCGAGTCAAGTTGTACGTCCTCTGTGGTATTATCCTATGCACTGGGCAGCTAGTCCGAAAGCTCCTCAGCTTACTGCGAGTTGACGCTGTCTTGTTTGGTGCCCACTCCCTCTCCCTATTTGTCACACACTGAGACATAAACACACACGCTCTCCCTTCTACCTCTCCCTACTTTCCTCCCTCTTACTCTACCGCCCCCCCTCCGTTCTCTGTGTGTGTGTGTGTGTGTGTGTGTGTGTGTGTGAGAGAGAGAGAGCGAGAGAGAGAGAGAGAGAGAGAGAGCGAGAGAGAGAGAGAGAGAGAGAGAGAGAGAGAGAGAGAGAGAGAGAGAGAGAGAGAGAGAGAGCTTGTCGTCTGCAATACAAATGGAATGAAAGGGGGTGTTTCCCTGGGGACTCATCCATCTTCCTCAAATTACGCTTCATTTCCTTATTCAGCTTCTGACTTTTTGGCCGCCTTGAGAGGCGGTAGTTTCCCAGTGGATACCAAATAGATGGGTCGCACCCCCAGCCCTCCACCCCTTTTGGCCAGTCCACATGACTAGAAGCGGTGTGAGAGACTGCCTCAACCCTTCCCCTTCTATAATCGTTGACCACACCAACCCAATCAGCTATTATTAATTTTGATTGATGATAAGTAATTACTTTGGATTCAAGGGACGACATAAAACAACGATGCTTTTGTGGAAATGTGGGGACGGATGGCATCAGAGTCGGGAGGGAGGAGAGGCAGATGTTTCTCCTCTCCTGAGAGAGAAAAGCTTTTCAACTCCCCTGGGTTAAAACAATGAATTTGGCCTTCGAAAAGTGCGGCAACAATTATTCCCTGGAGAGAGATTTTCTGGCAAAATTAGATTAGGATAATGGGCATTTATGTGAGGTCAACGGCTAACCGAAGCTGAGCAGCTTTGAATAGTCAGTTTGAGTGACTTTCAACTTTATTGGATTCAACGTAAAAATCTAAAGCATTTAGCCTACAATCCCGATTTTGCTAGGAAGGCCCCTTAAAAATAATTTTATTTGAACATTGCTCCGATGTGTTTCATTTTTTGAGTCCACAAAACAACGAATAGAAAACACTTTTCTAATTTCTTTAGGTGTTGATTTAATCGGAGATCATTTTACCGTTTAAATGTCAATCCGTGCTGATGATGATTAGCCTCTATTGAGTCCTGGGGGGCGGACACTCCAACTGGCCGTCTGATTGCATGAAGACATGAACATATCGCCACCGACTCTGATTAGCAATGGAGGACCGGGCGATGCTAATTATTCGTATAATTGCAAATGACTCCATTCAGCAGCACCCCTCTTTGATCTATTGAAACCAGATAGCTTTCCTCTCCCGCTCTCCTCTCCCCCATCTTTTCGAGTGGACTTTATCTCTAAATGGAGGCTAGTCTACAATAAGAATCCCCCACATGGAATAACCTGTGTTTAATACAATTTCATGTATTCAATTAATTTTCCTTCACATTATATATATATTATATTATAGCTTATGCTACTTTCATTCTTTCATGTCTTTATCATAAACTTTTTTGACAATAACGTATTATTATTAAGAAGCTCTATAACTATTAGGCTAATAGAAGTAGGCTATAACTATTATTTTTTTGTTATTAGGCTACATTATAATCAATTACAGGCACTGAATTTTTACAGAGTTTGAATATTAGTCACGTTTTTAATGACTTTTTATTTCAGAAGTTTGTTCTAATACATTAATCTGATAAGGTTTGTTGTTGCCGTAGAAGCTTAAAGTAACGTCTAACAAACTGTGACAGGTTCATTACCCAAGTCAGCGTATTGTCTCCGTGTCACAACCTTTTGTCGGAGGTTCACCATTCTTCTCCGAAGGTAGTTGGTATTCAAAGCCTTATGCTGACTATACAGTCACACATGCCGTACATATGGCCTAACACAAATCTAGCAAAGCCTTTTAAAGTTTAAAGCAAAAATGAACTGTGACCATAAAGAATAGCCTAACAAAACATTCCATATAATTGCATAGCCTTGTCATATTATGTGCTATTTGTGGTGATGAGCATGTTGTTTTGCGACTATAAGCTGTAGGCCTACATTCTGGTTTGATCTTTAATGGAATTATTTAACGCATTGACAATCAATATTCCATATAAATGCAATTATTTACAATTGTATTGATAGGGGTAGTACTACTCAAACTAAAGAGCCCCAAAACAGCACATTCAATCAAAACAATAGGAATGGAGGCTGGGCAAAATTTGTGGCAAATGGAAGGAATTTCCAGGAATATTGTTGTCTTTTCATCCAAAGCCTATTGGAAAATGAAAACACATGTT
Organism: Hypomesus nipponensis; assembly: GCF_054491055.1. Taxonomy (NCBI): domain Eukaryota; kingdom Metazoa; phylum Chordata; class Actinopteri; order Osmeriformes; family Osmeridae; genus Hypomesus; species Hypomesus nipponensis. The sequence goes on from NC_140370.1 coordinate 4,592,835, forward strand.
TTGAACATGTAAATCAATTTATAATGATACAAATAGATCTTTAAGACGTTTAGTCTTAAACGTTTTGCATAATATTTCCGTCTTTCCGAGTCTCTTACCATTGTGGAAACTACAAAATTGTCACTCTAGTTTTTAGTTTAGGCTGTTTGGCCTATTACTATTGAACCGAACCACCTGCACATAAAAGTTACGATGGCATTAAACGTGCGTTTTTCTTCTTAACAAATACTAAATGACAAGCATCCCAAAGTTCAATCATCTGGGAAAATGCAGTTATCTGGTAATTTGTACCAGTTAACTTAATTTAAGACCACAGCACCCCCCTGTGGTACAAATTGGTTATACATTTCTTTGTTGAAAATGAACTTGCATGAAATTGAACGCTGTTAACTTAAAAATAGCTCCGATCTCTCTAATCAATTGAACAATTAGCATCCAGATAGACAGAAGTGAAAATAACCAGTTCCATACAAAACAAGTAGTGAGCTAATCTCTGATGTAGTTTATCATGGAGTGTCTTTCTCAGTGGACATAGTCCCTGGACTCCAAGAGCAGGTAGTTGTTGAGAAAGGTGGGAAGGTTTAGTTTAGGGACCACCTCAAGCAAACGACCATCAAGGAAGTTCCTCAGCTTCCAGCGTGCCAGGTGCTGAAGGGAGCGAGGGCTCTCTGACAAGGAAAACAAAGACTCATAGAACTCCTGGTGCTCCTAGGGGAAAACAGGACAACAGCAGTGACACAAATTATTGATTGTGATTGTAGTGCAAAAATGTACAGGGTTAAAGGAACCGTCAAGACCCCATGTTAGTAACCATATTTACATCTGTTACGACTGCTAGTCGTTGAGTCATCAAGAGGACCACAGTTTCAATTAAATCAAAAATCTCTCTACACTATTTTATGGTTCAACAGTTACCTAAAAACTCACCTTAAAAACCTCAGGGGGAACCGCCTCCACCCAGTCGTCTGTCACTTTGATGCGGGTGTATGCGTTTATGAGTGCCTCTATGGTACGAGGGGAGCCACAACAGTACTTTAAAACCTGAAAGATACAGTCGATTTACAATCTGTCAGTTCACATCATGTTGAAGTTAGAAGGCTGCAAGGCCATAGTACACAAAGTAATTAAACACTTGAATTAAGTTACAAATGAAATGAACAGCTCGGTCTTACCTCCAGGGGTTTAACTGGAAATTATGCAATTAGTGCTAATTAATCTCCTATTAACACTTGCCTAATTAGGAGTCAGGCATTTTGTCAAGAGCACGTGGGTTCAGTGAATAGTCTAAGAGTTTATTTCCCACTGAGAATGCATTGCAGTACGTGAAAACAAGCGGCATATTGAATCAGAGTTTAATTTCTTCAGCACATTCTCTTCTGTACAGTGTGCTATGGTTGCATCATTGGCTGTTTGTTGCCAGGTTGATTAATCACTGGTAAACCCTTAGATACCGCAAACCCTTAAATACTTCATAGAGGGCACATGAACCACATTCAAAGTCAGTGTGAAATATTTGAGGACAATGGTGCAGGTTTGAACTGTGTACAACGTATCCCACAAGCCTGGAGGCTCTCACCTTGGGCAAGGCTCCCGGCCACACCCGTATGGATCCGTAATTGAGCAGGGAGCGCACCACCCTCTCTGGCTTGTGGGAGATCTTGTAGCACACCACCTTGAGGACGTTGTGCATGGGAGCTTGCCCTCCGTAGTCCATTTCGTTGACGCAGGCGCCGCGGGCCAGCAGCAGGTCCACCACCTCTGGGTTGACGTTCTTACAGGCCATGTGGAGTGGAGACTGCTTGTCCTGGTCCGCGGCGTGGACGTCGGCCCCGGCGTCCAGCAGCAGGCGGCACACCTGGAGGTAACGCTCCAGGTCCTGCAGCTCCTGGGGGTGAGAGCAGGCCGAGTTCAGCGGCGTCTTGCCCTCGTCGTTCTTCTTCTCCAGCGCCGCGCCGTAGCGCAGGTACAGCTCCGTGTGTCCCAGCAGGCCGTTCCTGGCCGCCACGTGTAAGGGCGTGTCATCCTCATCGAGGCTACGCCCATTGATAGCAGCACCAAACTGGAGGAGGTATTTGGCACACCTGGATAATCCAGTTGAATGAATTCAACAGGGAATTGCCCAGTACAAAAGTCCTAGTACTCAAACGGCAGGAGTTATTCCCAAAAGACCAAGCATCATGATGTACACGACCACAAGTCATTTGAAAACAATGCGCATCAAAAGGTGAACGAGCACTCACTCAATGGACTCGGGGCTGGTGCACATGTGCAATGGCAGGAGCCCGTCCTCGCTCAGCGAGTTGGCGTTGGCTCCGTGGGACAGCAGCAGCTTGACGCACTCGGGCTGGCAGCTCTGACAGGCCTCGTGGAGGGCGGTGCTTCCCCCGGGGGACAGGTCCACGCTGGCACCCCTCAGCAGCAGGTGCCGCAGGCATTCGGTGAAGCCCCGCCCGGCCGTGATGTGGAGGGGGGTGGTCAGCTCCTGCTCGTAGGTCAGCGACCACAGCCCTGCGGAGGGGGAGGGGTCACAGGCACGTCTGGTCACTCACCTCTTGCCCAGGAGGGGGGCTGTCATGCGGGCTGTCCTGGCTACTGTGTACATGGCTTGCTAGTAAATAAAAATGCTTGGCATGCTTGTCAATAAACATCTGCCATGATTGAGATGAACACCCGCCGATCATGTATGATCATACATCAGGTTTAAACCTTGCAAATGATGTCCATATCCTTCTCTTTCAGATTCAAAATGACCCACACTAGAACTGGCCCACCACACATAGCAGAACTCCAAGCAGTCTAGGACCTACTCAGCCCTCTGTAGTTGAATCTGAAGTTCTTCCACTCATCGATGTTGCTGGTGTCATAGATAGCATCGATAAGGTAGCTAAACTCAGGGTCATCCATGATGCTGATGAGGTTGAGTTCATCTCCCACGAGGAGACAGTTCCAGAACTGCAAAACAGGGCCCGTGGCCTGTGCTGTAGCTATGACATCGTTGCGGTAGTTCTTCGCTTGGTGCCGTAAGAAATCCATGCATATGCAAAGCAGACCCCTCTGTCAAGTGGAGCAATGACTTCCAACCCCTGCCAACCGTTGGTTGTTTTTGTTTTGATGTTGCAGTTGCAGTAATGGTGGTGGTATCTTGTGGGTTTAAACGCTGTGCTCTTCTGAAGCCTGTTTGTCCTGAGGGGGCTATTTCAGGGAGGCACGGTGTTATATGATATTTTCGATGGCCCAGAAACCTCTGCCGGTGGCGCAGGAGCAAATTACCACTCACAGCACATGTAACACACTCTCAGACATGACCACTCACAGCACATGTAACACTCTCTCAGACATGACTACTCACAGCACATGTAACACTCTCTCAGACATGACCACTCACAGCACATGTAACACACTCTCAGACATGACCACTCACAGCACATGTAACACTCTCTCAGACATGACTACTCACAGCACATGTAACACTCTCTCAGACATGACCACTCACAGCACATGTAACACTCTCTCAGACATGACCACTCACAGCACATGTAACACTCTCTCAGACATTACTCTACCCCCACCTGTTTGGTATCACTGGACAATGAAATCACGTTCGATCCAAAGGTTACCTTATATATATATATATATATTTATATTTATATCAATTTAAATATATGAGAATACAATATATTTTAAAAAGCCGAAACGCACACAAACTCAAGTTATAGATTTGGATTTATCCTTGTCTCAGACAGCAACACACAGCTGTTACTGTTTGTATGCCGTAATGACATTTGATTGGACAGCCATCTAGAGAAAAATGAAGCACATGACTAATACAACCTCCCACTGGCTGGCATGTTTGTTGTTGACGTGTGGTGGACTGGACCTATAATTAAGCCTATAAATTATGAGTTGATACCCTCATGGTTGCATTCTGTCTCAGGACTATTACACACTAAACTATTTTAGTATCATGGACCGAGTTCAGTAAAAGAGAAAAGTCTATTGGAAAAGGTTATTCAACAACACTTACTCTATTTGTGCTTGAATGTATGTACGTTTACAACACACAACCCAACCAGTCCCTGAGCCACACGCTTCACATCTGATCTCAAATGGTCTTACCTCCCCCCCGGGCCACCCAGCGCATGTCCCCTCCTTGTGGTTCGATGATGAGGTTAGTCCTGGCTCCTTTGGGGAATATGCGCTGCACAGCTTCCTGGTCCCCTGTATACAGAGCATTCTGGATGACCAGGTCGTGGCACACAGCCGGAGCTGTGGCACTAACCAGGGTGGGGGGGACCCGCTCGCGGGCCTCCTTCTTCAGCAGGTATCCGTTCAGCTTATGTGTGGCCAACTGCTTCTTGTACCGGTGCCTCTCCAGCATGTCCTCGTCTAGCTGGAGGGAGCGCAGGGCCGTGGGGCTGAAGACAAAACTGCCGCGAGACATTCTCGACTCCCGGCTTGTTCGGTCTGAGAGAAGGACTGAATGGGGGAGGCAGGGTGTAGGAGGCTGTATCAGGGCTTTGGCTCGCTGTCCGTCAGTGTATCTGAGTCTTGTCTAATGTCCACTTTAAGGCTCACAGGCATGTTTTGATATTCAACCTCCCTGCAGAGCGTTAGAGTGGTTATTTTTACACCTCTCACGTGGCCTCTTTAACCCTCCTCTGTTGACTTCTAGCCCAGTGTCACGTTACGACAGACCTGACCAAAATCTACTCATGTTTAAGACAATTCATTAAATAAGCACAGACTCCAGATTGAGTCACAGTGCAACACGATAATCAAGTGATTCAGTATCCTACTGAATCTTTACGTACCATTCAGTTGCTTGAGGGACACATTAAAATGGTTATTTAAACAATTCAATTTCTAAAACAGTTTTTTTGCGTTTTGGCATTTTCTTTGTCCAGTTTCCCTTTTGCATGCAACAGCTGCTTTATGATTTGACCTAGTGCATGTTATATGGTAAGAAATATGTCAAGTGGGATTTGATGGTCAAGTGGGATTTGAAGGTCAAGTGCTCTCTCAGTAGAGTTTCTCTCCCACTAGCTACCTAGCAGTTGTGTTAGACATGGACAAGTATCACAAGTAATTCATTCATTGCAATGACTTTTATATAATTTCAAAGAAAATATACACAAATCTGCATACTTTCATACATGTCTTGGTTGCACTTTTAAAATCCATCCTGGGCAGAGCAAAATGAAAACATGAAATCTCTGCAGCTCAGTGAGGTTGTATGGTTTGTAAAATGGGTCTGTTTTGCTTGGGCCTTAATGGACATGGCTTTCCTGCACCCACATGGTTCCTAGGTACATTAAGGACATTAGGCTGAACGAGTGGCCACCACTGTTTCTCCTCTACCCCACGGGTAGTGATATGATGGTGGAGGGAAGGCACACAATTAAGCCTCTTAAACCTACTTGCTGGGCATCTGACACACACATATCTTTTGAAGGATGGGCCTCCATTTTCCCAGACTGGACATCATTTGTGCCCATCAGTACACTCTGCTCTCATCCCTTGCCACACGTTTCCCCTGATGATGTTTGTAGGGATAGCAAAGGATTTGCAGTACGGAATCACTTGTTCTACACTGAGCTTTTCTGGCTTTGGGAACCCAAAGCCTAGGACAGACTCGGGTTTAATATGATGTTGTCAGTGATTGCGATTCTTTGCTTGTCTCCTTATCTGTCACATGTTCCGTACTCATATTCATCTTATCTATCTCATCTATGCGTTTATGTTTGATGCTCTTAGAGTCAGAGGAGACTCTGAATTGAACCCAGGAAGACATCCTGATGATATTTAGTCTTTTTTCCATTTTCAGTTTTTTTCTTGAAAACACAGACTCTCAGTGTGTCCTCATCTGTACTTCAATGACTGTGCTGCTGGTAGGAAAATCAGACGCATTTATTTCCTGTTACAGTGTTGGTAATAGATGGCACATTAAACTGAAGGCGTGTAAGAGTTTCAACTTTGCAAACACACATTACTAGAGAGAGACTGGGAATATTGTTTTGCTGCTGGAGTACATCCTTTTAAATGATATCCATAATGAGTTTATAATATGCATCTGGGCTACCTCCTCTCTACTTTGATGTCTTCCAAATGGCCCGGGTGTCATCAGGAAAACATGTAGGCACTTTCCCGCCTCATTGACTCCCAAATGTATTTTAAATATCATTCCTGGTAACGCAATTATTTAAAACGCTGAACTAAACACTTACTAATGGGGAAAAAGACAGTGACTTCGATAAATTCATTTCTCAAATGGTGGGCATTCATTTTTTGGGGGGTCTCCATGAAGCGAGGACTATTTTCAAAAAAATAAAATATATCCAGTGGTGCTGTAGCACCCCCTGCTCTCATAGCCCCTGTGGAAATGTTCAATCTCCAGTTTCCTTTCCCTGTGAGTTTGCTGCATTGTGGTCCACCTCCTCTGCTACAGTAGTTTCTGGACATTGAAAACAGCTAATGAGTCTGTGGTACTTTGTTTCTGCAATTAGTCAATTAGTTCCCTCTGATTACCCCCCTCTTAATGCTGTTTTGAGTACTATGGCACACAGTGATACAATGGAAGCGATTAAACTATGGCCCTCCTTCCACACTAAGCAGTCATCTAATATCATCAGAACATAATAGAATGTATTTAACACCGCCGTTAGGTTGCTGAATATGAAAAGCATATTGCTTTGAACATTTATTTGGAGTCCTGTATGTATGAATGTACAGTACAAAGGAAAACTTCCCTGGAGATAAGAGTTCCAGGACAAACTTGCATAATTTGAACAGTAGTAGTAATGCAAATATAATTGAATGAAGAATTTGCAATAGTGACTAGAGGAAGACTGTATCTTTACTCAGGGTTGGTGTTTAGAGTCACAATTAAAATCAGGATGATAGATTAGGAGTTATAGGAATCTGTTTTGCTAGTGAAGGGGAGTTGGGGGAGGTCATTTCAATCACCCTACCCATTCACTTGAACCTCCTCAATAAGATTCACTACGTGTCACCCCGTATAGTATAATCTGACTGGCTGTACTATCTCTGAAAGCTCATGCTTGAGGGTTCTAATGGTCCTCCGGTAACTCTGATGACCTACAATGGCCAAGGTTTTCATATATACGGCCAGCCACTGTCCTCACAAAGGGTTTACACCATGACACCCCATACAGCACTCCTTCTCAGCCTCGCCCCTTAGCTCCAAATCTAAGGGTGCAAACCGGAATGGATTTATAGAGCCTTGAATTGAATGGTAGCTCAGTGCTATTCTGTGATGGCGTGATTATCACTTCTTCTGCGCTCCTGAAGCCCTAACCCTTCCACCTATAACACATTGTCCCCGTCGTTGAGGATTCCAATCGTCTCCCGACGCACTGATCGCCACGCAAATAGCCCTCTGCTTCATTATGACAATTGAGAGGTTCATATTTCAATCTAATAGTCCCTCATAACTTCAACCATCTATCACAACCTCATTTCATTGCGAGTGCAGTTAATACGCGCTTCCCCACCAAGTGGAACATTTTCTAATGATGCACTCTTGCACCAAAACAAGGCGAGCCCAGACACTGCATCAGTCACTAATGCATCTATCCATAATGTGTTTATAACACTCTCCCTGAAGGAGACAGCAATGACTACAACCACACAGAGGATACCGCAAGGATGTATGGAGAGAGTACGATACCACCGGTGGCAAATGGTCATGATAATCAGGAACAAAAACAGTGCCATTAATGATGGGATCGCTCACGTGGTGATACGTCTGGAGATGTTGTGTCATTAGCAATGTATCTAGACTCGCCTGAAATGGATCGACTGCGATCATAGGTGAAGTCACATTCAAGCACATTAAGACTGAATGCTTGACTTTTGGGTTGTTGATAAGGGTAATAGATATACGTTCTGGGTGATATCAACATTATCCTAATTGGAAAGACCTCTATAATTTTGTCTTTCACACACTGATTGCATTTATTGACTTCATTAGTGCTATTCTCATGTAATCAAGAACTATTCAATGAACAGACAATTAGACAGTTTTCCATGAAATGAAAACATTGGATAACAAGGCTCTATATTGTTCATTCTCTTCACCTATTCTTCTGGTGTAAATATTGGCCATTTGAAAATGCATACATGGACAGTTTGACCTTGATCTAATAACCCTTTCCACACAACTAAGGCATTTTCTTATGCAAATCTAGGTTTTAATGTAGGTCAGTTGATTGGAGCAATTTGATTTTGATTGACTAGATCAATCAGAATTTTAGATCAGCATGTTTATGTCTTGTAGCACAAGCTTTAGCTGCATTGCAAGTGTTTTAGTTGAAGTGACAGTAAGAACCTAAGTAGGATTGGTGACTGTTGAATGTTGCGTTGTTTGGGTGTTAAATGAATGCGGTTTAATATGGTTTTAGTCGTTTGATGAGTTGGCGGTTGGAGACTTCAGTGGCGGAATCGATTAAATTGTCCCACCTAGTGGTGAAAATGTATCATTACTGTTGATACACGTTTTTGTTCGTGACAAAAACGCTTGGTTCAAGCCTGAAGTAAAAATATATACGTGAATACAATTTGCAGTTTTGTGCATTTATTTACCCCAAATAATCAAATAACTGAAACAACTGAATTTAAATCAGTAGTGCTACTTCGGTTTGCTAAACTTTGTGCCATTGAAGGTAGGGCATTTGTAGACTTAGATATTTATTTTGAGCTAGTGTACTTAGTGACAGCTTTGGTTCCTTCAGACACAGCATGCTTTGCAAGCTCTCCAGGTAGCAGCAGTCGGACAGCGGTCTGAACTTCACGGCTGGTGATGGTGGACCGTTTGTTGTACTGGGTCAGACGGGATGCTTCTGTGGCAATTCGCTCGAAAACGTCGTTGACGAACGAGTTCATGATGCTCATCGCTCTACTAGAGATGCCCGTATCAGGATGAACCTAGGAAGCAAACACGTTCTCATGAAAACACACAAAGAACATTATTGGAAAATGTTTGTCGTTGGGAGCCCACCTGTTTCAATACTTTGTAGATGTACACCGCGTAAGTTTCTCTTCTTTTGGCCTTTCTTTTCGTCGTCTTTTTCTCGCCTGATACTTTTCCTTTCTTTTTGGTAACATCATTACTCATCATTGAACGTTTGTGTTAAGTTATTAATATTTAGTAGAATAAACATTGAGTTGTTGGCTACTACTCAAACACCCTATTTTGTAACACTATGGCCGGGCATCCCAACACACAATGTATGTCCACCAGTTTTTAACGGCTCATTAATTAGTTTACGCCCAGGTGGGGCTCAACAACAAGGTAATTGCCAATCAAACTAATCATGCATTGATACACAGGGGTGCGTCTGAATGTGTTTTGGTTTTAATCAAACTAAAGCAGTGGGATACTATTGTGCTACATGATACTTCCTGAGAAAATTCTACATTTGGATGATTAGATCCTCTATGCATGGGGCACCAAACTACTTTAATTGTGTTCACCAAAATGGTACTATGCACGCGAAATGTAGGTAGTCCACTTGGGGTCGCACTTACACTAGGATTTAGTGCATGAACCATAATACGTCGAAGTACTTCTATTGCAGTCCAAGTAACTTTTAAAATTAATTACACATAGCTTTGTTAAATTCTGTACTAGTCAACTATAAAATGCAGACTGGTTTAAATTATTTGATTAATTTATTTGGATTTTGTGTTTGATCTAGTATAGCATGTCCCAATAGGCCTTTCTACTTGTCGATAAATCCCAATGTTCCATTGCAGGAAGTAAACCAGATTTATTATGTCATCTATGAACATCCCTTGAAGGTAAGCTTTTAAAAATATTTTACACATAAATAATGTATCATGTGTTAAATTACTATTGTTTGTAAAAAAAAAGAGTTAACCATCACTATTAGCTTGGAGAAAGAAGCACTGCAATATTATTTATGTATAGTGCACAGTTCTTCATGGGAGTCAGGTGGCTGAGCGGTTAGGGAATCGGGCTGGTAATCAGAAGGTTGCCGGTTCGATTCCCGGCTGTGCTAAATGACGTTGTGTCCTTGGGCAAGGCACTTCACCCTACTTGCCTCGGGGAGAATGTATTTACTGTAAGTCGCTCTGAATAAGAGCGTCTGCTAAATGTAATGAACTTTTGCTGTCTTTCGAGTATTGATACAAGCGTAGATACCATAGATTCCATGGATAAAACCAGTAATGAACAATCTGCCAGGTGTTATATCAACATACGGTGACCAAACTATAACTGTCATAAAGTCAATTAATGGGCACTGCCAGCAAAACAAGGGCCTTCATCATCTTCCACATGCTGTGGAGAGCCAGAATTAGGTATATTTTGATCCATAGAGTGCTCGTGCTGTCTAATTAGAAGCACCTGTCCCCAAACTCAGTCGTCCTCAAGCCCCCTCACAGTAGATTGGTATTCTCATCCAGGGTCCTAGACCCTGCGCTCCCACTAATTGCTTCTGGCTTTTTCCTGGGCAAGCCTGCTGCATTCTATCAGCAGGAGAGCACCAGATTAACGCTGCCCTTATGGAGAACACGCTTCTATGCAAGGTCACCCATGGCTGCCATAACCACACATGTAGCCGTTTCCTAGATGAGCAGCCGCTGGTTCCTGAAGGGGGAAGTCGTATACGATTACCTGTCCCATGGTGTCATATCCACATCAGAAAAGAGCGTACAGTAAACAGCTGGGTTGATATGATGCTGCTTACCCATGAATCACCTGCTGATTATGACGGTCATCAGATTGTGACACTACCCAGCGTTGCACAACTTGCTACCCAACAAATTGCCAATGATTAAGATCTATAATCATTTTACAGTCACTATGCATTACACAAATCTTCGGTCAAGGCATTCAGTGTCTTCTGTCAACCATTTTGTTGATAGCTTGGCAAGTTTCAATACAGGAGCTAATAAACCAGATTAATATAATAGCTTTCCCCCATTATCGATTCAAATGTTGGGTGGTGCACATCTCCTTCATCCCTAATCACTGACGCAAAACAAGAAATAGCTGAAAAAAAAATAGTTAAGCTACACCACAGGCAACATTGAGTGAAAGAGTCTTTCCTATCAAGCAAAGATAACACCATTCATTGCCTTCCCTAACTACTGTTGCTATGGATTTATAGATGTCTGCTTGGTATCCATGCTGATCTGATTTGTTACAGGAGACTCATCGTTCCTTTTATGTTCATGGGTTTCAAATGATCACGTGTGCTACTGGTTTGCTACTCGAGGGATCAGGTTAACAGATTGTTCTTTTACTCATTGTGTCTGTTGTATTCTGAGAGTGTCAAGGTGCTGATGGTACAGCATCTACAGCATGTGGTCTGTGTGATGGGATAGCCACGGCTATCAAGGGTCGAGTACAATGTCCTCCACGCAAGGCTCGATCTGACCACTGTAATCTAAATCTGCAATCTTGTCACTGCATCGTGGGTGATGTCGCATGGGTGGCCGTCTCAACCCGGGTATCATGTTGTATCTCGATGTCTGTAGTTAAAAACCCTGAGGCTAAATTGTTTTCAAGTGGGATCTAATATCTTCTCTCAAGCCCAAGACATCTCTGTAAACAGTTTAGTGCCCACAGTACGCAGGTGTGTTAATGGATACGGTTGTTTCCTTATAGATGTTTCAATGTCTAAATCTTATTTTCAATGCCAACGTAGCTGTATTACAGTAGATTATCCATCATATCCTAAGTAGGCAGAAAACAGTAAAATAAACACATGGCACAAAACAGGCTGAATGAGAATAAGGCCTGCCACCTCAAGGACTGAGATGAACACTTTACCAGCTGGCTGTTTTTCATCAATTACGGTCTAAAGTTGTATTTTCTGTAAGATTAAGAGAACGAGGGGACAAAAGGGAGCCTCGAAGCTGTTAAAGAAGTTCCTAGCCGTTCCCAGCTTCTGACTGAAGGAGAGTTTTCTTTTGGGTTTAGATTAATATGTTAGCAGCACTGAACGTGTGGGGATTTGTGAGTGGATCGATTACTGCTTAATGATGCCATATGGAAAGACCTTGGCAGGATATGGATACAGAAAATGAAATCCACCAAAGTAATGCACTGATGGAAATGCAGAATGATGTTTAAGATTGGCATTTAATTGCAGGTTATGATGTCCTGGAGTCCGTGTTGTCCACTCTGGGAAATTACTTGTTCAGGAACTTAGCCCAAATGCAGGCATTTTTAAATTTGTGTTCAACTCTGTCAGAGACACTGAAATACTTACGGGTGTATTGAATGTCACACGTTCTGATAAGGCCAAACAAGGCCAGTTTAATTTAGGTTACCTAACCAATGAACCTGCACCCCATCTGTTCAGTGTCTGATTCATTATTATTTAATTGAATCTACTCGGCCCTGCAGCGACCCTTGGTAGAAACAGGCAGTGTAATATTCTTGCTTCTCTCTCACTTTCAATGAACATTGCAGTGGTTAAGTTATGCTTGGATGCTGCCTCACTGGACTGGTTGACATTAGACTTGTCCTGTTGTACAGATGTGTGATGCCAGACTTAACTTCCACCCCCTACTCTTTATAAGTTCAGTTCTGTGTGAAGTGTGGCCAGGTGGTCTAATAGTTCAGTAGCGTACTGAATCACTAAAGCACAAAGCCAATAGTTGTTTCTTTTAATCGGGAAACAGAATAGAAAGAGAATATATATATTGGGGATCGATTTGCTAATACAAGCAATGATAATTTGGCAGTCTGACATTTGTGTACCTTAATGCAGTTGGAATAGATAGAATTATATATTTTAGAGGCCAATTATTCATATGCTACGTCACAAGTTTCATAACCAAACACATAAAACTGAGGATTGAGTGTGTCAACGTCTTTATTTTGCAGCAGAGGTGGATTGGATTCCATTCACGGTTTTTGAACAAATAGAATAATCGGGTGTCTTGGTTTCTGACAGCTTGTAGCCTCAAAAGAGGGGGTGCATCTCTTCCACCTCCCACATACAATACTGTACAGCACCCACGTAAGTGATGCATGCCTAGGTAGCGCGCCAACATGCTTTCCATACATTGCCATTCATAGGAGAGGTGTTGATTGGAAGCAGGAGCTGGCTTGGTGGTTAGGAGTGGCTTTGTTATGTGTTGGGGAATATGGGTTTTAACTGGAAACTTTCCATTGCTCAAACCACTGCAAACGCCTTCTCTGCCCAAGATGTTGGATGGCAGAGAAACACAAGTGTGAGCAGAGGTGTATGGAGTGCCAGTGTGCCAAATGTAGCACCTCAGGCACCATGTTGTGTCTCCCTCATAGAACGTTTTTCAAATTGCATTTCTTTGGTGGCAATATCCGTTTGACATTTATTTCTCTCAGAAGTTGATGGATGAGGCGGTATTTATGGTATCATCTCAGTTTCATGTTACAGTATGATTGTGGCTAACGGTTGCTATGTCGTGTGTGCCTGGTTACTAGGACAATGTATTGATGAAATTCTTCTGGGTTGCGGTCATATCCTTAGTAATGCACCTATTGTCATGATAATGTGGCTTCAAGAGGTAGCCAATGAGTGAATCTTGTTTGTTCTTAAGAGAAATTAAAGGGTTTGGGTTATATATGTGGTGAACCTTTGACCCCAAATAATGGCCCAAGCCCATTATTGGTCAAGCCTCAGTCCTATTGGTCAAGCCTCAGTCCTATTGGTCAATACTCCTACACGTAGGGCTGCAGGCCAGTCTTCCTTGACTGGGAGAGGGGGGTGAGCCCTGATTTGTTAACTCAGCAATACCCCCCCACCCCCACCCAAATCTGAAAGAAACGAAATGGCAACATCTTTCTCCATCCTCTCGCAAAGAGCACACCCCTTTCAAGCAGAAGCTCTTCAGAGCAGTGTCGGGTTCACATCCTAAATCAATAGGCTTCTAGAAAAGAAAAAAAAAACGGTGGATGGTTCATATGTGTCTCAGTGCTCAGAGTGAAAAGGGTAAAGTCAACGTCCGGGTGCAAGGACCGCATCCTTGCACTAAAGATGAAGCACGCGCTCACAGTTCTGCATCGTTACAACCTGTGGCTTTGCACTGGGTGATCGTTAACGCTTTGACGGCAGACGACACACTCTTGACTGTTGAAATGCATTAACAGGACCAGAACACAAGTCAAGTTCCAGTCCAGAGTGAGAGGCTCCCCCTGCGAGCACAGGGACACGCAGGGAGAACCGCCTCCCGGCAGTGGGATGAATCCTGACTACTAAAGAGGGAGTGAGCAAGCGGGGGAGAGAGCGAGCGAGCGAGGGAGGGATGAGAAGAGCGAGCGAGAGAGGGAAAGAGAGAGTGTGGCGAGAGAGAAAGAGAGAGTGTGGCGGTGGTAGTGGAAGAGCGAGCAAGCTTGCAAAAGAGAGCGAAAGGCTCCAGCCAGCAGAATATAAATCTGGCGCTGAGATCGGGAGGGGGGATGACAAAGAGCTTGTGGTCTTCTTGAAGCAGCCTCAGTAGGCAGGCTGGCGGCAGGGGTGGTCGCGAATCACCAAGAGGTGGGCTTCCCTTTTTAATTGTGGATCAGCACGAGCGAGGAGGAGACTGTGGAGACTGCGAACACTGGCTGTCAGTACAGAGGCGGGTCGGCTGGAGGTCTGACCCCCAGACCCCTCTCTCGCTTGTGGCCGAGACAAGAAGAGAGACACAGGGACAGGAAGGGGACAGCGAGGGGATCTGTGAGCCATCTCTTTCTTTTCCCCCCACCCTCTCCTAACCCCCCCCCCTCTCCTAACCACCCCCCATTCACAAATCCATGCATCCCATTTTCACAGCAATGTAGAGGCGTTCTCTCTCCCCGATTGGAGGAGGAAGGCTCCCATTGACTGCTGAGGCTTAAGCCCCTCTCTCTCCAAACGCCAGTCCCTTTTCATTCCATTTCCCGTCTCTTCCTCTCCCTTTTCTTCACGTCCGTTCTCCACCCCCCCCCCCCTTCTAACCCCCCCCCCCACCCCCACCATCCCCAATACCACCCCTCCATCCATCCATTTGTTCTGTTCATTGTCCCTTTGACACTGCTGAGGATTCAGGAGGCACTGCCTTTTGGTAGAAGTGGGTGTTTTTGGAGCTGTCATTGTGTTTAGCTCTGCTACAATAGACAGCTGAGCGCGAGTGAGCCAGCGAGCAACAGAGATAAGAAGAGCCCGCAAGAGGAAGGGGAGACCCGGGACCACGGGAACGGCACGCACATCCCGTGGAAGGGGAATTGTGATGAAAGAGAACCAAAAAGAGGGACTGACAAGCATTTGAACATAGCTGTCGTTATTGACGGCACCTGCTCTGACGCCGGTGTTTGGCTTCTGCCGTCCTGTTGCTAAGCAAAGTCTCCAAAGCTGAAGTTCTCATCGGGTGGCTCACTGTGTGAGTGTCGTCGCAGCCATGAAGGGGGACTCGGAGGAAAGCATCGAGAGCATCAGGCCTTCCAACCTGCAAGCCTTCGCCAACATGTCCACCTTGCACGGCATGAGCCACATCTTCGCCTACGGCCACATGACGTTCAGAAGGTTCCTCTGGACGCTGTCCTTCCTGGGCTCGCTGGGCTTACTGATGCTGGTCTGCATGGACCGGGTGTCCTACTACTTTGAGTATCCCCACGTCACCAAGCTGGACGAGGTGGCGGCCCCCAACCTTACCTTCCCCGCCGTCACCTTCTGCAACCTCAACGAGTTCCGATTCTCCAAGATCACCAGGAACGATTTATATCACGTGGGGGAGCTTTTGGCCCTGCTTAACTCCGATTACAAAATTGCCAACCCTCATTTGGCTGAGCCAGAGGTTCTGGCTGCCCTCAAGGATAAGGCCAACTTCCCAGCCAACTACAAGCCCAAACTGTTCAATATGACTGACTTCTACAACCGCACAGGTCATGATATTGGTGACATGCTTCTGCAGTGCACATTCCGTGGAGAGGAATGCTTCCCAGTGAACTTCTCTACCGTGAGTATCCATGGTTTCACTTCTACTGCAGGTCCTTTTCTCCTCATAGTTGTGCACTTGAGTTTTTGTTATGCTTTTGCACACAGACTGAATATGTTCTGTGAGTTTCCAAATGACTCAATATGTAGTTCGGGTGACTTCCTAACACATTTAGAAATCAAATAACAAGGACCAAAATAAACCATGTGGTTGAATTTAAGCCCATTATATTCTCCCAGGGTCCACAGAAGGCCACCACTGGGTGGAACATTTTTATTTTCACAGTTATTGTACACGCAGATGCAAACAGGGCTTTGAAGCTTTCCTGTGAGAATTGCCGCTCACCTGAAATTTGTTTCTTTGCATAACATTTAGCCAGTGTTACTCCAGTGTTACTGAAGACGTATTTTATTTGTATTTGCCCTCAAGGGAATCCTGTAAAAGGATGGAATAAAACTATATCCGTAACCCGTCACATACTGGGTGTTACACTCTATGACATGAAAATACTACAGACTACTAGAATGACCAATTGGGAATGAGAAAGTCCAAAACAAAGAAAATAGATCTGTGTGTATTTTAATTAGTATAATGGGTACCAGTGTCTCCTCGGTTCTTTTGGTCTAAGGGTTGTGGGTGACCACTGAAATCCTCAACCATCAGACCAAAACAACACAAGGAGTGTGGCAGTGTTTGTGTCTAGTATCCGTTGCCTATCTTTGATATTCACAGAAGCCACTCTGGTAAATGTGATACATATGTATGAGAATAATTATTTAGCAATCAGTGATCAGACAGGGGTGTGTTTGTAATGCATTTAAAATGCCTCATCATAATAAGGAACACACTGCACTATGCACCACAGTAGACAAAACAATCCTGTTTAGAGAAGCTAAAGTTTCTATGAGAAAACTATTGTTCTTCTTACAAGCCACCTTGTTTGTCTATCTCTCCAGCATATTACTCATCCCTATAATCTGTCATCAACTCCAAATCTTGAAAGGAGTTTCTTTTGAACCTGTGTGAATATTCTCCCCTTCGTGAGCACATTAGGTAGTGTCTCATCATGTTTACATGTTGTATGTCAAGCTCCCATGCGGTTGGAGGTCTAATGTGACCACTGCTGAACATTAACCTGGCGTTAAGGAGCCACAAGAGAAGACGTGGTTATCTAGGTGAAATAAACATGGAAAGCTTAAACGTTCGGACACAGTTCCATGACTAAGCTGTAATCCAATCCAGCCACCTCTCTTCTGCCTTTTCCTTAAATCCTCAATGAGATCTTCACTGAGCACCTTGTTTGCTCATTAGCTTGCTCATCATGTCAGCCCCGTTGGCTTGCAGGTGGAATCAGAAACGTTCCAAGCCAGTCCTAACCTCAAATTTGATCCAATCAAATAGTTTCATTGGCATTATTCACTTATAGTTATTCAGTGATTCCACTGCCTTTCCTGGCAAGGCTTGTGTTATTGGATTTATTTCCAATATGTTTTGGTCAAACAGCATTGTACACCTGTTAGAGGAATACTGTATGATCTCCTTACAAGCCTGTTCTACTGACTAGTATCTTTGACATTGGATAACAGATAGATGAGAAAGTATCAGATCAAGCAAAGGTAATATGTCTCACTACAGTGCACAAGCTGTATTTGCAAGACAAAAATGTGAGAAAGACTTGTTTTCTTCTAACATACCAGATGTTTTGGATGGAGGGTGATCTATTCCTTCTTTCACATGTCTGAAAGTAGTTTGATTATTCAACAAGAGGTTTAATTTGGCTCACAGGATAGAGTAGTTCAAACTCTGCTTATGTGAAACCTGTCCTATCCTTTTTCATTTAGAAATATTTTTCCAAATGCTATCCCTATGATAATGCTGTGAATTAATTCCTTAGCCTTCAAAATAATCAAACCAGTGCTCATAGAATTATCTGTCATTTCAATTATGGTTCCTTGTTCTTTTTTTAAGTACATTTTTTGTTGCACTATGAACATCTTAGTTCGTGTTTGTTGGCAGGCAACAGTAATAAGTTTTGAAGAAGCAAATCATTCCCAACTAATTTCAGTTTTTAATGCTTGATTGAAAAAATTTGCAGTGTCAAAGAGCTGGCTGAAGTAGGAGACACTAGAGCTTATCTTTCAGAATTCAGATTCCATTGTTGATGCTGTTGTAAAACACTGTAACCTGTCATGACGTGGCTACACTTCTAGAGCAGTTAACAGCAGCGCATTGTGCGACATGCACCAACAACAGCAGTGCATGCTGGATGCTTTAATGGAGTGGGTGAAGCACTACTTCCTCATACTGCATGATGTACTGTTTCCCTGCATAGAGAGACGTGTTTGTCTGTGGCGGGCCAAGAGCCATCACTACATACTGATCCAGTATAGTGTTCACTGCTACATCTGATCACAATTATTGGTAACACTTTAGAATAATGGTCTTTGTTAACGATTAGCTCTGTAGGAAGTTATAGGTAGTACTACATTAACACTAAACTAATACTATTAACTTATATGGAACCAAGATTAACTTTGCAGTAAGTAATAGCAAATTTAGTACAAAGGTAGTTCCTTAGTAGTAGGTCTTTGATCATTACTAAATAAATATATCTTCATTGAGAACTACTTGTGAACTATGACCAATTGAGAAAGAATAACCAATTAAATACTAATCACAAAAGTAACAGGTCTAAAAAGTTAACAATTATTTTTATTTTTTTTACTCTTATCATGGTCATAACATTTCAGAAGCTTGTGCCTCAAATGGGTTCTTTGTGGAAACCAGTTTATTAATATTTTATCCCCCCAAATACAATTAGCTACTGGTTGAGATTGTGACTAGTACTCTTACCAAAGGATGAACGTATGTTCTCTGTTTATTTAAATCTTAAACATAGAATAATACAAATATGGATCATTTGTTAAAAAATTGTTGTAATTAGAAAGTGATGCTGACACGCTCATGATTGGATTAGTTCACAATTATGAGCTCTTAAGTGTCAGTTCAATGTCTCAGACTCCAAAGACCTACCTTTATGTTACAATAGCCATCTGAGGAGAACTTCTCTTTAGGATATGAATTCACTGATGTTCTCTTGTCAAAAACAATTTGCATCTTTAATGAAGACATGGGCTGCATTTATGTAGCAATAAGCGCAAAATCACATCTTCCAGATTACAATGTTTGTTAGAATATCACTAGTGCCTCACAGAAATGTATGCCTGTACAGTGTGTCAAATATAAAATTAAATGACTTTTTATATATATTATTTGTGAAAAACATGTTAACTCCTCACTAATTACTCAAGCCTTACCTTGTCATTCCGCAGGAACTACTAGTGATCTGGACCATTATTTCAAAGTAAAAAAACATGTTAACACTTCACTTACATGTCACCCCGCAAGAACTACAACATAAAACAACTGCAGTGATTGGATCTACCATTTTTTTTATTATATGCACTGGAAGATTTCCATGAAATCATAAAAGAAAATCATACATAATGCAAAAAATGCACATGGGCATTCAATAATAAAGCACTTTGTATAATATATCTAAATTAAACATTCTTTGTTTGGCATAATGATGAAACCTAGCATTTCAACAGAAATTCTGTATTTTGGAATAAAACATTCAACACATTCAACAAACTGAGATGAGAAACTGACTCAAACATAATGGCTGAATAAGTAATAAGCAGTGTTGGGTTAGTTACTCAAAATAAAGTAATAGATTACACATTACTAGTTACTTTTTTGTAAAGTAATGCTTTACTTTACTAGATGACTCACTGCTGAAAGTAACTAGTTACACTACAAGTTACACTACTTTTGGATTACTCTGTGACATCATGTGTTACAACATGTGTAAGGCAAGTCGACTGGATTTGGAAAATGGCCCGGCCGGAATTTGATACTTTCGGAACAGCAGAAAGACGCACAAGCAGTCACATCGAAATTGCCCTCATAATCATACAGTATTACAGTATGATCAAATATTGGGGGGGGATGTGTCCCATAATCATACAGTTTGATCAAATATTGGGGGGGACGTGTCCCATAATCATACAGGGGTGTGTTATAATGTTAATATTCATAAACTGGTTTCCACGAAGAACACATTTGAGGCACTAGCTTCTGAAATGTTATGACCATGTTAAGAGTAAAAAAACACAATTGTTCACTTTTTAGTAATGTTACTTTTGTGATTTGTAATTATTGGTTATTCTTTCTTAATTGGTCATAGTTCACAAGTAGTTTTCAATGAGGATATAGTTATTTAGTAATAATCAAATACCTACCAAGGAACTACCTTTGTACTAAATTTGCTATTACTTACTGCAAATGTAATCTGGGTTCCATATTAGTTAATAGTATTAAGTTTGGTGTTAATGTTGTACAACCTATTACTTCCTGCATAGCTACTCGTTAACAACGGACCAGTATTCTAAAGTGTTTCCCAAATATTCTCTCACACCAAAGCCATAGTAGACATTAGGCAGCGCCCACTGTTATAAAGGTAACTTGATTGATAGCCTGCTTGTTAGTAAAACATTAGGACCTTGTTCAACTTTGTTTGGATATGTAAAAATATGTGTGGAGATGTTTCAATACTTTCCATATCAAAACAGTGGATCTGTATGCAGTGGCAGCATACCAATATTTGGAGAGATACCACTAGACAATTTCAATTATTTAAATGTCCTCAGAGAGGTGTGGGAGAGAGATTTACAATGCAAAGGATTGTGGGAGTGATGAGCTTTGACCTTGAATAAATGAGGAACGGTTTCCATTAAGTCTGAAGCGTGATGAATCTTGGAAAGCAGTCAAAAATTCCCTTATTGTAGAAAAGAAAACAGAACTTTTCATTTCCAATGGTCACTTAGGGAATTAATTTGTCCTCTCCATCATACCACAGTTCATATATAGTTCTCAATATTTAAAGTGAACACACAGTAAGGTGGCACATTGTATGGGTATAAGGTCACATTTATTTGATTCTCCATTTTTTGTTTTCTCAGTACTCGGCTACAGAAAGCGAGGCTATCATAACAGCGTGTACCGAAGAGTTTATAGGTCTTGTCAGTCTGCAGGAACAAAAGGCAAAAATATTTTCAGTTTTGGCTTTCACTGACCTTCAGTTTAGTTAAAATGCCACATTAGAATCAATTCAGTCCGTAATCAACACAGTTAAACCACAGTTAAAGAAAAAACAATCACCCAGCCACTCAACAATGGAGCACTTCAGAAGGCTGTCAAGTTCCAATGTGGCAATCTTTTAATATTACAATCATCCCTGCTCTCTAGACAAGGGCGATGGCATAACATCCTTGCCCCTGTGGCAAGCTAGCAGGGGCCAAGAACAATTGCTATCCTGATAGCAGACCAAGTTCTTCTGGATATTTCTGTTGACCAGCTGTGTGGAAGAGGCCTTGCCCAGGGTATGCAAATTGATTCTCCATCCTGTGATGGACACGGCAGCGGTTGAACAAGTGGTTGATTATCATAATCTGATAGCTTGGAAGTAATGCCCCAGTCTTAAGACTTGACAGGTCATGACAAGTCCCTCAAGGGTGCCGCTCGGCCCTTTTCTCACGCGTTCAAAAATCTGTATTCACCGGCGCGTTTTGCTGAAGCTCCGTCCTCTTTAAGAGGAGAATTGGCTTTCATCTTCTTTTCTGGATGACAGCAGGTGTCGAGGAGGTGAAACATGGCTGTGTGTGTGTGTGTGATGAGACTGATTGACACACAGCCCGTCACGGATCTGCTGAAGTCTTGGTGCCGTTCAGCATGAGAATCTAAATCTAGACCTCTATCTCATGCTGCATGCTTCAGGACATCAGGCCAAGACACCTGGGTTTGCAGTGGATGAACAGAACAAATGTTGTTTCTCTGTGATAAGCACCACATCCTCTCTCTAGCGCTGACTGGGGACGAGCGTGGGGTGAACAGCCTCCATTTGCACACGAGTGAACATTTCCACTAAACCACGGCAGCAAAACAGAGGAGAACAAAGGAACATGCAAGTCTGGAAATCGGTCCTACATCCAACATGTTCTGTATGTTTGTTCATTTCTTCCAGACTTTGCTGTGAATGCCCGACAACTCATGAGCAGCTTTGAAGAGTTGTAGAATCGTGTGTTTTCCTTAGAATTGACTGTAAACCACCCGCACACTGACACACAGCCAGAACGAACAGAACTCATTTCACTTCATGCCTCCATGATTACAATCTTTCACAGCTATAAATGCTGCTGCGACGGCAACCTAATTTAAATTCAGAGACTGCAGTGTTAAGCTGCGGTGTTGGGCTGCGGTGTTGGGCTGCGGTGTTGGGCTGTGGTGTTGGGCTGGGGTGTTAGGCTGCGTTGTTGGGCTGCGGTGTTGGGCTGCAGCGTCAGACTGCAGCTCCGTTCAGGATCGCAGGGCCTGGGATCACTGATGTGGAGAGGAGAGGCTAAATAACGCGCAGGTCCCACTCATGACAAAGGTTAACTGAGACCCATTTTCATGTAATGAGAAGCAAGCTGATTTCTTGTTTCTAAAGCCTGTAGAACATTGCTAAGATTCAATATCAGGCGTTCCTACAGATACACTGGCGTGATGCATCACTGAATGGTTATGAGAGACTGTACACTCTCCAAAAAAGGTAATGGCTTTTTCACAAGAGTACGCTGTCCTTCTGTCAGTGTCGTTTGGCCTGTTCCAGTGTGATTATACTGTACAGTTTTGCCTAATGGATCAGTGACTGATGACATTGTATTATAGGACGGTGTAAGCTGTTTGCATTACATGAATATTTTAGACTGTACAGTTGTAATGTATAGGAATGTATATAACAATAGTAAAGTAAAGGGGGAAATTACATAAATTAAATCCGATTTTGTGACCTTTCTTAGTTGTCAACCCCAGGGAGTGTCCTCTCAGGGGAGGACATGCAAGAAATAACCCTGGTCTAAATCAAACGTGGGCCCCTGTGTTTAGCCCAAGTGGTCCACATGCTTACCCGGTGAGCCACAACAGTGTCTGAAAGAGGGCTACAATGTGTAAACTGATCCAACCATCAGGTCGTTCATGCTTTGCATAACTGGCATTGCTTTTGCAGAATCGGCTGGCAGTTCTCCTGAGTGGTCAGTCGACAACTGTTGAACCCTGGCTGTGGGTCAGATGGCTGAGTGGTTAGGGAATCGGGCTATTAATCAGACGGTTGGATTCCCTGTTGTGCAAATTAAGTTGTGTCCTTGGGCAAGGCACTTCACCCTACTTGCTTCAGGGGAATATCCCTGTACTTACTGTAAGTCACTCTGGATAAGAGCGTCTGCTAAATGACTAAATGTGTGTGTTTATTTATCAACCCCAGCGGCTCTGCAGTACTTGCTGTCTGTGATCAGCAAGTTAGGGGGCAGTGTGTGTGCTTTCAAACTGAATTTCAGATGCAGCACCAGACACCAGTCAGTGACAGACACCAAGCTGTTGGATGAAGATGAGACACACAAGCCTGTGACTAGAACATGAGGTCACACCTTGGTGCTAGCCTGTGACTCAAGCATGAGGTCACACCTTGGTGCTAGCCTGTGACTGGAACATGAGGTCACACCTTGGTGCTAGCCTGTGACTCAAACATGAGGTCACACCTTGGTGCTAGCCTGTGACTAGACCATGAGGTCACACCTTGGTGCTAGCCTGTGACTAGACCATGAGGTCACACCTTGGCGCTAGCCTGTGACTAGAACATGAGGTCACACCTTGGTGCTAGCCTGTGACTAGACCATGAGGTCACACCTTGGTGCTAGCCTGTGACTGGAACATGAGGTCACACCTTGGTGCTAGCCTGTGACTGGAACATGAGGTCACACCTTGGTGCTAGCCTGTGACTCAAACATGAGGTCACACTTTGGTGCTAGCCTGTGACTAGACCATGAGGTCACACCTTGGTGCTAGCCTGTGACTAGACCATGAGGTCACACCTTGGTGCTAGCCTGTGACTAGACCATGAGGTCACACCTTGGTGCTAGCCTGTGACTAGAACATGAGGTCACACCTTGGCAGCTACGCCTGGTTTAGAAGGTTAGTATAGGTTATTTCAGCTACTGGTTGTACTATCAGCAATACTGCGCTATTGTACTTCACTTGTATTAGGTTAGTATAGGTTTATAAGGTTAGTATAGGTTATTATGTGTATTTAGAGGTTTAGTATACTCTATGGAATACTGTATATTATTGTATATTCGGTTTACTTTGTTTTTGCTTATTATAGATGTAATCTATGTTCTGTGTACTTATATGTTATGTTATGCCAGGTTGCTTTGGGTTGTCTTGTCCTAAGAATTTCACTGCCCAGTCTGACCCTGTGTTGTTCTGTGCGTCTGACAATGAAAGACTTAAACTTGAACTACGGTCCGTGTTTGTGTGCAGGAGGTTAACAGACCAGTGCTGTGTTTCCCAGTAGTCCGGCTCGCCTTCTCCTGCATTATTGTAGGCTGCTGATGGAACGGTTTTCCCTCCAAACCCATTGCAGATATGGTCCATCTCTTGCACACATCCTTGTGATCTGCATGGCTTGGAGTGGTTATAATAATGTACTTACACACGCTAATGCATGCATGGAGAGTGGACGTTGATATGTTATGGAAGTAGCAAATGAGGTTTGTGTTGAGGTCCAAAGTTGTTTGCTTTTGACGTACAGTAGACAACTGTCAGAGGGCAGTGGCTGACAAAAGGATTGTGTGCCACCTCCTAACACATCCTCTAAACAAAAGAATCAAGTACTGTAGCAGAACAAAAGGACTTCAGTTAAGAGACTGCATCAGTAGAGAAGTGCCTTGAGGTTAGACCAAAATGGTGCTAACACCTGACATTCACATCATTCAAAATTGAATGAAACACTCACACACTCCCACAAATACACACGCTAGTTGTTTGTGTTGTTTAATGAGTTCAGAGAAAATGATTACAAAGCAGCAAAGTGCAAACCATGACAATCCATGATTCAACCCCATTCAATTGACTCTTTTTCTTATCAGGATTTACAGGAAAATGCAAAACAACTCGGCTGCCGACATTTCCCCATTCCGAGCGTATACTAGAGATACAAAAGCCTCTGTCGTTTGCTCTGCTCTGTCATTGTCATATTAAAATGTAAACTGGGACATGAAACGTTGTTTGTTCTCCCTGTTAACATTGTGCATCGGCACTCTGTCTTTTAATAAAACCCGATTTTCTTCTTCTTCTCCCAGCTGCATGGAGCTACTGTAGCGATTTGAAATCTCGTCCCTGGCTGCCAGCACCATAGGCCGGTCTTGTTGCCATGGCAGTGTCTCCTGTGATGCATGGCTCCTCTGGCATTATCAAGAGCTGCATTACTCTCGAGGTTTAGCACCATTACGCACACACACCCTGTCCCCAGCAGCCAGCCCCCCATTCATATAAGAGGACAATACTAAGCAGGGTCACTTCAGCGGCCACACTTATCCCCTCCATTTCCTTTCACAACAAATGTCACACAGAATAGTCCCGTAGTAATCTTCAGTTTCCACTCAGGACACAAAGCAGCAGAATGCCTCTGTTGACGGATGTGCGGTTTTGCAGAACATTTTCAGGTATAAAAGAGGTCACTGTTCTGCTTTGATGCTTTGATCGATATTTCCGTGTATTGCTACAAAATACTTGGTAACATTTAGCTGTTTTCATTAGCAATAGCTATAGCATTGCTCACAATACCATATGTCTTAGATTGCTGACAAACTGTTGGAAACCGTAGAGATAAGTACTTAAGTACTCAGTGTCTGATCATTGAATTGTTTGAGTGGTCAGTTGATAACAGTCACATGTTATTTGAGATTCCTTTGTGTGGGGGTGTGATGTTTAAGCACAAATTGAGAATGTTATTGATTTTGTTCAGTGCGCTCCCTCTCTTTAGTGCCCGCTCCATTGGAATATTTCAAGCTTTTCGAATTTGTGGAAAAGGTTCACGTAATAAGTTCATTGTTGAGGGCAAATCTAATTAACTGTCTGGCAAAGGTAGACTCATTTACTCACATGTTGCCAGCCCATGACTGGCATTCTGCGATAGGCTGAAATGATCTCCAAACCTTTTCATGGGTGGAATCACTCGAATAGAGCCACACTACATTTCATTCTGCAAAAAAAAGCGAGAAGCCACATTCCATACTCTCTTGGCATGTGATGGATTCCCAGCAGGACAGCTGTAACACGTTCCATTTCACGAGAGAATCGTTTCCTGTCTTCCTTTGTGTTGGCTGGAAGACGCCTCTTATTACTGGGGTCTCCCTGGAGACTCATTAGGACTCTGAAACTGGAGGATATGAAATAATGGCTTCACAGGAGATACAGGCCTCTCCAACGGCTAGTCTTTGAATTAAAAGTAAGGACCCACCCCCCTCCTCCCATCTTTGCCAGTCTCATCAAGGTGCTATGCCACCACTCCATGACCATGACATCTGCCGGTTAGCGGTAGCCATGATCAGAACCACCGGTGTGTCAGTGCAGCCATGGCTGTTTCATTCAGCACAGGGTGTCTAGTCAATCTCACCCAGAGAATCGAATGCCACAATTGAGCCAAGTGAACCCTTTGTAATTACAGCCGGGAGCCACACCATATTTGCGTTCAATACCTGAGTAAAGGATGTCACGATGGAAGCACAGTGTTTTTGTTACCGTCTGACAGTGTATTCAGCGACTGTATGGTTATCTGAAATTCTTCTGACCTCACCCGAAATATGTTGCTCTAACCTGCGAGTGGAGAGAAGTGGTGACTCATCTCCTTTGCATGTGTATGTAGCCGTGCTGATCTCTGAGTGTCTGTACCCCACAGCACAGTGAGTCTCCTGTCTCCGCCTCACCGACAGCAGATTACCCAACACTGTTTTCTCACCCCTCATCCAACGTGACCCTGTAGCTTACGCAGACGCGGTCTTGATCATAATATGGAAATCCCTGGAATATAATCATTTGGATAGCAATTGGCATGATGTGAGGAACACTAATTGCAATTCTATTCTGTGTGCAAACTGTATTGTTTGTCACTTGTAAAATGTAAAACTTGGGAAGTGTCTATCACTGAAAGATAATTGAGACATATGTTCACCAAAATATGGCTTTCAGAACTATTGTTGCGTTACAGCAGCAAACACAAGTGGACCACTCTCAGCACCTTTACTAAAATTGAAAGTCGCACATTCTGAAGTGCTATATTGTTGTAAATTTGCTATTGAAAAATGAATTGCTATTACAATGAACATTTAGCTGCCTAAAAAGTGATTACTAAGATAATTTAGTGCTGCACTTAGGGTAGTCTCTCTGCATTTAAAGTTTAACTAATGCAGCAGTCAGATAATTAATGTACCCCAGAAAGTTCAGCCATACCTGAGGGAATATCTTCCCCTCCAGTCCAGGCAGCTCCATCTTTCTTTCTTTTCTTTCTTTCTTTTTTTTCTCTTTCTCTTTCTTTCTTCTGTGTCTCTTTCTCTGTATCTCTATGTCTCTCTGCCTCGATCTCTCTCCCATTTGTCTTCCTATGTCAATAAAGCCTATTAGGGCCCTCCACATATCAAAGCCACAGGAGTTCATTCCTTTTTGAAGGCACTTCACACCAACAGTCTTGTTGTTCAGATACAGTCCAAGCTGAGTCCCGGCAGAGTTAGCTCTGGATTAGTCCTTCGTCGCGGGATTGAGCGTTCCCAGTACAGAACCCCACAGTAATCATTCAGATCCTTCCGATTCGTTGGATACTTTCCAAGCTGCTCCACAGGCTCCATGCCTTGATCAGGCCTGGTCAGCAGTGTGAGGCTTGATCAGGCCTGCTTAGCAGTGTGAGGCTTGATCAGTCCTGATTAGCAGTGTGAGGCTTGATCAGGCCTGGTTAGGAGTGTGAGGCTTGATCAGGCCTGATTAGGAGTGTGAGGCTTGATCAGGCCTGGTTAGGAGTGTGAGGCTTGATCAGGCCTGCTTAGCAGTGTGAGGCTTGATCAGGCCTGCTTAGCAGTGTGAGGCTTGATCAAGCCTGGTTAGGAGTGTGAGGCTTGATCAGGCCTGATTAGCAGTGTGAGGCTTGATCAAGCCTGGTTAGCAGTGTGAGGCTTGATCAAGCCTGGTTAGGAGTGTGAGGCTTGATCAGGCCTGATTAGCAGTGTGAGGCTTGATCAAGCCTGGTTAGCAGTGTGAGGCTTGATCAAGCCTGGTTAGCAGTGTGAGGCTTGATCAAGCCTGGTTAGCAGTGTGAGGCTTGATCAAGCCTGGTTAGGAGTGTGAGGCTTGATCAGGCCTGGTTAGCAGTGTGAGGCTTGATCAGGCCTGGTCAGCAGTGTGACGCTTGATTGTGGTCTTGCTGAGTAAAGAGTACCTGGGACCACAGGGGTTCCTCTCCCCCAGTGTGAGACCCTGCTTGTCTGGAGTGGAGGAGGCTGGAGTCAGCACCTCTCCTCAGAGACGGGTGGAGAAGCTCTCCGCAGACGACTCAGTGTCTCGCTGCCTGTGCTGAGTCAGGCCCGCCAGCCCACAGCCGCGGGACAATCTCTCTCTGACTGTACATACATGAAAGGAGGTAGGTGTCGTCTTTGTGCTTTGTTGTCCCAGGGAGTGCTGTTTCGACACTTCTCCCGGTGACGCGCCTCGGCTGGTTCCTGAGGGTGGCTGACGATCGGAGCTTTGAGCCCGTTCAGATGTATCACAAACAGGATGAGTAATGGCCGGCGACCAGCGCCCGTGCTGGTGACAAGCTGCGAGACCATTAGTG
The DNA here is from genome assembly GCF_054491055.1 of Hypomesus nipponensis. Classification (NCBI taxonomy): domain Eukaryota; kingdom Metazoa; phylum Chordata; class Actinopteri; order Osmeriformes; family Osmeridae; genus Hypomesus; species Hypomesus nipponensis. Next base: position 4,621,525 of record NC_140370.1, read on the forward strand.
ATTCATTAATGATTCCCTCTGATATGAGAGATGTAGTTTTGGGGAGGTTGTATTGTATACACACGTGTAGCATTGTGCAGGGTGCTACAGTAAAAAGATTCTACGTGAATACTACCAACCCACGCCTGCCCTTAAGGATTTCTAAAGATTTGCTTTTGTAAAGACCTGGTGGGAGAACTGACTGTTGCTAGTCAACATTATTAATCTGTTGACGTAAGGATAGAAATACTGTTCAAACAGCTAATGTGCCTTCATATATCATTGGGCTTCAAAATGTGCTGCATTTTGATTGTGTTTTCAGCAGTATCTTTTGTATTTGTTATCCAAGAACAAAATAAACAAAAGACGACACTGAACAACCCCAAAAAAGTAAGAAATGTCACAATGGCAAAATGTTACAAACCAGCTACTGGGATCAGTATTGTCTGATGCTCCTATCTAGGGCAACAGTAATGTGTTGACATGTTATCTGTTCAATCAAATATCTCAGCTGTGTTGGGGTCCGCTTATCTAAATTGCGTCGAATTGAGTCGAAGCTAATATCAGAGTATGAGATGGAGATTCATAGAGGATCTGTCTTGGCCAGTTCATTATCTTTAGTCAGTCATTACAGGGTGATAATTGTCTGCTGTCTACCCAGATGAAAGTACTCAAGTGTTTGGTTTCCATCTTTTGTGGTAATTGTTTGTGTATTTGAGCAAATGTGAAGCTCAAAGCTGTAAATACAGTAAATAAGTTATTACTGTGGTCTTCATTATTCTACAGTAGATTAGTTTTGAGGAGGGGGACGCTGTAGAACTGAAGTAACGTTTCCTGTCCAAAGCTGTAGTAGATCTTGGATTCTGTTCTTCTGTTTGCCTGCGTGCACTCCGGCAGAGACGAGAGAGCGAGGCCTGCATCTGCTAAATAAAGCTTCAGACACGATAAGGTGGAATGTTCTGGGCTACTGTCAGCCAGGGGTCATGTCCTCTCTCCCACAACTAAGAGCAGGGGCTCGGAAAAGGGTTTTTTGTTTTATATCAGGTCCCAGATGCCAGACGAGGACTACGGAGAGCATGCAAGCAGTTTGCGCCTGTGCTGTGCTGTGTGTTGTGGACCACGCTGAGAGCACACACTCGTCATGCCTGTGCTGTGCCATTAGAACAGTGCCAGCTTTCAGGGCGTCTTCATCATTTGTGATATTCGCCTGTTGGATTACCAGCTGGCCGGGAAGGGGGCGGGGGGGGGTGAGGCTCTCACTGACAATCACAGACAGGGTCTATCTCCTTATTGGCCGGGTTAAAACTTGCCTCATTGTCAGAAATATTGATCTGTCAAGCATTGCACAGTCAGTTGGTGAACAAGTTTAAGGAAGCTTTATTGCTTTCTTACAAAGCAAACAAAACATCACCCGCCATTGTGTTACAAAGTTTGTCCGCTAGCATGCTGTGCTAGCAACCTATTTAAACAGAACGTTCAGAAGAACTATTTACTCTCGTCTGAAAACCACAGGTGAAGTGGAGTAGATGGCAAACGTACCAGTCTGCAGTTTGGTTGGTCTGCCGGGTCATCTATGATGGTTTGAGGTCATATCATGTTCTACTAAAGGTTCTAAAGTAATTATTTGGCAACACTTCCACCACACATCAAGGTTATTTTAACTACAATGTAACTTTATAGCAAAAGTAAAACCTATATGGGTACTTATTGAATGTTAGCGAACAACGTACATAAGTATGGGGGAGGGGTGTAAGGGGTGAGGGGCACTTGAAGGTTGTGTTGCCAAAATAATACAATCAAATTAAGTTTAAATCCACTCACCCCAGGAAAGCAAACCTCTTCCAGATCAAATTTCACTTTTGTAAATAACTTACCACTAAACCGTAATGAAGCATAACAGCATAGTAGTTCCTATATTACTACAATGTTGTTACTTTAGGTATATCGTTACATGCTAGTTAATACAACCTAAATGTTATGTAAGTAGCTCATTCTCCTAGACCTCCGTGACATTTAACCAACCTGTAGCAAACATCATGATGCCACAGTGAACACAAGTTAGAGGAGTGGGAGGACTGGATGAGGCCTGGACCAGGTTCCAGACCTCTGTGTTTCCTCCAGTCCCCTCCAGTCTTGGAGGAAGGCCCACATGCTTTTTGGCAGTAATGAGCCTCTCTGCTTCCACCAGGGGGGTGAGAAACGTTCTCTCAGCCAGCTACATAACAATCCTCCCCTCCAGTCTCGCTACCCGCCCCCCCGCAAAAACCCTCCTGCTGCACCACCACCTGGCCCTCTGTGGAGATCCCCGCCCCTCCCTCTACCCCTCCATAAGGCTGCCAGGGCGACGTCTGAGACACCCCCCCCCCCCCCCCCGACCTTAACGCTGACCCAGACCACACTACAGGTAAACCTTGCTACACGCTTGTTTGGTTAAGCGCTTTTTTTGTTGTTTGTTTTTTGCTACTGACTCAATCAAATGGGTTGAGTCAATTGAGCGTGCAACCGCTTGTTCGGACTGCTCTGTAAGACGGCCATGAGAGCAGTTCAGTGATGGGAAGAGGTGGTTATTTTAACCGCTCGGCATGTCAGCCTTCCTGTTCATCGATATTTTCTCCTCGGAAGTTAAAGTTATGTCTGTTCAGATCACGGCCAAAAATCTTTGCATACATTCATGGTAGATATGATTTCGCGATTTGATCGTTTCCCATAACCCTGAATCTGTCAAGGTTTTATAAAAAATGAAAGGCATTTTGCAGTCGATTATGAAGCATTTTACACTAGAGTCCAGTGCAGCAGTGGGACACAAATACTTATTCATTCCGCTTGAGTAGTGTTGTGGCTGACCTTTTTAGATGGAATTCTCCCTAAGAGCTGCCGCCAGTGACCAATTCTTAGTCCTCAATCTTGTAGATGTGAACTCTGACATTCTGCCCTTATGTTTGTCTCATTGATTCGACAAACACTGAGCGCAGGGGCCTCACGAGCAAATTCCCCACTGCATTCCCCCTGCCATTTTGTAGCCTCCCTTTTGGGCTGCTAAGCGAAGAATACAAATGATGTGTGATATTTAAACGGCCATAACATTTGCCTAAATCAAACAGCGGCGCTCGAGCATGGTACCTCTGCCTGCTGCGCACTAAGAGCATGTGGGTTTAGTTGTGTTTGTAGATTTGCCTGCTGTCTGTGGTGAGACTAAAGTGCATTAGCCGTATGCCGGGAGGTGGCAAGCCTGCTGTCAGGGGCTCCAGCACCAACTCATATCTGGCCAACTGTTGCTGATTAGAAGCAACTTACTCAGGGAAAGCCTAATTTAATGATTCAAGTATCCATGCATGTTGCTAATTCCCCCCTGCAGGCAGACAGTTACAACATATTAAATGTATAACTCCAGAAGCTTCATATTAAATAGGAGTGCACACTATTGGTACCAGTTTTTTTGAGGGGGCGGGGACTATAGACTATCATCAAATCGAGCCGTTATCTCCTAACGGTATCTAAATGGTATTTGTTTGAGAGCTGTGTGGAGGGAGCAGCCGTTTCGGGCTGGAGGTAGGGGGGACTCCTGCACCCTGCTCTCCCCACTAGGCAGTGCCTGGGTAATTGTGCCCAGGTAATTACCCTCAGGGCTGGTTTACGAGCAGGAGTAATGAGTCACGGGGCACGCCTGTCCTGCCATGGCACGGCCCCTGCTCAGTGTTTCAGACTGTCATCCGAGGATGTGCAACACACTCAGCTTACGTCTCTCGGCTCCGTGTCATGGAGGCTGGCCTGGGGAGCTCTGCCTCACAGCTCTCTCTCTCACTCTCTCTCTCTCTCTCTCTCACTCACTCACTCACACTCACACTCACACTCACACACACACACACACACACACACACACACACACACACACACACATTACATCAGTAGTGTGCTTCCACCGGATGTAAACACTGAATGTATACCTCTGGGATTGATGGTCTCCAATGCTTTCTTGTGAAAACACAACAACATCCAGTTATGATGAGTGTTTGAGATGGGACAGGATGTTGCTCAGCAACATTAATGGAGTCTTGTTTGCAATATAAAAAAAATGCATCTAAGACCAAAAACAGCAATTTCGTGCAAACTTGTGCCAACATTGAACTCGGTGTCATTGTCAAGAACGTCAATCACTAACATGGTCAACGCGATATTCCCTCAGTCGCCGTCGTCACGTAGCAGGAACGCACGGTCGGAATGCCACACTTGCTTCTGTGTCGTCCCCTGTGGGTCACCGCCACCGTCTGGGAACACGGTCGGAACAGAGAGCCGAGCCGGGAGGGTAAACTGGGCCGTCCCTGAGCAAGGGTCTCCTTTGGTCCTGTCGGGGGGGGGGGGGGAGGGGGGAGGGAGACACGGAGCTGCAGAGCAACGCTGCTGGATGTCATTTCTCCACGCCGGTGCCCTGGTCTGCCACTGCTGCTGCTCATGTTATTATATTGCAGTGTGGTCCAGAGGCTGTGAAACAGCAGTAATTACCTGGGCTCCTGTATGTGGAATTATGAGCAGGGTTAAAAATAGCTTTTAGACGACAGCAGGGTGGGGCGGAGGAGATGCACTCAGACACTGCCGAGCTTGTGTGTTTACTCTGCACAGCTGCCACAGTGAGAGTCTGCACTGATTGGAGGTGAGAGGCAATACTAGCTCGCTTTCTCAGGCAGATTCTCCCTGACGCCGGCGGCCACAGGTTTTTTTAAACGCACTCCATCTGGCCCGTTGTTGTGATCGATGGCGCTGAGGCGGTTGGCATGAGGGCTGACGACCACCGGTCTAAAAGCCCATCTGTCTTCTCTGTCATTGCTGCCCGCAAAGGTCTTATGAGGCAGCCCCAATCAGAGACCCCAACCCCCCCCCCCCCCTCCCTACACACACACACACACACACATACACATGCACACACACATACATACATACAAATGCACACACACATACATACACACACACACACATATACACATAAAATACATACACACACACACATACATACATAAAATACATACACACACACATACACACACACACATGCCTTTTATCGTCAGGCTGCCTAAATGATTTGGTTTCTGGTTCACTGAAGCCACTCAGACTGACGATGACCGGGCATCTCTAGGCTGGCAGGGTTAGGCTTGATCTGTCATCAGGATCTGTAGCCAAGATCACATTGGCTTTAAGGTTAAGGTTGGATGATCAGTTGATCGATAATACACTTGGTTGTTCAGGTGCCCTGCATGTACAGGTCATTCTTCTCCCTCAAGGATTGTCATAGTATTCTCCAATAACCACATCCAACATCATGTCCTCCTCCTTCCCTTTGGGTCTGTGGAGATGGGACAATGAAAGGGAATATTCATGCGCCGTCTTGTGAATGCTGTACTTCAGCCAAATTGATGCTGACTCATGAGGTTCAGGGAAGAGCTTTGACTCTGTTCACCAGCACTCCACAATCAAAGAGGACCTCTGTCTTTGATAAAGTCTAGTAAAGATGAATAGAAGTCCACATCCACACACACAGACACACACACAATACTTTACAATAAACTGTGTTTCCTAGTAATAAATGACATTTATAATAATTTGTCATATGTAATCAATAATATTTTGGAATTAGCGTCACCCCATATGGGAGATATCAGTGGCTAGTTTACATGAGCATGCAATGCGGATACGTTTGCTTTGCAAGCAGTGTTTTTGGCTCGATACTCTTTGTACAGTGGACTGCTGTGTTTGTGGCTATATACTCTTTGTACTGTGGACTGCTGTGCAGAAAAAGGAACCCCAGTCACAATAGCAACACCCCCTTATGGCTTTACACAGTTGCTTTTAAAGTAAAGTCCTCTTCGGATGCTTTTGTGATATTGTATATGCTGTAGTTTAAAAAAACATCAGGAAATTGTGGGGGGTTTTCTTTCACGGAAAGCAATTTAGCTGCTAGTTGTATCTTGCCATTTTTCTATTCTCCAACACAACACTCCTACATGCAGACTGAATCACCCAGACAGCAGCTTAATGTTTGGTTGGGGATTTCAGTCTGAAGTTCGGGTCTGTCCTGCAGGACATGAAGCAACTCATTTATCCCTGTCGTCCCTTATGTGAGTCTCCATCAAATGCACAAGTTAGAAGAGAGTTGTGCTGGACTTTGGAGTTTTTCTGGATGCATGGATGGATTTTTGAAACCCGCAGGAAGAGCTTTTTCTGTGTTGTTCCTAAACGATTTGATATTGCGATCTGTCCGTTGGAGATACCGTATGACTTGAAATCGATTGGATGAATGGGTTGTGTTGAGTATTGGGTTATGTACGCACCGCACTGAAGTAGAGGCTTCGGGGACTGGCACAGTGCACAGTGTGTTCAGATATGATGGAGGACGTGTAGGTTAATAAAGTAATGAACTGTAAGCCCTCTCAGTGGCAGATGAGTCCAAAAGGATCTCTTAAAAGCTTGTTAAGGCACGTGTGCATTCATTACGTGATCATAGCAAAAGCAACATCATGTAAATTGAGCTAATTGAATTTTGACGCACTACACGTCACCAGTTATAATTGAGCTAATTGAATTTTGACGCACTACACGTCACCAGTTATAAACTTTAAAGGGTCAGGTGCTGGGTGTGTGTGTGTGCCCGCGCTGTAAAGAGAATAGGGGGACTCGTGATGATTTTGACAGGGTTTATTTCACGCGGTGACAGCTTTTACTCCTCGTCAGAATTTAGAGAGCCAACGCCTGGAAGATTTGCTGTAATGTCATCTCCCAGGGCCTGTTGCCAACATGTCCTTGACTACAGTTTTGGTGCAACCTCAAGTGGTTTGAAATAGCATTCAGTAGATAAAACGAGACCATAAATCTAACCCAGCGTTCACCAAGTTCAGATAAAGCCAAGTGGAATATTGACTGAGTCTCCGCAAACACCCCAGGTATTACAACACTTGTCCAATCCTATAATATCTCTTTTGTCATAGCTAAAGGTTCCCGTTCCCATGGCACCTGTAAATGGAGTTGAGTTCAATCGAAATACAGTTTTGCTCAGCTGTTCGTCAGCCTGTTTTGAAAGGTCATGTTTAAACCTGACTGGAGTTTGTTTATCCTAGCGACTAAATGAACAACAAGCCCTATGAGGGGGGTGGAGAGTTGGAAGATCTCATTATGAATGCATTCAGCTTCCTAAGGTCATTATTCTAACGTGGGTTACATCTAGAGGCAATTTACGCAGAAGCGATATGCTGCGGCTTAGATGTGTCTGAACAAATTGAATATACATGATAAATGCAAAGAAGGTTTTTTGCTGCTTAATGGATGCTGTTTAGCCATGATGTTTTGAATGGAGTAGGTCACTGTTGTCCAACTTTCCTAATTGCATTTGCTTTTGTAATTGAACATGGATCGAAGCCAAATGCTATTGATTAGCGCCATTAGACACTTCCTCTGTCAGTTGTGCTTCACTGTTGCTGAAAAGTTGAAAGTAATTTTTCTCAAATAAGAACTTTCTCAGTTCAAGAGGTTAAGTAATTCCGTTTCAGTCATGAGGAAATGGAGCCAGGAAGAGTAGTCTGGGGAGCAGGACAGACAAGCTGTGAGAATTGATCAGTGTCAGAATTTTCATGATCTTTTGCCTGTTTGAAGCTTGGGACTAAACTAAATGGAAAGGTCACAATCCCAGGCTTGTCTTTAAGACACACATGCGCTCACACACACACCCGCAGGGGCGCACACACTCACACACACCGACACACAAACATCACCTCTAGAGCATTTATGTTGAAATCCAACCTGTCTTAAAAGGCCGGATCAGAGACTCTTTGAAGCTGTGCTCTCTCTCCGTTGCGTTAAAAGGAAGCTGCTAGTCTTGAGCGATAGTAAAAAGGTATGGGGCCTTATAACTTTATAATTGTATGGCTTTAATTTGGCCTTCTGTCAGCACGGGTTAGTGTGCGTGCATGAGTCTGAATGTGTGTGATTTGGTAATGACGTAGAACATTTTAAATAATTAAATAATAAATTAAACATAAATATTGAGCAGACAAATATTTTCTGTATTTGTACATAAACTACTGGATACAGCCAAAGATCTGTGGACGCCTGACCATCACTCCTGAATGAGCTTGTTGGACATCCCACAAAAACCATGGGCATTAATACAGAGCTGCCCCCCCCCCCCCCCCCCACCCATCTGCCACTCTTCTGAGAAAGCTGTCCACAAGAGTTTGGAGTATGTCTATAGGAATGTGTAAATGACGACGGCAAGCCAGGTCTAATCACCCAACATCAGTGCTCAACATCCCTGATGCTCTTGTGGAAGCAAAGCCTGCATCAATTTTCCAACATTTAGTGGAAAGGCTTCTTAGAAACGTGAAGGCAGTTACAGAAACAATGATCTGATTCAACCTGATTCAACAAAGAACCAACTCACTTTTAAATATTGGGGGAACCAAACATTTCTGTTTCATAATTTCTATTTCCTATATCGTCCCGCATTTTTAGGCAGCAAAAAAATGTATTGTTAATTGGATGACTCCAGGTAATTGCAGTCAGTTTGATTTATTACTAAGATGACCATTGGTTGTAACGACAACCAATGGTAGCACTACATTAAAACAAAGTGTGTGTGAATGAAAGGACATGATGGAGCTGTATTACTCGAAAAAAGGAACGATCCAGAAGAACATTTTATATTGAAGACTTGAATAAAATATTTAAGATTCATGATAGCTGTTGACTCCAAACCTCTGACAGCTTAGTAATTAGCCCGTCCTCTATAATTACCTATGATTACTCACATAGAAGCTACCCACTCCTTTAGTCAATAACACTTCATTACAGACGTTGGATTGTATGGAAATAAAAAATTGAACACAAAATATGCGGTGTTAGGGCAAAGTGATATGCTTGTAGCCAGAAATAATGATTTGACGTGCATTGGCATTATCACACCTCTACTGTGCTATTAGGCTTAAATTAGGATCATAATCGGCATCAAACTGGAGTTCCTAAACTAAACTATTCCTCACCATTTGTTTTGGCTGCTGTCACTCTGCCTCTCCCTTTGACTGGTATGAAATGAATGGGCTTTCAATCTGATTAGCAATGATTTATCATTTGGCCGCAAAGCGTTTTGTCATTTGTATTCTGATTTGACAGCGTGAGTTCAGAGCCTCCAATTTACCTCTCCAGAGCCTGTCCACCTTGCCGTCCTTGTGGTTGAGAACACGAGCGATTAGATCTGTTATCTCTGTTTAGCAGAAACGTCTCCTAATCAGCCAGTGTGTCTCGAGGACAGGTCCACATTAATCATCTTAATCCTTGCAGGTGCACCAAAGTTCTACTGGAAGTGAATCTTGGTGTCCGCTGTTGCTTCACTGCCTTTCCTTTCTTCTGAAATGGACGAGCACTTTTTCTAACCCTCGGCATTACTGCCTCAGCGTAGTGTCATGTTGGGTGCACTGTCACTACTGGACCATCAGCGGATATCTCTGAGATATCTCTTTGTTTCTCACCAGGAACAGCTGGACTCCTCCCATTGGGAGTTTGGCTCCAAGCTGCCCTGTACAGGACTCCTAAACCTGAAAACCTCTGAGGTCATGACCTTAGGGCAGGGGCGCCGCCAGGAGTTTTGGGCCCCATGAAAAAATACAAAAAAAGCTTATCATTTCTAGTAGTTTTCAATTTTTGGGGGACCCTGTCAGTCAGGGGCCCTTAGAATCATCATAACTTTATAACCTATACGGCGCCCCTGCCTTAGGTGTTCTACAGTGTGAGGTCAATCACCACCTGTGTTGTCCCTGGCCTGTTTTCTGACCGTCCTTCTGACATTGTGACAAGCCTAGGCCTCTCTCTAAAACCTTGGGGACATCAAGTGAATCTAAGGGGAAAAACATGTTTGATCCAACCTTCCATTTCCCATTTGGAGTGATTGGGTAGCACAGTGAGAAAAACAGAAGATGGAACTGGCAGTGCTTGAGAAAGGGGGGCCTGATGAGATTTGGAGTGGTTCTACAAAATGGCACTCAGCACTCAAGCAAGAACTAACAATGAATACCAATTTACCATATGTTGCGCTGCACTCTCATTGGTTTTCCACATGCCCTACAATATAATCGTTTGTCTCTGTGTCTAAGCCTAACATGTGGCAGATATAATCACTTGATTGACACGTTCTGTATTCTAGAAGGGTCCTTGCAGCCATGCATCACACGTGTGATTGGAACATGAGCAACAGAATGTTTGTGGACCCTGCGTTTCCTCCACAGATGCACAACGTTTGTCAACACCACAACATAAGTTGGTCTCTGAGGCTAGCGTGGCAGATTCAATCCTTTTGATTGACACTTTGACGCGATGCGTTTACTCACAGATAATACTAGGATTTATTTGCATTAGGTTTGATTTTTTTGACTTATCATTTGAATAATATATAATATAAATAATATATATAATATTATTTATTATTCATTTTTGCTGACCAAATTGCACCCAATTAAAATAACAAAAACATTTTGCGAAACTATTTGTAGTATTAGCTAAACTTTATGAGTGCAGACCATTTTAATTAGGTGGTGAGCAGTAAAATAGTTCATGCAAGGCACTCATAAATGTTGATGTAAGGCTACTGTTTTTAGGCATCGTCTTTCTTTAACATCCACCCAGGACACGCCTTTGAATGATCATTATGACTATCTAGAATGTCTTTCTTCTGGGCAAAGGCTTGTCTGTGTCAGTCAACAACCTGTTTTTCCAGAAGGTGGTTATTGGGTTAGGGTTACTCTTATTGTGACTCAAGCATCTGAAGATCCGTGCTGTATTGTCGCCAACAGGACAGACACGTCTGACACGAGAGCTACTTATCTAAATCTGCATTCGTCGAGAGGGGTGTTAAATGATGTTAAGCTTGCTCTGGAGGTGAAGAAGTCTTTGAATTACGCTCATGCTGGTTCCAGGCTGTGGGACTGTGGGCTTCTGAAAGTGCACTTTTCGCTAAGCTGCAGCCAGTTGTATCAGGACTCCACAGCTGCAGTCATGCCCCGATAGAGCGGCTGTGTCGGAATGCCTGTCACGGTCAATCTAAAATCTTTTGAACAATTTTGTCACATGAGAATAAAATAAAAAAACCTGTCATTAGTATTGAGTTCTTGTTGTACACGCTACAATCACTTTCGTGGAGAGCTTTGCATTTAAATGTGTGTGAGATGCTGTGGAACATTCCGTATGTTTATCTCTGCAGAAAAGCTTAAAGGCAAATCACTCTCTGGCTTAAAATGTGTGCATCGTTGAAGCAAACCCCACACCCCCACCCCGCAAACACACCTCAAATGTATTCTTGTCCTTAGCAGTCCACCAAACCCACAAATGAAATATGCTTCCTGTGTGACTGTAAATGTTTTTAATTCCAACAACATTTAATTACTCTCGAAGCGATTAAACAGGTGTGCTCCCTGAATGTCAGGAATAAATGGGGGCACCATGTTACGTTGTATCAGAAAATTAGCTTCTTTTCATTCCTGCACCTTCAATCATGAATTTAAAGTGAACCTGCGGGACGAGACTTGGTTTACAATTAGGAGGATCTTGAGAGAAGATTCTGCTGCCCTTGTAATAATGACGCTTAAAAAACGTCTAAATAACATTGTTGTCATGCTCATTATTTTTGTCTGAATGCATACTGTGAAGGTATATCATTTCTAATTCAACTTATGTATGAACTGAACAGTGACCATATTGTTCAAATACTCTTAAGATGAATAATATTCTGCACAGTACCTTCCTAAACAGAAACACAGGCAATTACATAGAAGAGATTTCTCAAAGATGAGTTTGTTGTCGTCCAAGCAGCAGATATACATCTATAAAAAAAAAACGATTTTTCCTTCTTGGTTTCAGACCATTCTTTATCCTAGCCAGGACAAAAAGCAAAGCAAATGACCAGCACAACTTCTGAATACTGAAGAAGTATCCATTTTTGTCATGGATTTTTGTTACCTCAAGCTGGTTCTTTAACAAATCCCCCACAGTAAATGTCTTTAACTAATGACTGTGTCCATTGTGGTGGTAACCTTTTCACCAGGCAGCCTTTACTGTGATCCATGAGGTTGCTTACTGGAAGCTTATGCTTGTTTGCTGAATTGATCGAAGGTAAGGTACATCATTTTGGATTAAGTTATGTTGGCTTTATGCAAAAGTCTGCTGTGATGTCTGTCTGCAATACACATGTTAAGCAGCAGGCTGTATCATATGTTGAAATTCTGTAGGATTCACTGATTCTGGACAAAAGAAAACAATCTTAATGTTAACACCCAAGTGAAATAGAGCCAATAGTGTGATGTTAATCGTTGACCAATAAAATGCTATTAACTGGCTGTTGTCATAAATGGTTAAACCTCAAATAGAGGATGTTTGCGTTTAGTTTCTGAAAAGGACATTGAAAAAGATGTGTCAATCTAATAAACCACAAATTCTGCATAATGAGTAGCTTTGGGAGGATTATGAGCAATGGAGAAATTCTACCCTCTGTTTAAGACTAATTGGGCTTTTATTGTGAGGATTAAGCAGGTTATCAACTCAGTAATTACTGAATGGTCTAAATTAAAATGGAAATGAAAAACATACGTTCTACAGTAAAGCACAAGCTGCTTACCTTACCATATGTTATTTTGTGAGTTTTAAATGCTGGAGATGAAGTTTTACCACGATTGTACTAAACAGTTCCTGTTAGACATCTACGGTAATAATCAATGCTAATTATATGGCTCTCCTCTATCAATTTGCCTCACCACATTAACACTGTTTTACATCTAAATGAACTGACACAGCAAAAAACGTCTAATATCTGCTTTGCAGCAGAGAAAACCCTCTGGAATCAACCCTAGTAAATCTCTTTCAAGGGTTTCTGCTCTATGCTCTTATAAATCACCTCCCTGCCCATAGCCGAGTTACTATAAATAGCATAGGTCTGATAACCATGCGTTGACTGTGAACGCTGGCCCCTATGGCTGGAGTGGATGGTGCATGCATTTCTTTCATAAAAGTAACCATTGACATCAATGACTGCTTTATCAGCATTTTCTGCCTGACCAATCTTAGGGAGTTGCCAGAATTATGTTTTGAAATTTTCCATACCTCGCAGGGAGAAAAAAACAGGAATTCCTGACATTGTGGGTTCAGGAGAGCAGAAGGAGTTATGGGGTGATTTAAATCATTGCACTTTTAAGGCAAACAGTGAGTAAAACTCATTTGATCTCATGCTAATATTTGACGTAAAATATTTTTTATTAAAAGCTTTACTTTTTAATGTTGCGTTGGGTTACAATATTGAATGCACTTCATATTTAGAGCTCATGCAGTTAGATTGTGATATTTCTGGCATGGACCCCTTCAGCCTTGCTATGATGCATTCTGTCTCCAAGAGCAATCACAGTGGAGACGTGTTCAATACCATGATAGCTTAGCCTCTGTCTCTTGGTGGTGTTGTGTCCATTCTATTGATTGGATGGAAATTAAAAGGCCTCCGATGGCTCAGCTTGAGCCTTAAAAACACCCACCTGGCATACTCACTAAAAACTGGGGAACCAAAATGTTCCATATATGCACCATATCACACAATCCCATGGTAGCTTCGGGAGCATGGGGATCTTTTACAATATACCCTCGCACGTTGGCACGAATATAGCAGTGACAACAGAACACAATCACTGTTTGCTCGAATCCGAAGTTGACAAAGTAAACTTTGTTTGACATTATTGTCTTCTTAAGGGATGAGTAATGGAAGCAATGGATGCCTGTGAAAGAGTTACAGCACCGGAAGCAAGTCCAACAGTACAAAAGCAGAGCTCTATTTTTACCCCATTGGCACATTATGCTCAGATGTTTACAGTCTGCGTAGATGCATCTGCTTTACATAGTGACTGCGGCAATAAATGAGACCCTGGCTCGACACTGGGAGCCCACACACCTTGCTGTGAGCGTGGGAGGGGAAACGGATGATGATCCACGGATGACAAATCCAGGAGAAAACGTTGGACTTTAAGTTTTTATGAAATCCAGCTGAATTTCCTCTGCATACCGTAGCAACACTTCCGGACAGATTAAAGAAGGTGCTTTCCAGTTAGGACTTCGTTTTATGGATTTCCACAGACAGGGAATGTTATAATCCCTCCAGTGCTTATACACATTAGCCATGTTTACAACAGCAGCAAGACAGATGATGAGGTTCCCTGTACAGGATCCCCCCCCCCCTCCAGTCTCAAGCTACGGTGGACTCCGCCTAATGATCCTTCACAAATTAGAAAGCTGCAGTCCTGAAAGCAAAGGCACCCTCTTCCCCATTCATCAGATCTACCAGCAGAGTGGGAACAGGCTTCCTCGGGTGGACCTTTCCCGGCTTCCTGATAAACAACTCCCACCGCTGAAATGCAGGATCTGCTGAAAGAACAGAGAGGATCAGAAGACGCATGGATCACTCAGCAAAAACCGGCTGGATTTTGGAATCAATGTTGAATTTAGCCTGCATAGACTGTAGATAGGCAGCGTCTGTTTATAAATGTTCATGACATCTGTTTTGGTTTGTTGAGGAATCTGATTAAATGACTCACATTGATCTCAGGAGCAATCAGTCTAAATCCCCATTCGCTTTGCAGTACTGTACTTCTATCTCATATATTCACATGGAGTAAAAGGCCATGATAGACTCTCCTGCAGGTGGAGGTCAGTAAGTGGCAAATGTATTTTCCATTCATCTCTGATTCCTCCATGAGCATTCACCAAGGCTGCTCAGGCTTGATTAACACCCTGTCTGGCTCTGGTTATGGAGACTGAAGATCCTGTATCTTTAATGCTGCTCCCTTTTACTCTTACTGAAATCCACATTGCTGTAAGATCATTCCCCTGGAAGGATGGGTCTCGATGACCTATGATTAAAATGTTTGAACTTGAACTTGTTTTAAAGATGACCTCACTACGAAGATACTTTTTTTTTGTCTACATAAATGACAAGGGTTCCCATGTCCAATACTGGTGTGAGGGCCTCTGCCTGGATATTTTGCTTGTCGTGTATGAATTCAGCTACTTAATCTTTGCTTCTCTAATTCAGTGGTTGGACATCAAACTGAATCAGCCTGGGGACATTTTGTCTAAAGTAGGTCTCAATATGCCTGCTCACAGTACTGAGAGTTACTCTACATGGAAGACTTCCAATGCTACGATGATATGAGATACTCTTTCAAAAGAGGCTGTCTATGCTGACCAGCAGGTCTTGGGCATGTTTGTACACACTAACAGGGTGATTTGCTGCATATTCGTAACATGATTGAATACTTGGGTATTTCATTAAACAATGTATGAAGAAAGCCTTGGCTGACTTCAAGTCAGTCGTTCCTCAGCATTTTATCAATGCCAATGTGTTGCTTGTGAAATGCTGAGCCTGTTTGCATTTCCATTATGAATTTACAGCAACAGATTCATCACGTCATTATTGTCCACGCCCACTGAACTCTCTGCTGTCTACGACCAGGGATATATGAGCGCAGCCATTTCAATTGGGTTCACCTTAAAATAATCTTAAGAATGACAAGATGATCTGGTCAATGTTTTGATTAGGTGTCCTCAGACAAGTCCAAATTATCATTTCATTTTGTGTAAAAATGGTAGACACTAGAATCCCCTGGAAAGCCTTTTATACATGTTTCCCGTCCCTCACTTTCACACAAGAGAAAAGGAACATGTCAACTCCCTGTCTAAATAAACATTGCCACCTGCTGCCAGACCCTATTAATTCAAGTCCGTGGTTGCTGAATAATTGTTTTCATTCGACCACGGCACATATTATGCTGACAGGCTTCCACTCTGTGTGATTTAAGCACACAGACTTTGAACCAAACACCGCCGTATGAAATGTCAAGCGTCGATTGCTGCTAACACTTATTACTGTAACTTCTCAGAAATAAACGCAGGCCTTTAACTAAATTGCCTCAGGACCTATGGGCAGAGACGTGATGCACTGCAGTATGATACGTGAATGGTAAAGCATGTATCCCTGTGGGAGAGGCTAGAGTGGGCTGCTCAGGATGGTAGCGTATTTACTGGGGGGGGGGGTAGACAAGTTTGTTCAGATACTGTCTGTGGGCTTGGCAGATGTACAGTGAAGTAGCGGATGGCTCTGAGGCACACTAGAGAGCTTGTTAAGGAGCCTGCTCAGAAAGAGAGGGAGTGGAAGCCTCTCACTTCACTGTCTGCTGAGGAGTCCAGCCAAACAAACACACTCAGCCCACACAACGTAGCCAATACAGGTGTGAACGCCAACTCATCACCACCATATATGGGATCCCTGGCTGGGGCCAAAATGTTGTTCTTTAAACAGTGAGTGCGTCTAACCTGCTAGGTTGCTCTAGGTTACCATACCATCACCCTTAGTGAGCATGGTTCCACACTTCCTGATATTCACTTCCTGAGTGAGCTGACGAGTACATCTGGACCATCTTATTACCAGGGCGTTCAACGGGATTGCGGAAGCATATTTAAATCCAAACTAGCTTTATATAATGCCACTACAATTATCTTCTTTGTGACTATCTAGGAGTAAATGCTACAGTCTACAATTGCATGTTGTAGTGGTAAGGTGTTGGATAGAGGTACCGTAGTCATTTTTTGGAGTGGTTAAGCAGAGTAGGTAAAGTGAGGCTTGTCACACCATTACCATGAGGTAATCTCACAGGTAAGAGCTGAGCGGATGTTTATCCAGCCCAAAATAATTAAATTCCTCATGCCTGTTACATGGCCATTACATGCCCAGGCAAGACTCTGCCTAATTTGTGAACTCAAGCCTGTTGGCTGGATAGTGGTTCCATCACACCAAAGGACTATGCAGTTGGAAAATATCAATATATAAAAAATCACCTGTCTTCACATGGTCATCTGTGATGCTCTTGCTAATTAGATTCTCAGACAACGGAAATTCATTTTGGAGATCAACCTATTGAAGTACCCCAAGAGAAGCTGGCATGCCTTTTGGATTTACTGTGATTACTGGGGCAGCTTTATGAAGTTCCCCCACGAGGGCCTGATGGAAACGTTACATCAGACTTCTCTCGTTGCTACCAGGGGCCAAGGACCATGCTCCGACTGTAGTTAAGCTAATATGTCCTGCACCGCTATCCGCACACATTCTCTCAACTGGACGAGGTCCCTTTCATGATATTCCCAGAAGTTCCACACACCTCCAGCATAATGAGTCACTCTGTGTGCGTTACTGGCTGCCTCCAGAGATTCTGTCGTAGCACTTACCTTCCCTGAATGCTGTCCCAAAGGCACTGCAGTTGGGTGCGATCACAAATAATCAGCATTTGGAAATGTGACAGGAGCAGTTTGTAGTAGAATGGAGCTAGTTTTTGAAAGGAGGGGAGGGGGATAGGGGAATATTATGACCATGTTTAGTGTGGTTCTTCTTCTGGCTAAAATGTCAGATAGCAGATGATGATTAGACTGATTTAGAACCAAAGGTCTTCTGCTACAAAATCCTCCTGTTCACCCCCAGGCTTGACTTTATTTGCAGACCCAGCAATGTTCTGTATATATATTTATTATCAGTTCAGCTCAGGATTCAACACCATCATCCCTTCCAGACTGGTCTCCAAGCTTGTGGACCTGGGACTTAGCACCTCCTTCTGCAAGTGGATCTTCCACTTCCTGACGGGGAGGCCACAGGTGGTGAGAATCGGTGACCGCACCTCATCTGTACTGATCACCAACACAGGTACCCCCCAGGGCTGTGTGCTCAGCCCTCTCCTGTTCTCCTTGTTCACTTACAACTGTGCGGCAACGCACAGCTCCAACCTCCTTGTTAAGTTTGCTGACGACACAACCATCGTGGGCCTAATCTCTGACAGTGACGAGTCAGCCTACAGAGAGGAGGTTGACACCCTGACATCATGGTGTCAGGACAATAACCTCTCTCTCAACATCAGCAAGACCAAGGAGATGATTGTGGACTATAGGAGGCGGCAGGAGGAGGAGCATGCACCCCTACTTATCAATGGATCTGAAGTGGAGAAGATCAGCTGCTTCAAGTTCCTCGGGGTGAACATCAGCAACGACCTCACCTGGTCTGTTCACACGGACAAGGTGGTCAAATCGGCTGGTAAGCGGCTCTTCTTCCTGAGGAGACTGAAGAAGTTTGGTATGGACTCAGTCATCTTCACTAACTTCACTCTAACTTTTACAGATGCATTATAGAGAGCATTCTGACTGGTTGTATTACAGTGTGGTATGGGAGCTGCACAGACAGGGACCGCAAGGCCCTACAAAGTGTGGTCCGTTCTGCTGAGTTCATCATCGGCAGGAAGCTCCCAGCCCTACAGGACACCTAACACACACTTTGCCTAAGGAAAGCCGGCAGGATTCTAAGAGACTGTTCCCACCCATCCTTCAGTCTCTTTACCCCGTTGCCTTCTGGCAGGCGTTACCGCAGCATCCGGTCGCACACACGCAGACTGGACAACAGTTTCTACCCAAGGGCCATCAGGCTTCTGAATGGTCACTGATATGGACATTGATTTACTGCACACTAGTCACTTATACACTGTCACTTTGAGCTACTGGTTGCACTATCAGTAGCATTGCACTACTTTACCTCACTTTACCTCGCCACCAGGCTCCTGTATGGTCATTGACATAGTCACTGATCTGCAATTTTGCACTATTGTACTGTACTCCACTTAGGTTAGAATAGGTTATAGGGTTGAAATAGGTTTTATGTGCATTTAGTGTTAGTGTATTATTTATTGTTACCTGTAATTTAGGAAGTTTTAGTATTAGGGTTAGTGTAGTCGATTATTTATTGCTATCTGTGTATTTAGGAAGTTTTACTTATTTAAGCTCAGCATTGATGTAAATTATGTTCTGTATACTTATGTTATGTTATGCCAGGTGCTTACGTTGTCTTGTCTGAAGAATTTCAGTGCCCAGTCTGACCTTGTGTTGTTCTGTGTATCTGACAAATAAAAGACTTGAACTTGAACTTGAGTTTCATCACAATTTTTTCACTTGTACAATAATTTTAAGTCAATAAGTTAGAACTGCCCACATACATTTAACTAACTAACATTTTGCTTTTAATTATTATCATTTAAATATCATAGAAGGGCATAGGTTGTTTTCCATATGGGAATGGCTCTATAGAATTGACAAGAAGGTAATTAGAGTTTGAGGAAGAGACATACAGGTTGGAACCTTTCCCTCTACGCTACGTATTTAATTGACCTTTTAGCATTATGAAAATGGCATCCTTGTAGCTGCTCATAGCATGTACTCAGTCATATCCAGTACACTAGCCCTGACCTGTTCCTTGCATTGGCGGGATACAAAGGGGCTGAAGAGAAGGAGCACTTAGTCTCAGAAGAGATCAGTAATCTTGACACGTGTGAATGCAGCGCCCAGCTTCTTCTCACTATAGGGAAAAGAGAAAGTGTTGCTCTGGCCGCAACGAGGCCTGATGTACAGAATTACTGATGTTTGGAGGCAGGGTATCAACCCCTGCATCTAACTTCCAGCGTGTGAAAAACTCCATTGCCCTATTGATCGAGTCTCTTCGCAACCTGTGCTTCACTCGTTTGATTACAGGAATGTGCTTTCAACACAAATGTGTTTGCTTTAATGGATAGAGGAGTACATCACTCATAGTTGACTTCTCAGCTTTTACTCTCCCAACGACCAGTGGTCCGTTGAGAGTGATCACTGGAGCTTGGACGGTACTCCCGGAGGGATAGGCCAGCTCTCCTGCTGGTCATATATGCCTGTGCAGAACTGTTGGCTCTCTGACTGTTTAAATCGAACCCTTTGCTCTCCTCTCTCTTTGTTTTACTGGGCTTATTTGCTGAGAGGACTGAGATTAGTCTACGCCCTCCTGTGTTTTCCTTGGACTACGTACCTTTAAAAGCTACTTTTTCTTATGATTGTGTATTCGATTTAAATGATTTGATTAGTAAATCGATCAAAGCCCTCTTGCCTAGAAATGCCTGCCTTACAGTATACACACTGAATTAGAAGTTAGGAATAATATCTTATTATAAATAGTTTGCTTCTGTATTTTATTTTATAGTTCTTTGGTAACTAATAACAACTAATATGTACATAATATGAGTGTTTTTGAACCATTGGATGAATTTAAAAGCTCATGTTTTTAGCTATTCACAATCAACTGTATTGCTCCGATTGTTACTTTCAGATCTTTCTTTCAAACATAAAGACATGTTCAACCACAGTGACACAATGTTAAAATAATCTTATGGTTATGGACTGGCATGACATCTGGGCCTGTGGGGGTTAAGTCGCCCACTTTTTTGAGAGCAGAAACATATTCAGGAGGACTCATTAAATATGTATGATATTGCATTACATGAGGCAGAATGCAGGGGGAAACCAGATGAGATACAAACCTAAGAGTCCAGCTCCCTCTAGTTGGCTGTTTTTGCTGTGGAGAAGTACCTGCACCAACTGTAACTATCTGACTCCCACAGAACACAATAATGCTAGTACAAAAGAAGAAGCAGGAATAAACATGTATTTATCATTCGGTAGTGACACACATACTTTCTTGGAGGAGCCGGTGTCACTGGGAACACACATGAACACATGCATGCAGAAATGTCCACCGACGACGTTAAACCTCTGCATTCTCACATCCTGTTGTCCCTCTTTCGATGGCAGCCAAGAGCAGCGATCAGCCACATTAAGGCAACTGGGAGACAAGTGCCAGGGTTCACCTCATGCCTGGACAGGGACATGGGCAGAAGAGTGATCTGGTCCACATGTTTTAGAATAATACTGTATCATATTGCTTACTGTATGCCAAATGATGGTTTTTATTTACCTTTAAATGGTATCTGGGTATTGTAATATTCTTGTACTATTCAGCTATATTTCCTTCGGTCTGGTTGTGTCATTGCAGTGGTGTGTTTTTCTTGGAACCCTCTCCACCCTCTCCACTGTGGAACCATGTCTCAAATCCCAGTGAAACTCAATCTCTCGGCCTCAATGTGCCCTCTAAGATCTCAACACGGGTTGGCTGAGGGAGCAGTCTTTCATACCTGCCTCATCACTGATGACCCACCCCCTTTCTCCCATGAGCGCTGAGGAAACTGAACCCTGGCTGTTTCGACCGCCCTGATCCATTTGGATCTGTAGATTCTCCCTGCTACCAGCCAGTCTTCACAAAGTCCAACAGCAGGACACACGTTGTCTGATTTGGAACAATGGGTTCCCCAGACGAGGAAGAACCACGCCCGGCCTCTGATATCACTGTGTATGGGGCCAACTGCACCCTCCACGGTCTCAGCCACATCTTCCTGCCCGGTGGGGTTACCATACGACGGTTGCTCTGGGCCTTAGCCTTCTCCAGCTCCCTCTCATGCTTCCTCTACCAAGTGGCTGGAATGATCATCTTGTACTACCAGTACCCTCATGTCACCATCCTGGATGAAATGGACAGTCCAGTCATGTACTTCCCAGCCATTACCATCTGCAACTACAACAGCTTCCGCAAGTCTCAGATACGTAGGAATGACATCTTCTGGATGGCAGGAATGCTGGGTGTGGAGCAGGGCGACTTTGATGACTTCATGGCTGCCCTAGGTCAGCCCACTGACAACAGCAAGTTCTTCCCCAGCAAGACCTTCAACATGCTGGAGTTTGTGCAAAGGACCAGCCACAACATGGACGAGATGTTACTGGACTGCAAGTACCGAGGCAGGGATTGTGGTCCTGAGAACTTTACAACTGTAAGTACTGGGTAGTCAGTCACTAATTCTAGAGGTATCTTGGTCTACTTGGAATCAAGTTGTGATCTGAATGAGTGATTCTGGGACCAATATAGTCTCCATAATTCCTGCACAGAGATTTAGATTGGGATTCAGGATCATCTGTTATTATTGAAATCTCACTTTCTTTAGAGGGTACTTGGGCATCAATATGCACAAATTATATAAAATAAAATAAAAACTAGCAGTTTATTACGTGATGGGTTGACTATTTCAGGGGGAAAGCATATTACAGAGAGTCTGGGCTGTCAAGAGGATGTGGAGCACGTCTGAAGATAAGCCAAATCACTTGGCAAAAAAACCAAACATGATAATGATTTTTCTGCCTTTCGTAAGACATTCTGCCTTGGAAATCCACTAAAGTATAATTAAATTGAATTATAATTTAATTCATGTGGGTCTATAGATGTAATACAGCCAGAGATGTATTACATAATCAAAGTGGTGTAATTTGATGTTGCTTCGTTTGAGATACACTTATCATAATGTTTTTACATGATACACTATACTGTAATGCATACTAAGATGTGGATTAATACATAGATTGTATGATATACATTATCTGTGCCACAAATGCCTTGAGAATGTGACGTAAGGAAAGAAGTACTGTAGCTCTGGATAACATGAATAACAAATATTGGAAGAGTAAGAAGTCAGATATGATAGAAGCAAACTGTCTGTTAACCTATACATCCCTCTGTGGCAATTCTTGTCTGATTGTTCCCAGTCACTGGGGTGACGCATGTCCCAGTGTGCCAATGCCAGTGCTATATTGTTTCTCCTTGCAAGTGAAATAACAGTCCTATTTCCAACAGTGTGACTTTGGTTGAATTGTTATGGTGTCATACAGACCCCCCCCCCCCAACCCCTTAAAGTCTTGACAGAGATCATGCATCATGTACTATGAAGCAAACATATGCCGTTTTCTAGGACAATAGACTACCATTCTGGTGTTTGTAGCATCAAAAACCAAAATGACATACAAATCCGTTTAGTAAGACATTTGGATTTTCAGCACAGGGATATTCATTTTATCCTATCTCATTTTTGTCTGCTTCTCGGTTTTTCTGTATACTAACCCCCTGCCGAGAAGATAAAGTCATGTCAGCAGATTTTGAATGGAACCTAATCGTGCTGCGGCAGAGACAGGGGAAGGATTGTGTTTCGATGAAATGGGCCATTGATTTGAGTGATGAAAGCCCAGCACCAAAATGGGCCTTCATACTGCGCAAGCTCTTTGCGACCATGCTGAAGTGAAATTGAGAGGCAAATGACTTATCATAATTACATAGTGTAGTAGCTCTACTATGGCCATTAAGACGCCTTTGTGTGAGAAACAAAGGTTTAAACTGAAAAATGATGCCTGGCTATTTAAGGTATGCCAGAACACCCACATGAGTTCAATTCCTTGGCAACCGTCACCCATAATAAAAGAAGGAAACCATTATTGAGCGTTGATGTTTTATGTCTTTGTGGATTGAAAAAAATAGTGCAGGTAATAAAGGTCATTTTTACTATAATAATTTGACACAATAGTCTTTGCTGCTTGGCTGAGGAACTGTAGTGGAATTAGCTGTGAGTGAAACAAATGGCAAGTTTTCAGATTAGGCTGTGGTCTGGGGACTGACCTTGGCTTATCATGTCCTTTATAAATGAAGGGCAAATTTCAGCTAAATGTCAGAAACTGGAGAGGCTCAAGGGCCCTAAGTATAGAGGGGGCTAATTAAAGATTCATGGTCCTCTCATGAGTTGTCCAGCTCAGCCTGTTGATTTCAACAATGTGATAAGATGGAAATTATGATTATCTTCCTCTGCACGGCACCAACATCACTGTCATGGTGGGTGCAGTACTAAAACTTAATGCATATCTATAAGCTTTCTCTAGAAGTAGATAGGAAAAACAAAAACTTGTCACTGAGCAGTCAGCCTAGTAAAAAAATAGAACTGCTCACAGAATATATTCTCCTTTGTTCTTTCCGTATTTACTAATATTGACGGGTAACAAATCCAAAAGTATGCAGTGTTGCATTACATAGCTCCGACAGAGAGAAAACACATTTATATGAGAGGGAAAAGGGAACTTTAGGTGTATAAAAAATTCTGCCATACAGCAATGGGAAAAGCAAATGTTTCATCTAATGAGCTGGAAATGGGTGCAATGACATCGAGAAATCTTGGAGAGGTAATATCAAGCTACCAGAAGCAATTATTATATTCTGTGTTCTGGGTGCTTGTATTCACAAAAGGAGAAATAGTGTCTCAGATACATTAAGATGCTGGCAGATGGTAGATGCTAAATTTACCAGAATTGTTTTACCATGTGGTATATTTCCATAATACAAATGCAGACCCTTAAGCTGCAGTGCCATGAAAAACCTTTTTCAATGGCTTGGCATCGTTTCAGCAGTTATCAAAAATGAAACAATGGCATGGTTGAGACATGAATCAGTTGAGTTACTGTCTGTTAACTGCTCTGTGTGTAGAAAATGAACTCTAATGGTTATTATCATTCCTGACATGGTTTGAAGTCATCAGTGTCTAAATGCAGATATGTGAAATGTCACATGCCCTTTCTGGTACCATCTTCATAAATGTGTCACTTTTAAATAGATGAAGAGAAAAAGTTGCTGGGGTCTCCAAACTTATCTGCGGCTGTTATGGATTGTCAATTTTTTAAGCTAAACTCTCATTTGATTATCCAATTGAATCTCATGCTGCCCACTCATGGTGTTACATAGTGTCTGTCTGAGCTGAGCTGGAGTGTGATCGATTGCCTCATTAATACCGAGAGGCGTTAGCTTTCAGCTGAACCCAACTCACAGCTCTGGTTAAGAGCCACCAGATAGGCCGGAGGAAATAAATCATCTGTCAGTGAATACATGCAGGACTCATGCTGAAGCCGGCCTAATATCATTGACATTGATTACCGGGTTAGCACTCTGCTGTGCCAACACTATAGCCGAGGATTGATACTAACGTGTTTATCCTGATCCGGTGCGGTCCAGACCAAGCTCTAATGCTGGTGGTTCAGCCTGTCTCCTCAGATTGTTGGAAGGAGAACTTTTGAAGGAAGAAAAGAGAACCTTTGGACATTTCAATGACAGTGGCTGTGACTGTATTAGTTGTTTGAATATTGATCTGTTTACAGGACATGTCCCCACTCAGATCTTCCAAATGGGCCGGATACGTACACAGTGCACCCTCACCAGGCTGTAGCCTGTGAGGCTCTCTTCATTCCTGCAAGCTCTCATAAGGAATGAAGAGAAGCAGGGTCAGGAATGAGACTGTCACCTCAGACTTTCTTTTGGAACGACTCACTCTTGACTGCTCTTGACTCTGGCCTGATGCTGCCAAAGGGGGTTGAGGAGGATGAGGGGGAACGAGGAACTCAGACAGACAGGGTTGAAGGGTCTGGATGGAGAATTCACAAGCAAAGTAGGTTTTTATCCACACAGTAGTTTGTCTGGAGGTGGGAGGAGCTTGGTGCACTTTGAAGAAACAAAGAAAGAATTAGGGGCTGAACAGAGGGAGGAATGACCAGAGTGGAGAGGGTTAGAGAGGGATAGAGAGTGATAGAGACAGATAGAGATAGATAGAGAGAGAGAGAGAGAGAGAGATAGAGAGAGATAGAGAGAGAGATCTCGGGCTCTGACACCACAATGACTCACCCCGGTCTCGGGGCCAAGCCTGCAGCCGAGTGAGCAACTGGAAACAGGCATTAGGGGAAATGAAGGGAGGAACAGTGTGAAGGAGCTGGGAATTACAAGGCTATTCAGACCGTGAGGAGAGAAGAGGGTTGCACACACACCTGTAAAAACAACAAACATACAAACCTATTCAGGAAAGAAAGACAAAAGAGAGCCACATACAACATGCTAAATGTGTTTGTCCCGACAGGTAGCTCAGCTAGCAAGTGACAGCACAGTTAATGTAAGTACAGTATTGGCAGTCAGATCAATAGCTCTGAAGACTGATGATGAAAGGATGTTACGACTGGGATGCTGGACCATGGATGCTGTTTTGCCGAGTTGCACATTGGCGTAGACAGCATACTGGGCATGCCAGTCGACAGACCCCCTTAGCATAATTAGCTTGTTAGCTTGTTAGGTTGAGACATTCGACTATGCACATCGCCCCATACAAAACAAATGGGTGCAGGACTGAGACTGCCTGACTGAGGCTGTCTGACTGAGACTGTCTAACTGAGACTGTCTGACTGAGACTGTCTGACTGAGACTGTCTGACTGAGACTGTCTGACTGAGACTGTCTGACTGAGACTGTCTAACTGAGACTGTCTGACTGAGACTGTCTAACTGAGACTGTCTAACTGAGACTGTCTGACTGAGACTGTCTGACTGAGACTGTCTAACTGAGACTGTCTAACTGAGACTGTCTAACTGAGACTGTCTGACTGAGACTGTCTGACTGAGACTGTCTGACTGAGACTGTCTGACTGAGACTGTCTAACTGAGACTGTCTGACTGAGACTGTCTAACTGAGACTGTCTGACTGAGACTGTCTGACTGAGACTGTCTGACTGAGACTGTCTGACTGAGACTGTCTAACTGAGACTGTCTAACTGAGACTGTCTGACTGAGACTGTCTAACTGAGACTGTCTGACTGAGACTGTCTAACTGAGACTGCCTGACTGAGACTGCCTGACTGAGACTGCCTGCCTCCTGGGATGGTCTCCTGTCCATTTCTACACTGTTAATGTCACTTGCCTTGTTGATCTGTATTTGATTATAATTGGGCGGAATCACCTGAGCCAACGCCTTTGGTTTGATATCAAATTATCTTTGATCTAGTTCCCTTCTCATGTCAATATCTTAGTTTTGTTTTGACTAATGGCATCTGCCATCAAAACTGGATTCTCCAAGCCAGTAAGAAACACCTCACTGAAGTGTTTCTCTTCTGATGAGTGAGTTGACATGCATCAGTTTGTGTCACTGTACATAGGAAGTTGGAGATATTTGACCTCACCTTTCTATTTGATTGGTTTAGCAAGTGAGGTATTAATTTCCACTGGTGCACATTGAAACATTTTAAATTTAGATTAGGTAATAACATATAACTTTTTATATGAAAGGTCAAGGTATGCAGTCTCTGGTTATGAATGCTGAATCATGACTTTCTCTATTAATTCTGAAAACACCACACGTTTTCCAGCTGGAATCCACACCGTTTTCATCCTTGTGTTTTTCTTTTATTCTTCATTGCCATTGTGTACCTACTGTATGTTCATGAACAATTTAAAATCTACAGAAAAAACATTTTTCATTGTATGTCATTTTATAGATATGCATAAGTTTGATCAATTGGTATGAAGGTGAATTTACTGCATGCTCCTTGAGGCCTTTTGCAAGTGCTTACTCTGCAAAATAGTGCTGTGCATGTGAAAATAACTCAAGTTAGAGTGTGTTTAAGTGGGGTGGGGGGGGATAAACCTACAGTGGATGCCTGATCTGTAGTGGTCATGTTGGAGAGGAAATGCAGGGAGCGAGTCTATCAAAGTGTGACTGTAGGCTGTGTGCAGAATGCTTGAGTGACAGAACAGTTCTGTTGCCTGAGATGGATTCTGCTTGCTCTGGGACCGGGGAACAAGAGAGTGTGTGAAGGCAACAGCATCTGTTATTTATTGATACAGACTGACTCTGCTTTCCAGCAAACCTGCGTGGGGAATAGACATGCGTTCAGCCAGACATGTCTGCAATTTGATTTCAAAGAAAGTAATGCTGAGTCCTGTCTACTCCTTTCTTGAAAACACTGGATCGGGAGAAAACAAAAGGACCGTTAGGTTACCACACTGAAAACATCACTGCTTGACTGTGTGAAGATTTGAATTTGAAGGTCAATTGAGCTTGTTACCGTTGTGGAATGATGTTTAAGAAAGTCGATTAGCTATGTTGCACAACATTTTCAATATCCTTGTACATCCCTGATTAAGTGGATTCATGTATAAATAATTGTTTTGGGCGATTGATATTTCCCCTTCCTTTCGCATATTCAGTGAGCACAACGTCACAGCATAAGCTTGTGTTTGAAATCTATTGTTGCTCTCCTCTGCTACTCCTATGGCATACTGAGTGGTCATAGATCCATGTAGACATGTAGAGAAGAGGCCACAAGATGTCACTCTCTACTTAAGAAGAGGCCAGTTACACCCGGCCAGTAGGAGGCTGTCGGAGGCGAGTAGGAGGCCAATCAAATGGATGGGAATTTGCATGCAGCTGGACCTCGTTATATTGGATGTGCTTGGGACGGTTTTCAACAACTATTTCATGTAGATCGAAAATATCATTTTGTCCCTTGGGTTCTCACTGCTGCTCAGTGCTTCTGTGATGTGCATCTTCATTAGGGTGTGCACTTATCTGGGGTGTTCAGTGTTTATAGACATGCTGGTACATGTTAAACACTGCACCAAACGTACCTGGGGTGTTCAGTCTTTATAGACATGCTGGTACATGTTAAACACTGCACCAAACGTACCTGGGGTGTTCAGTGTTTATAGACATGCTGGTACATGTTAAACACTGCACCAAACGTACCTGGGGTGTTCAGTGTTTATAGACATGCTGGTACATGTTAAACACTGCACCAAACGTACCTGGGGTGTTGAGTCTTTATAGACATGCTGGTACATGTTAAACACTGCACCAAACGTACCTGGGGTGTTCAGTGTTTATAGACATGCTGGTACATGTTAAACACTGCACCAAATGGTTTGGGGTACGTTTGAAGTCTCGTCTCCACTGCCCTTCTGTCTGTGTGTGTTTCCGAGGTGTGTCTAATTGTTGCCAGGGAAGCGATGTGTGTGTGTGTGTGTATGTGTGTGTGTGGGGGGGGGGGGTAGAGTTCTCACTGGCTCTACAGCATCTTGTCCACCCTCAGCCCTCCTAATGACTCCTCAGGATCTGAGCCTTGGTTCTCAAAGGGGTCTGACCACACTGTAATTGTGGAGCTACTCTCAAGACGTGGACTGCTGAATATCCCTATTGCCTGTCGATTTTGATTGTCAGAAATGGTTAGATTTGGTTCCAATTGGATTGAGCATAACAGATTTTTGCTCTTCTTTCCTTGTGCCAAACAGCACAGTACACATGATTTAGACTTTCAGTTGGAATAAAACATTTTTGGGCGTTTAATGAAAAATCCATTATAATCTATTATTTCAAGCATCTGGGAAAAGTAAACATCTAGAATATTTATGAGGGCAGATACTGTCTATTTAGTTGGTTAAAAGATTTACCATAAAACGACTCACTCATGATGAACATGATGTGAAAGATGAGATGAAAGTTCACTGCATTCAATCTTTCATACCTGTTTTATTGCTCACTATTTACATATTGACATCCACTGGGGCCAGAATCATAGAATAAGCCTTTAATGAATACATAAAAATAATTACATTAAAGAATTAATGAAATATATTGAGAACTGACTGGAAAAGCTTTAAAACTTGCAGTTGTCTACAGAGGTTTTGTGAAAAGAGACACGACTATATAACTTTGCGTTGAGCCTGCCAGCACTGCACTGATCAAGACGTGTCTTGTGTTCTGCCTCAAGCTATAAAAAGATCTGCCTTAGCACAGGCCTTATCAGAGGAGAAATCCAATGAGATCATCTGATAATGTACAGACTTGCATGAGAGGAGTGGAAGATATTGATTGTTTAAATATGGGCTTTGCTTTAATGGCTCAATATAGAGGGCTGGAATTAAAACAAGAGGAATGGGAAATGGGGAACCAGAGTGAAAGGCCCCAGGGAGAAGGTTATACTGAAAGGGGGGGATGATGATTATCATGCATGACATCCAGTATGTGACCCCTGGTGCTAACTGTAATTGAAGCTTTAAATTGTCTCGCTGACTCGGTATGTTTCAGACACACAGTAGAGCTATAGACTTCTGAACCAGTCTCCAGAAGGCTTCCACAGAAAATAGGCTTTAGCAATTAACGTACCAGTTAATAGGCAGGGAAAAATGTATCCAGTTCATCAATAAAGAGGTCAACTGCAAGCATTAAGATCTAAAAGCAGAAGTAATTAACATGTTTATTGAACAAAAAGATCTTAAGGCACTAAACACACAAAATACAGTAATTGTACTACTTTGATCACAGTTATAACTAGTCCTACACATGCAGTATGGTTAGGGACAAAACATGTTAGTTGTTCTTGTGAGGTCTTCCTGGAGACAGACCTTGAATGACTTTTAGGAGGACATTGTCTACAGCTTTTTTTATGATTCAGAGCTATTGCCTGATTTATCTTTTTTTGGTCAAAGTGAATCCTTTTAGCTTTTAGAGAAAGATGTTTGTTGGAATTAAGTCTCATTAAAGCAAATCTAAATGTAAAAGATAGACATTTCTTGTGAGTAAGACAACTTTAACTTCAAGTCATTCAAGCCATTGACATTCTTTTTTGTCTGTTAAATTCAAATTCAAAACGAGACATGCTCTAAAGAATGGACTGAAAGCTAATCTGCGTTTGACTTCTTCCCTACTGTTCAGTGAGTGGCTGAGGATCATTTGAAGGCTTGTGTGACACAAGGACATCGCCTTTACAATCAGATAAGATATGGCTTTGGGTAGCAGAGCCATTGACATGCAAGGGCATACATTATGTAATGGAAGGGGAATATTTAGAGAACATGGCTTCATGGCTTGCAAATATTTTTGGTTGAGCCGTTAAACTCTTTACACAAGTGTTCATCCTCGGATACATTTTCATCTGTTTAATATTTAGGCCTAAAGATTGGCATAGGCTTTTTACTTAATGAGTTTTGGGAGGCCATCAAAAACATGGATTAAAGACTTGGCCATAACAAATGTCAGTAATAGTATTTTACTAAAAAAGCAATGCTCTTGACAGTCCTGGAAGGATGTGCTACATAATACATTTACATTTAATCATTTAGCAGACGCTCTTATCCAGAGCGACTTACAGTAAGTACAGGGACATTCCCCCAAGGCAAGTAAGGCCTTGCCCAAGGACACAACGTAATTTGGCACGGCCGGGAAACCTTATAATTGGTTGCCCGATTCCCTAACCGCCGATTCCCTAACCGCTCAGCCATCTGTCCCCAGTACACCCTTAATGGCATCATTGGTCTTACCAGTAAGCACAAGGAGCACTGTGCAGTTAGAATAGATTTTTTTCAGGTAAAATTAGGAAAGCATCTGGCTCAACATCATTAAAGGTGTCATGGATGACAAGACAAATCCCCTTGCACACATTCAGAATCAGAAGAATCCGAAAGAGTTTTAATCACCATGAGGGTTTGCACAGACAAGGAATTTACTTTGTCAGGAAGGTGCCTACATTCATCATATACGATTAAATCTTCAATAAGTGGTGTAAGTTTAAACAAAAGGTTTTAATTTTTAATATAATATAACATATTAGGTATAAGATAACTATAATGTGCAATTAAAAAATACAAAATTATAAATAGGGTGCTTAGTGCAAATATGACATAAAATGACAACAAATGGCATGGGTGCAATATAGAGGCCAGTGGCAGGTGGAAAGAAACTGTTCTTGTGGCGTGAGGTTTTACATTTATATTTATTCATTTTGCAGATGCATTTATCCAAAGCGACTTCCAAGAGAGAGCTTTACAAAAGATGCATAGTCAATGATCGTAAACAACGTTTTTGATCGGTTTTGGTCCTGACGGACAGCAGCCTTCTGCCAGAGGGGAGTGGCTGAAACAGAGTGTGTCATCAGAGATGAGCCCAATGAAGGGGGTGTCGTCCGCAAACTTCAGGAGTTTGACAGACGGGTGACTGCAGGTGCAGCTCTTGGTGTACAGGGAGAAGAGCAGAGGGGAATGGACGCAGCCCTGAGGAGATCTGGTGCTAATGGCGTGTTGGAAATATTCATTTGAAGAAAATCTTCAATGAGAATTCTAACTGTCAATCATGATTAAACAGGAAGAGAAACCAATGAGTTCAAATCTCTTGACAATGTGTTCTATGATTTAGGCCATTCTTAATTTTTCATAGCTTTGAACATCTGATTGTCCTTTGGATAACTGTCGAGAAGGCTAAAATATCAGATCAGATCACTTCTAGGTGTAATTTGTTCCCTGCCTTACGAGCCCTGCAAGCTTGGACAGCCACATCACAATCACAATATATCTTTAAACACTGATTTAGCAGTCCAGTGACACTCCACACTTCCTCCTTTGTTGTAGGAGATCAAAAACATCAGGCGTCAGAAGAAGAAGAAGATCCAAAAGAAATTTTCCACTGAAAATATGAGGGTATATTTAGCATTTGTGCCGACACTAGTTGCATTTGCCAAATTGAGTACTAATAATGTAATGAATAGGCCCATGAACACAAAAAACGGCATCCTTTACGTATAAGGCTGCACTACTTTTGGAGGACTTTTCCGTTTTCAATATGATTCACATGTTGGTGTGTGGGGTAGAAAAAACCCCTCCCAATCTCCCATCTGTACCATTGGAGGGCCTATTATATCACTGAAGGAAAACAATTTCATCCACTGGCTCCACCTCATTCTTCATTCCAGAGTGGGGAGAGAAAGTAGCTGAGTCTCTCTGCTGCTTTCAGGTCCAGAGAGAAGCCTCTCATCGCAGCGTGGAGAGGGAGGAGCTGGAGCTCTCTGGACTGGCTGTGCACAAAAAAGGGGGGAAGCCGAAGAAATCTGACAGTATTGTTTGGTTCTGAAGATGAACGACATGAAGAGGAGGGAAACAATGGAGTAGGGGTACAGCTCTGTGTATTTCATAAGGAACTGATTGCTTTTGGAAGTGAAGCATTATTTTTCTTTTTTTTTTTATCTGCAATTATCGCACACATTTTTTCTGTTGATGGGAGATTGTGGCAGGTGGTAGCGTATCATCCTTTTCCTTGATGGAGTGAGCCCGGCAGTTTTGCTTCCTTGAAGAGCATTTGAATTTGTTTTTGTTATGATTCTCAGATCTCGAATCGCAATATTTAACATTGGATATCTGGCATTTTGCTTCGACTTGATCTGAGAGAAACAGCATGCAATGCGAAGAAGCCACTGTGTGTAAGATGAAAAAGCCGAACCTTGACTACTGAAAGACTCTGTTTGACATTTATCAACTACCTGAGGAAAATAGATCATGGTAAATGCAGCCACGTCAAAATCAATCACTCCGGGCTCTACAACACCTGACGATGCCCTGGAGACTCTTGGAGGAGGCGCAGACAGCAATGGGCTGAAGCCGACATGGATAGAGATCACCGTGGCTTTCATGAGACGGACCAAGGTCCACGGGCTAAAGTTTGTCTTCTCCCCAGACAAGACTAGACCCCAGCGGCTCCTCTGGCTCCTGGCTTTCTTCATCTGCGTTGGACTACTGGCCACCTGGTCATGGAACAGGATCTTCTACTTGATGTCCTACCCGGCTGTCACCAAGATCTACATGGTCTGGTCTCACAACATGTCCTTCCCAGCTGTGACTTTTTGCAACAAAAATGTGTTCCGGGTGTCGAGTCTCACCAAGGCTGACCTTTATCAGAGTGGGTACTGGATGGACTTGATGTACGCCAACCACACAGTGATGGAGAGGAGTCTGGCCATCCTCAGGGACAGCCACAAGCACAGTCTCCTCAGCCTGCTGGACTTCAAGGGTTACAGCCCTCCTCCACATGACCACGTTAACACCACTGAGATGATTGGCAGGCTGGGTCACCAACTGGAGGACATGTTACTGGAGTGCAGGTTCAGAGGGGAAAACTGCACACACAGGAACTTCAGCACTGTACGTACAACTACACACACAGAGAGACACAGAGAGAGAGGGAGAGAGAAAGAAAGAGAATGTTTTTGAGGTGTTGATGTGAATTGTATTTACAAGGAATGAATTATTCAGAAAGGGTTGTGAATAATTTGTCAAGGCATACAAAGTCAAGCTTTTCGTTTACATGTCGAAGGATATCTGATTTTGTTCCTGCTCAGACTGCTAATAGACCTGTGTTCACTTCAGTCTGATGTGTTTTCATATGCCTCATGTCTTTTATTTTGTCTTTCTCCTGTTTGTCTGTTTGTGACAAATGCAGGAAAGACAGATGGGAGCATTAATAATTCACACGTTGTAAATTAGTTCAAATGATTTTGTGATCTAAAAATTCAGATTGGGATAATACACTGGCTTTCATAGTCATATTCTCTGGAGGATGGTTGGTTAAGACAAACCCCAGTGTTAGTGTCTCCTCATGGATGCTCCTATTTTCAATTGTTGGCACATTTATGCATCAAGTTGACACAAGCTATTTCTCGACCATACAGATCGGCGAATGTGACATGACACCTTGCACGCACCAAGCGGCTGTCAGTCCAATCGAGGAGATTTTTATCGCCAGTTAGTTCTGGTTTTATCTGATGAAATGAGATTCCATCTTAATGAGGACTTTTGTCCTTACATCCAGTCTTTTGTCCGTTAGAATAAAGAAGACTCCTCACGAAATGGCCATCTCCATCCATTCATAGTAAGCCTTTGCTGAGATGTAAGTAAATTGTCAGATTGGAGGTCACGTCTTATACATAGAAGATAGACTGCCATTTTGGGGCTGAAGGAAGCCTGTTATTTCAAGGCCCTCATTAAAGGCAGCAGCAGGATCCAGAGCCCTGTCAAGTCTGTCTGAGCCCCATGTAGGTCTGTCTCGACATGGACGGCTGCCTCTGATCCCCCGGCTACGATGCACTGTCAGAGTTAGCACCATCATCCCTCTCCCTAGAACTTCCCTTCACTGGATATTGAAATGGAAACCTTGAGCCCAGGGGACATAGAACCCCTCTTCAGAGTTAAATATAGAGCTGCAGCGACAGACCATTAAGCCGAGAACATGGATTACTATTGAATCCTGTGATGCAGCTGATCTCAACCTTTGCTTGGCTCCGTTCCGTTAATTCACCAGGTCAGAGGGGAAAGGACTGGATTGATTCATGTTCTTCGTGTGTGTGCGTATGTGAGTTTTAGGAAAGCTGTTACTTTTGTCTTCCAATAGGGCATATCACATCTTGTGAATATAAAGAAACACTTGGGAAATCACAGTATGACACTCATGCTTAGAACTGATAAAACCTTTAGAAGGGTTTGTGACCAATCCATTTTCACACTCCACATTCCAACTCAATTAAATCATCTCAGCCTGCGAACTGTATTCAGATTTGCATGCTGTAAGAGCCTTTATCCTTTTTAACTTGCAATCTATGGTCATTTATAGCTCCCTGCTCTTGTCAGCTGTAAAAACCTGATTCTGTGGTCTGGGAATCACCTGAGGCTTGTTTCTATTCTGTTGGCAGAGATTATAATAAAGTTACCGGTTGCATATAGAACTAGTAAAATAAAGAAATGCCTAAATATGTAATTTGTTTGGAGTGGTGCTTTGTTGAGAGATTCTAAAAGTATGAAGAGGGATTGCTGTCTTTCGTAAAACCAGCCGGGTATTTGCAGCTAGTGAACCGTGCATTGGCGTGCATCATGAATACCATCAGCTTCATTGACACAAATGCATCCTTCGAAATAGACCCTTAAGACAAAAGACACATGAATTGCTCCCGGCAATCCAGTTTAGGGTGGGGCAGGTTGTGAGTGTGTGAAGCTTTGATGCATTTGGATCAGCTAGAATTTTCCATTTGTGATTCTTCAGAAGTCTGTGAATTACTCAGGAGGACGAGAAAAAGAATAGAGTAAAGATTGCCTGTTGGCACTCCAAAAATGTCATTAATTCCTTGATTGGATCAGAATCCTGTTTAGGTTTTATTTGTTATTTTTCCCCAAATAATTACAGCACCTCTGCAGACATGAACTGCCTACAAATCCACAGCTAAATAGATAAAAAACAGTTAGGGTCAATGGAAATGCATTTGCAGTGCATTCACATGTGTGGTGTTCTTTTCCCAGATCTACACTCGCTATGGAAAGTGCTACACCTTCAACTCTGGACTGGACGGTAACCCACTGTTGACCACATTAAAGGGAGGCACGGGAAACGGACTGGAGATCATGTTGGATATTCAACAGGATGAATACTTGCCAGTTTGGGGGGAGACAGGTGAGTGGACAGTTGCCTCTCTCTAGGACGCTCATTTACATGGCCCAGCCGGTTTGCCATAAATATTGTGTACCTTTTCTCTACTATGAAGTTTTCTCCATGTAATGGACATAACACAACTTTTGGTGAGTTGTGAGTATCCTGGCTAAGAACGCACATGGTTTCATAGCAAATGATCATAAAAAGACATACTGTATTCAATAATCTCCGTTTGTTTAGCAATTTTTATTGATTTTCCATTAAACCACGTAGCATTTTCTACATCACATATTGGACCAAATGTATACAAACATAGTATGGCTGTGTTATACAGATCCTAACCAATGTGAAAGATACCCACCCAACCATCCCAGTTTGACCTTTTAGATCCAGATCTCCACAAGAATAATTGTCTATAATCTCTATGTTAAAACTATTTAGTTTGTGGTTTAAACTATTATGACATAGTTTCAGACAAACATTACATGTAACAAAGCAAAATCCTTGTAATGTTGCGTTCCCTAACCAATCGTTCCTCTTTTTAGACACTTTTAGGACTGTCTTCAAAATCAATCATTTGACGATGTATTTCATAACCAACTGACACATGCTGCACACCATTAGCACTGTGATCAAGCCTACATACTTTGATACAATGCACCCACTGACCACTCGAACACACCTGTCACAACCAGTGATGCCTCTTGCCAGAGACAGAGAGGCTCTTGTTGGCTTTCTGTTGTTACATTCTTTGGCCTGCTGTATCCACAGACGAGACGTCCTACGAAGCAGGCATCAAGGTTCAGATCCACAGCCAGGACGAGCCCCCGTTCATAGACCAGCTGGGATTTGGTGTGGCCCCTGGTTTTCAAACTTTTGTGTCATGTCAGCAGCAACTGGTACCTAAATGCTCAGCCCTCTTGCACAAACACTAACCCTTCCAACCTCGACCTCTGGCTTATCTGCTTCTATCTGTGTTCGTTCCGAACCCTTTTGTTCTTTTGTAACCCCTGTCTGCGTCTTAGAGCCTGGAGCCAAATCAGTGCTGCTGACTTACCTCATGCATGACACGCGTAACCATAAGATGTTAGCATTTTCCAACACATGTATTGTCTGAATACATCGAAGCAAGAAAAGGATTCATGAAAATAAAAATAAACTAATTGATGGAAGGATGTTTGGATGTACCAAGCATACATTTCTGTTGCTGTATTTACGCTGATAGTGAAGCTGGAGCCACCTCAGGCTGGACAGGACCCAAAACATCTGATAGCTCAACAGTTAGTTTTCCCATTCCAGGCCGCCTGGGTGACAATTAGCATATTGTTGCTGTGACTGCCAGGAAAATTGTGTTCAGTCGTGCAGACCAACAGTAGGCAGAGTATTATCATTAAAAATACTTTTCAGGAAATGCACAGAACCGTAGCTAGCCTTAGTCAACATTTAAATTGTATTTTTTGCACCAAGATTGGGAAGAAAATGTGCTTTTCTTTGTTCAAAATGTATACAGATCAATGTGAGTTCAATCACCTTAAAAGGAAAAAAAAAATCAATAAGATGAGGGAATTACATATTGACTGGTATTTCAATTGCTGTGTTAAGAAAATAATACTGCTTCAGTGTTTTTTACTTGAATGATGCTGTTGAGCTGCAGATCCCAGTACAGAAGATATGGATGGTACATCATGATCAGAATGCTTTCTAGACGATTTGCTGTGGTAGATTTCGGTCAACAGTCAATATACAGTTTACGGAATGCGAGTAGGCATGTGCTCTACTGACGGAGTTTATGAAAATATGGTCATTTCCAAAGTGCCAACCAACCATGTGTTGTTAGGGAATATTTCACTGTTCTGTAAGAGGGACCTGGTAATTGTGGGATAGGAGCATGGCAGGCATTGCCACATGTACTGTACTGGTGCAAGATACTGACGTTTTGCATTCTTATAATAAATGCAGCCCTATGTGGAGTACACTACAAAACTTTCTGGAGTTTCTGGAGGTCACTGGACCCCTGTACATACAAGAGGCCAGTGGAGCCAGTAAACCATACTTCCAGATTAGTCTAATTTATCAACTGGAAACTATACGTCAGAAACCCAGAGAGAGAGAAATAATTGAACTTCAATGTGTGCTTGTAATAATACGGTACCCCAGACCGTGTGACAAGTTGGCACAGGTCCAGAATGCCCACAGCACTGTATATTGATCTCACAGCGAAACCTAATTAAATCCCAATGCCTTCATTATAGTTTGTGGTTCAATAACATACTTAGAGGAAGAAAAGTGCATTCATCATTTGTGTATAAATGATAGATTAAGTGGTCCAATTATTATAACTGGGCAGTGACAGGACAGTGAAATAACCTAACACCACTAATGGGATGTTCAACTGATGCCAAGAAAATAATGTTGGCATGTTGTCCCCTGGTGAGTGTTCAGCAGACGATCATGGGGTTATGAAGCACAACATTGAACCATTAAAACAGACAGTTGGACACCACAATCTGCCCTCCAAAACGTTTACTCCTCTTGACTGGGGATTTCGGTTTGATGAACACCAGCATAACTGCACATAACCATAAATCAACGTCATGCTGTTTTTTGTATGTAACACATTTTTTAATCGTTTTTCAGACTGCCATCACTGCCAGGATACAGACATGTTTATATGCTGTACGTCAATCCAAATTAATTAGTCTGTCATTTAGGTCTAATAGGAATCATTTATCATACTCCATCTCAGCGAATCTTAATTGAGTGATTCAATCCTGAGATTCATACGATTGTTTAATTTAAGTGCTCCCATAAAACATATTTTGGAAACAGATCAGTGGAACACTCACTCTTAAAGGTTAATTGCTACGTCATCAGACCTTCAGAAAGATGCACTAATGAGATTTGGCCACAGTTCAGATACACGCAGAATCTACTAACTAAATTCTTCTAGCCAAATTGAGTCATGAATGAGGAGGACATGCCTGAAAGTTTTTTTGAACCCCTTCAAACTCCTGTACTGTGCTCCAGGGGAGTTTTAGATGGTCGGCGATTCTGTAACATGAACGCTGGCTGGCTGGCTGGATGCCCTCATAGGATCAGCCGTTATGACAGACGCGTGTCACTTGCACCATTGTTGCTGTTGTGTTCACCCACTCCCTCCCCCCAGATGAGACGTCCTGTGAGGCTGGAGTAAAGGTTCAGATTCACTCTCAATCAGAGCCTCCTTGCCTCCACGAGCTAGGCTTCAGGGTCGCTCCCGACTTCCAAACCGTAGTTTCCACCCAGGAGCAGCGGGTAGCGTACTGTGTGTGTGCCCTGGTTTGCTGCAAGCCATGAACTATTGGGAGAGCCAATCCACTTCACACCCCCATCGACCTCCCCTCTTCCACCCCACCCCCCTTCATGTGGCTGTAGCAACTATGTTTTCAACTTTTAGCCGTCCCTGGTCAACATAGGCACCAACACATTGGAATAGTTCTTAACGCTCTCCTTACCTTCTAGTCCCACCAACCAAGTCTTCATCGCTTTCCAGCTTTACCATGCTGTCAATGTTTTATGTTTGGCATTTCTGTCTTAACAGGAAAAAAATGTAGATACTTTTTATCTAGCTAATGCAACAAGTCTTCTGTGTTTCATTTAGTTTTAGGATCCACTCTGAGGAAAGCACTCTCTATAAAGATGTTTTTCAATGAAACCTTAATAAAGTTAGCAATTCCTCGCCACCGCATGGCTTACCAGCACAATGTTAGCTGCTCGGAACTTAAGGATTGCAAATTAAGTTGTTATGAGGAGTGATAGTCAGCGTTAGAAGACCTTGTGGTGGACCAATACTTGGGTCATTTTAACAATGTGAAGTGCTATTTAGTATCCCTTTGAGCAGGGAGTGAAAGCCTGCTCAAATTGATTGCATTTTAAGGTTCTGGTGTTCTGTTTAAATAAGCTATTTCTGTGATTGGTAGGGGGCAACAGTCCAGTAATTGTTCTAAATAGATCCTTAATAAGGAGACTAAGAAACTCATGGAGGAAAAAATGTTGTTGCAGTCAATTAAGCTAAATTCACCAAAAGGTTTCTTTGAAGTGTTTTAGTTTGAACATGTGCTTCAAGCTACTCTTTAACTAAGTGCAGAAAGACTAAATGGTTTAACAAATGTGACCTCTCAGAGTAGTTAGTACATAAAAGTCTACATGTGCATGTCATAAACTTAGATGTGTTCCATCTCTAGAAAGACATTTTATCCCTATGATTCAATGTAGTGTAATGACCCACTAAAGACATCCCACACGTTGCTACTTGGTTTTCATTTTCACAAATCCACGCCATCACCATGTCTGACATTCCTAAGATAGGTTGTCATGGTATTTATGGTTAGGTATAAGGTGTGTAATAGCCTCTTAACTATATGAATTCCCTTCAAATTCCTTAAAACCTCACCTTGTAATATACTGTATCACATTCTCAGGGTTAGTTAAAAGAATCTCTTCCATTGATTGTGGTGTCCTGTCTGAAGTTACATTGTAGATACAACTATATTGAACCTGTCTCCATTTCCCCATGGTGCTCTGATTTCTCCACAGGGCTAGACCTGCATCAGTCGTTTTTCTGCATGGTGTCTGCTTGCTGTGAGCCGTCTTTCCCAGAAATACAATCTCCAATTTTAATTGGAATATGAGATGCTAAAAACATCTAAAAAAATACTGTTAAAAGATGGCCTCCTTGCCCTTATTGTGTTTGGAACATTTCTGTAGCGTTTTTGTCTGCTCGTGCACTCTTCTCTGTTTGGCTTTGCACTGGACTGGGAGCTGGGCTTGACTCCATCTGTTATTGATGTGGTCCTGTGTGTCGATGCTGAGGGCAGTTCTCCTCTCCTCAGCTCCAGTACCTGCCCCCTCCCTGGGGAGACTGCAAGTCCACTCCTATCGACTCTGAGTTCTTCTCCACGTACAGCATCACAGCCTGCCGCATCGACTGTGAGACACGCTACCTTGTGGAGAACTGCAACTGCAGGATGGTCCACATGCCCGGTATACACACATAGACACACATACAGACAAACAGTTGTGGATAGCAAGCAAATAAAGAATGTCTCTTGTCTGGTTTTATTGTAATTGTAGCCATGTCAGACATAGCTAGACCATATAGAAGGATGGGGGTGAAGATGTTATTAGTAAAGATGAAAATGTTTGAGTATTAACATTTGTCTGTGTTGTGCTGCAGGATCTTCAACAGTGTGCACACCTGAGCAGTATAAAGACTGTGCAGACCCAGCTCTCGGTGAGGCAACAGTTTTCAGATCAAACAGAACAAGTTCACATCACACCATCACATCATCCCATCACATCATCCCATCACATCAAACCATCACATCACACCATCACATAACACCATCACATCACCCCATCAAATCGAACCATCACATCACACCATCACATAACACCATCACATCATCACATCACCCCATCACATCAAACCATCACATCAAACCATCACACCATCACATCACCCCATCACATCACCCCATCAAATCGAACCATCACATCACACCATCACATAACACCATCACATCATCACATCACCCCATCACATCACCCCATCACATCAAACCATCACATCACACCATCACATCACACCATCACATAGACCCATCACATTAAACCATCGCTCCTTTTTGTCTAGTTATAATGGAATTAAGCCTAGTCCTAAAACCTTTTTCAATGGAACTCTTCATGTAATCTTTCTCTAACTTTATGGCTAGGCTTAATCCATGTCTGGGAAAGTGGGCCTATGAATAAATAAAAACTTGAATCTATGTATCACTGGTGTCCTTCATAGACTTCTTGGTGGAGAAAGACAATGATTACTGTGTGTGTGAGACACCCTGCAACATGACACGCTATGGGAAGGAGTTGTCCATGGTTAGGATTCCCAGTAAGGCCTCTGCCAAGTATCTGGCCAAGAAATTCAACAAGACTGAGCAATACATTGGGTAAGTAGTAATGGATACCCTGGTAGGTTATGGGGCATAGCACATCAAAACCCCTAGATGTCATACTTTACATTCTACTGAAAAGCAAATCATCCCACGACTTCCACGATTCCCCTTGAAAGCATATGTACCACAAATCTGGTGGCCAGTGGCAACATTCTATTGGACTATTATTTCATTCCAGAGAAAACTTATTGGTCATGGACATCTTCTTTGAAGCTCTGAATTATGAGAAGATTGAACAGAAGAAGGCTTATGAAATTGCCGGGCTACTGGGTAAGTTGAGATTCACCCTTCATAAAGCCAGGAGTCATGAACCTAAACAGCAGACACTCCACATTGACTAATCACTAAACTTTCCCAGGGCTGCTAATTAGAAACCCCCCGGTAACTTGGCTGCATCTTTTTTTAAATGTTTTTAACTATCCGACTGCACCTGAAACCAGCACTAGCATGAGTCAGATGTTATGCTGAGGCTGTAAAGACAGCTTCTGACAGTCCTGCTAAGCTGACTGTAAGACACACTTGAGTGAAGGCGACAGTGTCAGGAATGGTTTCGTGCAATGTGCCATTACCTGTCCACATCTGTTCACCCTCCGTCGCCCATCTGTCCAGGTGACATCGGCGGCCAGATGGGACTGTTTATTGGAGCCAGTGTTTTAACAATACTGGAAATATTTGACTACTTGTATGAGGTAATGTGTTTTTCACATCTTAATTGTGTATCACAGCCTAGAGCCTAATATAGTGCAACGAATGTATTCTTATCTCTACCGGTATGAAAATGTGCGTGGGAAACCATTGAAGTTCTAAAGATGTTCTACAAATGTTTGTCATTTATGATTCCTGCTAAATAACTGGTATGTGTTTTGTTTTAATTTGATTTTCTCACATTTAGGTGTTTAAGGATAAGGTTTTGGGTTACTTCCTAAACAAGAAACGACCCCGGCGTTGTCAGAGCGACAATCTGGTAAATGGAACCTCCCAAAATGAACTGGTTTGTACCTGAGATGTAACGAAACAGAAACTCAAGCCTCTTTCATCACCCACGGTCGATATGGAAGCTTAGTATTAATTTGACTGTAGACAGGTTTCATTCATCTAAGGTACTGAAAAGGCTTGGGTTTCTGTTTCTGCATGAGTTCTTTGCATGCCTGGTTGCTTCAGTTTTGGAGTCTGACACGTTAGCTGATGTGGAAGACAAGGTCAGAGATGTCTGGGATGCACTTGAGCGACTCAGCTCAAACTTTCCAACAGGCTCTAGTTTTACATACTACAAAACATATGGAAAGTATTCAGTGTTTTCGACTGGTATTGGTAACAATTTATTTTGGAGGTTCTACTTATTTTAGAAATCATCCAAACGACGTAAAAAGAAACAAGAAATAATGTCATATAGATCCAGATGGACACGTTTTCCACTCATGCCATGTGATCATCCATTATTTAAAAAAACATCTCCTAATCCTTTTCCCTTCTGCAAATTCATTCACCTCTCCACTTTCACAATGTTGAAATCAAGGGCACATTGGGAAACCAAATGATTTATCAGCAAATAGTTATTATACACAAGAGCCAGGCAAAAGTGGGCAACCATGGTTTTGTACTATTTGGAAATGAAACCAAATAGCAGAGGCACCATCAGAGGTCACAACGTCGGACTTCAATATTCGTGTTGAGCGCGCTCCCATACACAGCCACAGAAAGGCTGTTCCCATGCAACTGTGCATAACTTGCGTGGGGGCATTACTGCTGTACTTATCAGCTCTGCTTTGTGTTTTTATTTTCATTTCAGTCACCCTCATCTTTCTTTTCATCATGTCTATTCCAGGAGTTTCCAGAGAACCCAACCAGCCCTGGTGTCACGCCTAATCATGCCCCCAGGTAGCAACCCCATTGATAATAGTTCCTTCTTCCCATACTGTCCCTCTTTTCAGCCATTCTTGGGATCATTTCATACATAATTCCTTTCTGGTGAGCAATACTTCCAAAGTGCTGGTTTGGTGAGAAACTCTTAAAGCTACTTTGTATTGAAAGTAGTAGTGGTGGCGAGGTATGAAGCTTTCTGAGCCAATTCTTAAGAGTGACTGACTTTCAATTTCCTGTGTGGAATTTCTTCAGAGATCCTTGGCCTATAAAAACAGAATGTGTTGGTTGGATT
Organism: Hypomesus nipponensis; assembly: GCF_054491055.1. Lineage (NCBI taxonomy): Eukaryota > Metazoa > Chordata > Actinopteri > Osmeriformes > Osmeridae > Hypomesus > Hypomesus nipponensis. The sequence continues at coordinate 4,665,499 of NC_140370.1, forward strand.
CTCTCCCTGTTGAGGGTTGTACAAATAGCCTCTACACGATTGCTTCAACTGAATAATTAAGCTGTTTTCTTTCCTTTAGGGTAAATGCAGTTTCCTGAGAAAAAAAACAAACAAACATATATGTGATTTGGTTTTAATAGTACAACAAAAGCTGTTTTTATTTTCTTGCTTTCCCGCAGCACAGGCTACCATGTACTACGTAGGGTCATTGTGTTAAAGCTGTGCCCAATAACATCACTAGATGCATTCCTTTGTGATGTCATCACTGGGTTGCATGCAGTACGTTTGCACTATTGCAAATGGTCCTTTGTCTGCTGGAAAAGAGCTACTTTACACCACATCTATGGCTGTTGCTTATCTGATCCACACCTCAGCAACATCAACTGAAACAACCAAAAATGGCATTAGATGTACGCAGACATAAAGTACAGTATGATATGAATGTATTTGGATGTCGATAATTATGCAGGACTCAACATACCGATACTAAGACAAGGACTAAAAGTGTTTGTTGTTTTGTTTTTTTCTCCTTCCCTCCTTTACTCTCGTCATAACCCTCTTATCTTTCCCACATATCCTTTATACTCCATCCACATCCTCTGAAACATATTGACCTGCCTGTCATTTGCACTGCCCGCCCTATCTTATTTCATCTCCAATCATTGTTCTTTGAACTTTTCTGTCTATATTGGTCAACCATAATTATACTTTTTCATTTGTTTGACCCATTGTTGCTGTGCCATTTTATTATAAATTGAAATTATTTTTTTGTATTGTGTTTTGGTGCACCTGGCCCTGGTGATTTTCCCATATTTACATTTTTTACGTGTCCCATCTGTTTTCTTCCTGTCACATTCCCTGACATATTTTCCTATGACCCATCACCCTCTCATCGTGACTCCCATCACCCTTCCCTTAATATGGTTGAACTCCTCCTCCCTCCTTCCTCCCCCTTGTGTTGCAGAGCACCTGTGACACCCTCCGGAGTCACTCGGACAGTCTCGGATACACGCCGAACATGTTACCTCGTCACCCGACTCTAGGAAACTTTGAGGAATTTGCTTGTTGACGACATAAAGAAGGGGATGGGTGGGTGGGAAACATGGGTTTGACAGCAAACTGTGAAAAAAACATGTATTACACACCAATGGAGAGTGTAGACTAAAAAGAATAGTACACTATATCAATGCCTGAAAATAAATATAATATTACCATTAGAATAATACCACTTCCAAAACAGAACTCAGGTTTAACTGCCATGTGAAGGCATCAACAACTATTTGTTTACGTTCCATTTTGTGGCATGTCCTTCAATTCAATGACTTTACAGTGTTTGAATCAGCCAAGTAAATTTCAATATTTCTCAATGTAAATCCAAGCAACGTCACTACACATGGAGTGCCACTGTGCTGGATACCAAGTGTCTAGCAATGGGTAGCTTAGCAAAATCTTTTCATTCTATTTGGTTAGACAACAAAATCATGCTGCCATCCAGGTTGATTTATGGTCCCTCTGGGCTCATTGGTGAAATTAAAATATTTTACCAGGAAAAAATTACTTAATAATAGACAGCTGACTTCATTGTTGCCTTTCTAATGAAATAGTTGAATGTCAACAACCAGTTATTCAATCCTCTTAGATAGAATCGTCTTAGTTCCGAGGGGAAAAAGGTAAACAGTAACCAGATGTTGTACAGAATATTTGAAGAGGGTGGAAGGACAGTTTGTGTGACAGAAATTACAACTTTTTCCCCTTTTTTTCACTTGAATGGTGAAATGTACATTTGTGGTCTCCTGCTCTCTGAGCTAGTGTTGTAATATCAGGCATACATTTTTCCATCATGGGAAAAGAGTGGATTTATCCTTCTGCTGTGTTGCCCCCTCCTGCATCAGGCCAGTTGATGCACATGTCTTTTCACTTGACATTGCGGGTGTCGCTAAAATATATATTGTCTTACCACCATGGCTTTTCAGCCAAAAAGCATTCATTAGCACAATTCCTATGTGGTAGTATCTATTTAAAATTAGTGGAGTACAAACGTTTTCAAGGTGATGTTCTCTATCTTGACAGAAACAATTTGTAAATACCTGCTCAAATGCCATGAAGAAATTCTTTATATCTCATGCGTTGAGACATTTGTTGGAAGTGAAAATCAGAGTGTTTCTCCATTCCTGCTGTTGGGACTTGAATTTGGATGGGCTAGCAGTTGGCTTGCCATTCATAACACAGAGCCTACCCCAAGGGTTTCCCTGAATACGTGTAGTTATCCTAGTGGACCGCAAGTGTCTTCCAGTTTTAATTTATTTTGAGGACCGAATACTGAATAGATTTCTGTGAGATGCAGGAGACTTGCCTCAAAACATACTTCACCCATTCTATTCAGTTGGTTTGTAACACTGCAATTCATTGTATAATGGCATCATTATATTCTCTCATTATTGGAATTACAGTACATGTAATACAACTTAAATGACACAGTTTGTGATGTATAAATGATCAAATATAATAAACAATATATTTAACCATCATCCTATGTACACAACTTTACTGTGTCTAATTTCTCCTTTTCCATATCTATCATTTCAGAGAACTGACTCCAGTTGTTTTATCTTTTTCACTGTGTTAACATTGAAATGCAGTTTTGGTAACATTTTAGACTTAATATTCTTTTGTCTGTGTATTAGATGACTGTTGATGTGAAGCACAAAGCCTAGGAGATCAGCCATTGCTCCCAAGCCAATGACCGTCTATGATCATGACTACCTTATTGACACTGGTTATAACATGTACACCATGTAAATATGTACACTCATTTCAGCATTGTCTGGGAAGAGAACATCGCAATGAGCCAAAAAATGTAATCTTTTCAGGTGTTTGAAAATCCGGTTTATCAGTGTTGTCCTGTTGTGAGCAATAAAGGCATTCATTTAAAAACGATTATTGTCAACGCAAATAAGGAAATTTGACATAATTGGGGTATTCATTGTTAATTCTGATCCAAAACTATTCAGAGAGTGAAATGGTCTGCTGGTCTATGAATTACAGCGTGCACCATGTGTTACAATGATCTGAATTGTTCTTGTTTCATTGTCTAGATTTTGATTGTGTTCCATCCTAGCCTCTTGGCAGTGCTGAGTTGCTGTAGGCATGCATCTACCACCACTATCTATAGGACAGCCAAGCTCCCTTCAATTACTTATACTTAGCGACAATTTATTATGTTATTCTCTTGCATGTTTCAGACAAAATATGAGTCATACAAATGTTAGTGACATTTGATTTGGGTCATTATGTTTCACGAATTACACAAGGCTGTGTACATGACCCTTCTCTACTCTCTGACTGCCAGTCAAACAACAGCATAACAGAGTCCACTTCATGCAGTAGTCAAAGCTAAAATAGGATCATCGAGTTGTAACATTGTTAGACATTGGTTGAGCTCAAACAATATTTAATGGATAGTTCACTGCATTATCATTTCCAGGTAGAATACAATATTAGACACTTCAGTTCAATGGTTAAAACATAATCCTGCAGTGCATATTATGATTGCACCTACCTCTATTCCTCCTTGCATGACCATGGTGTATTCCCACCTTATGTACTCTCAGATGTTACTGACTTTGTAATGTTTGAATGTGGTATGCTGGAGCCAGATGAAACAAATGTACTATAGTTTTAACAATTGCGAGATTATGCATTGTGACAAGGTCTCTTTATTTATATGGAAAGTCTCCAAATGAGTAAAGACTACCAAACCGATGAAAAGAGTGTGGTTAGGCATTGGGATTTGATGTAACTTCCTGTAAAGCTGGATCTTCCAGGATCACGTACAGACATACGTCTCATAAGATGTACTGTGGCCTTCTGGGAACAGGGTTTTGCTTCATTTGGCTCTATGAATCTATGTACAGTCTTTGTGATTTTAACTCTGAACTCAAGTAAACATTAAATAATTAACACCCTATCTTAATCAAGTGTAATGTTCTTATGTTGTTTGAAATGGCAAGGTGATGCTAAAGGTTGTACTGTACCAGCATTTTCCTATCCTCTCTCTGTAGGCAATGTACGGTATATCATCATACTGGAGGAACTACAGTATGACACGGTAAGCAGCCCACTCACACTTCTGTTACCAAGACTATGCAGTAACTTCTCCCAGACATCAATTCAATTCACTTTATTGATCCCAAAGGGAATTTGAGATGTCAATGTCAAAACATGTCTATTTTGTCACAGTAATTAAATTATAATTCAGTACCAACTCTTATTAAATATGGAATATCAGAGCCATTGGGTAAATAATTTTCACACCATGATGTTGTGTGGACATTTTATTGAATATTGAACCATTGTAAATTACATTGACACAGACCACTGACTGCAAGTCCTACCAAAAACTGATCCTAGGAAAGTGCAAAAGTTCACTCTTCATTCAAAATTAAGATGAGTTGTTTTAACTAATGTCGTACAGCAGTTTTTCTTAAATAGGATGAGGACATGTTTTTCACCAAAAGAGAAATACTGTGATGAGCAGATGTCATGGTGTCTTCTAAAATGATGCTACAGAGCCAAACAAAGACATGCATGGGGGCATTATGTATAAACGGTGCCTTGAGAAATGTTAAGGATTCTAGTCTCATTTAAGTATTCAAAGAAGCACGTCTCATGAAAAGTCATAATGTATACAACAAAGAATACTACAAATACACACAAGCAGACATTCAATTACCCATAAATACATGCATTCTATTTGTTCATGCCCTACATCAATAAAATATAAATCCTTTCTCTATTAGTAAAACCAAGGTTTTTAACGTTTAAGCCTAAAGTACTTATTATCTGGAATAAAACAACATCGCAGCTTGCAAACTATTTCTCACAATTAAATAACCGAGAGAATATAGCCAATACAAGGCTCAAATGTTATTACATGCTCTAAAAAGGTATCAGTGGGAATTCTTTCACCTGTTCACAAAAGTTGTAAGACATTAGATCAATAAAGGTGTACATAATTAATAGATATTAAGCAATTACTCAAGCTTATGGTCCACTTTTCAAAACATATCGGTTGGCCCAAACTGGAACTTATCATTCAGTGTTCAACATAGTCAGTAGGGGTGAGACCTAAAACATTTAAAAATGAACTGCCATACACAAAGTGCTTAAAACAATACAAAAAGCTAAATACAAAGCCTGAGAGGTAACAGAAACCCAAAAAACATAAATAAGCTTCCCAGTCCACTTGACAATCTCCTTCTACAGATCAACTCCTTATGATAATGAAGGACAGTGGAAGTATGTCTAACTGTTTAATGATTCAACTTTATATTAACAAGTTATCAGAAGTAATTCGTCAAAACAGCAAAGCATTCTAAACAAATTGCTATGCTTCAGTTCACTTAAAATTGTTCATACTGCTTTCTTTGTTTTCTGTTCTGGCTCAGGTTTCAACTGTCTATGAGGTCCAGATTTGTTCATTGCTACATATGTCTTGTTCCTGTAACCATAGTCTTCAAATAACATCGAAACAGACTAAGCGTAGAAAGACATGCTAGTTAACAGAATCTACATAATCCATGTCTTGCAGAACTGTGAAAACATTGTTCTACAAGGAGGCACAGGAGGATGTAGGGAAGTGTCTGTTCCACAGGTGCAGTATGGGTCTTGTAGTATGACCGGTCCTGTTAACTAGATGTAGTGAAGGAGAATTGATACTGATGGCTGAGGTTTACCCATTGATATTTTGGCATCTAAGGTGGGCAGAAATCAGCAAAGTAGGGGTGCTGCAAGGCCTCCTCGGCAGAGATCCTCTGGACAGGATTACATTTAAGCAGATTCTGTGTTTAAAAGAAACAAATTGTAAGTGTTGCGTTGAGTAAAATTACAACATTAAAACCTAATGCATTCCAGCTGTATTGGGAAGAGCCTGTGTGTAGCTCCACCTGCTGGTGACTAAGTTGAACTGCCTGCTGTAGGCACACCACAACTATTGGGATGGCCACACTGACCTGCAGCAGATCCCGCCCCGTGCTACTGAGTTTAGGAACAACATTCACCAGGGAAGTGGTGGCTGGATACATGGGGTACGGCTGTAGGCAAAATTAGGTCAAAGGAAACTGTTTGTTTACCAACACCAGTTTGTATAAAGTTATAAAGTTTCAAGGCGAACAACAGTGGTACCTTGTAATCTGGGAGCTTTGTCATTGTCTGCCATTGTTCTTCAGTTGGTGTTCCCAACAATGTGACACAGCATTAAGGAAAAGCAAACACCAAAGTAAAAAAAACAACCAGCGTGGAAGTAGAGAAGTCCTGGTGTGACAGGTGGGAAAACTGTGGAATTCTCTAAATGAAACATTCAATTTGTTAAAGACCAATACTAAAACATCAACATTTTGGTCACATGAACCTATCAAAACAATATTCTATCAAAGGGTTCTCATATTGATCCTGTTCTAAAAATAAGATATTATTCTACAGACACCTACACATTACATCAATCTCACAGATTGAAGAAAGGATATCTGAAGATCCTCTTCAACTGGTCGTCCACATCATTACCCGGGAATAAAGGTCTTCCAGCATTTGCCAGCTCTGAATAGAAGCATCTCATTAAGGCCAGCATAAGACATGTATACTACTGGGAATTAACTTTACACAAAACATGTAAAGGTGACAAGACAAGCTCTTTATCACGTGGGAAAAGAGTTAGAACTACATCTGCAGCTGACAATGTGTAGACTGGAGGCAAAATGTTGCACTAGTAAAACATACCTGCAAATATGCATCCGGCAGACCACATATCAATGGAGGTAGAATACAGTTTAGCACCAAAAAGTACATCTGGAGGCCTGTACCACAACGTCACCACCTGGACAAAGACATATCACAAGAAATCACTGACCTGTGTAACTAGTGAATGAGACCCTTAACCGCTAGTTAGCACATTTAATATTTACCTCTGCGGAGTAACACCTCACTGGTATTCCAAAGGCTCGAGCTAAGCCAAAGTCAGCAAGCTTCAGTTCCCCATTCTACAGGGACACAATCACAGTGCCAGGAGAATTACTAACACATCAGGCCTTTGAAAATGACGATGCATCATTATTTTCCATTTAGGCCTACATTCTCATCAACTCTTTTGCTTATTCATTGAGCACTTTAATAAACCATTATAATAAACCAACAAAGAAACAAAGTCGCTTGTGTGAAACCATGTAGTTTGCCTGTGTTTCTAACAGATAATTCTATGGATTATAATCAATTTCATTTATTTTCCTTTTCAAGAAGAAATTAACTTTTGCAATGGTTGCCCATCCCCCACTAAAAGAGTGCACAGGGTTTGAAGAAACTTGTCTTAAACACAGACCTTAGTTTAGCCCTTTGCAGTGGAAAATGTATTAGGACTTATGGGTTAGGAAAAGGAAGAAACTATGTCTATTCATGCATTCAATTACATTGTTATCTCTGCTATTTCTAAGAGTATCTTCATTTAGCTACATTATATTACAACATTTTGTCTTGCTATGTTCATTTTATGCCCCACACTGGTTTCGGTGAAGCCGCAGACCTCCTTTAATTGCATATGTGCCTGCACATTGTGTTCTGACAACATTTTTGTTAACAGAGACTGTCCCATTCCTCTGTTCCGAAAAACCCACCAACTGTGGACTTACTCTGTTGATGAGGAGGTTTTGGGGCTTCAGGTCTCTGTGGAGTACATTTCGACTGTGACAGAAAGCGAGGCCCTTCAACAGCTGGTACATGAATGACTGAACAAGTATGGAGGGAGGAACACACAATAGACAGTGACACAGTCAATCCAACTGAGATCAAGCTCCTAAACCTGGGCTGAATATCTGAATCAAACAAGGAAATTGATGTTTCATCTTAACTTGTCCTATGGCAAAGACTCACCTTGACAGTTTCTGGATCCAAATCTCCATTGCAGCTGTCAAAGTATTTCTTTAGATCCTGTAGCATTACAATATAAACCCAACCCAAATAATTATTTAAGGAATACATAAACTATTTGTATAATCCAACACTAGACTAGCATCTGTAAGCATTGAGCATTCCTCACCTGATCACAATATTCAAACACTAAGGTTAGCTTCTTGTCACTGTGCAGGACATCATGCAACCTATGGGAGACAGTCTGTTAGTACAAGAAATGACACATTGAAACACGATCCCAGTGGGTTGGGAAAGAAACATACTGATACATATAAGTCCTACCACAAACTGCACAACAATTATACAGAGATCCATAACCAGCAAGTTGGCAAATAAGCACGTTGACGCTCAAATTAAATGCCGGCTATGGCAATGGGTACAGCACACATACCTGACAATATTTTTGTGTTTTAGCTCTTTCAGAAGGCAAATCTCTCGCAAGGCAGAACTAGGAACTCCCTGAAAGAATAAAGTAGGATGATCATTTGAATTGATTGCAAAGTTGTTGCACTACTAGCTAGCTAGGCTAGCTATAGTATAATAGTATCAATAAAAGTGTCAATAAATGCAAGAACATACCTCGTCGTCGTCATCCAGTCTAACTCTTTTTAAAGCTACAATTTCATGTGTCTCTCGGTTTTTAGCTTTGAAAACAGTGCCATATGTACCTGCGAAATGATGGAAGCACGTATTAATAATTTAATGTAAGATAACTAGCTTTAGGCTCCATTTAGCCTAGCTTGCTAACTAGCTCTACATAAGCTACAATCTAAATGTACTATTTGCTCGATCTTAGTGTAAAACTTTAGCTAGTGTTTACCAAATGTAATTTTATCTAGATGTGTGTCTTCATTAATTCAATAGGTAGCTATCTATGGCAAGACATGACTTAGGACTACTTGGACTACTACATAAGGTAGCTCTAATAGTCAGCTTGCTTCATAACAAGTAGCAACATTAGCTACTGTATGTTGCGAGCTAGCTCGTAGTAGGATTAGGTGAGATGGCAATAAGCTTTTCAGAAACAATGCGATGGCGTTAAAACGGCTACAGATGCGCTTACCTTCTCCAATTTTCTCGAGCTTCTCATACTTCTGCATTTTTGACAGAGAGGCTAACTTCGGCTAGCTAGCTAACAGTGATGAAATGCCACCCTAGCCAGGGGTTGGGATAATGTGATGATGACGTTAAGCTAGCTAGGTAAAGCTAGCTGCAGTGTTCCAACAAGCAGAGCTTGATTTGATAGTTAAACTAACACCATGGACACCTAAAGGCCAAATGAGGAATTGCAACACAGGCAAATCATAATTACCACCCACTTTGCCCAAATTCTTAAAGGGAAACAAAAGCATACGTTTGGTCTAATTATCGTTTATCAACAATTACAATTACTTATCAGCAAATTACTCTTAACTAGCAATATACATGATGTCAGTCTTCCCAGCCAGTGTAATCCTGTTATGGATTTAGCTAAGTGAGTAGGTTGTAATAATCTGTCCAATGCCAGTACCCCTCTTGCAACATGAACACACTATTTTATATTGAATACAAAGTAAAAGAACAATGATAACATATTTAATTGATCATAGTTACTTACATGTCTAGCATATGCTTGCTAAAACAGTACTCAATCAGTTCATGATTCACAATCGAAACATGTTGCAATAAAGGCAGCCTTTGGCTGCAAGACATCCAGTTGGCCCACTCATACATGTTGAGATGTTTTAAATGGAATCATATTTAAATTAAACTACAAAACATTACATTACAGAACATTTACACCTTTTTTGACAGTCATCAGTTGATGTACAGTGTGCCTGGTCGATCATTTCTTTTCCTCTGCTCTTTGTCTACGGATTAGTTCTGCATAGAGTCCTCCTTTGCTCAGCAAGTCCAAGTGAGTTCCCGCCTTCAAAAACAATAAATGATGGTTAGAGTTGGCTACTTGTAATTACAATATGTAAACTGTTTGGTTATGAGGGACAAAACTTGTGGTGTTTGAAATAATTGGGTGTGCTTTGCCTTCGGCAAGGGCACAACCTTTGTTCTCTCACATATATATTTATTCATTATGTATTATTATTTTATTATGTCAATCTGTTTGTGAAAACGGCTAACATGCCCTGCGCTAGCACTAGTTATCTTGCCATTTCTCATATGGACAGATGAGGGGAAATTGTGTCTCGTTTTCGCTCATTAAATCCGTTCAACCTTATAGTGGCAGACTATCAATTTATGATTTGACAACCCAGTAATTTTCAGCAGATAAACATCTGAAAACATGCAGGGCCAACAGTAGAATATTTCATTAAACACTCTTATTATTTTAAAAGTGTAAATGAGCAGCAACAAATATGACTTGTACAATTTAAGTTAAAAAAATGCACCCATCTGCAACCGAGGCAAGCACACCCCTCTCTAGTTGTATTTAAAGTCCTTAATTCTCTCCCCCCAAAAAAGGCTGTGCAGCCACACACAGGATCAATATGTCCGTCTGTTGCTGCAATCTCACCTCTACAATGCGGCCGTTGCTCATGACACAGATGAGGTCAGCTCCCTGGATGGTGCTGAGGCGATGGGCAATGATGAGTACAGTCCGGCCTGTAGTGGCCCTGTCCAGAGCCTCCTGTACCACACGCTCTGACTCTGCATCAAGGGCACTGGTGGCCTCATCCAACACCAGGATGCTGGGGTTCTTGATCAGGGCACGAGCAATGGCAATCCGCTGCTTCTGTCCCCCTGACAGAGTTGCCCCACGTTCACCTGTGTGCCCGCAGGGAAAAAGCAAACTGGCTTTAGTAAATATGGCTCACTATCTGCCTTATGGGCCCGTTTCTGTACTAATATCTGGCCTCTCTGCTGACAAAATGATGGGCAGCTCTAATACTAGGAAGAACAAACCTGCTCTCAATTTAATCACAACGTAGAGTTCCAAGTGTCAACAAATGAAAAAAATTGAACTTTTTGCATAATGAGGCTAATGACAAAAGGCTCTCACAAACAAGCTAAAAATGGATAATAGCTTTTTTGTGCTTTCCAATCAGTATCTAGTTTTGATTGCTGTTACCAAGACTTGTCCTGCTTAAAAGGCATCAAACTCTAGTATGCTGTTCTTATGCCTTGGTTCTATGAGAAGCCTTTAAAAAAACGTTATGTCCCATTCACTGTTGACTATTCTCCTTAGAAGTTGAGGCAAACTGATCGTCCACATCCTCATCACCTGAATGGCATCCATGGGCTCATAACTGCTCATCTGTAAATGTAACTATGTTTCCTCTGTGTACATGTAAACACCACAGTGATTTCCCACACTGACAATAAGACTTACATTTGTCTAACATAAGTCTTACAATAACTTTGATCAGTGCATTAAGACATCAAGCATCTTATTGACCGTGTGGCAATCTACACAGTACCATTTACATGTACACAGGGTGTAATGTATTGTGCTATAACATGTATAGTACATAATGATGTCATTAGTATGTGGATACAAGAAAGTATTTATGTGGTATGTAATAAAGATGGCTCATTAAAATAAGTCAAGTTCTGTGACCATCCTTGTCATCTGGCTCAAAGAAACAACAAGACGACAGGGGACAGTGTCATGGTTTGCAGATGAACAGTACTGAGTCTACAAATGTTGTCCATATGTATGAGGATGTAGTTGATCGGTTTGCCTCTAAGAACGACAACTCAACAGTGACTGTGACTAGTTTTCTTTTTTAAAGGCTTCTCACAGAAAAATGGCAACAACAAAAATAGAGTCTTTGGTATGGTCATCAGAACTAGACACTGACTTAAATTAGACAATAAAGTAGTCTTGTTTTGTCCTTGGCTAATGCATGGACACTGTCAATAAGATGCTTGCATTTGCCTTACTGCACTGATCCAACATATCAATTGTATGTCTGGCAGAATAATGGCTCTGAGCCAAAATCTCAATCAACCTCCTCCCTTGATGTATCATACTCACTCATCATGTCATGCTTTATTAAATATTTCTGTAAAAAAGATTGCTATCAATGCTATAGGCCAATGTTGTAGATTGTGTCTTAGAAGAGGTACCTTAAACCTTAGAAATGTGTCCTGTAGCCACCATCACTACAGTTACACTGTCTGTCTAGTGTGATTTTAAGTGTAAATGAGACAGTCGTTTCCTAAGCAAACTCATACGGCATATTTGAGACTACACAACACAGACGTAGTAACGCTATTTAAGCAAATCCACCCAAAAACTCAAACGTAAAATTCACGTTGTTTAGGAAGCTATATGGCCAAGCTAGCATCCCCACTACATGAGTCAAAAGTCCCAGATCAGTTTTTTGATAAACAAACTTACCACTCAAATAAATGCCTGTGTGAATACTATCCCGTATGTGGCAAGGGGGTTTTAACAGTTTAAGACGTCTGTAATTAGCCGAGTGCTCTTTACACCCTTGGCTACTAACCTGAACTTCGATGCCACAACCTTAACTTGATGCCAATCTGTTCAGACTGTTTCACAGTCATCTACAGGACTGTGAAAACCACTAAAATTTTCCAGTTGGGACTTTTGAGATATGCCTGATAAGTGCCCGCACCCATTCGCTCAAACGAAATAGCTTCATGGAACTCCAACTCAGAATCTGAACTTCAGGGACGCTTGACAAAAAAAGACAACTTTTGGCGTGTTAGGCGTTTTAGAATTATTAATGTGATGTGTTCCCACCGTAATTAAGACAAAATACTTTACAAACAAGAGGTTTCTTAATGTAACTGTACACACATCTCACCCATACTGGGTAATCAGCATGTTAAAGTAGTCTACATCCAAAGTCGCTCTCGTGAAAAAACGTATTTCAGAAAAAAACGCTCAAAAGGGTTTGTCCTCCCTACTACTACAGCCGTGGCCAAAAGTATTGGGAGAGAAATCTATTTTCTGTTTGCAAAGGTTGCTGGGCCTTGGCATAAAACGACTGCTCACATAATTTCAGTAGGTCATATCATCAGCACAGGGGAAAGTGGGAACTGGTTCTAGCCAGGTGAAATCACTCATTCTGATGAAATTTTACGAGCAGATTGACTGCTGTAAAAGAGGAGACTATTTGCATATATTGAAAATGTTTGCCCCCAAAAATCTTTAAAACATCTTAAATGCGCCTTATTGTGATTCCAGTATTCTATAGAAACATGTGAAAAAAAATGTTATCAAATACTGAAGCAGCAAACTTTTGCAAAACACAACATTTGTCATTGCCAAAACTTACGGCCACGACTATACACCCTTTCTCCACAGACTACCACTGTTTGTTGACCACATCAAAGGCCTTAGTTGCAGACCCACACATACCGACCACAGTGTTGTATCCCTCTGGAAAGCCTGTGATGAAGCGGTGAGCATTGGCTTGCTTGGCAGCGTTGACGACCTCAGCGTCAGTTGCCTCAGGCTTCCCGAAGCGAATATTCTCCAAAACGGAACAGCCGAACAACACAGGCTCCTGCAAGAGAGGATAAAAAAGATAGGAAAGAATTGGAGCAAAATGCTAGACGAGTCGTTTTTCTTTTCAGCGGACACAGGTGTCTCTCTACAGGGGGAGACATGTGGGATGTTCATTTACATGGATAGGCAGTCTCCTTGCTTCAGATGTACCTGATTGATGTAACCAATGACCTGCCCTCTGAGCCAGGAGGGGTCGAGGGTCCGGATGTCGAGCCCATCCAGCATGATCACACCACCGGTGGGGTCATAGAAACGCTCCAGCAAGGAGGCAACAGTGGACTTTCCTAGGAAATGATGAGTCTTATATTATATCAGACACAGATGCCATATTGACTGTCTTTCCTTGAATAATGTAATCAGTATGTGATTTTGGATTATTTGCCTTATGTGTACAGTATATTCAGAATGACTGCACCAGCAGGAGATGGTGGGACACATACCTCCACCTGACTCCCCAACGATAGCAATAGTCTTACTGGGGGGTAGTGTGAGGTTGAAGTTTTTCAGGATCTGGTGGCCAGGTCTTGTAGGGTAACTTTGGAGAGAGAAAGACAGGAAAATAGCACCCCATGCTGTGTATCTCTCATATAGTGTGTATGGTGGTTTGTGTATCATGTGTATCATTATTGTGGCTTCTTGCCTGAAAAAGATGTCCATGAAGTCGACTCTTCCAACAAGAGAATTGTATGGGATGCGACCTCCCCCGGTCAGTGGGATGGTGGGCTCTAAAGCCAAGTACTCAAAAACACGGGCACCTGAGCTGATGCCTCTCACCATCTGGCAAAATAAAGTGAGAAAGAAACATGTACGATTAAAAAATGTACGATTTAATACCGAAACATATACATGTAAAGTGTGTGTAGACTAGATCAGCAAGACAAAATGCTTATATTTCTAACACTTTTGTAATTGATATTTCAAGTGCCTGAACTTACTTGGCCAAAGAGGATAGAGATACTTGCCAAAGACCTGGGCAGAGCAGGACAACATTAATATATTCCCTTTGTTGGATTAGCATTGCTACAGATTTTTACAAATAAATCATATATCTTTACCTCTGAACAGTTTGTGAGGCCACCAGGAAAGACATAAGGTCACCTGGAGACATTTCATCTCCAGCCATTAATGATCCACCTGCAAAAATGGTCCCTAGTACAATACCTGTCCAAAAAGTGAGAAAACGGCATGATTAAAAAACCATGGTGTTACAAAAGATGCAAACCAATCCCTTTTCTGTAGGCCCATTGAAAACACACTTACAGTTTAAGACAACGTTAGATAGGCCTTGAAAAACAGCTATTCCTGAGCCAAGAGATTCATTTATTTCGCAAGATTTGTCCACCTCTAGGGCATATAACCTGAAACACAGATGACAATAGTGTGTCTGGGTCTTCATCAACAGTTTTCAGTAAGTCCTGTAGTAATGAAAGTGCAACATCACTTACTGAAGTTCTCGCTCCTCCATAGCAAACGCTTTCACTGTCCGTACGTTACCAAGTGCCTCATCTGCCACCCCTGTCGCTTTAGACACCTATAAAGAAACACAAGCACACACACAAAAGGAAAGTCAAAATAGCAACAAGCCATAAAGGTTGAGTAACATAAGAATGAGTTAATCCATTTTTTTGATCCACCAAGTAACTATTGCCCTTACCTGATCCTGAGCCATGCGGGACAGCTTGCGTAGAAATGAGCCAACTAGAGCACCTGCTCCCACCAGACAGGGCAGAACCACAACCATCATACCAGTGAGTTTGGGGGAGATGACATAGAGGGACACAAAACACCCAACTGTCTGTGTGGCACTCCGCAAGCCCTGTTGATTTATAAAAAATACATAAAAATAAAACCTCTAAATGAACACATACCTTAAACAGTGTCCTTTGGTCTGACAAGTCTGACATTTAATCCGGCATACCTGAGAGACGACTAGCTTAAAGGAAGACTTGAACTCCTGAATGTCAGCAGTTAAACGGTTCACAATCTGGCCTGTCTTATTGGCATCAAAAAAGGCAACATCTTGCCTGAAACAAACAAATTAATTCAATCTTGTGAGAGTAGGAATAACTAGTACTACTTCCTGTGAATTGTGTAAAACAGGGGTGTCAAACTCAATTGAGTTCATGGGCCACATGCAGCCCAAATAAATCTCAAAGAGGCCGGACCATAATAACCTATAAACAATAAAATAACATCTTCACATTTATAGCTTTCTTTTAGTGAAAAGTACACATACATTTTGAAAACATTCACAATTAATGAATCATCCCATTTACAAAACAGACATTTAACAGCCTGAAATGTCTTTAGAACAATAAATACAATTTCAAAAATCACCACATTGTGTCAGTGTATTGGACACGTGCGCTACAATTTACAGATCACAGTGGATCTGCAAAGGCACAAAACGTTTAGGCTGGTGAATTTCGGAACTGGACAATAACGTGGTATTTTACTTCTGTATGATTCTAATCAACTTTTCATAAATCATCCAGTGGTCCTGTTTGAACCCGTACACAGGTTGATTCTGTTCTGTGGGCCTGCATGTTTGACACCCCTGATATAGAGACATACCAATATTTTCAACTATGTTTAGGCTGTTGTATTACCTGAGTAAAGAGGTGAAAAGGGACTTTCTCATATCTGATGCTACTCTTTCTCCTACCCTGGACAGCAGAATTATGTAACCACTGGTCAGCAGACCCTGCAAATAAAAACACATTAGTCCAATGCAGATTAAACGTGTCAAATCATCATAAAATCTGTTCCAAAAACACGTACCTGGAGACTATACAACCCAAGCAGCTTCAGAGCAGGACTCCTGATCTCTGTCATGTAGTTCCCTGTATGCTCTCTCATGTAGCGGGCAACTACATTTACCAAATCCCCCAACATTAGTGGAATTTCAATGTTCAAGACGGCAGCACCAAAAGCCAGCTAAAGAACAAAATGTTGGTCATGATTATAAAGTAGGCTAGATTAGAGCTGATAGTCTACTATCATACTCAGAGCCTATGAGGTAATTTATTTATATCAAAGTATAATAGTGGGTGATTTATTTTGTAAAGTATATCATCAACACTATGACATGCTGTTTGTGTCATGCTACTTACCACAACGGCCCCAATAAGGGCAAGGAGCTGAGGTTTGACAAATTCCCATAAGACCTCCCAACTGAACTCTGGCACAGTTTCTTTGATTGGAAATTCTTCTGGAACATTGTTATTTACATCTAGGTGGCAATATGCCACATTGCCAAAAAGTCGTGCAGAAACAGTGAGACCCACTGGTCCTAGAATCCATTTCAGACCTACTCTTGGAGATTTCAATGTCTGGCAGGTAGACCGTCGAAATGCTCTCTGTGCTAGACCCCAGACACGGTGTATGGCATTTTCACGTCCAGTAGAGATAGCTGCATTGGACACTGGGGTTGAGTTCAAATGACTCCTGAAATAAACAGTGACCATCAGTGCGTTAATAAGTATTCTTATTATCTATAATAGTAGTAGTATAGATCTATAGTATAGATCTATACTACTTCTAGTGACTATACACATTACATGTTTCATCCAGACACCAGTAGTAGTAACCTCTAACCTCTATGAGCTCCTCGTGCATCGGGGGTGATAAAAGAAATGACCTAGAAATGTGATATTGTTTTCTAATGGAGAACAAAGGGATTACGAGTCCTAGGTAGCAAAATGCTTCTAGAAAGTTGACAGTCTACTTATCTAACTACAGTCAGTATACGTAGCCAAGTATGGGGAGCTTTTAAAAATCTAGTAAGTTTCCCTACCTTGAATGTCTCCACAAGTCTTGTGTTTTATTGATTCGCAAATAAAGGGGACGCACTTGTGCAGTGGTACTAACTCTGTAACACATTAAGTGAAACATGTTGCAATGCTTAACTGGACATTTATTTGAATTTTAACTGAGCGTCTGGCTCAGGGGTACAGATGGTTCAAGGAGTTACATGCAGGCTGACATATTGAAATATCCCACAATGCATCACTTTGTTTAGCTGACAGTTACAGACGTCATTGCTTCGGAACGTTTTAATGGGTGTTAAGCAAGAAAAGATAGTAGTACAATTTCATTTTCATTTTATTATACTTAACATATTTATTTAATTATTTATGTATTTATTGAAGACCTGCCTTTCCAAGAGGTTCCACAAAAACGGAAGTGACGCTAACATAAAAACACGGTGACGTCAAATGGTGTTTTGTTGACATTTGTTTGTGAAAGACAACCGTGGAAGCCTACGGATGGCTCTTGTAAACAGCTTTTAAGGTTGTTGCGTGGTTATGCAGTTACAAAACAGTTACACTAGTAAGATAACCGTGTTTACATAACGTGGACAAGACCGCTTTACCGAATACTCTACAAACAGGGTGTGCTTTGAGCAACTAAAATCAAAATATAACGTATGGTACGAAAGGGGAGCCGAAGTAGAATACATCGAGCGGGGCTTGCTTGCTAGCTAACACAAAACAACTGACGTTTGGACCGCTACAGTAGCTGTCCGACTACATCAAGCTGAGAGGTGGGTAGCAAACCAGCAATCGTTTGCCACTTGCCATGAGTTTGTAATTACGATGTTATCATAATGTACTGTATATGTATTATCTTTGTAGGGTGGCAGCTAGTACTGTAGTTGTAGCTATAGGCAGTTACAGTACTGGCCACAGCCAGCTAACATTAGCTTTGTCACCCCGCATTGATACTGAGTGAGCTAGCTCATTTAACCTTTATCTACGCAGATTTCAGCTAATTTGTCTTCAAGTCAGTACATGTACAGTACTGAATGCTTGGTCTCGAAAGTGAATCATGAACTGTCGGACTTGGACTGTCGGTTGGTTATGAACTGGGGAGTATTCCATTGTGTGTCATCTGGAGAGTTAATTTACCCGATTATGTCGCATAACCTGCTATATGGATTATCCCCCCTGGACGCATACTGCAGTTCCAGCTACAGTAAATAACAGTAAACTAACTTGGTTTCAGGCAGACTAACTTACCTGACAGAAATTCCTCGAAAGACTCTAATACAACTGTCTCTGTCCTCAGGAAGTGAGAATGTGAAGCACAATGGCCAACTTAGAAGCCTACCAGGAGTATCAACGAATTGAGGACTTTGAGGAGGACTCACCACCCGGAGAGGAGGACTTGTTAGTGCATGTGCCAGAGGGCCTGAAAGGTAATAACATTTGACACATGGTAACCGTTGAGGGCATATTGAATCCATGCACTGAAAGTTTGCCAAATAAATGTGTCCAATCTAACTTCACATCTTTGTGAGTAAGTTATAGTTTGAGCCTTGCCTTTTTACTTATGATTCTCCTGCTCATCCTCATTTACAGACTCATGGCACCACATCAAGAATCTGGACAACTTCTTCACAAGAATATCCTTTTCACATAATCTAGTCACTTGTAATAACATGTAAAGATGATTCTGAAAATACCAATTGAATATCAAATTGGTTTGGAGAAGAGCATCAAACCCGAAATATGACAGTAGAATGCCCATAGATAATTAAAAAAATCTAGGCCTACTTACTTAATCATTTTTTAATGGTGTGTCTGTTAGTGACAGTTGGTGTTTTATTGTCTTACTATTGGCAACTTAAGTTGCCTCAGAGAAAATGCTTAATTTGCAATGTCTTTCCTTTTCCTTAACCTGAATTTCCACATCTATCATTTCCATCAAAAAAATGGATTTTCTTGTATGATGCTTTCTGAATTCTTTGAACTTGTGTAAGTATGATTTTACCATCTTATTGTCTGAATGAACTGTTTTACATGGGAATATATAATCAGTGTTTCCCCTGTTGTTACTCCTGCACTTTAGAGTTAAACAAAGATGGCAAAAGATGTTCAGCCAGCAGGCTGCAGCAAGAGCAGTACTTCACCTGTATAGTGAATCTGATGTTTGTCTGTCCCTAGTCCTACACTAATGGGTTATATCACACCAAAGTAGTTAGCCTGAGAAAGTCCTTTCACACTAGGACATCTCTTAACAAAGCTCAGCCTCTCTATTAGTCAACAACGGATTCCTGGGAACTCAACCACACTGAACCAGAGCAGCTCAGCTCTGTTAAATCCCTAAATATGTCTGTGAGCTGTTTGTGGGGAGAGAAAATAAATATTTGGTCTCAGTCCATAATCAAGGCAAGTGTCCTCCTCACTCCTCTTCCCAGATAGTCCCTGTGCAGTCTTTATGATAATCATCTGTAATTTGCTCTCTAACCCCATTCTTACGTCTCTTCCCCACAGTCAGTTTCTTTTTGTTGTCACATTCACAACGTTCCTCTTCAACTGTGTGGAGTATGATGTCCTGTTTGCCAACCGGGCCGTGAACCACACTGGGCCTGGCCAGAATCCTTTGGACAGGAACAAGGTCTCTTTGCCCGATGCCATCCTACCCAGCCAGCAGTGCACTGAGAGGTAGGGGGCTGTTTGTCTTGGCCTGGGGCTGATATGGCTGTCTGTAGGTGTGTGGGGTTGATATGGTTGTATGGGGATTGATAAGGTTATATGCAGATCTCTGGGGTGGATAGGGCTGCATGCATATTGGTTTCATATGGTTGGATATAGGCCTAGATTTATGGGCTGGACATGGTTGTTGTAGATGTGCACATTGTGGTTAAGGGGAGCTGGTCATTCCTCCCTGCCAGCACAGGTTAAGTAAGGTGTGTTGGCACCGTTCTCTAGCAGCTTATCTATGTTGTGACACCACAGCCAGAACAGGAATAGAATCTGCTGTACCACCAAGAGATTTCAATTGACGTACTAACTCAATATGGAGTATCTGGTAGCAATCAGATACAGTTGTGAGAATTCTGTCACATTGTAGGTTTGTTTACATGTAGCTGAAGAGACACTGAGCACATCACGACAGTGACATGTCAGGGCCTGCTGAATTGCATCAGATATGAAGAGAGGTTTCATTTGCCATGCCTAATTGAATTATTACTAGTCATTCAGAGGCTAATGTTTTCTTATTGGATTGTGTCAGATGTAGTTTCACTCTAAGACATGCTCACATTCGACAGCTGGAGACACGGAGCACTGGCCTACTTTAACACGGCCTCTGGGTTGTTGCTGCTTGGAATATGGAAGTCTCCCTCTTTTGTAACAGAGATGTTATAGGAGGTCAAGTCAAGGTCTTCAGAATGGCTCAATCTCACCCATTGTATTCCCCCTAAACCAAACCTGTCCTTTACATACTGTCTGCACACTATTCATGCTGTGCTTTACATATTTGTGAGGTCTGTTTTAGTGAAATTGGATCCTGAGTTATTTAAAGGCATGCATTGGCCCTTGTGTTTGAGTTTGCTTACTAAGAAAAACTCCTCACAGCCAGAATAACACTGTCAATCAGAAAAACTGTAAGACTTTACCATTATAGAAGCAATGGAGTTGCCTAGTTTTATAACACAAACTCCCTTGTCATTAGCCGTGAATAACTGGTTAGTGATAGATGCTAGTGTGCGTGTTTTCAAGTTTAAAGAGAGCCTCGCTCTAATCATGAGTAGATTAACAGTCCGGTTACTTCAACACAGACTCGTCAACATCTTGTCAAGTTGCAACACGGCTGTAGTTTTCTTGGAGCCGGTTATTTGTGTATGTGTGCTCGGTGTACTGACCAACCGGGAGAAACGGGGACAGTGTAATGGATAGCCCTTGTGAGGGAAGACAGGGCCAGTTGGAAGGAGAGCCGCTATCAAGCAACACACAGGACTGGGCAGGCAGCCTGTTAACCACATGACAGACCCTGCAGCCTGGAGCAAGACTCTGAACCCTTCACCACCAATCTGTTTTTTGTTTTTTTCTTCACAACGTGGCTAGCTTGTCGTTCTTCACAACCCTGGGTCCCGATGCCCTCCTCCCCCCCCCCCCATCCCGAAAACCACCCTGAGTGAATGTGTGTCGGATGTCCTAAGTGTTGACGCCCAGCCGCATCAGAAACTCTTCTCTAAGTTGGAACAACACGCCCCACCTTTTGGAACTTGCCCATCCACACTGGCCCACGTCCCCCTCCTCCACCCCTGTCGTTTGGGTTGTGAGATTCTGAGAATACGAAATACAAAAACGGAAATATCTACTGCATACTAGATCATAACCCAATGTGGGAAGGGGGGGGGGGGCTCGTGTTTTGAAACAGGAAATCAAGCAGCTTTTCTGATACACAAGGAGTCTGTATATTTACACCGTCATCAACGTTGACTAACCTTTTAGATATGATTTCGCCCAAATGATGACATACAATGAGATTGTAGGTGAATTGGGTTTCTTTTGAAATTTAGGGCATCACATTCAATATATCACACTTTTCAGATAGCCAGATCACACAATAGAGGGAAATTTCTGCCTAAAGGTGAACAGTTGAGACTTACCTTCTAACCCTTTTGTCATATTTACAATATCAACCTCCAAAACACTATGTTCCTTCCACCCCATCCCTGCTGTGTCTCCAGGATCCAGGAGAACAGCTGGATCATATTCCTCCTCATCATGGCCGCCATCTTTTGGATCTATCGGCTGGTCAAGGTGTTCTGTAACATTCTGAGCTACTGGGAGATCCGGCAGTTCTACATTAAAGCCCTGAAGATCAGGATGGTAAGTTGGCCTGGACCTCCTCTAAGGCTCTTCTGATAAACATTTTAACACATGCGGCAAAGAGAAAAAAAGAAACTGAGACAACGAGTTCATTTTTAATTGAATAGTTATATAAGTTGTCAGTGGACCTGCCATTCAGGTATCTGTGTGCCATGTATAAACTGGAGCTCGTTTGTCCTCTCCACGGGGCTGGGTAGAGCTCAGTGGTTAGAGCAGTTGACTGCTCTTGCACGTGATCTCGAAGATGCAGTTTCAAATCCCCCCCCAAACACGCACACACTGTGCGTGTGCATTAGAGTGCCCTGCTAAATACATACATCTTCTACTATTGTGATATTATTCTCCAGGAGAGTGCTTGACCCCCCCCCCCCCCCCCCCTTTTCCCCTCTGTGAAGCCCATTGTGTTACCTCCCGGTCTGAAATGCGCTATATAAATAAAGTTCGATTTCATGTGGTTATTCGATACGATTCCCTTCCAGGACGATCTGTGTAACTTCACCTGGCAGGAGGTGCAGGACCGTCTGATCAGCCTGCAGCGCGAGCAGCAGATGTGCATCCACAAGAAGGAGCTGACAGAGCTGGACATCTACCACCGCATCCTGCGCTTCAAGAACTACATGGTGGCCATGGTCAACAAGTCCCTCCTGCCTGTACAGCTGCAGCTCCCCCTGCTGGGCAACCTGGTGTTCCTCACGCAGGGCCTCAAATACAACTTTGAGCTCATCCTCTTCTGGGGGCCCGGCTCGCTGTTCCAGAACAAGTGGAACCTCCACCCCAAGTACAAGCGGGCAGGGAACCGTCTCGAGCTGGCCCAGAAGCTGAGCCGGGTCATCCTGCTCATGGGCCTGGCCAACCTCCTGCTCTGCCCCTTCATCCTGGTGTGGCAGGTGCTGTACGCCTTCTTCAGCTACACCGAGGTGATCCGGCGCGAGCCCGGCAGCCTGGGCGCCCGCCGCTGGTCCCTGTACGGCCGTCTGTACCTGCGGCACTTCAACGAGCTGGACCACGAGCTCCACGGTCGGCTGGGCCGCGGCTACAAGCCCACGTCCAAGTACATGAACTCCTTCAGCTCGCCGCTGCTCGCCGTGCTGGCCAAGAACGTGGCCTTCTTCTCCGGCTCGGTGCTGGCCGTGCTCATCGCCCTGACGGTGTACGACGAGGACGTGCTGACCGTGCAGCACATCCTGACGGCCATCACCGTGCTGGGCGTGGTCATCACCGTCACCAGGTGAGGCTAGGGATTTGGGGGACCCGTGGGACCCTCGTTTGTTCCCTTTGACGAGAGAGTCCGAGTCCCTGTCCTATCCTGTTATTATCAACGAAGTAGCCCCCTCTATCTGGGAAGGGGAACTGGTGAACGGTTGGGTGACAGAACCAACGTTCTTCAATCTTCTATAGACTGAAGGGCAGCCTGCAGATTTTGGACGTCAAACATCAAACGTGCTGTCATGCTGAATCCTGTATACGGAATATGGAGAAATGATGCGTGTGTGTGTGTGTGTTGCAGGTCCTTCATTCCAGATGAGCATATGGTGTGGTGTCCAGAGCAGTTGTTGCAGTGCGTGCTGGCACACATCCACTACATGCCAGACCACTGGAGGGGCACGGCCAACAAGAGTGAAACCAGGGACGAGGTGGCCCAGCTGCTCCAGTACAAAGCGGTGAGGAGGGGAGGGGGGCGGCCGTGCGAGGATACCGCTCATTGGCTTCCATAAACCAAGTCAGGATGATTGATCGGTTAGCTGGGGTAGAAGTCATTGAGTATACAGTGCTCCAACTGGGTGGGGTGTGGGACACCAAAGCTGTAACTGTGGGACTGTTCTCTCTGTGGCATTGGGAAGGTTTAACCCTGACTCGTTTTATGATTCATCTCAATTTGGATTGTTAGTGAGAGACGAGAAAACCAGGCAGAGCGAAGGGGGATGGTCACACAGGAAGTGGCCTGGGCTGGATTCAAACGTGCCTGGTCGGAAGCTGGACATGATTGGCCGGTGTTGGTCGTTGTTGTGTGTCCCCTCACAGGTGTTCATCCTGGAGGAGCTGCTCAGTCCCATCGTCACGCCCTTCATCCTCATCTTCGTCTTGAGGAACAGGTCCCTGGAGATCATCGACTTCTTCCGGAACTTCACTGTGGAGGTGGTGGGCGTGGGCGACATCTGCTCCTTCGCGCAGATGGACATCCGCCGCCATGGCAACCCAATGGTGAGTGCGCGCAAGGCCTGCATTGCCTAAGACAGTATATTTTTACAGGTATAGCAAAAATAGTTCAGTAAAAAAAAAAGAAAGGGTTTTTTACCTTATAAACATGTTGTGCAAGCTAATGAGGCCCTCTGAGAGTTGTTGCAACACAGACAGCTCTGTGCCAGTAGAAAGTAAATTCTTTATTTGGGGGAAACCCGCTACTTTCCAGCCAATTGTGTTCCAGCAATCTTTTTACAGCCAATCATAGTTGGCAAGGCGGGCCATTGGAAAGAGCGGAAGTTTCTCTTATTTTAACTTATTTTACAATGTGACGCATTGCCGAATTTAGCATAGCTAGTTAATTTGAAGTACTGTAACAACGACTGCTTCCAACGTTGATGTTCCAATATGGTTGCCGCTTGATGTCACTAATACAGTTGGCCGTTCCCCTGTCTGACGTGGTGCCTGTTATCTCCCCAGTGGATGTCTGAGGGCCAGACGGAGGCCTCGGTCTACCAACAGGCGGAGAACGGCAAGACAGAGCTGTCTCTCATGCACTTCACCATCAAAAACCCTCGCTGGCAGCCCCCCCAGGAGAGCTCGGTCTTCATCAGCCACCTGAAGGAGAAGGTGCACCAGGACGCCCAGACGGGGCCCCCAGCCCAGCTGCTGCTCTCCGAGGCCCCGCTCTGCGCCTCCCTGCTCTCCAACGACTCGGCCTCCGCTGTGAGTCACCCACGCCACACACATGCTACTCTGGTCAGTGACACACACACACACACACGTGTACAGTACTCATACCTAGGAGAACCTGTCCTCCAGAAAGATTGTTGTTCTCTCTCACTATTACTCTAAGGGTATGTACACATTTGACGTTTGATTCATTTAGCAGATGCTTTGAATATACTCACAGTCGTACTGAAGAAGACTTGGTATCGAGTCATGGCATCTGTATTCATGAAATTGATCGGTTAAGTCGATTGGAAGGGATTTCATGGGTAAACGGTGCCACCCTACACTCCTGACCTGTGGCCCTCTGCTCTGTGTCCAGCCTGACAACCTGCTGGCCAGCGTCCTGGCTCACCCTGTCCTGACGGCGTCGGGTCTGCCGGGGCGAGACCGCCGCTTCCTCCCCCCCAGCACGGCCGCCTCGGCCGCCGCCAGCGTCCTGGCCTCGCTGTCCGCCTCCCAGCTCCCGCACGCTGGCCGCAGCCGCTCGCACGTCCATCTGGCCTCCACCCACCCGGACGGCCCCATGTACCGCAGCGACCGCACCTTCATCGACAGGTAGGCCAGGGGGGGACGTCGTTGTTTCCAATGAATGTCGTCGTTTTTTAAAGCCGTGGTCACAGCAGTCATTTACAAATACGCCTTTAAAATGTGCACTGGTCTGTATAGCTTTTTTTCTGGAGGCACTCAAAATGCTCTGTGGAATATAATAGATGTTAAAGTGTTGGCAGCCTCCGTCAAGGGCCTTTCTGCCACCCGTGTAACGACCGAAGGCAGTTGCAGCTCCGCCCATGCATGTTGCTTGCTTATAGACCTTCTTATAGACCCGTCTTGAAAAACTCAAACAAGTGGAGGTATAAATAGCACGCGAGCGAGTCGATTTCTCACGCACCTGACGGGAACTCTCCTCTCAGCATGTCGGCCAGCGACTCCCGTGTCCACAACACCCCGCTGCTCACAGAGTTCGCCTCCGCCGAGATGAGCCTTCACGCCATCTACATGCACGAGGTAACCGACCGCCCTGACGTGACCCCCCTCTGAAACTCTTCCACCTGAAAGGAGCCTGTCCCTGGAACCGTTTCCGATCCTTGTGACGCGTGTGTCTGTGTCCCCCTGCAGGTCCACCAGCAGAACGCCCTGCCCCAGAGGGCTTCTGGCCAGTGGCAGAACCTCGTCCCCATGAAGGATCTAAACACGACCACTGGTACGTTTCTACCACCCTTCCTCAGTCAAGACTCAAGCTTCGACGGGCCAGCGTCAACTTGAGAGTTGCAGAGTTTCGTCACAAGATGGACAGATTGGAGTGGAGCGGTGGAGGTCATTGCTGAACCCTGTGGATGTTCCTGTCTCCATACAGGTACTCAAGCTGTGAGCTTGTCCATGCCCACTCCTCTGCGTCTGGGCGGCTGGACCGAGGAAGAGGAGGAGGATGAAGGAGAAGAGGAGATCAACAGCGGGTCGACTCCTAAAGAGGACACTAAAAGTAGCTGCTAGAGTGCCTTACGTCACGAGGTGGGGGCTTTATCGTCTGCCGCCAACCACCATGTTACCCACAGGGGATCGGAGGAGAGCCGAGTTAATGTCGTTTCTCTCTGTGCTCTCGTTGCAGTGTTTACACTTTTCTTTCTCAATGAACATTGTGGCCTTAGATGATCGGTTTGGAGAGTTTGAATTGGACCTTATGGACATCGCTCAGTCGGTGGAGCTCATTGGATAAACCACTGTCTCCGCCCCTCCATGCCTCTCCTCTCACATCAGGAGGGATGTGACGTCAGGGAAACCAAGTCTTCCGTCACTCTCCTCGTCATCCTTTTGTTATAAATGTATATACAGTCTGCGTGTGGCGTGTGTGTGCCTGCGTAAATGTGTGAAAGAGAACTGTTGTCGACAATATTTTTTCTCTCAGTTTATGTTTGATACTTGAGGAAAAGGGGTGGCGTCGCTCCAAATGTGGGTATGGTTGATCATGACTCATCAGTAACTCAGAAGGCAGAACACAGAATTCTTGCAGGGTAGTCGTTTGTGAAAGGCAAGCCGCAAAACCATCACAACTTTAGATGCGTTAAGTTTTGCATGTCGAAGACTGGTGTTATGAGAACACGTTCACGCGGAAACATGTTACTTGGTGCTGAAAACACTACATGGTAGTGTGTTCATAGCTGCCTGACCATTTCAGCGACAAGGACAGTAGGATTACAACCCTCAAAATTGTCATATTTAGGCCCTCATTGATTATAAATATACTTCCACGTCTTACCTCTACGAATAGTAGGGTTTTAGTTATGCTGTCTGTGTTCAATAGACAAATCAAAGTACTGAGGTGATGTGTACCTTGGTAACGCTAGGTGCGTCGCCAGGACGACAACATGAGAACCTGACGAAAGCCTCCAGGGGCTAGATCAAAAACACCTGTGGAAAAACGAAAAGTCCTTGGGAACATTGAAAGCTGCTGTCTGTCAGTTTTTATTGACCATCCATATTTTAATTTCAGTATTTATTTCAATTTTCTTCTCCTTTGACCTCGTCTTGACCTCGATTTTTATTTTCTTCCATTACAGATACATTTTTCCCCATCTGTGCTCACTTTAAAGCCATCAATACATCGTAGAGTTAAGGACAAGCGTTGTGGACAGGTTGTCACAGGAATGTTTGGGTTGATTGGTTGAACAATGTGTGGAGTGTGTGCGCCTTTTTATGTGTCTCCAATCTTCAAAGGCACACTCAAAATGTATAAAACAAGGGCTGTTGCCACAGCATGCTTTGCATCTTTACATGGAGGTTGTTTAATTTAATAACAATTAATCCTGTACCAGTATTTCCTTTTTTATATAACAGAACAATCTTGACAATGATTGTCACTTCCTTTACGTTTTATTTGAGATTTTCTGCTCCATAAATTATTTAACATATTTCATATACCAAATTACCCCTCCCTCCAAAAGAAAATAAATTAAGTAAAACATGTTTTCCTGCTAGAATGTAGGCCAACTATTCAGTAAACACATTTTCTTTCTAGAAAATATGAAATCGTCTCCACATTTTCACCCTCTCCTTAAAGCGTACATTCATTCCTTCAAAAAGCATTGCATTAGTGTAAGCATGGACTAACAAAGTTCCCACAATATGTTTTACAACAGTACTTGTCTTTGAAATCAATGCAGTGAAAATAAACCCATGCACAAGGAAGAGGATTTAAAGATGCTTACATTAAGAGTGAACAACTGCAGTTCTTTGGGATACAGCCCCACCTAGTGGTTTCAGAAGTGCATCTCGCTGAGGACAAATAACTGCATGGCAATGCTGAATGTAGCCTACCCCATGAAGTAGTATAATGTATCATAGTGACTGTAACCATAATGGCTTGAGACGTAACACCATCATCTTAAACACTGCTATTCTTATGGATGGAATACATTTAGGTATTAATCTCACTACTCACAACCCCTATAAGACCTCAAATGTCACAGACATCAGCCCCCCGCTCACCCATTTGTAGGTAGCTGACTATTTTCTATTATGTGTTTGTATGGGAAGAAAAAACATCTGTTTATTTATGCTAAGCTAACATTAACTCTACTCTATGTTGCACTGACAAAAACATTAACCTATGTTGCATAAGCGCAACAACTACAATTTAAGTGCAGCGGTCTCAAAGGGACTGTGTATTTCACCATCCTGACCAGCTTCTCTCACTTTATGTATATAAGCATAGCATCACCATGTCTAGTATTGTTGTTGTCCACAGTGGCCACTTGGAAGCACTGTGGCCAATCACACACCTGGTTGCTGTTACCTCTGGTCAGTAAAGGTTTGCCCTATTGGGGGAAAGGTTGGTGTCATGTCAGTGGATATATATGCTACATGGGCATCACTGTTCTTCATTTGTCGTCACTGATGTTTTGCTGATGCCATGAGATTTTAGTTAAGGAGATGTGGCAGCTTGATTATTATCCCTCCCCCCACCTCCCATGAAGTTCTTGCCCTTTGCCAGTTTCCATATCTAAATGTCAATGCCTCATATCTCTTTCTTTTTTAACTTATATTTTGAGCCGTGCCTTAGGTTTAGACGTAGTTCCTCTTAAAAACAATTTCATGTCAACCATCAAATCTTAACCGTATTAGCTGCACATATGTATAGTATTGATATTTGGCCGGTTTATGTTTGGCACTAAGCAGGAGTTGTATTTTACTATCGTGGAGTAGGCTTGTGTACTTTAACATCAACTGCAGTAGACAGGTGTTTCACATCATCTACTGTAAGTGACTTGTTTTGCACGTCTTCCCTTCCCCGAGGAAGCAGTTCTTGGGAGCATGTATGTTCAATACCCGTTTGAACTGGTGTTGATTAGATGACTCCTATCACATAACCCTCCCAATATCACAGCTTGTTATCCCCTATCAACCAGTCCAAGAAACATATTGACTGGTACAAGGTGCTACGTTTTCATATTCTAGTGTTGGAAGTTTTTTTTTTGCTTGGTAATTTAAGAACTAGCTGAAAATGCCAAAATATATTGTTTTCATCACAGCTTTACAGTAAACATTTTATTTGTTTTCGGAATAGTTAATATAGGTAAATGATTCTTATTTTGTGTGCAATCATTTGTGTGTCCCAAGATGTTATGTTCTTGATTTGAAATAAAAATACAATAACGATCATTCATTCTGAGATTTTTTATTAGTGTGATAACAAAATTGAAACATAGCTGCAAGCAGCAATGGTGGATTCCTCTTCAAAATGGCAAAATATTGTAAAATATACATGTTAGAAGGTTAGACTTAACTCCTGACAAAGGAACCGTAAAAGCACATTTAAACCTACAGAATTCTAAATCACTGCTTGTGATTTGATGCAAGCTGTTTTTTCTATGGAAAGCATTGTCAGATTTGGCCCAAGTTCAAACAGCTGTAATTCAGTCTGTTTTTGACATCTAAAAACGTTGGGTATCCAAGACGAGGACGGCGCCTCGGTCTGGGTGTATTGCCCTGCTCATAAGAAGGGGGTGTCCCAAAGCTATGCAATCACTGGCAGGGGCCTGGTGAGGTTCTAGACTGGGTAAAAAATGGTTTAATGCCTACATTTGCATGAACTCCAGAGTAGAACCCATCCAAAGGGTAATGAATAGTAAAAACGTTGTAATCTTCTGGTCCCTACAGACAAAAACCAACAATACAATGCTTTTGTTTTTATATATTTTGGAGCTTTAATCTCAGTGTGCTGACATTCACAACCACCCATTCTGAAGATATTTATGCAGGTTTGGTAGCCTGACGTTGTCATACTCATAATTCTAGTCAGAATATGAGTCTGAAAACTCTCCGTTGGGCTGTGACTATGGGGTGTGTTTCAACCAAACTCATAAAACAAATACCTCTTCGCTCAATTGGATAGATCTACAACCAATCAGAGCAACGTAATATGTTGTTTGTTGAAAATGAATTCAACCCAGGGGCTCTTTCGTGACGTTGGTGATTACGTTACTGTTGATCATCTGTCCATCATCGTATAAAGCCCTCCCTGGCAATTTCATTGGTACGCCCAGATTCTGGTTTTCTGTAGTTGTTCCCCAATATGAAACCCTCCAGACCCAACTTCCCGACCAAATTTTTTTGTGGGCAGGGAGAAGTTGGGGTGGCAGCCAGGCTAAATACAAGACCTTCCAGACCCAAATTCCCAACCAAATTTTTTTGTGGGCGGGGAGAAGTTGGGCTGGCAGCCAGGCTAAACCAGACTCAACTTCCTGACCATTTTTTTTTGTGGGCGGGGCTTAATTGGGCTGGCAGCCAGGCTATGGAGTTCTTAGTCAAGCCTGCCACTTATAACCCAAATCAAAAAAATAAAATGTCTAGACAATAGCTAATCAGAAAATAGCACTATTGTATCTGGGTAAGATTTAACGCAACAACCAACGGAAAAAAACCATAATCCTGGAATTGTTCACGTGATTCTGCCACAACGTCATCCGAAAGTTTCGTTCACCTGCAGAGCCAACCACTGGAGCTCGAGCATCACTTTGAGCACAGAGTAAGTCATGATCTCCTGTTTTAATGTTTCAACTAATTCACAACTTGTTTGACACAAACAATGACAACTTAGAAAATGTTTCCCAGATAAATAGCTTCAGTTTTTCATGAGCGTTCGTAAGGCCACGTTTACACATAGCAGGGTATTTACAGAAACTAATATTTCTGCCCCTCCGTTTTCAAAAATAACGTCATACACACAAGTACGTTTTCAAAAATGTTTCTGTTTACATTAACCCGCACATACGCCCCCGAGCGCCATCATAACTATGCTAAACCTGTAGGCGGCAGTGTAATGTGAAGGATTTGTTTGTTTTCATCGCAGACTTTTTTGCCTCAGGCGCTCGGGATTTGTCATAGGCGGAAAACGGCTTAGGCGCACGCCCAAATTTTCTTTATGCAGGAAAAACCCTGTAAACCCTTTGTTTGACAATGCCTGCCAACTCCCCTGCATTTGGGTCCAACCCCACCTCACGTTGTGACAAAATGCTAAGACCAAAATTGGACCCAGCGGTGAGCTCCCCGAACCCTTTCATGGGGACCCGGCTTGCCTTTGGTGGACCGGCGGAGGGCCCACCCCTAGGTCCTGGTTCCTGCCTTGGCCCCAGCCCAAACCCCGACTCCAGCCTCGGTCCTGCCCTGGGCCCCTGCCTTGTGCCCCTGCCTCATCCTGAGGTTGTGCCGCCCTGCGCCCGGACAAACAAGGTTGCGCTGCCCAGTCTCGGCCGCCTGCCGCCGGTACCCAGCCCCGTTCCTGCCCTGCGCCCCGGCCACCACCTCCTTCGCCCGAGGACCCCTGGCTGCTGCCTGCCACGGTGCCCGCGCTCTCCATAGGAGTACTGGCTGCTTCCTGGGTTGTGCACGGCCTCTCCACCGTCTCCAGTGCCCGTCCTGCCCCCTGAACCTGCTCCGGGCCCTAGGCCGTTCCCGGACCTTCCCCGACCGTCTGCCCTGCCTCCGGGCCGTCCCCTGGACCTGCTTTGACCCCCTGCCCAGCCTTGTGGGACATCCGGTGACGTCCCTTTAGAGGGGGGCACTGTCACAGCCACAGCCGTGTCGCCCTGGTTTTTGGTTTTTCCCTCCACTAGTGTTTCCCAGTTTCATTGTGTCCACCTGTGTCTTGTTTGTTTCTGTGTATTTAGGTTCCCGTTTTGGGTCCAGTCTGTCTTAAACAGATGTGTAAGATACATGTCTTTTAAGAAATAATGTAGCAAAAATGAATACAATACAATATGGCTGAAGCAGGCATATATGTAAATGTCCACATTGCCTCTTGTCTATGTGTCAATAATGATAATGTACTTTAGACTGATGATTCTTCACATCCAGTGGGCTTCCAGATGGCATCACTCTGAAGTCCCATGCACAATTTCACCTTGATATGTCCAAATATGACTGAATAAAACCTGCTTTGGCTTGGCCCAAGCTTGCCACAGGAGAAACAGCTTAACTTGTGCTTTGTAGAAGAGATCTTGCTTCATCAAGCCAGTGCATCGGATTTCTTGCACTGTGTGTAGAAATCCTACATTTGTTGTAGATATTTAGTATACATGTCTTTCAAAGCAATATTTAGCAACAATGCATACGATACAAAATGTAACAATCCCACCAATGGGATTATGGTGATTCACAAGATGACCCTGGATATGGATGAGCCAGTCAAGACCAGAAGTCAGAAAGCCGAATTGCTCATGGCAACAGTCAGCCAGTATTGTAAGGATTACCCTGTGCTAGAATTTCAGGGGTTTAAATAGGAGACCTGGGGGCCTGCTGCTGTCACTCAGAGGCAGGAGGGGAAAGCCCACGCTCAAGAAATAGTATGACCTGCCCAGACAAACAGTTGGTTGAATTTTACTCTCAGTACCATACAGATAATCACAGATGACAGTAGCCTACCTCACATACTGCAGAGCAATCATTGCTTGATGGTTGCCTCCTGCTCTGTTGACTGTTAATGTGAGTGGTGCTAATGGACCGTAATGCCATGACCTTGGTTTGTGATAGGAAAGACCTTAGCAGAATTCTTGAAATAGTTCTGTAGTCTACAATCGTATAGCGAAATGGAAGGGTGTTTTGTGAGTTTCTTTTGTTGTGGCTAATTTGACCCCTTTGCCACACGAAGTTACACATCCATGTCACAATCCTATTTCCCAATGTAATGTAGTGACTTTTTTAATTGATATTTATGTTGTACTTTAATAAAATCTATAAAAGATTAAAGTTTTACAAGATAAACTTTTTTTGCACAATTTGCATTCAAGTACCTGAAACCAAACTTAGGGGTGTTGATGACACAATTTGAAATGAACTTTCTTCCAGACCAATAATACGATAATAAGTGCTGAGGAATAGTTTGATATGGCTTATTGACAACAAGAGCAAGACCACATAGACAGTTAGTATTTGTTATCAGTAATAAAAGGAGGAGCAATGTTTGTCGGACCATTTTACCACCACCCAGGCTATCTCTTCAGTAATTGACAAGTCTATTTTGGAAAGGAGGCTGCACCGAAAGAGGAACGTCAGCTATTTGGCATCATGAGGTACCAAAGAAGAAAAAAGAAATAAGCGTAGTCAACCACCCACCGCAGGAGACTGGGGGGATGTTACGTTTTCCTGGATATACAATTATTTAGTGGTTTAAAATAGGGTCATTTTGTTGAAATAGTTCTCTTGGATTATATTTTTGACAATTAAACCACTGAAGTTTTCGTCCATATGTGTCAACGTTTGATTTACCAGAGGGTGGCTCACGACTCAAGGTGAGGAAAACACATTTGGATCATCTTTGTAAAACACCCCCAAAAAGTAGCTTGGCTTTGGCTACATTGATTAATTTGGATGTCAACGTGGACCGAGATTATAATAAACCGCTGATTTCTGAAGTACAAATGGACAATCAACATGTAATTTGCATACTTAAGTGTATTAACAGACAAGTGTTGCATTTCTATAACTTCTAGAGGTGCATATAGTTAAAATTAACTATTTGAAGAAAAAAATGACATACTACTTTATTTCCCCATGAATTATTAGGCAATGATAAATATTCAACATTGTTTTGGTAAAGCTCTAAAGTAAATTATTATTAATTATATTATATTATCAGAAGCATAAGTAAAAGCATTACTTTCTGTGGGTGCCCTGTCAAACAGCTGAAATCTCTTTGCTTCTACAAATGGCAATGAACAGAGACACGGTCTGACAGCTGAGGTTATTTTTGGAACATGCAGCTCATGGGAAGGAGGTGACAAAGATGGCAAATGTCACCCTTTGAAAGGCACATAACTGTTCTATGTAACTTTGTTAAATCGAAATGTCAACAAATAGTACACTGAAATCACCTGTTCTATTGAGTTTCCTACCCCAAGAAGAAGAGCCCAGATAATTATGTGGGGTGTAGGGCAGGTCAGAGCCTAGACCCAAATAGTTGCAGGAAGTCTGATGGATGGAGGCCTGCTTCCTACTTTAGATATCTTATATTGGTTGTGCACTATTTTATGCAGGCAGCTGACCTCATAACCAAACGAGTACAGTTAAGGAGGACTGAAACTGTACAGTAGTAACTGTTTGTAGCCTAACATGTATGTTGTGTTCATAATAATTTTATGAAGTAAACTATGTATCTATGTCACGCAAACTGTCTATAATTGTCTTTATTTTGACTCACCCTATATTTAAGATATACATTCAGGTTATTTGCATTGTTTGTTTTATTTTACCTTTCTCTGGATGAACTGTAAAGAACCATTTTTTATGGTTTTCAATAAATATTTTCTAAGGAAGGAAAGCACGTCCCTAAACAAACTTCTACAGCAGACATTTGAATTTGCAATTGGCAGAGCAGAAAAAAACAATCTCAATTTAATTGCATCTAAAGTGGGAATAGGATGAGCCATCAACTGAGTGACCATCACAACAGTACCCCCACCTAAACCTTTCTGCATTAATAATGTTGTTACTTATGAGGCAGCATACATATACTTATATTTTCCTCAAGTAACATGCTCATAATGGACAAATACCTCAATGGACATCAAACCTAATGTTTCACATACCTTTCTTTCAATTACAGGAACCAATAATGGACCAGAACCTATTTGGAGGGGCACCAAGGTTTCTAACCCGGCCCAAGGCCTTCTCAGTGTGTGTGGGAAAAGATGCCACACTGAGCTGCACCATTGTTGGTAACCCAACTCCCCTCATCACCTGGGAGAAGGAGAAGCTGCGGATCACATCTGGAGGTCGCTTCAAGACAGTGGACGATGGCGATGTGT
Organism: Hypomesus nipponensis; assembly: GCF_054491055.1. Lineage (NCBI taxonomy): Eukaryota > Metazoa > Chordata > Actinopteri > Osmeriformes > Osmeridae > Hypomesus > Hypomesus nipponensis. The sequence continues at coordinate 4,700,772 of NC_140370.1, forward strand.
ACCGTCTGACCATCTACGACCTAACTCTTGAGGACAGCGGCCACTATATGTGCCGGGCCAAAAACAGTGTCGGGGAGGCCTACGCAGCAGTCACCCTCAAAGTAGACCTGCCAAGCAATATGATAGAGCGAGCCCCTGTTTTCATGGTCAAACCCAACTCGGCACGCGTGGGACTCGGGGGGGATGTCATCTTCCACTGCCGGGTGGCCGCCTACCCTGAGCCTAACTTCGACTGGGAGAAGGACGGGCGCTACCTGGGCGAGTCCAACCGCATCAAGGTGACTTCCGACAGCGACAGCAGCTCCCTGAGGATCCAGAGTGTCCGCAGCCTGGACAGCGGGACCTACACCTGCCGAGCCAAGAACTCTGTGGGGCGGTCGCACGCCCCCGCCACGTTGGTGGTGGACCTCCAGGACTCCCGGCACCTGGGCGTGGACAAGAACACCTCCCTCCTATCCCACCTGCAGAAACGCAAGGAGGAGATCTCCATCTACCGCAATGTCGAGAGCAGCTCCTCCTACAACTCCACCTCGTCCTCCACCTCCGCCAAGATCACAGACGACCTCGAGCAGGCCCAGCGGGCGTCCGCGCTGGCCAAGCTGCCCAAGGGTGTGTTCACCCGCACCTGCACGGTGACGGAGGGCAAGCATGCCAAGCTCAGCTGCTTCGTGACGGGCCACCCCAAGCCCCACATCATCTGGAGGAAGGATGGCTCCAACATCAGTGAAGGCCGCAGGCACGTCATGTATGAGGACCAGGCCGAGAACTTCATCCTCAAAATCCTGTACTGCAAGCAGGGTGACAACGGCTTGTACACGTGCAACGCCTCTAACATGGCTGGACAGACTTACAGCGCCGTGTTGGTCATCGTCAAAGGTAAGCTTGTTGCTTTATGTCTGTTTTGAGGTTAAAATGCACGTCCTTTTGATGCTGGTGTTTCATGAGTCTGACAGATTTTCTGGAACCGTTTCTGAGTAATATGAGGATCTTTGTTTTAGTATTGTGCCATTTGATACATTTAATACATTTTTCCATGATGCATAATATTTCCACAAGGTGAACTTTTTGTCATGTACTTCGATGAAACTTCAAAGATAGCTCAGATGTTTGAGCAGTGTATGTCTGCATAGCTGTGGTCTGTCATTCTTTGAAAGACAAGGTCCCATAGAGCAGAGCTTGTATACAGTACTTCCAAGGGAATCACACCAAACTTAAGAATTAACAGCACTTTTGTCTGACTAGTCATAATCTGTTGTACAGTAAAACCAGACGTGTACACACCACTAACCTCACCTGAACAATGTTATACTCCCCCTGGTATAGACTTTGCGCAACTAGACGGAATGCTGGCAGCAATATGAAGGGGCGAGTGTAGTGTTGCGTCTATTTTCTGCTGGTGATGAGTAGTTCACAGTTGCTGGGATGGACACTGGCCCGCCTTAGCCCCCAGGCGCCACAGCTAGAGTGACTTTCCATGAGCCACTCACGATTGGCCCGGGGCCCGAAACATGGAGTTATCAATGGCGGTTGTTAATTTCCTTCTCAGTTTGACAGTGTGCAGCACAGTGCCTGTCAGTGGGCCTTATTATTGGTGCCGCACGTAAACGAACGCTTGCGTGTCTGCTTTGTTGTTAGTTGTTGTTTTGGGCTTTCGGGGGGGGGGGGTGGGGGGGACTGTACCCCTCTGCCCTTTATGTTTCTGGGTTCCTATTAACGCCAGATCATTTGCTAACCCTCAGTTCAAGGTATGAACCCCCAGGGAAAGGTCATAATAGAAACCCATGCCATTCAACCCCCCCCCCCCCCCCCCCCTTCCCCCTTCCCAACCCCCAGCCAGACCTTTCAAACACATAGCTTCTGAGTGGAGGTGAGGTTTTTGTAATGAAGCTCATCCAGGGTGTTAGGGAATATGATTCACCCTGTGTCCCCTCAACCCCTGTTCACCATAAACAGCTTCCTAAGCAGACGTTGCAAATCAGCAGTGCTTATTTTAAATCAACGGCAAATACAGTGATTATTTTGAGGATGACTGATGTCTTCTTTGAGGGTGTCAACGGGAGAATATGTGTACAGTTAATACTTTGGAAATTGATCACTAGGTCAGATTTAGAATCATTATAGTGTGGGATGCTTAAATATGCTATTCTTAATGATCCCAAAACGGCTCTTCAGGATTATGCAAACTTGTTTTAAATGTGAATACCTAAAGGATTTATATGTATGTTTAGTGTGTCCACATTTTAAAGAGAACTTTACAACTTGGATTGGTATTTATCAATGTTTAAGGATGAACATATGTTTCTTGATGAAAGTTTTATCAGAAATGGATCTGCAGAACAGAGAATGAATGAACCCCATGACCACAATTGGCCACGTTTTGCATAGGCCAACTCATTCATGGGTCACAGTAGTCACAAACCTTGTTGGCGTGTTTTCCGTCTTCCCTGACACCAGAGCCTAAGGTCCCTTTCCGGAGGAAGCTGCAGGATGTGGAGGTGCAGGAGAAGGAGACGGCCACCCTGATGTGTGAGGTGCCCGTCTCGGCCACGCAGGCCAACTGGTTCATGGAGGAGACACGCCTGGAGCAGAACACCAAGTATATCATGGAGCAGGAGGGGACCTTGCGCCGCCTCACCATCAGGAACGTCACCACCAATGACGACGCCGTCTACATCTGCGAGATGAACGAGGGCAGTCGCACTGTGGCCGAGCTCACCGTGCTGGGTAGGAGAGATGGACGTCTGTCCTCGTCGTCTCAGGGACCGCAGGGCCTTATGTGAAGGCTGGATGAAATACCAAGTAGAAACTATCATTCAATAGTTTTATTAAGATTGGACAGATAGAACCTAATTGTTCCCAGAGTGGAAACCACATCCTGATAGCAGCATTGAACAGGAATAACAGTGAACATACCAGTGTAAAAAAAAGCTAGTTTTTAACAAAAAGAGTCATTTCTAAATAAATAAGTGCAACTCATTCAATTTATTTAAAAAAATAATTATCTCCGTATTTAGCAAGTTTGTGTTCTGCTGGAGTGTTGCCGCCCTTCAGTGACCCCTCTGCTCGACGCTTCAGGCAACATCACCAAGAAACTTCCCAGGAGAACGGTGGTTCCTGTCAGCGACACGGTCATCTTCTGTGTAGAGCTGGAGCATCCCTGCCCGGACTCCTACTGGACGCGCAACGGAGAACGTCTGAAGCAGGACGTCCGAGTGTCCATCGGCTGCAGTCTCCGCCAGTACACCCTCACCATCCGAGACTGCCAGGCCGACGACTCCGGAGAGGTGGCCTTCGTGGCTGGAGACTGCAAGACGTCTACGCGGTTTTCTGTCACGGGTGAGTGACAGGACACACACGGATCACATACACACAGAGTGTATTTTGATATGTACAATTTTCACACATTCGACCCTTTCATCTCCAGCTGCAAGAAAGCATCCTCCAGACCCCCCCATTGACGTGGTGGTGCGAAACAAGACAGGCTCTTCCATCACCCTGCAGTGGTCCCCCCCGGACAGCGACAGGCCTGTGCCCATCAGCGGCTACATCGTGGAGAAGAGGAAGGTGGGGGCTCAGACCTGGCAGAGGTGCAACGGCTCGGAGCTCGTCACCCTAACAGAGATCACCATCTCAAACTTCTCAGAGGAGGCCAGCTTCCAGTTCCGTATCACTGCTGTGAACGGCTACGGTCAAAGTCCCTGTCTGGAGGTGCCTGGAAGTTTCTACCTCGGTAAGCCACCTGCTTGACCCCTGACCTCTTCCTGATCACATGGTCGCATTTCAGCTCAGAATATGAACAGACTCTCACAATGACTGAAGTTTGGTACAAAATCTTTGAGAAAACAATGAGATTGTTTGATCAGCAAACAGACTTTTCATTGTGTCATCATGATGTCGACTAACCTGATGATATCCCTGATGGGTAAGCTCTGTGGTAAATCATTTGACCGCAGATCAAAAAGTCACTGGCTCAAGCTATCTGCTAAATGAAACCATGACATGCCTCAATGTTTCGTGTTTTGCTTGTCCCCTTCCCAGAGCCCACGGCGGAGGTGAAGTCCGCACTGGTGAACAGCACGGTCATCTACGGCGAGGAGGGCTCCCTGTCCGTGGAGCTGACCGCCGTCTGCTCAGGATTCTGGTCCCTGAACGGACGCCTCCTGCGCAGTGGCGCCGACTACCTCATCACCCGCTCCAAGAACACGCACACGCTGCTCATACGCAACGTCCTGTTGGAGATGGATGGGGCAGAGGTCAAGTTTGTGGGCGGTGGCTCTGAGAGCAGCTGTGTACTGACTGTAAAGAGTAAGTGTTGGAGAACACGCCTGGACACAAACAACATCCCAAATATACTCTCTGACACTGTAATGACCATCAGTGGTGTTCTGCAACCATAGCTCCTTTATTGTTCTGCAGGTGACCAACTCCTAGTAGCTAATGTAAGGCTTCAGGTAGCTAATGTAAGACTTCTGGTAGCTAAAGTAAGACTTCAGGTAGCTAATGTAAGACTTCTGGTAGCTAATGTAAGACTCTTAGTAGTTATGGTAAGATGTCAGTTAGCTAATTAAAGACTTCTGGTAGCTAATGTAAGACTCTCAGTAGCTATTGTAAGACTTCAGGTAGCTAATGTAAGACACCTAGGAGCTAATGTAAGACTGCTTTTTCTAGTGCCACCTGTGAGGTTCACCAGTAGAGCAGACCAGATGGAGGTGGTGACCTGCAGTGCCCAGTCATCCGCTGAGCTGACCACAGAAGTGTCTGATTACGATGTCAAGGTGTGTGTTGGACTGCATTATTCAAATAGCTAATGATTCCCATAATCCTTGTCTTTCCTGTTTGTATGAATGGATAATATTTCCCAGCAATCAGCTATTCAGCGGTTCATTCATGTCTCCATGCTGTGTGAAGGTGGTCTGGATGATGAACGGACGAGAGTTAAAGATTGGCAAGAAGTATGAGTATGTCATCACAAACCGCAAGAGGATCCTGATTGTCCACAATGTCACTGAGGAGGATGTGGGCATCTATGAATGTGTGCTGGATAATGATAGGATATCCTTGCAGCTCGCGCTTAAAGGTAAAACCACAACGACATTTTGCTGTCCCATGCTTGGTGCTGTCTTGTCCCGAACATCCTTTAAACAGCCTTGAAACCAAACCAAACAAGCTTTGGTACTCGCACTACCAAATATTTAAAATGTTGAATAACATTGAGTGAAATGTTGGTGTTTGTATTTTACTCAGTGTCCAGTGGGTTTGGCCCCTTAGGCCTGTAGCTGACCCTGGGTGACAAGTGCAACCTCTTGCCTACATATGCAGGGTATTAGTGTTGTGAGTTTCTGTCACATGTGGCACTCAGGAACAGGACGTGCTCTGACAGATGACAGCAGGTGCTTGTGAGCTAGCAGACCTGTGAAAGGGCTCGCTGTCAACATGTAATAACATCCACTAGTGACTAGTTGTGCCCACCCCCCACCGCCCCCCCCCCCCCCCCGCCAAACACTGGGCACCCAGACAAACACATAAATACACACACACAAATATCACAAGATTGTCTAAGGAAATTGGAATAACTTTGAATGAAATTGGGGTGTCAATAAATGCATGCAATGAGGATATCATTAATGTATCAACCGCTTGTATTTGTGTGTTTGTGTGCCAGATGAGCCAGCCAAGTTCCTGAACAAGCCTCGGGGCCCCATGGCTGTGGCCCCCATCCTGACAGGAGATCTGGAGCTGAGCTGTGAGGTGTCTTCTGCCAGCAGTGTGGTGGTCTGGAGGAAAGACGGGACGCAGATTGCCGAGGACCAAAGGACCACCATCATCTCCAGAGGGACGGAAAGGAGGATGATCATCATGAAGGCCAAGAAGAGTGACGAGGGACACTACTCCTGTGAGACACAGGCAGACAAAGTTACATTCCAGGTCAAGATAAAAGGTAATTCAGACCAAGATGCATAAATATATACTATAAATACACAGAGGTTGTATTTCTTGATAAGACTTGTTTGTGTGATTTTTCATCTCAGAAACGCAAGACGAACAGGCTGCCTTCTCCAACAAGGAGTCTGTCCAGAAGGAGGTGAAAGCCTCCATCTCCCAGAAAGCTACTCTGAGCTGTGAGGTGTCTGATACCAAGACAGAGGTGAAATGGTTCAAGGATGGCAAGCTGCTGACCTCCAGTAAGACAGTCTGCATGGAGACAAAGGGCAAGAGTCGTCAGCTGGTGATAGAAAAGGTGGAGAAGAAGGATGCAGGAGAGTACACCTGTGAGGCTGGAGCAGAGAAGCTCAACTTCAAGTTACAGGTGGCAGGTACGAAGGAAACTGTGCCAGCTTACGTTAGCTTCTTGTGGATTGTCTGATTTGAGGCTGGGCCTACAGTTGGACTCATATGAGCTTTTTCTGTCTGTTAATATGCAGAAATGTTGTAGCTTCTGATCCATGAACGACACACGGTGCAATCAGAGTAATCATGGAGGCTGACACTTTCCTTGTTTGTAATGAAATAAGATCAGTAGATATGGATGGCATTTGTCAATATATTTGGAATCATGTAGGTACACATAGTTATTATGAAGCAATATTTGAGGTACCATTCTGTGTCAGTAAATGTATGTTTCACCCAGACTTGAGGGTGATCTCCTTGGCAACAGTTTGTTTGTTTCTGTCAAGTCTCAGTACACTGTATGTTGAGTCTGTCTATTTTACCTTCTTTTAGTTTTACTGTGTGAAGTCTATTGTTCAACTTTGTCAAACTGTGTTGTCTTCTTACTGTAAATTGTTTCTGAAACCATGGTACCCCTCCACAACTCTCCTCTCAGAAGCCCAGGCTGCCTTCTCCAACAAGGAGTCTGTCCAGAAGGAGGTGAAAGCCTCCATCTCCCAGAAAGCTACTCTGAGCTGTGAGGTGTCTGATACCAAGACAGAGGTGAAATGGTTCAAGGATGGCAAGCTGCTGACCTCCAGTAAGACAGTCTGCATGGAGACAAAGGGCAAGAGTCGTCAGCTGGTGATAGAAAAGGTGGAGAAGAAGGATGCAGGAGAGTACACCTGTGAGGCTGGAGCAGAGAAGCTCAACTTCAAGTTACAGGTGGCAGGTAGGAAGGAAACTGTGCCAGCTTACATTAGCGTCTTGTAGATTGTCTGACTTGAGGCTCAATGGTTTGGCCTACAGTTGGACTCATATGAGCTTTTTCTGTCTGTTAATATACAGAAATGTTGTAGCTTCTGATTCATGAACAACACATGGTGCAGTCTGAGTATGGATGACAACACTTTCCTTGTTTGTAATGAAATAAGATCAGTAGATATGGATGGCATTTGTCAATATATTTGGAATCATGTAGGTACACATAGTTATTATGAAGCAATATTTGAGGTACCATTCTGTGTCAGTAAATGTATGTTTCACCCAGACTTGAGGGTGATCTCCTTGGCAACAGTTTGTTTGTTTCTGTCAAGTCTCAGTACACTGTATGTTGAGTCTGTCTATTTTACCTTCTTTTAGTTTTACTGTGTGAAGTCTATTGTTCAACTTTGTCAAACTGTGTTGTCATCTTACTTTAATTTGTTTCTGAAACCATGGTACCCCCCTATGACTCTCCTTTCAGAAGCCCAGGCTGCCTTCTCCAACAAGGAGTCTGTCCAGAAGGAGGTGAAAGCCTCCATCTCCCAGAAAGCTACTCTGAGCTGTGAGGTGTCTGATACCAAGACAGAGGTGAAATGGTTCAAGGATGGCAAGCTGCTGACCTCCAGTAAGACAGTCTGCATGGAGACAAAGGGCAAGAGTCGTCAGCTGGTGATAGAAAAGGTGGAGAAGAAGGATGCAGGAGAGTACACCTGTGAAGCTGGAGCAGAGAAGCTCAACTTCAAGTTACAGGTGGCAGGTAGGAAATAATTTTCTTCTCACGGTTTTTCACGTAAAAAATATTTCCATGACAGAATTTTGGCCTAGTGATTTGGTTGTTTATCAACATAAAATGCTGTCCATATATTGTTTCTGTTATGCTTTGGTGATTTATAGTAATGTGTACGATTATCTGGTGTTTTAATTTGTTAATGCCTGACTTCTTATGTGACTTCCTCTGTACAAAGACCGCTTATAGCAGATATTTGTGGATTGTTGGTGTGTCATTATTGTGAATCTGGTGTTTTGGTTTTCTCTTATACTGTTGCTGTTAATAGTCTGTATTTAGGTGGGTGATGAATAATTTACTCAGACTGTTGTCTTGTGGTTGTCCACTCAGTTAATAAGTCATAAGCCCAGTCTTGTCCCTGCTTTTCATGTTGATTTCTGTGGTTGATGCCTCATGCTCCTCCATGACTCTCCTCTTAGAAGCCCAGGCTGCCTTCTCCAACAAGGAGTCTGTCCAGAAGGAGGTGAAAGCCTCCATCTCCCAGAAAGCTACTCTGAGCTGTGAGGTGTCTGATACCAAGACAGAGGTGAAATGGTTCAAGGATGGCAAGCTGCTGACCTCCAGTAAGACAGTCTGCATGGAGACAAAGGGCAAGAGTCGTCAGCTGGTGATAGAAAAGGTGGAGAAGAAGGATGCAGGAGAGTACACCTGTGAGGCTGGAGCAGAGAAGCTCAACTTCAAGTTACAGGTGGCAGGTAGGAAGGAAACTGTGCCAGCTTACATTAGCGTCTTGTAGATTGTCTGACTTGAGGCTCAATGGTTTGGCCTACAGTTGGACTCATATGAGCTTTTTCTGTCTGTTAATATACAGAAATGTTGTAGCTTCTGATTCATGAACAACACATGGTGCAGTCTGAGTATGGATGACAACACTTTCCTTGTTTGTAATGAAATAAGATCAGTAGATATGGATGGCATTTGTCAATATATTTGGAATCATGTAGGTACACATAGTTATTATGAAGCAATATTTGAGGTACCATTCTGTGTCAGTAAATGTATGTTTCACCCAGACTTGAGGGTGATCTCCTTGGCAACAGTTTGTTTGTTTCTGTCAAGTCTCAGTACACTGTATGTTGAGTCTGTCTATTTTACCTTCTTTTAGTTTTACTGTGTGAAGTCTATTGTTCAACTTTGTCAAACTGTGTTGTCATCTTACTTTAATTTGTTTCTGAAACCATGGTACCCCCCTATGACTCTCCTTTCAGAAGCCCAGGCTGCCTTCTCCAACAAGGAGTCTGTCCAGAAGGAGGTGAAAGCCTCCATCTCCCAGAAAGCTACTCTGAGCTGTGAGGTGTCTGATACCAAGACAGAGGTGAAATGGTTCAAGGATGGCAAGCTGCTGACCTCCAGTAAGACAGTCTGCATGGAGACAAAGGGCAAGAGTCGTCAGCTGGTGATAGAAAAGGTGGAGAAGAAGGATGCAGGAGAGTACACCTGTGAAGCTGGAGCAGAGAAGCTCAACTTCAAGTTACAGGTGGCAGGTAGGAAATAATTTTCTTCTCACGGTTTTTCACGTAAAAAATATTTCCATGACAGAATTTTGGCCTAGTGATTTGGTTGTTTATCAACATAAAATGCTGTCCATATATTGTTTCTGTTATGCTTTGGTGATTTATAGTAATGTGTACGATTATCTGGTGTTTTAATTTGTTAATGCCTGACTTCTTATGTGACTTCCTCTGTACAAAGACCGCTTATAGCAGATATTTGTGGATTGTTGGTGTGTCATTATTGTGAATCTGGTGTTTTGGTTTTCTCTTATACTGTTGCTGTTAATAGTCTGTATTTAGGTGGGTGATGAATAATTTACTCAGACTGTTGTCTTGTGGTTGTCCACTCAGTTAATAAGTCATAAGCCCAGTCTTGTCCCTGCTTTTCATGTTGATTTCTGTGGTTGATGCCTCATGCTCCTCCATGACTCTCCTCTTAGAAGCCCAGGCTGCCTTCTCCAACAAGGAGTCTGTCCAGAAGGAGGTGAAAGCCTCCATCTCCCAGAAAGCTACTCTGAGCTGTGAGGTGTCTGATACCAAGACAGAGGTGAAATGGTTCAAGGATGGCAAGCTGCTGACCTCCAGTAAGACAGTCTGCATGGAGACAAAGGGCAAGAGTCGTCAGCTGGTGATAGAAAAGGTGGAGAAGAAGGATGCAGGAGAGTACACCTGTGAAGCTGGAGCAGAGAAGCTCAACTTCAAGTTACAGGTGGCAGGTAGGAAGGAAACTGTGCCAGCTTACATTAGCGTCTTGTAGATTGTCTGACTTGAGGCTCAATGGTTTGGCCTACAATTGGACTCATATGAGCTTTTTCTGTCTATTAATATACAGAAATGTTGTAGCTTCTGATTCATGAACAACACATGGTGCAGTCTGAGTATGGATGATAACACTTTCCTTGTTTGTAATGAAATAAGATCAGTAGATATGGATGGCATTTGCCAATAGATTTTGAATCATGTATGTACACATAGTTATTATGAAGCAATATTTGAGGTACCATTCTGTGTCAGTAAATGTATGTTTCACCCAGACTTGAGGGTGATCTCCTTGGCTACAGTTTGTTTGTTTCTGTCAAGTCTCAGTACACTGTATGTTGAGTCTGTCTATTTTACCTTGTTTTTACTTTTACTATGTGAAGTCTATCATTCAACTTTGTCAAACTGTGTTGTCTTCTTACTGTAAATTGTTTCTGAAACCATGGTACCCCTCCACAACTCTCCTCTCAGAAGCCCAGGCTGCCTTCTCCAACAAGGAGTCTGTCCAGAAGGAGGTGAAAGCCTCCATCTCCCAGAAAGCTACTCTGAGCTGTGAGGTGTCTGATACCAAGACAGAGGTCAAATGGTTCAAGGATGGCAAGCTGCTGACCTCCAGTAAGACAGTCTGCATGGAGACAAAGGGCAAGAGTCGTCAGCTGGTGATAGAAAAGGTGGAGAAGAAGGATGCAGGAGAGTACACCTGTGAGGCTGGAGCAGAGAAGCTCAACTTCAAGTTACAGGTGGCAGGTAGGAAATAATTTTCTTCTTGCGGTTATTCATGGGAGGTTTGTACATTTGACAGTTCTTGGTTATGCACAGCTTAGAATTGTATAATTTCGATTAGACCGTAAAAAGGATTTCCATGACAGAACTTTGGCCTTTGTGTTTTGGTTATTTATTACCATAAAATGCTGTCCATATATTGTGTCTGTTATGCTTTGGTGATTTATAGTAATGTATAAAATGATCTGGTGTTTTAATTTGTTAATGCCTGACTTCTTATGTGACTTCCTCCAAACAAAGACCGCTTATAGCAGATATTTGTAGATTGTTGGTGTGTCATTATTGTGAATCTGGTGTTTTGGTTTTCTCTTATACTGTTGCTGTTAATAGTCTGTATTTAGGTGGGTGATGAATAATTTACTCAGACTTTGGTCTTGTGGTTGTCCACTCAGTTAGTAAGCCATAAGCCCAGTCTTGTCCCTGCTTTTCATGTTGATTTCTGTGGTTGATGCCTCATGCTCCTCCATGACTCTCCTCTTAGAAGCCCAGGCTGCCTTCTCCAACAAGGAGTCTGTCCAGAAGGAGGTGAAAGCCTCCATTTCCCAGAAAGCTACTCTGAGCTGTGAGGTGTCTGATACCAAGACAGAGGTGAAATGGTTCAAGGATGGCAAGCTGCTGACCTCCAGTAAGACAGTCTGCATGGAGACAAAGGGCAAGAGTCGTCAGCTGGTGATAGAAAAGGTGGAGAAGAAGGATGCAGGAGAGTACACCTGTGAGGCTGGAGCAGAGAAGCTCAACTTCAAGTTACAGGTGGCAGGTACGAAGAATGCCTTTTATCCATGTCTTTAGCCTTTTATCCACGTATTTATATGATGTTATCAAAATGTGGCATTGGAAATAATACAGACAAACCTGTTGATGTTGAATGATCGTTTGAAAGTGTTCCCTTCAAAGTAGTTGAAATCATATTTTAATTCCTTATGTATTTTAAACGGTCAGATTTGCTGTGGTTGTTTTTTTCAAAACATTTTGTATCCTGGTTTGTTCTTTTTGAAAATGTTCTGTCGTCTCTACTGTCTCATTTAACTGTCAAAACATTCTGCTTTGAATTTGCTGTTTGTTGTTTACTTGTGTTTCTTTGTTGTTTGTGCTTGTTTAAGTGTTGTGTGTGGAGTGTAGTCCATGTCAGATGATCGTTTGTGTTATTTCTGATTAATCAAAATCACATTCTGCTGCCTGGGCTATTTGTTTCATATCCATAGCTGTGTACAATCCACCTGTTCAACCAAGATTGTTATTCAGTGTTTCACCTGTATCAACATGAGATGAAGTTCCTGTTTGTCCTTTTTGGAGATGTCTGAGTTCAGTAGTTCTGTGTTGTGTATATCCCATTTCATACAGTGCCCTAATTGCTAAAGGCTCAATTTCTATGTGTAAGCTGTATTGCATTGAATGTTCACCATCAAAACTGATGTCATCACACCACTCTCCTCTCAGAAGCCCAGGCTGCCTTCTCCAACAAGGAGTCTGTCCAGAAGGAGGTGAAAGCCTCCATCTCCCAGAAAGCTACTCTGAGCTGTGAGGTGTCTGATACCAAGACAGAGGTCAAATGGTACAAGGATGGCAAGCTGCTGACCTCCAGTAAGACAGTCTGCATGGAGACAAAGGGCAAGAGTCGTCAGCTGGTGATAGAAAAGGTGGAGAAGAAGGATGCAGGAGAGTACACCTGTGAAGCTGGAGCAGAGAAGATGGTCTTTAAGTTGCTTATGAAAGGTAAGTTTTCATTGTTATTTGCTGCTTTATGTATTTTATTATTTAAGACATTTTGTACAAACCTGTGGGTGTCTTTCTCTTACTTTCAACAGAGTCTACTGCAATGTTCCAGAAAAAGTCAGCTGTGAAGGAGACATGCAGTGTTCAAGCCAGTGAGAAAATTGTTTTTACCACTGAGCTGACTTCTGAGAGCGCGAGCGTGAAGTGGTTTAAGGATGGAGTGGAGCTGAAGGAGGGATCCAAGTATGAGATAAAGAAAGACGGTCTATCTCGTACCCTGGTGGTTAAATCCGCCGAAGTCAAAGATAGCGGAACATACTCTTGTCAGACAGTGGATGACAAGCAGGAGTTTACTGCCCAGGTCAAAGGTATATCACCTTATTCTTGAAATCGATTCCTTTTGTATTTTGTGAAATGCCAAGGCCACTGTAAAAGTTACAAAATATTCTTAATATGGTCTTGAAATATGTCGGACATCTGTTTTAGAACTGTTGGAATAAACTTTTCACTCAATATGAACGCATATAAGTTGCTAAGCACTGTCCAGTCCAGGAACATCACTGAATACAAATATAATGTCATGTTGGTTTTTTTAGCTCCAAGGTTGGTAAGGCTGACCTCCAAGTTGAGCAATGTGGTTGCTTCTGAGGGCAAGGACGCCATCTTCAAGTGCAGTGTCACCCCAGCCGACGCCAACGTGAAATGGCTCTGCAACAACGTGCTCCTCACCGATGGACCCAAGTACAAGATTGAGCAAGGAGGCACCAGCCACTCCCTCACCATCACCTCCGTGTCCCAAGAGGACGCTGGCGAGATCAGTGTGGACGCAGAGGGCAAGGAATGCAAGGCCACTCTCCAAGTGCAACGTAATGACTAGCATGCGCTACTCATACAGTACTCATACATACTCATACATACGTCCATAAATATCTTGTGAACTCCCTCTTGTTTATTTATATTTACATTTAGTCATTTAGCAGACGCTCTTATACAGAGCGAGTTACAGTAAGAACAGGGACATTCTTCCCGAGGCAAGTAGGGTCAAGTGCCTTGCACAAGGACACAACGTAATTTAGCATGGTTGGGAATCGAACCGGCAAGCTTCTGATTAATAGCCCGATTACCTAACCACTCAGCCATCTGACCCCCCCTTGATCACGATAAGCCCCAATTCAGACTGAAACATGAGAATTGACACGTCTCCATTTTGTTTCTTATGTAACATGAACAACAGGACTTTACATTAACACTCCCACCAGAATTACTCAACAAAGGAACTATAGCGGACCATCGTGACAGGAGATAAAGGACAGCCTTTCTGATAAAGATCTGCCCATCTGCTGTGTATGGAGTTACAATGCTTGGTCTGTCTCGGCTCCTTCCACAGAGGTCCCAGTGCTCTTCAAGAAGAAACTGGAGAACCTGACGGTGGAGGAGCAGGCAGAGGTGAAGCTGGAGGTGGAGCTGAGCAGGCCGTCGGCCGAGGTCAGGTGGATGAAGAACAGCGTGGTGCTGCAGTCTGGAGGGAACATGGAGATCAGGGTGGAGGGTGCCAAGCAGACCCTGGTCTTCAAGAGCGTGGTCTACGCAGACAGGGGCTTTTACTCCTGCGAAACCCTTGATGACAAAACCCAGGCCAAACTCACCGTGGAGAGTAAGAGGGCTCCCATGTTTTGAGAGAACTTTACACTAAGACATGTCCTGCCAATAAGTCATTTATATCTTGAAGTTGTGCTAAGATAAAAACACACACTATACGTATTGAAAACATTTTTAAGTCCTCCCCTCCATCCTATTTTACAGTGAAGAAGATCCAGATAGTGAAGGGCCTGTCGGAGCTGAAGGCCACTGAGAAGGAAACAGTGACACTGGAGGTGGAGTTGAGCCAGGCTGACGTGGAAGGCTCCTGGACCAGGGATGGGGCAAAGCTGAAGGTCGGCCCCAACTGCAGGATCACCGGCCTGGGGAATAAGCATGCCTTAACCCTGTCCCAGCTCAAGATGGAGGATGCAGGAATGATTGCCTTCCAAGCAGAGGGGGTCCATACAGCTGCAAAGCTTATTGTAACAGGTAGGTTTCCCCATTTTTACCAGATGCAAACTTGTTGCTGAAATACCACGTTTAATTTTGGTGTTAGGTTTTAAAGTGTGGCATTTCTTTTAGAACCTGTTGCCATGATATCTAAACCTATGGAGGATATCAAAGCCCCAGAAAAAGACAAGGTCACTTTTGAGTGTGAATTATCTAAAACAAACGCTGAGGTCAAGTGGTTCAAGGTGAGAAACCAATCTCCAATATATATTCCGCCATTTCATTCATAAAAGATCAACTTGCAGCTTTGTAGTCTGTCTGTATGTAAAGGATACATTGCATAGAGCACTTAGTATACAAATAATACTTATGAAGAACATAATTTCCCAGGGTGACACTGAGCTGAAGCCAGGAAAGACCATTGGTATCCACTCCCAGGGGCGCAAGCGTAGCCTGATCATCCACAAATGTTCCCGAGAGGACCAGGGCACCTATGTCTGCCGCACTGCTGATGACAACACCTCCGCCAAGCTCACCGTTCATGGTAGCACCCTTCCACTACAACTCAATTCACACAATAAGACATTGACTATAGAACAATGTAGTATGAAAAAAAATTAGATTTCATACTGTTAAATTTTGCATTGTAAGGAAAGATCTGTCAATGTGTCTCTCACAGCCAGAGAGATAACAATCGTGAAAAATCTGGAGGACTTGGAGGTGACGGAGAAGGAGAGCGCCGCGTTTGTCTGTGAGATTTCTCATGACGAGGTGGAGTGCCACTGGTTCAAAGGCAGCACCAAACTCAAGGCCGGTGACAACATCAAGATGAGACAGGAGGGTGAGGTCACAGTTTGCCCTTTTCATCTTTCAGTATAGGTTCCTGTTTAGTTTATTTCTGATGTGAACGCAATGAGTTTTGTTGTCACTTCTCAGATACTAACTTATTGTGCTAATGAGTTGCTCTTTCTGAAGGTAAAACCTACGTGCTGCTGTTTAAGTCGGTGACGGCTGAAGATGCAAGTGAGATTAAATTCACAGCTGAGAAAGTTTCCTCGACAGCCAACCTGAAAGTCAAAGGTACCGATCCCAGGCGTGTCATGGCAGTACATTTCACAGAGTGCAGTGCACGATACAATTCAACACAACATGCAGTGCACAATTCAGTGTCTAGTATGGCAGAGGACGCCATTATACAAACACATTCAGGTGAAAGTTGCATGGCTAACAGCACATTTCAGGGTGACTTTCATACCATATCTTTGTTGCTCTCTCTCTCTTGGTGGACCGCCCTAATCTCCACACAAAGGGAATTGATGAAATTATTTGTGACAAGAGTCTCCATTTCAGACCAGGAATGGAAAGACTTTATTACGTGTAATGGGAGTTGTAGAATGACAGACGTCTTTAAAGGTTATTTTTGATTTCAATCTGCAGTTGTGGATTTACTGGGCTCTTTTGCATTTCTTGGAATGGTGGTGAGGGTAGGGACATCAGTAGCCAGATGAGGTATTCATGCCCTCATCTCCAGCCCTGCATTAGCATAGCTGTGGATGAAGAAATCCTTGTCTGTTTATGGAAGGCCATGGGGAGTTGTCATCGGACATTTGGCAAGTTCTGTCGACGAGGATATGTACGTCAAGAACAAAACAAGGAGGTCCTCTTTATGGTCTTGTTTCTTCAAACAGTGGCTGTATCTAGGTGTTTTTTTATCTTCCAATGAGGCACTCACCTTGTTGAGTTTTGAGGCTCGATGATGTTCTTCTCTAAATGACTGTAGCTGTGTTTTACTGTTCCAGACAGTTGTTGAGAGGTTAGGGCTCCTGTCACCTTGGTCTCTACCTCTGCAGTATTTTCTAGAGACTAGGCTACTTGAATCTGCTTTGGTTTACATAGCAAGAATAAGATTCTATAGGCGATGTTTTGCAGTTTGCTGTTTGACATTAGGCCAGATTGATAGTTTGAGGAACGTGTCTTTATAAGTACAGGTAATACACTCTAATATATACTTGGGACATGTAGCTTGTTCACTGCTTATGCTTTGTTTTGGTTGTGCACCTGTTCAGTTAATTTCAAATAGGAAGTACCCTTTTCACCCTATTTGATGTTTTACCAAAGACTCAGCTGGAAAGCACAATCTTCAAAGCAAAGATCTGGGTCACTCAGCACGATATGAGGGGTTTAGTAGTGTGAAAAGGGTACTTAGAAAGAGACTTCTCTTGGGCCCAGGCATGGGCCGGTATCACATTTTGACAGTATAATAACCATGAGAAAAAATACCAAGGTTTCACGGTTTGCAAATACAGCTCTAAAATAATTTTTATGAACACAATATATTTTATTTTTAAGCAACATATCAATTGTTTGAACAGCAGTAAACATGTCAAGTTGAATAGTTCAATTCTTTGTTTTTTTTTTTACTAAAAAGAACAATACATTATTCTTGTTTTTATTATACACACACAGACGATGGAAGACTTAAATACAAGTATACGTGAAACCAGCTAAATGTAGGCCCTAATTTTGGTACTAAATCGCAGACATTTTGGAGCAATGCTTCATGAGAACCTCACATGCACAAGCAGTGTCACAGCAGGGTGCGCAGGATCATCAGTGCATAAGAACCTCACTGCTGCTCTCCCTGCATTTCAGTTGCACATGTTCCTTGCACATTTCGTTTTCCTCTGCACTTTTAGAATTGCCATCATGTATGCATTTTTACAGTTGTTACATATGCATGTAAACCGTGGTATACCTTCAAACCCGCAACCGGTCCATGCCTACTCTGGCCGTGCCTTGTCTTCACTGCAGATTGTCTTAGTGCTGCTCACTGCCTTGCTACCTTGGTGTCCTAACTCTCTGATACTACAGCCTTGGCTGTTCCATTGATGAGGTGCCACTGCTGTTGTTGTTATTAGAGCTGCCTGTCAAGTTTGTGAAGAAGCTCAGGGATAAGATAGCCATGTTCAAGCACCGCGGACACCTGGAGTGCCAAGTGTCTCGGGCTAGTGCTAAAGTCAAGTGGTACAAGAACAAGAAGGAGCTCAAGCCCAGCAAGAAGCACGAGATTGGCGGTGAAGGCGTGTACCGCAAACTCACCATCAACGACATCGGGGAGGATGATGAGGACACCTACACCTGTGATGCCGGCGATGACAAGACCTCTTGTAAAATGCTGGTGGAAGGTAACAAGATGGCGGACGAAACCAGGACGTTAGGATCTGTCAGGGGTATCTTGATTAAAAATGGCTCTGTGTTGGATTGACATGGCCATCTAACCATCTAAATACCATCTCCTCAAGGATTCAGTACTCTTCTATAATCTTATTACTATGGGACTACTGCTTCTAGTTGAGGAGTCCTATTGACCAATATCATATATTTAGATTAGATGGCTGTATGTACATGAGGTTTACATGGCCATCTACGTACAGTGAATACTGTACACATATATATCCTTAAGCACATATCCCTTTCTCACTTATAACCTTAGAATATAGAACCACTATTAGTACTGCTATTACATTAACCAAAACACTTTCATTCTTTTGAATGAACCATTTTAAATACATATATTCAACCCCTAGAATGAATTGCAATATCACCATCAATTTGTGAGTTGTTGGTAAAGGAGGAAAAACGTGTAGTTGGTTTTTACGAGGTTTGACACGTCTTTTTTTGAACGTCCTATTGATCCTACAGAACAGGCCATCAGTATAGTGAGGGAGCTGAGTGCTGTGGAAGTGACGGAGCCCTTCGCTGCCGTCTTCAAAGTGGAGATCAGCATGGAGTCTGTCAAGCCTGTCAAGTGGACGCTGAACGGCGTGGCCGTGCAGGAGAGCGCCGACGTGGAGATGGAGAAGGAGGGCACTATGCACTGCCTCACCTTCAAGAAGACCAGGGTCTCCATGACGGGCCCTGTACAGTTCACCGCTGGCAAGAGCAAGTCCGTGACCCAGCTCACTGTCAAAGGTGAGAGACGTCTCTTTATCCGGAAAACGATCTCGTAATTAGCATCTCAAGGCTACATTAGCATTGCGTTACCATTACATTAGCTACAACATGAGCTGCGGCCTTAGCATTACATCAGCATGTTAGAAACCTCTACTCGTGTAGTCACAGCCATCACTGTTGTTCTTGTCAGAGCGCCCCCTAGAGGTGGTGGAGCCCATCAAGGACGTGAAGGCCAAGGAGAAAGCCTCAGTCACCTTAAGCTGCAAGTTCTCCACTCCGCCAAAGGAGGTGAGCTGGTTCAAAGGTGAGACCGCCCTGGTGGCGTCAGAGAAGCTCAGCCTGAAGCTGGACGCTGCGTGCGCTCAGCTGACCATCCAGAAGCTGATTGGTGAGGACTCAGGGGAGTACCGCTGTCAGGCTGAACTGGCCGAGACCAAAGCCACTCTCACTGTCGAAGGTATAGTCCAACTACAACCGGATCTGTCTTTCTCTTCAAAGGCTCATTTGAATGTCCCTTCAAACCATGTATTATTGATTCATTGTTTCAATGTTGATGATGACGATTCATTGTTGTTGTGCATGCACAACAAATAACAGTCTGCTAAACGTAAACATTGTGGCTGTTCAGTTCACCTAGTCGTAGCTTCGTACACAGTATGACTCTGTCTCCGTCTGTATGTATTCTGAATCAAGTGTGTGTGGATATGTACGCATTGGCACCCGTAGAGGGCATTGTTTTGTCAAGTGACTTTGAATCGGTCACCTTGCAGTTCGGGAGGTGAAGATCACCAAGAGCCTGTGTGACACTGAGGTGGATGAGGACAGCGACGCTCTGCTGACCTGTGAGATCAACTACGCCGACGAGGAGGTGCAGTGGCTACTGAACGACAAGGCCCTCTTCACCAACGAGGTCAACACCATCACGCACATGGGGAAGGTGCACACGTTGACGCTCAAGAACCTGGCGCCTGAAGACGGAGGAGTAGTTACCTTCAGTGTCCGGGACATCAGAGAGTCAGTGACTCTGAAGGTCAAAGGTAAGAATTCATGGCCTAGTTTATGTTTGCATTTAGTCATTTAGCAGACGCTTTTATCCAAAGCGACTTATAAAAGAGAGCTTTACAAAAAGTGCATCGGTCAATGATCATTAACAACGAGATAGCCCCAAAAACATTGCGGGTAGTCAAAACATGAAGCATACATTATGAAAAGCAAATAAGTGCCAATGGGCAGAACCAGAAGAGCATGCAGTTAAACACATTTCAGTTAAACAACATGATCCTCGAAAGTGCTAGTGTACCAGGAGCAAAGCAAGCAACAATAATATAATTCACTGCGAGTACAAGTAGTTAAATCAGTTACAACTAACCAATGAGTGCAGCGAGTCCCTCAATAAGTGTCATTGTGTTCCTGGAGGAAAGAAACTAACATCTGAGCCAACACACGAAGTACGGTTGTACTCCCGGAACAAGTGCATCTTTAGCCTTTTCTTGAAGGTGGAGAGACAGTCAGTATCTCTGATGGAGGTGGGGAGATGACTGCACCATTGGGGGGCCAGACAGGAGAAGAGCTTGGGTTGGGAGCGGGCACTAGTTAATAGTTGATAGTTAATCATTGTGATGTTAATGCCTACAAAGCCTTCACAAGTCTTGGGCTACAAGACTGTGTGTGTCATGGACATCATTGCCTTTCTAGAGAAGCGAGCTGTGTTCCTCAAGTCTCTGGACGATGTGGTCGGCGAGGAGAAAGGCATGATCACTCTGGCATGTGAGGCCTCTAAGCCCAGGGTGTCCCCCGCCTGGAGGAAAGATGGTAAGGTCCTGGCGGCCGGTCCTAAGTATGAGCTGCTACACACAGGGAAGGCCCTGGGGTTGATCATCAAGGACGTCACCAAGGAGGACGCAGGGGAGTACAGCTGTGACCTGGGAACCGAGGTCTCTAAGTCACAGGTCACTGTGAGAGGTGGGTTCCCTGTGTCAAAGCGATGCAACTCATGGGGTTAGGTTAGCTCATTGATTAGAGCCTTTGCCCTCCAATCAAGAGGTTGTTGATTCAAAACCCAGGATAGAAGGTCAAATGAACGCGTGATTTTCATGTCAACTAACCAGTGTGACTAAGGTACTATACAGATGTCATACACCAGTGTTAACAACTATGACTCGTATTACGGTCTTATACTGTACATCTAACAAATGACAAACGTTCTTCTTCAGACCTGAGTGTCGGTATCACTAAGTGGTTGAAGTCGGCAGAGGTGAATGAGGGAGAGACGTGCAGCTTTGAGTGCATCCTTTCACGAGAGACCACAGACGAGTGCTCCTGGACGGTGAATGGCAAGGCCGTCGCAGAGGGCGGGCGCTTCAACATGTCCAGCAAAGGACGCAAGTACATGCTGACCATCAAGGATGTGACACCAGCTGATGCTGGAGAGGTGGTCTTCAACCTCAAGGACCTGAACACCAAGGCCACATTAGCAGTTGAAGGTTCGACTTCTGCTCATCCTATATATTGAGGACACATATGAATGTATGAGCATTTGTTGAAAAGAACATGAGCAAAAAAAACGAATTCAACATTATGGACACCCACTGTTTTAAAGATAAGCATAACTTATAACACTGGTTGCAGGCTTGGCCAAGTCGGTGTCTCGCGAGCTCCAGAACGTCAGTGTGGTGGCAGGAGAGGACTCGGTGTTCAGCTGTGAGGTCACTCACTCCAGCGCCTCGGTCAAGTGGGCTAAGGATGGCAAGGCCATCAAGAAGAGCCAGAAGTACTCCCTCAGCCAGGAGGAGAGAGTCATGACGCTCACTGTCCACAGCGTCAGCGCCAAGGACTCAGGGGAATACAGCTGTGAGGTTGTCGGAGGCGCCACCACCAAAGCCAAGTTGGAGGTCCAAGGTAAGCTCTGCTAAACATATCCCCCCTGTGTCTACACTCGTAATGGTGTCGTCCACGTGCCGAACGTGGGCGAATCCTCCGTGTTCTCCTCTTGACTCGCCTTCCCTCAGAACCCGTCCACAAGTTCACCAAGGAGCTGAAGGACAGCCAGGGGGAGGAGAAGGGGACTGTCACCCTGCAGTGTGAGACTGCCCAGGCTGCCGCCAAGGTCACCTGGTACAAGGGCTCCACAGAGCTCCGGACAGGGGGACGCTACGAGATCACCCAGAAGGAAGGTGTCTGCAGCCTGACCATCCGGCAGCTGGAGGAGGCAGATAGCGACGCCTACTCCTGCGATGTGGGCACGGCCAAGAGCGCTGCCAAGCTGACGGTCAAAGGTAAGAACAAAGGCATGTTTTCTACTGTAGGTTCAACACACGATCGATCAGGTTTTCATATGTGGGATACAGACTTGTTGTTTTTTTGCTGCTGTGCATGCTGTATTTATGTATGCTGTTTTGGACATTCAGTCTTTAAATTCATTCAAGTATGATTTAAGTGTGGATGACAATTTTACTTTTTATGGTCCATAGTGACTGGGACTCTGCAATGAGCCAGTTGTAGATATTAACAGACAAGACTGTATGAGAGATTGTATTTTAAAGGTTTCATTTACAGTTGACATGCAATTGGTACTGTTTAAATCATCTGAGTGGATTACAGGTAAGTGAATCCCATTTGAAGCTTTTTCATGTTTGATTGTACAGATTGAATTGAGCCCTTGCACTGTGCAATTCATTTTGGACAAGTTTACATTTACAATGGAAAGAGTCACACAGGTCTACCGTTGTCTTAACTAGAATCTTCCTGCATGCTGATCTTCCTAAGCACGTGCTGGTTTGTGGACACCATGCTGTTTACCTGACGTCATCACAGAACAAGTGTTTTTTTAGTCTTATGTTTTTGTCTTCTTAACCTTCGAGGTACACTACTCCAAATCAGAGGTGGAGCACCTGTTCGACTCAGAACTGCGTTGTTTTTGGTGCTGACTACCCCACTCCCTATCCCTGTCCCTCCCAGGACAGTCAGTGCTGATCCTGGAGGGCCCTCAGGATGTTGAGTGCGTTGAGGGGGACACGACTACATTCGGGTGCCTCGTCAGCCCTGCTGACCTGTGCTGACCAAACCCCCCTCCAGCCCAGCCTCCTCAATCAGATGGAGGTGTGCGGGGGGGGGGGGGGGGGCGCCACTCTCTTCCAGTCAGAGAGCTTAACTCCAGAGACTCTGGCGTGATCTCTGTGGTGGCTGGGGAGGAGAGAGCACACGCTAACCTCCTGGTCAAAGGGAAACCGCTTAGTTCCGTGGCTCTAGAGCTGTTGGAGATGGAACGATTGGATCAACTGGAGAGCGTAGTTTTGAATCGGTCTTTCAATTTCCTGTCTGAAATTGATGTCAAAGCACACTATGTGGATTTGAATGTCATCCCCAGTCTCTGGAATGTGCATTGGCAAATGCACGGTTGTGTCGAGGGTTAAGTGCATGCCTGTATCCACAGTGCCTTAAACCTCATCATCATTTAATTTTTTGGCAACCATTCTTAAATGGTCTGCATTGGTCTCACCTGTCTGGTGAGATGTCCAGCTCATAGGTTTCTCATAGCCATTTTTACAATATGCACAGAACCCTGACGTGTTTTTCCCTGATGGGAATGTAAAGTTATCCCATGGATGTCTCTGTCTGAATGTTGAGAACTGTGAAAACAGTCGTCTCTGTAAAGGTTTTTGTTGTTGTTGCTGTGAAGTCGCTGTTTGGCTGTGCTGATCCTTTTACACTTGGGAAGGATTTCAATCTGTGTTTGAGCTGTTTGACCATCTTTACCATGGTCATATTGAGCTCACGCCTTACTGAAGCCTCATCGAGCAAGACTTCATGTCCACTGATTGACCCTTGGAACGGTTGTGGTTCCAAAGGCTAGCATGACGACAGATCATCTTCATCCTCCCGGTCATCTGCCACCCCTCTCTGTTTCACTGTTGGTTATCCTGCCAGATAAGGATTGTTTAACCCAGGATTAGATTAACCAACGATGTGGCTGTTTTTCACCCCCAACCCTCCCCCCCACCCCCCCAGCCTTACCTCCGAGTTTCAAACAGAAACTGAAGAACCAGGAGGCCACAGAAGGCCAGAATGTAACCCTCAGCTGTGAGTTGTCCAAACCTGGGGTCAAAGTTCAGTGGAAGAAGGGCTCAGAGAATCTTCAGGCCGGAGACAAGTATGAGATGAAGCAGAGAGACTCTTCTCTGGAGCTCCAGGTCAAAACTCTGAAGGTGGAGGACAGTGCAGAGTACTGCTGTGAGTGTGGGGACCAGAAGACCACCGCTACCGTCAGAGTCCATGGTATGAACGTGTTAACAGTCTCATTGCTGCCTTTGTTTTAAGGTTTTGCTTTGTGTTGTGGAAGAGCTTCCACTACTTAGGGTCTAACTCAACAATGGTTTGTCAGCATTGCCTGTGACGATCAAGCAGAAGCTACAGAGCCAGGAGGCTGAGGAGGGGGGCAGCGTCACCCTGCACTGTGAGCTCTCCAAACCTGGACTCCCTGTGGAGTGGAGGAAGGGAACACAGCAGCTGAAGTCTGGAGGAAAGTACCAGATGAAGCAGGACGCCTCTGTGAGTGAACTCCTGATCAGCAAAGTGGCTCCAGAGGACAGTGGAGAATACAGCTGTGTGTGTGGAGACCTGAAGACCACTGCCAGCATCAAGATCAAGGGTAGGAGGAAGTGGTTTTATCTGGATGTGAATCACTTCATGCATTTTGTATTGTTCCTCAAATGTTGTACCTGAATTCCAGGATGTTGTTTTCATGATTACTACTGGTATACCATTTAACCTGTGTAAGGGTTTCTGTGTCATATTTTTATGCTGTCTTCTGCCCCTTTTTCTCAACATGTGTGAATCATTTAGCTGTTCAAGCCATAGGTTTGTGTTTTTGTGTATTGTATATTGTTTTCAATGTCTTGTGTTCAATGTTTTTGTGTTCTGTTTGTCTGTAACTTCCCGTACTCTGTCTGTGACTGTTGTCCTAATTTTGTTTCCATTCCACATGTTGTCAATGTGTTTCCCTTTCCTCCAATTCATTAAGCAAAATGTTCTTCTGGGTCATTTAGACTGGATCTTTCTACCTTTTTTCATCATTTGGAATGCTCCACTTTCATTGTGATAGACAATAAAGTGGAACGGGTACATCACCTACAGTACTCTGTCTTGGAGGTTTCCATTTATAGTAGGACTTTTTGTTGTAGCTTTGAAGGCCCCTGCTCCTGCAGTCCATTCCAAAGAGGAGCTTCAGAAACAGGAAACCAAGGGAGGCCAAGGTAGGGAGGGAGGTGAAGAAGGTGAAATGTCCTTGATTGGCTTTCTGCCTGCAGTTTCTACCTTTGCGACTCTGCTTTTTGTGACGATGAGCCAGTGCTTACATTTTGTTGGTCTGTGGCGCATTGTACCACCATTTTATGTAAAAATGTTAGTCGCTGTTTGTCTATCGTTGTTCTTGCTTTTGTGAAGATCTATTGAGCTTTTGTTGTCTTTGGTGATACCTGTACTTATTTTTCTCTCAGTCGGTTAAGATGTCAGTGGCTTCTCATGTTGCTTGGCACCAGACATGACAGCTGAGACTGGTGAATGGTAATGAGCTACTTCATCTCTAACACATCTTTCATCATAGCTGTGGAGGCCCCGACTGCTCCAGTAGCTACCAAAGAAGAACCTCAAAAGCAGAAGGGGGCAAAGGGAAGCCAAGGTAGGATGGAATGAGGAGAGGAGATGCCACCGCTTCCCCTTGCTGTCTGCAGTTTACACTGTGATTGGCCACTGTTTCCAGCTGTTGCTGCTTGCATCAAGGAAGACCCTCCTCCTCTTCCAGTTGTTTACCTGGTAGTGCTTACATTCTTTGATTAGGGATCAAGGAGTTGTATGTGATGGGCTGTTTGTCGCTTGTCATTTGTCACTCTAGAACAGACCTGGGCATTTTACAGCCATGGGTATTTTACACCCGGCCCACGGGCTGTCCCAGTCCGGCCCGCGTGAGGTACATAGAAAATTAAAAGTGTTGTGCGGTAGGAAATCTGTAGTCCTGAAAGTCTACATTGATCAGGCGATTTACCTATGTGCGCTTACGCAGCCTCATCGACAGGAGACACGGAGTTAGCTGTTGGTTAGTTCTCGAAAATGTCAGCTCGCGTTAAAAAACGAAAGGTTGATACAGAAGGTAGAGTTTTTAACAAGACATGGACTTCTAAGTATCTGTTTACTGAAGTCAAAGGCAAAGCTGTCTGTTTGGTTTGTGGAAAACAGGTGGCTGGTTTGTTAGTTAATCTGCAGACCCTGATGATCACCTGTCAGCTGTCCTTTGCATAACTACCACAGACATTCAACCAGACTTCAGTGCAATTGTTCATGCCCAAGACAGACTGGATTTTTCTCACAGAGTGAGAAAAACGGAACTGGAAAACATCAAAAGCACTTATTACTTTTGTATCAAGTTAATCGATTGCTGGTCTTTAACATACATCTAATGTATTTTGTGAAGGTTTAAAGGTACTGTATGTAAAAAAAAGAAATGACACTTGATATATTTTCATAGCCTTGTTGTCACATGTATGTAGTAGCAACTCAAAACCATATAATTTACAGTTTTTTATAAAGTAATAAAATGTATATTGAGCAGAATTAAGCTCAGCCTATTGGTTCGGTACGCCACAACGGTCCAAATTTCTCATGTGGCCCTTCAGGAAAATGAATTGCCCACCCCTGCTCTAGAAGGATGCTTTCTTGTTCAGCCTGTTGTTCTTTGCGTCTGGGGAATGTCTGTTCTGTTTGTCTTTAGTCTGCCCGTGGTGCAGTCAGTGGTCCTCGCTAACGGTTATCAGGATTTTCAATGCTTGATCCAAATGTGTTTGTTGCATCCGTCTGTCGGCAAACAGTCTCTGTCTGATTTGTGTGTAACTTTTCTGAGTGTTGATGAGGTTTAGCATGCTAAGACCCAATGTTTTACCACAGCGGTGGACACTGCAGCTGTTCCAGAACTTTCCAAAGAGAAAGAGAACAAGGCACCAACAGAAGGTAGGCAGGGCAGCGGACATGTGCAAACTGGCTTCATGCTTCAGCCTCTGTGCAGCTATGTCAGTAGCGTCAACTTCTAC